>NC_034203.2:6946223-7546223 GCF_002021735.2 Oncorhynchus kisutch
TAACAGCAGGGGTTAATATGCCTGTCTGACATCAGATTCAATTTTTTTTAAACTTTTGGAATGGCATCTCTCCTGTACCCTACAGAATGAACGGTGTCCAGATGAGAAATTCACTATTTCTGAGCCAGGCAAAATCACTCATCAGTGTCATTATCATTTGCATATCCAAGTAAATGCCAATAGAAAGCAAACTAAAATGCGTCTAGTTTACTGTTATTCCATGTGCTATGTTTGACGTGACTGTTAGCTGAAGTTGGCTAGCTAGCAAGTGACAAGAACGTTAGTCAGTCTGCATAGCAAACATTTTTGTTAGAACGGACGAACAGACCTTTTGCATAACAACAGAATTAATGACTGGTTGCATCTGTGGCAACATGCCCAAAAGAACAAACCGATATTTGACCAGACTGGTGGTAGGATGATATTGGTAGAAGAATGGAATTGTAGGAATTTTCTTATCAAAATCAATTAAAATATGTAATTCATTGTTAGTTTAATATGTTAACTGTTTTATACAACCAACAAGGCATGCAAGATCGCGCTATGTGATGAATACAGTCACAGGTAAATGGGTTGACTGGCTCTTCGTTTCGTGTCGGGCGCCATTTACCTGTGACTGTATTAATCACATAGTACAGCCTCTTATGCCTTATCGCTTAAATATTAGATACAGGTTTATAGTGTTTTAACTCTGACTCATTTGAGGATGAAAGGGGGTTCAGTGGACGATGTCACCTTGGTAACATTTTCGAATGTTAGAACAGCATATTGTGGTCAAATGTATTTTTAGCTGTCCCATGAATGTTTGTGAACTATCAGTGCAGACAGCTGATGTGAGACAATGCCCCTAGCTGTGTCAAAATAATTTCCTGACTTTTCTGGTGGTTTGTGTGGTCCTCCAGGATTCGTACGAGCGGGCCAGGGCGCTCCTCAAGTCTCACGCCAAGGAGCACAAGAACCTGGCCACCGCCCTGCTGCAGTACGAGACGCTGGATGCCAAAGAGATCAAGATGGTACTGGAGGGCAAGGCCCTAGAGATCAGATGAGACCTCAAGGGTGGAGGCGTCACTCTGTTTATTGGGCAGATCGGGATGGGGTGGGGAGTGGAGACTGTTGGGACTGGCTTTTTGGAAGGTGTTGGAATGTAAATATATGAAAATCAAGGTTTCAAGATAGGATCATTTTTTGATGTAAAATATGTACGCAAACTACGCACACAGTCTTATCTTCCTGTTAATGTCTGGATAGTTGTTAGGATCCTTATTGTTGATAAAAAAGGAGGATTGTGGGATTTCCCTTCAAATTGGTAGAGGCAATCAGCAGTTTCTGCATCCATTTTTGGATTTATAAATTAATGATATGTACCCATAATTGAAGAATATAACTTGTAAATGCCTCATGAGTTTAGTTCAACTGTCGTACCCCATCAGAACCCAAAATATAAGCTTGTATTACGTCAATGTTTGTAAACAAACTAAATGTAAACAAACACTGTAAAGCCTAAAAATGGCCAGATTTACACTAGTTTTTAGTTTGAATGTATCCCATTGTCATATGACCACTTATTCAATGTACCCTGTCGTGTGTGTGTGTGCACATGTGTATGTGTGTTGAATGTTCTATGGCTAGTAAGTCCAAGTCCAGTGAGTCCATGCCCTGGCTCCTCAGAATTGTCTCTACCTGAGACTGTCGATCATGTATTTGTAATAAGGAATCTGATTCCCCCTAAATAGTCGAACAACTTTTCCCAGGTTTACCAATATTCCCAGGTTTGTCTGAGCCGTATGTGCTAGTTGCCGTTTCGAAGATGGCCTTTTGGGAATGTACATGTACCCGGAGTAGGGACTCTTTTGGACTTGAGCCACAATTCAAATGTGTCTTAGCACTTTGGTCAGTCTGAACACTTACTCTATGTATTTATGTTATCAAATGTCAATGCTGTGTGTATATATAGATGGAAGGGAGTGCTGCTGTGCTTTGAAATTATGCTTTTATTCACTTCATACTCCTCAACGTTGGCAAATTAAGCTGCGACAGGCCATTGGATTCTCTGTTTTTGGATCAGATTAGTCCATCTATTTACTATGAAATACCTTAAAGTTATCTGGTTTCTAGGTCTAAACAATTGTAAAAGTAACAGTTAAACCTAAGAGACCCTACAACTCCTCATATCCTGGTTCACTCCCCACTACTGCTGTGTACTCGCTATTCACATCTGAGCACAGCTGTCTCTCTAGCATTACTTGAGTAGATCTGTGAATCTGTTTTTTTACATTTCCTCACTTTGAATGGTTTTAAGCACAGTAGCTCAGAACCTCACAGTGTAAGCAAGGACCGTCGTACTAATTTGCTGACGTGTAGGCCTATAAGGAAAACGGTCAAATGCATCTGTAGACAATCGACTCAATCGCTTCAACAATGCAGTATCTCCATCTTTGGTGAGAATTAACAGTTTTTACAGAATGCTTTAGGCAAGAATATTGAACTCCTTTTGAAATAATGTTGAGTTGGAAGCGTTAAGATTGTGATACAATGGAGGTTGAAAGCCATACCTTTTAGGATGTAATAATGTTATTTTAGAGGCAAAGTTTATTACAATGTCTTGCAAAAGTATTCATACTCCTTGGTTTTCTTCACATTTTGTGTTACAAAGTGGGATTAAAATGTTTTTAATTGTAATTTTTTGTCAACAATCTACACTAAATAGTAAAATGTCAAGTGGAAGAATATATATTTAAGATTGATAGAAATTAAATAACTAAAATGTATTCAGTCAATATACACATTGAGAATACAAAACATTAAGGACACCGGCTCTTTCCATGAGACTGACCAGGTGAATCCAGGTGAAAGATATGATCCCTTATTGATGTCAGTTGTTAAATCCACTTCAGTCAGTGTAGATGAAGTGGAGGAGACCGGTTAAAGAAGGATTTTTAAGCATGTGTGCTATTCAGAGGGTGAATGGGCAAGACAAAATATTTCCGCTGAACGGGGTATGGTAGTAGGTGCCAGGCACACTGGTTTGTGTCAAGAACTGCACCACTGCTGGGTTTTTACACTCAACAGTTTCCCGTGCGTACCAAGAATGGTCCACCACCAAAAGGACATCCAGCTAACTTGACACAACTGTTGGAAGCATTTGAGCCAACATTGGCCAGCATCCCTGTGGAACGCTTTCGACACCTTGTAGAGTCCATGCCCTGACGAATTGACATTCGTTCAAAGGTGTCCTTAATAATTTGTACACTCTGTGTATGTTAGAAACACATTTGGCAGTGACTACAGCTGTGAGCCTTCTTGGGTAAGTCTCTAAGAGCTTTACACATCTGGATTGTGCAATATTAGCCAATTATTATTTTTATCATTCTTAAAGCTCTGTCAAGATGTTGGGACTCATGGCTAGACAAACATGTTAGTCTTGCCATAGATTTTAAATCAGATTTCATTCAAAACTGTAACTTGGCCACTCAGGTACATTCCCTGCCTTCTTGGTAGGCAACTCCAGTGTAGATTTGTGTTGTAGGTTATTTTACTGCTTAATGGTGACTTCTTCTCCCAGTGACTGCTGTAAAGCAGACTGAAGCAGGTTTTCCTCTAGGATTTTACCTGTGCTTAGCACCATCCCACTTCTTTTTATCCTGAAAAAAACGAATTGCCGACATCAAGCTTACCCATACCATGATGCAGCCACCACCATGCTGGAAAATAAGAAGGCAGTTAACTCAGTGATGTGTTGGATTTGCCCCGAACATAAGGCTTTGCATTTAGGCCCAAAAGTTTTTTTTATTTTTATTTTCAGTCATACTTTATTCTGTATATTTGTATTCTTCTTTTGACTTTGTCATTTAAGTCATTATGTCGTCATTACAACGTTGCTGATCCATCCTCAGTTTTCTCCCATCACAGCCATTGAACTCTGTAACTGTTTTAAAATCACCAATTATCTCGGCTCAGGATATGACCCAGATGCAGACAAAGGAGACGGAAGGTACAATACACAGAGTAGTTTATTAAACCACAGGAGGCAGGCAAAGGACAGAGATATTCAATGTCTGATTTGTTATTGTTACCCATCTTCCAATCGCTGCCCTTCTTTATGAAGCTTTCAAAAAGCTCCCTGGTCTTTGAAGTTGAATCTGTTGCTTGAAATTCAATACTTGACTTAGGGACCTGACAGATGTATGTATCGGGTACAGCGGAAGGGTTAGAGTCATCCAAAAATCTGGTCAACTCCTATTATTTCACACAGTGAGTCCATGTAACTTTATTATGTGATTTGTTAAGCCACATTTTACTCCTGAACTAATTTAGGCTTGCCTAAACAAAGGGGCTGATGCAATGAATATATTTTAGTTCTCATTTTTATTTATCTTTAAAAAAAAGACTATATATATATATATATATATATATATATATAAAATCTTCCACTTTGACATTACAGAGTAGATTGTTGAGCAGAAATTCCAATTTATTTTACACCCCACCAAAAATGTGAAGAAATCCGAGGGGTCTTAACTTTTGCAAGGCACTGTACCTACTGTGTACCCCATTCCCAAGTGTATAACCAGTATCATTATGTGTAGGCCAATACGTACATTTTTAGTTTTTCTTGCCAAAGTAACACATTTCGAGCTCTCAATGATATGACAGACGTTGGAGGAATTTTTTGTGCAGCTCAAATAAATAAATGAACAGAAATGTAATAAACAAAACCCTACTATAATATTAACTGTGGTTTGTGGTTGGTTATCTGTTTGATTTACACACCTTTCCTGACACCGGAATTATGCATGTTTAACTTCAGTGTAGTTGCTACATGCTCAAAAAATGCTTGCCAGGAGATTCTGTAACGTTGATACATAACCAGCTAACGGTTTGAGTAAAACGACAGCACCCAAGGTAAGTCGGAAATCAGCTAAACTAGATTTTTTTTTTTTACTTTATATTAAAATAAAAATTCTGAAAATGAGCATAGCTTTAACTAAATGTCCCAATGTACTAGCCAGTGCAAACATTTGCACTGTAAATAAACGGATAGAATCAGAATTTTAGGTAACATAGCCTCTGTATTTTTAATACAGTATGCCCATTCTTTTTAGTTTAATGTTTATTTGGATAGTGAAACAAAAACATTTAATTTGGCTCTACAGTATACTCCAGCATTATGGATTTGGAATCACATTTTTTATATTAGGCAGAATATCACCTTTGACTCAAATGACACAGTTCATTATTTACATTTAATTTATATTGGATAATATCAACATGATTTATACACAAGGTGTAATCCATTCTGAGAGACTCCCAGCAGCCTTGTTTATTGAATTTATCATACTTCACTCAGAGCACAGATACACACTCCCCAAGTTTAAAATGAACAGGTCTGTCACGCCCTGGTCGAAGTATTATTGTGTTTGTCTTTATTTATTTGGTCAGGCCGGGGTGTGACATGGGTTTATTGTGGTGTGTTTTGTCTTGGGGTTTTGTTAGGTATTGGGTGTGTGGCTTAGTGGGGGTATCTAGCAAAGTCTATGAAGGTCTGGAGTGGTTCTCAATCAGAGACAGGTGTTTATCATTGTCTCTGATTGGGAACCATATTTAGGCAGCCATATTCTTCGATTGTTTTGGTGGGTGATTGTCCTTAGTGTCCTTGTTGCTGTCTCTGTGTTAGTTTACACTAGTATAGGCCGTTTCGGTTGTTGTTACGTTCTTTGTTTTGTAGTGTTTAGAATTGATTCGTGTTTTACATTTTGTTCATTAAACAAGGATCGCAATCTACACGCTGCATTTTGGTCCGACTCTCCTTCACACCTAGAAAATCGTTACAGAATCACCCACCACAACAGGACCAAGCAGCGTGTCAACAGGCAGGAGCAGCAGGAGAAGCAACAGCGGCAGCAGGAGATACGTAATAAGGAATTCTGGACATGGGAGGAAATCCTCGACGGGAGAGGACACTGGGCTAAACCAGGGGAGTGTAGCCGCCCCAAGGTGCAGCAGGAGAAGAGGCAACAGGAGCAGCCCAAAGAGGAGTACAGTATGGACTATACTTCTTGGGAGGAGATAGACAGGTGGGCGGTCGACCCAGGGAGAGTGCCGGAGCCCGCCTGGGATTCGATGGAGCAGTGCGCGGAGGGTTATCGGATGATGGAGTTGGCGAAGCAAGCACGGCGGCGTGGACGGAAGCCCGAGAGTCAGCCCCAAAAATTTATTGGGGGGGGGGGGGGCTCACAGGGAGTAGGGCTACGCCAGGTAGGAGACCTGCGCAAACTCCCTGTGCTTACCGGGGGGCTAGTGAGACCGGGCAGGCACCTGTTATGCTTTGGAGAGCACGGTGTCCCCAGTGCGGGTGCATAGCCCGGTGCGGTACATTCCAGCTCCTCGTATCGGCCGGGCTAGAGTGGGCATCGAGCCAGGTAAGGTTGGGCAGGCTCGGTGCTCAAGAGCTCCAGTGCGCCTGCACGGTCCGGTCTATCCAGTACCACCTTCACGCACCAGCCCTCCGGTGGCAGCTTCCCGCACCAGGCTTCCTGTGCGTGTCCTCGGCCCAGTACCACCAGTGCCAGCACCACGCATCAGGTCTACAGTACGCATCAGGTCTACAGTGCGCCTCACCTCTCCAGCGCTGCCGGAGCCTTTCTCCTCTACAGCGCTGCTGGAGTCTCCTGCCTGTTCAGCGCAGCCTGAGCTGCCAGCCTGCATGGAGCAGCCAGAGCTGCCAGCCTGCATGGAGCAGCCAGAGCTGCCAGCCTGCATGGAGCAGCCAGAGCTGCCAGCCTGCATGGAGCAGCCAGAGCTGCCAGCCTGCATGGAGCAGCCAGAGCTGCCAGCCTGCATGGAGCAGCCAGAGCTGCCAGCCTGCATGGAGCAGCCAGAGCTGTCAGTCTGCATGGAGCAGCCAGAGCTGTCAGTTTGCATGGAGCAGCCAGTCAGCCAGACTCTTCCAGATCCGCCAGTCAGCCAGACTCTTCCAGATCCGCCAGTCAGCCAGACTCTTCCAGATCCGCCAGTCAGCCAGACTCTTCCAGATCTGCCAGTCAGCCAGACTCTTCCAGATCCGCCAGACTCTTCCAGATCCGCCAGCCAGCCAGGATCTGCCAGATCCAACTACCTGCCTGAGCTTCCCCTCAGTCCCGAGCGGCCCCTCAGTCTCGAGCGGCCCCTCAGTCCAGTGGGGTTCTGGGTGAGGACTACTAGGCCATGGTCGGCGGCGAGGGTGGACTATCCTAGGACGCGAGGAAGAGGGACTAAGACATTGATAGAGTGGGGTCCAAGTCCCGCGCCGGAGCCGCCACCATGGACAGACGCCCACCCGGACCCTCCCTATTGTTTTGAGGTGCGTCCGGGAGTCCGCACCTTAGGGGGGGGGGGGGGGGGGTTCTGTCACGCCCTGGTCGAAGTATTATTGTGTTTGTCTTTATTTATTTGGTCAGGCCGGGGTGTGACATGGGTTTATTGTGGTGTGTTTTGTCTTGGGGTTTTGTTAGGTATTGGGTGTGTGGCTTAGTGGGGGTATCTAGCAAAGTCTATGGCTGTCTGGAGTGGTTCTCAATCAAAGGCAGGTGTTAATCGTTGTCTCTGATTGGGAACCATATTTAGGCAGCCATATTCTTCGATTGTTTTGGTGGGTGATTGTCCTTAGTGTCCTTGTTGCTGTCTCTGTGTTAGTTTACACTAGTATAGGCTGTTTTGGTTGTCGTTACGTTCTTTGTTTTGTAGTGTTTAGAATTGATTCGTGTTTTACGTTTTGTTCATTAAACAAGGATCGCAATCTACACGCTGCATTTTGGTCCGACTCTCCTTCACACCTAGAAAACCGTTACAAGGTCTATACTGTCCTTCACTACAGATGCCACCATCTTTGTCAATAACCTGTAGTAGCAATGTGTGCTGTCTACATATAGCTGTAAAAAACGTTTTTTTCTTTTTTGTCATGTGTTCATGTTTTTATTACTTGCTGCAAAATTAATTGCCCCTAGGGGACAATAATTACCCCTCTACTCTTTTTAATGTTGATATATTTAAATGGCAGTTAAGTGGTGTTTGTTTCCTAAACCAAAAACTTTAAAGAGAATCTTGTTATTTGTCCACTTAGTTGGAGTTACTACCGGCAACTTATTTTGGAGATATATACATGTGAAGTCGGAAGTTTACATACACCTTAGCCAAATACATTACTCTGTTTTTCACAATTCCTGACATTTAATCTGAGTAAAAATTCCCTGTTTTAGGTCAGAATAATTGTAGAGAATGATTGATTTATTTCAGCTATTTCTTTCATCACATTCCCATTGGGTCAGAAATGTACATACACTCAATTAGTATTTGGGAGCATTGCCTTTAAATGGTTTAACTTGGGTCAAACGTTTCGGGTAGCTTTCCACAACCTTCCCACAATAAGTTAGGTGGATTTTGGCCCATTCCTCCTGACAGAGCTGGTGTAAATTAGTCAGGTTTGTAGGCCTCCTTGCTCGCACATGCTTTTTCATTTCTGCCCACAAATGTTCTATAGGATTGAGGTCAGGGAAGCCATTATGCCACAACTTTGGAAGTATGCTTGGGGTCATTGTTCATTTGGAAGACCCATTTGCAACCAAGCTTCAACTTCCTGCCTGATGTCTTGAGATGTTGCTTCAACATACACACAATTTTCCTGCCTCATGATGCCATCTATTTTGTGAAGTGCACCAGTCCCTCCTGCAGCAAAGCACCCTGACAACATGATGCCACCCCCCTGCTTCACGGTTGGGATGGTGTTTTCTTCGGCTTGCAAGACTCCCTCTTTTTCCTCCAAACATAACGATGGTCATTATGGCCAAACAGTTCTGTTTTTGTTTCATCAGACCAGAGGACATTTCTCAAAAAAGTACAATCTTTGTCCCCATGTGCAGTTGCAAACTGTAGTCTGGTTTTTTTCTGGCGGTTTTGGAATAGTGGCTTCTTCCTTGCTGAGCGGCCTTTCAGGTTATGTCGATATATGACTCGTTTTACTGTGGATATAGATACCTTTGTACCTGTTTCCTCCTGCATCTTCACAAGGTCCTTTGCTGTTGTTCTGGGATTGATTTGCACTTTTCTCACCAAAGTACGTTAATCTCTAGGAGACAGAACGCATCTCCTTCCTGAGCGGTATGACGGCTGCGTGGTCCCATGGTGTTTATGAACGTGGTACCTTCAGGCATTTGGAAATTGCTCCCAAGGATGAACTAGACTTGTGGAGGTCTACAATTGTTTTTCTGAGGTTTTGGCTGATTTCTTTTGATTTTCCCATGATGTCAAGCAAAGAGGCACTGAGTTTGAAGGTAGGCCTTGAAATACATCCACAGGTACACCTCCAATAGGCTAACTGACATCATTTGAGTCAATCAGAAGCTTTTAAAGCCATGACATCATTTTCTGGAATTTTCCAAGCTGTTTAACTGCACTGTCAATTTAGTGTATGTAAACTTCTGACTCACTGCAATTGTGATACAGATTATTTCACTTATAACTCACTGTATGTAAACAATTGTTGGAAAAATTACTTGTGTCATGCACAAAGTAGATGTCCTAACCGGCTTGCCAAAACTATAGTTTGCTAACAATACATTTGTGGAGTGGTTGAAAAATGAGTTTTAATGATTCCAACCTAAGTGTATGTAAACTTCCGACATCAACTGTAGTTAATGCAAGGTATTTGTATAATGTAGACTACACATGCAGAACGTGCATGCTAGACTTACAATAACTTCCCAGAGGAGTTAGGAGTTATCAAGACAATAACAATGAGGATATATAAACTACTTAAATCAGATCACAAGGGGATCTCCCTTATTAACCAGTTGTAATTGTGGTACTTCATTATTAACCATACATCGTTGTTGAACCTGGTCATGACACAGTAACTGACAGATGCAATTCTATTGCCTTTTGGATAGGCTTGAGTGTCTTGTAAAGGAAAATCAGTCCTCTGTCTGACAGGATAGACAATCTGTGTCAGACCAACTACCACCCGATGGGAGCTGTTATCTAAATACTACATGTTTGAGAGCCACTTTCATGTTGGGCTGATCTGTGAACTGGCAGCACATTCCCAGGTAGGAGAGGAATATTTCCTCACAGACTGCATGTAAGTCTGTGTGGAAACATTCAGATCACAATGTGTCTTTTGATTGTCTACACGTGTCGCCAAAGCTGTTCAAAGGTACAGTCAATTTAGTGTATGTAAACTTCGGACCCACAGTGAATTATAAGTGAAATAATCTGTCTAATCAATTATTGGAAACATGACTTGTGTCATGCACAAGGTAGATGTCCTAACCGACTTGCCAAAGCTAGTTTGTTAACAAGAAATGTGTGGAGTGGTTGAAAAAGGAGTTTTAATGTCTCCAACCTAAGTCAAATCAAATCAAATTTTATTTGTCACATACACATGGTTAGCAGATGTTAATGCGAGTGTAGCGAAATGCTTGTGCTTCTACTTCCGACAATGCAGTAATAACCAACAAGTAATCTAACTAATAATTCCAAAACTACTGTCTTATACACAGTGTAAGGGGATAAAGAATATGTACATAAGGATATATGAATGAGTGATGGTACAGAGCAGCATAGGCAAGATACTGTAGATGGTATCGAGTACAGTATATACATATGAGATGAGTATGTAACAAAGTGGCATAGTTAAAGTGGCTAGTGATACATGTATTACATAAGGATGCAGTCGATGATATAGAGTACAGTATATACGTATGCATATGAGATGAATAATGTAGGGTAAGTAACATTATATAAGGTAGCATTGTTTAAAGTGGCTAGTGATATATTTACATCATTTCCCATCAATTCCCATTATTAAAGTGGCTGGAGTTGAGTCAGTATCAGTGTCAGTGTGTTGGCAGCAGCCACTCAATGTTCGTGGTGGCTGTTTAACAGTCTGATGGCCCTGAGATAGAAGCTGTTTTTCAGTCTTTCGGTCCCAGCTTTGATGCACCTGTACTGACCTCGCCTTCTGGATGATAGCGGGGTGAACAGGCAGTGGCTCGGGTGGTTGATGTCCTTGATGATCTTTATGGCCTTCCTGTAGCATCGGGTGGTGCAGGTGTCCTGGAGGGCAGGTAGTTTGCCCCTCCCTGTTCACCCACGCAGTCGTGGGTGAACAGGGAGTACAGGAGAGGGCTCAGAACGCACCCTTGTGGGTCCCCAGTGTTGAGGATCAGCGGGGAGGAGATGTTGTTGCCTACCCTCACCACCTGGGGGCGGTGTATGTAAACTTCCGACTTCAACTGTAAATGATAGGAGTGCATCCTTGTGTCGCTCCCTCTTTGAACTATCGGTTGCCCGATTAACAAAATAACATTCTGTGTAACAATAAATCCATAGCACTTACAGCACAATAAAATATATACAAATTCATAGCTCTTTGTGAACTCTTGAAAAATTCAAATATGACAATTTAATTCACACAGTAACATTAATTTCGTTTATTCATGTTTTCATCTGTCTTCACACCTCCCCTGGCGTCAGTGACTTAAGGACTTCCATGAGAACATCTCTTCTTAGAGATTGCCACAGATATGGTATGTTTGAACCTTGTGATAGCCCACAGATTGTCTGCCATCCAGACAATGTAATAAATTGTCATTCAGTCATCATACTGGGCTTTGCATGCCAGCCTTCTCTCATTCTTACACTACAGCTGTCATTCATGGAAAACAAATGAAAAATCAAAGGGCCTATGCAGAGCATCGAAACTTTTTGTTGTTGCTGTTTTTACCGATGCCTGGAAAATACAACCAGATTATAATCTAATCAACTATATTTAAATGATAGGAGTGCACCCTTGTGTCTCTCCCTCTGAACAGTGCAATAAAATATATCAAAATTCATAGCTCTTTACAAACTCTTGAACAATCCAAACATGGCAATTGTATTCACACAGTGACATTAATTTAATCTGTCTTCACACCTCTCCTGGCGTCAGTGACCCCAGGACATCTATGGGAACGCCAGCCAGTGAGGAGTATTATCACTGTCTCATCCTTCCACTACAGCAGTCATTTATGGAAAACAAATGAAAAATCAAAGAGCCTGTCATGTCAAATAGTGTCCCCCTGCAAAAAAAGTTTTTGGGGTTCCCAGGACTACCGAAACATTGCAAAGAATACTATCCAAAGATGTTTTGGGATTTAAATTGCTAGCTAATGTTACTTGTTTGCTTACATCAGCTAGCTAGCCATAAAGTTTTGTTTAGCTAACATTAGCTAGCTAGCTAATTGTTTTTGTAGCTTTCAGTTTGTATGTAACGTTAGCTGCACTTCAATGGCATGCCTTAAGGAGATGTTATTTTAACTTTCCAACCAGGTGAAGTACTATGAAGGCACCGCATGAACAACCATTTTTCAACAACAGTTTTCCATCTAGGTAGTTGGTCATCTAGAAGTTGCTAGTTATACATTTAGTTATATGTCTGTCATTTTGAGGTATCTAGCTATAAGTTAACTCTGATCAATCAAATGGATAGGTCTAAGCAATTATGGTCATTCCAACTGCCCTTAACTAGGTATATTTGCTAGACAGACACACAGACAAAGAGAGAGGGGGGAAGAGGGAGAAATAAAAGGTGAGAGTGAAAGAGAGAGGTGGGAAAAGCGTGAAAGACCGAGAGACATGGAGGAGAGAAACATAGAAAGTCATTAGTGCAAAATTACTTAGACTTGAGTATTTCAACAACTCTTGTCTTCAAACTTGTGAGGCAATCACATGTACCTACGGGGGAAGGATTGTCAGCCACACAGGAGGGGGATTTTCACTGAGGAGATGGAGACCATGCTGACCATGCCGAGATGCATGTTGGCCATTTCAGAGTGAAGCACATGATTGCCAAAATCAACATACACTTGTTTTGGCATGGGATTGTCAAGGATATGGACAGCTGGGCAAGTGAAATAACAGTTTGTTTATCGATCACATTCTATTATATCTGAAATTATTATGATTTCAATTAATGTCATATCAGAGAGAAAACAATGTTTCAATTTGTCACATTGTGCTTGAAGGTGAATACCTGTCTAGCCTGATGGTGACCGATTATTTTACCAAGTGGGTGGAGGCAATACCCATTCAGGTCTGTAAAGGAAGATAACGTGCTTAACTCTAAATTCCCTTCTGTAACCCATATGAAAAGGGTGCTTGGAACCAAAAATGTATTTTATTTTGTATGATACCCATCAATGACCAGACTGGCAAGGCCACCTCCAAGGCGATGATGGACATCTTCAACACCCATGGTTCTCCTGAGTTCATCTTTTTTTTCACTCCCCCCCCCCCCCCCCCCCCTTTTTCTCCCCAATATCGTGGTATCCAATTGTTTTAATAGCTACTATCTTGTCTCATCGCTACAACTCCCGTACGGGCTCGGGAGAGACGAAGGTTGAAAGTCATGCGTCCTCCGATACACAACCCAACCAAGCCGCACTGCTTCTTATCACAGCGCCATCCAACCAGGAAGCCAGCCGCATCAATGTGTCGGAGGAAACACCGTGCACCTGTGGCAACCTTGGTTAGCGTGCACTGCGCCCGGCCCGCTACCTCCTGAGGTCATCTTGAGTGACCGAGGTTGTGAACTCTGGAACAAGGTACGGATGTAATAGGTTATATTCTGTCACCAATAGTTTGGAATTTTTTTTACAATTAGTTTTTGTTTTTCCATGGTACATAATCAGACTTGTCAATATGTTCCATTGTCAATTGATATCCCTTTCCTACCCCCTCCTCCAGGTTTGGATGAAAGGACCAACCCTCAAGACTGCCATGGGCAAGTCCCATGACGGGTTATAGGAATGGTGGGAGGACAACCTGAAGGTAATTATCTTTGTACACAACAGCATCGTCCAGGCCTCCAGAGTACTCACTCTATTGCCTGCTGTACGGACGGGAGCCGCAGCTACTCCAACTGGTGTGGTGGAAGTTGTCGAACCAGATCAGAACGCCTTCGAGGACCACCTTCAGGCACGGACTGAGAAGGATGTGGAGGTTTTTGACCAGGTCAAAATTATTGTCTGCTGTTTATTTTCTGGCCTTCCAAGAGATATATAAGAGATGTATTTGTAATAACATGAAATATAATTGCATTTATTTATTTTATCAATCAAGGTGAGACTGAACATGGACAAGGCTCTTGAGAAAAAGGAGAGCCACCCGAGGAGAATCAAGGGGACCAAGTGCTTTGACATCCAGGCAAATTACTTGGCTTGGAAGAAAGGAAGACGATACCTGGGAAAGCTTGATGCTCTTTTGCTCCTCGCTGGGGTCACCATCCGTTAAGGTGAATATAAAATCTCAGATGATTACTATTTGTATTTGCTGCCTCATGGTGGGTGGCATCACCATGCTGTCAGCAGTACCAACAGTGGCCCAGTGGTTTCTCCAAATAGTCAATCTCAAGGCTAACCACTGGGTCACATTAAGTAACCGCCACTTCCAGGTAGGTACTGTTAAGGTGTAGGACTCCAGTCGTCATGACACCACCCTGGATTGGTAAGGACCATCCCTTACCAACCCCACTGACATAAACAATTTGACGGGTATCCTTTCTTTTCTGTCTTCCATTAACATTATTTCATGTCTAATCAAACATTTAAATTGAATCATTCAATAACTGTATTTTTACATACCTGATAATCCTGTGTGTTTGCTTGTTTACGTCTGTCTCCTATCCGGTTCCCTTTACTCTGCTCCTGTTCTCCAGGACCTAGGGGTTCTGCCTAACACCCAGACCTGGATCCACCTGATGTCAAATCAAATCAAATCAAATTTATTTATATAGCCCTTCGTACATCAGCTGATATCTCAAAGTGCTGTACAGAAACCCAGCCTAAAACCCCAAACAGCAAGCAATGCAGGTGTAGAAGCACGGTGGCTAGGAAAAACTCCCTAGAAAGGCCAATACCTAGGAAGAAACCTAGAGAGGAACCAGGCTATGTGGGGTGGCCAGTCCTCTTCTGGCTGTGCCGGGTGGAGATTATAACAGAACATGGTCAAGATGTTCAATGTTCATAAATGACCAGCATGGTCGAATAATAATAAGGCAGAACAGTTGAAACTAGAGCAGCAGCACAGTCAGGTGGAAGTTGAAACTGGAGCAGCAGCATGTCCTCCATTACCAACCACCCTCCAACTTTTCATTACATCAGCTACTGTTATTGTCATGTTGTCAATATCGGCTAAGAAAGAGCAAGACAAATATCATACTGGCTACATAATGTGAGCTGCACAGATTAGCTAAAAACACTAGCACTGTAAACCCTCAGAACAAAGAGGGCAGCAGCGCCTGGACTTTGCAGTTTCCCTCTTCGAGTCCACCTTCCAAGACTGACTACATGTTGAAAACAAGTGACAAGCTCCCATCCGCACAGCACCCACCTCCTCTCTATTCCACACACCAGAATTCAGTATTTCAGTCTTTGATTGCCATGTGAGTGTACAAGAAAATCAGAAAGTAAGTTGACACACATGTACCAACAATATATTTATATATTTAAATCTAAAATATTGCTGGATTGGTTTTCACAGATGTTTCATAAGGTGTTCGTTATTGTAAATTGTTACATATCCCTTGATGGTATTTGTTCAACATTATTAATTGTTGTATCATAAGACAACCACAAGGGTGTACTAATGAGCTAGGCTCCCAAAAAATGTCTGCAGCATTGAAGGTCCTCAAGAACACAGTGGCCTCCATCATTCTTAAATTTAAGAAGTTTTGAACCACCAAGACTCTTCCTAGAGCTGGCCGCCCAGCCAAAGTGAGCAATCGAGGGAGAAAGGGCCTTGGTCAGGGAGGTGACCAAGAACCCGATAGTCACTCTGACAGAGCTCCAGAGTTCCTCTGTGGGAATGGGAAAACGTTCCAGAACGACAACCCAAAAATGGGGTATTGTGGGTATTAATCCAATTTAATCCATTTTAGAATAAGGCTGTAATGTAACAAAATGTGGAAAAAGTCAAGGGGTCTGAATACTTTCTGAATGCACTGACTGATATAGTTCCAGTCCTCTAGGGCTGCACTGTCTCTGTTTTTTCTTGGATAATAGGCGAATCAGACACTGAGTTATAGAGGTGTTTGAGATCTCCCTAGCCATTTAATTGACATTAAATGATCAACTACACCCTTTTTACACTACTGGGCCAAATGGAGACAAGTCGAGCTCTACTGGGCTGGCCAGGTTACAGATCCACCATAGTTGCTGGAACCGTACTAGAAACAACAACGTAAAAAAGAAAACATCTGAGCCAGGACAGTTTGGTTTGGTTAGGCTTTACAGTGTAAGTCCAGTATAAGAGTGAGGAAGAAACATGGATTGGAGTTGTTCAACTGTGATAAAGGGCCCATAAAAGAGAACTAGGCCTAATCTTTCTCTTCAATACTGACCATTTAGACATACAAATGTCAGTTAGTGTTTCAGTCTCTCACACACACTGCTGATAGGCAGTGGACTGAAATAGGTGCCAGTTCTCATATTGGGTGCCGGTACCGTTTTATATTTAGGAACTCAAGCAGTAGAAAATGTGAGGTTTCGGAACTCAGTTCCAGTGGGAAGTCAAGCACTGCTGATGGGACGATTTTCCTAATCCTATTTATGGCCTGGCCCTGGTCCTAAAATAACCCTAGGTTCTATACCCTTTTCGGTGGTGACAACAAGGAACCAGATAGGTACAGTATTTCTATAGGCAGGGTCACTGCATTGGATATAAAAGCAACCAGTTCATCAGTTCTGACAGAAACAAATTTGGTGGGATTCTAGACGTTGTACTCATGTTTACACTACTATGTAGGGTATGTAAACAAAGTGGCATAGTTTAAAGTGGCTAGTGATACATGTATTACATAAAGATGCAGTAGATGATATAGAGTACAGTATATACATATACATATGAGATGAGTAATGTAGGGTATGTAAACATTATATTAAGTAGCATTGTTTAAAGTGGCTAGTGATATATTTTCCATCAATTCCCATTATTAAAGTGGCTGGAGTTGAGTCAGTATGTTGGCAGCAGCCACTCAATGTTAGTGGTGGCTGTTTAACAGTCTGATGGCCTTGAGATAGAAGCTGTTTTTCAGTCTCTCGGCCCCTGCTTTGATGCACCTGTACGGACCTCGCCTTCTGGATGATAGCGGGGTCAACAGGCAGTGGCTCGGGTGGTTCTTGTCCTTGATGATCTTTATGGCCTTCCTGTGACATCGGGTGGTGCAGGTGTCCTGGAGGGCAGGTAGTTTGTGATGCGTTGTGCAGACCTCACTACCCTCTGGAGAGCCTTACGGTTGTGGGCGGAGCAGTTGCCGTACCAGGCGGTGATGCAGCCCGACAGGATGCTCTCGATTGTGCATCTGTAGAAGTTTGTGAGTGCTTTTGGTGACAAGCCGAATTTCTTCAGCCTCCTGAGGTTGAAGAGGCGCTGCTGCGCCTTCTTCACGATGCTGTCTGTGTGGGTGGACCTATTCAGTTTGTCTGTGATGTGTATGCCGAGGAACTTAAAACTTGCTACCCTCTCCACTACTGTCCCATTGATGTGGATAGAGGGGTGCTCCCTCTGCTGTTTCCTGAAGTCCACAATCATCTCCTTAGTTTTGTTGACGTTGAGTGTGAGGTTATTTTCCTGACACCACACTCCGAGGGCCCTCACCTCCTCCCTGTAGGCCGTCTCGTCATTGTTGGTAAATCAAGCCTACCACTGTAGTGTCGTCCGCAAACTTGATGATTGAGCTGGAGGTGTGCATGGCCACGCAGTCGTGGAGACGCACCTAGAGATGCACCTTCACCACATGGGACAGGTAGGCTGAGAATAATGTACAATGTAGGGAGTACAGTAGATCTAAACTTTGCATGTACTGTACAGCAGTGGTGGGCAGTCTCACCCTGCAAGGGATGGTTTATGATTGCAGTATTTAGTAGTGTTCCAGCACAGGCAATACCCAGACTACGGTTAGTTGAGTAGTAGAATCAAGTGTGCTACTGCTTGGCTGGAAAAAAAGCCTGCACTCACACAGGCCCTTGTTGATCACCAGGACTGAATAATTACAGTATGCGTGTACCTGTTGATATCCCACCCCACACCTCTCTCATTCTTTTTCTACATCTCTCTTACACACACACACACACACACATGAAAACGGGAGTTCCCTTTCACAACTTCATCAGCTGGCAGGAGCTGAGCGCAGCAGAACTGATGAGGTCCTGGAACAACTGCACCACGATGGGTCGGTCTGGGGTCACTGGGGTCATACAGTAGTTTAGCAGACCCTAGCTCTAATTATGATAATACAGTTGAGTGGCCTCTATCTTTGGACTTTGATTATTAGTAATGATAACAATAAATAGACTTTCTTTGATTTTGCTAACCCAAACGAAATGTGCTAAGCCCCCCAAAAAATGTTGTAACTACCAAAGCAAATAACATTACGTTAAAACATTGATTTTGTATTTGTTGTTGTTTGTACTTCATGTCCAGAAATAAGTGCTTCCAGGTGGCAAGCCTATTTTAATTAACATTGAAATTAAATCTATTTTAATCCCACTTTGTAACACAATCAAATGTGAAGAAATGCAAGGGCTCTAAATACTTACGCAAGGCACTGTATATCTCGTAACGTATGAATTGTGCGTGTATCTTTAAGCTTTATTTATGATGGACGGTGGCACACACTCCAGGGAAATTCACATATTTTCTGTCTTTTATTTATTTTTAAGTCTAAATCTTAACCAAACAGAAGCCAGATCCCAGCAATTTCGCTATTGTCAAGCACTCTACTCCAAATCCGTATCTTTAAAACAATAGTATGTGTTAAGATTGTCAACATGTCAGTGTGTGTTACCATGTTAATTATTCGTTTTCACAAGGTTTAGCTTAATCTTAGTCTACTACACACACAGTTTTGTCAATCCTATTGATTCATCATTGTTTCTTCTGAAATTCCTCAGGCACGCTGCAAAACAGTAAAGAGGGAATATGAGCAAATTATGAAAGAGAACGTTATTGGACAATGTTGCAGATGAAAACAACCTTTTTAGTTAACATCTGGTGCCATGTATGTTAAAATATATAGTAATATACTGTATAATATAATATATGCAATTTAGCAGATGTTTTTATCCAAAGCAACTTAAAGTCATGCATGCATACATTAAGTATGGGTGGTCCCAGGAATCAAACCCACAATCCTGGCGTAGCAAGCGCCATGCTCTACCATTGGAGTCCCTGTCAAATACATTTGTACCTCTTCTCTATACAATTCCAGATTTAGTCCATGCCATGGACTACTCTAATGCCAGTTTAATTACTGTGTATCAGGGTAAGGTCATTGCATTTCAATTAGGTCAATCAAGGAAGTAAACTGAAATTACAATTAAATTCACATTTTTTTAAATTCACATTTTTTTCTAATAGAGAAGCAATGAATGTTTGTTTACTTACTGTGTGTGTGCTGGAGTGAATTCCTCTGCTTTCTGCCTTTCTCCATCCTCCCCAAAGTACTGAACACTGGTGAGTCACATGATACTGGTCACATGACTCACATGATGCCCCCGTCAAGAATGCAGTCAGTGATAAGTGAGAAATCAGTGTAGAAAAAGCTACACAATGGCAGTTAGAATCCAAAAAGAAGAAGAAGTTTCAATCACATATGGTCTATTTGTTCTCCCCTCCTCTCCCTTATATCTAGTTACAGCGATAAATTATTAGATGTTTATTATTATAGTGTCATGTAATACCTATTTATTCATACATGATCTCTTCTTCACCCTTCTGCTTCACCAGTCACCACTTTGCCTTGACAGATCCCTCTATCTTTGAAGAATTGATCCCTATTATGTCTGTTGTGAGTATCTCATCAATACATCATCATCCCCACATCTTGGAATGAGTCTGTTATCTTTATGGGATTAAGGTAGCTTTGTTTTGTCTGTGTAATCAGCCATGCTAGGTCAGTGGAGCTTCAGGTTATTTTATGTGTATATCTTTGTGTGTGTATTACCTTTTGTGTGTAAAACTGCTTTATTCTAAGCATAAGCCATTTATTGCGTGTTTATATATACAGGCGAAGATGGAGAGGAAAAAAAGAATACATCTATAACTGAGGCTTGAATGCAAAATAAAGATGCTTATTTGGACATCATGGGGCCCAAAGAATCATAGTGCAAGACAGTGCATAAATAAAAGATCTCAGGCCATCCTCAGTGTAAATGGTCAGCACACACACATGGCTTCTATTTCAAGAACAATTAGATTTGTCAAGCAAGAAAATACATCAGAAAATCTATAAATCAGTACCTAGTACAATCGAATGTATGATCTAGATTATAAGAAAAGCGGACAGAAAAATACAAGAAATGATTGCTTTTTCATATAGCATGTGAACATTTCGCCAGAATAAATAACATAGGATCGTAAAAGAGTAGGGAGCTAGAAAGACCACTATATATATATATATATACACACAGGTAATATAAACATCCAATAACTGACTGATACTTAAGATGAATGTGGATAGGAGGTGATATTTTGAAGCAGTATACTAGCAATTGATATGTTTGTTACAACGTGGGCATTTGGACATTGGTTTATGGACTCTAGGTAAATATATAACTGATAAAGACACACTGTGATATTATCTTAGCTCTTGTTGTTAAGCAAAGTATGTGTTTCAATGAACACTTATATTTTCTGCATTGATCACTGGTTGATAGAACCCTTAAAAAGTGACAGTTTACCCCAAAATCAAAGTTAGCTATACTATTGGATTGCGTCAATTCCATGCCATTTATTTGGGTTTTATGGGTGTTATGACGCGTCCACTGTGGGGCTCTACAACAGTTAGCTTTCAGTTTAAGTTTAGGTATTTTTTTAACCCTTATTTTACCAGGTAAGTTGACTGAGAACACAGCAGCAACCTGGGGAATAGTTACAACGGAGAGGAGGGTGGGGGTGAATGAGCCATTGGAAGCTGGGGAGGATTAGGTGGTACAGTGGCTTTTTTTCCCTATTTTGTTGCCTTACAACCTGGAATTAAAATCGATTTCTTTTTTTTTGGGGGGGGGGGGGGGGGGGCGTTTGTATCATTTGATCTACACAACATACAGTGCCTTGCGAAAGTATTCGGCCCCCTTGAACTTTGCGACCTTTTGCCACATTTCAGGCTTCAAACATAAAGATATAAAACTGTATTTTTTTGTGAAGAATCAACAACAAGTGGGACACAATCATGAAGTGGAACGACATTTATTGGATATTTCAAACTTTTTTAACAAATCAAAAACTGAAAAATTGGGCGTGCAAAATTATTCAGCCCCCTTAAGTTAATACTTTGTAGTGCCTCCTTTTGCTGCGATTACAGCTGTAAGTCGCTTGGGGTATGTCTCTATCAGTTTTGCACATCGAGAGGCTGACATTTTTTCCCATTCCTCCTTGCAAAACAGCTCGAGCTCAGTGAGGTTGGATGGAGAGCATTTGTGAACAGCTGTTTTCAGTTCTTTCCACAGATTCTCGATTGGATTCAGGTCTGGACTTTGACTTGACCATTCTAACACCTGGATATGTTTATTTTTGAACCATTCCATTGTAGATTTTGCTTTATGTTTTGGATCATTGTCTTGTTGGAAGACAAATCTCTGTCCCAGTCTCAGGTCTTTTGCAGACTCCATCAGGTTTTCTTCCAGAATGGTCCTGTATTTGGCTCCATCCATCTTCCCATCAATTTTAACCATCTTCCCTGTCCCTGCTGAAGAAAAGCAGGCCCAAACCATGATGCTGCCACCACCATGTTTGACAGTCGGGATGGTGTGTTCAGGGTGATGAGCTGTGTTGCTTTTACGCCAAACATAACGTTTTGCATTGTTGCCAAAAAGTTCAATTTTGGTTTCATCTGACCGGAGCACCTTCTTCCACATGTTTGGTGTGTCTCCCAGGTGGCTTGTGGCAAACTTTAAACAACACTTTTTATGGATATCTTTAAGAAATGGCTTTCTTCTTTTTGTATCCAAATCCGGCTTTAAACTTCTTCACAACAGTATCTCGGACCTGCCTGGTGTGTTCCTTGTTCTTCATGATGCTCTCTGCGCTTTTAACGGACCTCTGAGACTATCACAGTGCAGGTGCATTTATACGGAGACTTGATTACACACAGGTGGATTGTATTTATCATCATTAGTCATTTAGGTCAACATTGGTTCATTCAGAGATCCTCACTGAACTTCTGGAGAGAGTTTGCTGCACTGAAAGTAAAGGGGCTGAATAATTTTGCACGCCCAATTTTTCAGTTTTTGATTTGTTAAAAATGTTTGAAATATCCAATAAATGTCGTTCCACTTCATGATTGTGTCCCACTTGTTGTTGATTCTTCACAAAAAAATACAGTTTTATATCTTTATGTTTGAAGCCTGAAATGTGGCAAAAGGTCGCAAAGTTCAAGGGGGCCGAATACTTTCGCAAGGCACTGTACCTACCACTTTGAAGATGCAAAATATGTTTTATTGTGAAAGAAACAAAAACTAAGATAACTTGAGCGTGCATAACTATTCACCTCCCTCCGCCCGCCCCCCCAAATTCAATACTTTGTAGAGCCACTTTTTGCATCAATTACAGTTGCAAGTGTCGCTATAAGCTTGGCACATCTAGCCACTGGGATTTTTCCTCCTTCTTCAAGGCAAAACTGCTCCAGCTCTTTCAAGTCCGATGGGTTCCGCTGGTGTACAGCAATCTTTAAATCATACCACAGATTCACAGTTGGATTGAGGTCTGGGCTTTGACTAGGCCATTCCAAGACATTTACATCTTTCCCCTTAAACCACTCAAGTGTTGCTTTAGCAGTATGCTTAGGGTCATTGTTCTGCTGGAAGGTGAACCCCCATCCCAGTCTCAAATCTCTGGAAGACTGAAACAGGTTTTCCTCAAGAATGGCCCTGTA
Organism: Oncorhynchus kisutch; assembly: GCF_002021735.2. Taxonomy (NCBI): domain Eukaryota; kingdom Metazoa; phylum Chordata; class Actinopteri; order Salmoniformes; family Salmonidae; genus Oncorhynchus; species Oncorhynchus kisutch. The sequence continues at coordinate 6,969,169 of NC_034203.2, forward strand.
TTTAGCTCCATCCATCATTCCTTCAATTCTGACCAGTGTCCCAGTCCCTGCCGATGAAAAACATCCCCACAACATGATGCTGCCACCACCATGCTTCACTGGGGGGTATGGTGTTCTCAAGGGTGATGGAAGGTGTTGAGTTTGCGCCAGACATAGTGTTTTCCTTGATGGCCAAAACTCTCAATTTCAGTCACATCTGGCCAGAGTATCCTTTTCCATATGCTTGGGGAGTCTCCCACATGTCTTTCGGCGAACACCAAACGTGTTTGCTTATTTTTTTCTTTAAGCAATGGCTTTTTTTCTGGACACTCTTCCTTAAAGCCCAGCTCTGTGGAGTGTATGGCTTAAAGTGGTCCTATGGACAGATACTCCAATCTCCGCTGTGGAGCTTTGCAGCTCCTTCAGGGTTATCTTTGGTCTCTTTGTTGCCTCTCTGATTAATTCCCTCCTTGCCTGGTCAGTGAATTTTGGTGGGCAGCCCTCTCTTGGCAGGTTTGTTGTGGTGCCTTATTCTTTCTATTTTTTTATATTGGATTTAATGGCGCTCCGTGGGATGTTCGAAGTTTCTGATATTTTTTTATAACCCAACCCTGATCTGTACTTTTCCACACCTTTGTTCCTAACCTGTTTGGAGAGCTCCTTGATATTCATGGTGCCGCTTGCTTGGTGGTGCCCTTTGTTTATTCGTGTTGCAGACTCTGGGGCCTTTCTGAACAGGTGTATATATACTGAGATCATGTGACAGATCATGTGACACTTAGATTGCACACAGATTGACTTTATTTAACTAATTATGTGACTGAAGCTAATTGGTTGCACCAGATCTTATTTGGGGGCTTCATAGCAAAGGGGGTGAATACATATGCACTTTTCTGTTTAGATTTCTTAGTTATTTTTTTAATTTCACTTCACCAATTTGGACTATTTTGTGTGTGTCCATTACATGAAATCCAAATAAAAGTCCATTTAAATTACAGGTTGTAATGCAACAAAATAGGAAAAACACCAAGGGGGATGAATACTTTTGCAAGGCACTGTACTTATCAACCATCAGTGAGATGGATGTTCTATACAGAGGCCTTCCATTCTTGGAGCTGTTGCACCTAATTGAAGCCTTTTGTTGTAAATTCTAGCTTTCAGCTTGCTTGTGTATATGGTTGTATACCACAGTTGAAATTCTGTGTTACACTGTTGGGTAATTATATTCTGTTGCATCCTGTGGTGGATACAAAGATGTCCCAGGGACTCATCTGAACTAAGTTAAATGATGAGTTATCCAACTCTTTGGACTCTTTGGTACAGCCTCTCCCATAGGTCGTTTGGTGACCCTTTACGAAAACGAAAGAGAACATTGGGTTGCGGATGTAACCTTGGTTCTCTGAGTAGAGTAACGGGTCGCCAAGCTTTCATCTCGTTCCACCACCTCCTTGGAGTTTGAATGAAGAAATGGATCGTATGTCATGCCACACCACCTTTAATAGTGACAGGTCATGTGGGTACACTAAGGGGGTGGCGTGACTGTAAACATGTTTGATATTAAGCATCTCAATCACATCACGTTCCCGTAGGTCTTTTGGCAGCCCGTGGATTGCCATTGCAATGGACAGATGAATTGTGAACAAATGAACTGTATTCTTGCTCTCATTTTGCTGGTATGAGAGAGAGGGGAAACTAATTGGGCACAAAGAGAAGGGCTCTGCAGACTACGAAAGGATTGTGAGTGATGTGGAATACTCATACACTGTACTGCTCTCTGTACTAATTTCTTGCATCAATACACACAGTTCTCACACTATCTTCTTGCATAATCTCCCCCTACACAGAAGCACCCACTTTCTCACACACGCACACATACACACACCACCTATTCTAACACTTATTCACAGTTTCTCATTTCTCTACCTTTGCACTTCCTCTCTCTCACTCTCTTGCTCACTCACTCACACACTCTCTCTCTCCCTATCTCTCTCTCTCTCTTGCTCTCTATCCTTTCTCTCTCACACACATGCACACTCACAGAGAGAGAGAGAAAGAGAGAGAGAGAGAGGTCCTGTTTGCCTGTGGGCTGATTTCACAAGGGAAATGTGTTCGAATGAGATAGAGACGGGCCTGGCCTATGAATCAACACACTTTGTGCTCACACCAATCAGACTATGGCAAAACATATTTATTGTGTGTGCCGGAGAATGCATTTGCTTAAGTGTGTGGTGTGTAGCGCGTGTACTTCTAACAGACCTAGTGTGTCTGTCATTTTGATATAAAAAATGTGTGGGTGTGTATGTGTGTGTATGTTTGTGATTGTGTGGGTATGTGTGTTGTATTGTACAGACTCTTAGAAAAAAATCGTTACTTATAGAATCAAAAAGGGTTCTATATCACTTGCTTCATGTATAGAACCCCAAAAAGTTATATATAGAACCCTTTTATAGAGTTCTTTAAAACTCAGTCAATATTCACATCATAAGAAGGAATTACCCTTGACCATGACCACAAATTTGGGAAAATGAACATTCTTTCCCATTGAACCTATTGTAAAAGAGCCAACTTCGTTGTCGATTTTTAGTTATACAGAAATAACAAAACAATGCCTGAAAAGCTACGGTGTTGTTCAATGTACATGTAACCAAGTCCAAAACCCTATGGTTCTCAATGCTCCCACGTAGGAAAAAAGAGCCTGTGAGTAGAGCCCTGTGGCAGGCTATTCGGTGTGGGAGAGTGGGAAATGAGGGGACCTGGTGTCCAAATAGCTACTGTATGGAAAATATTTCATCACAGGTATGACATATAACTTGTTTAGTAAAGTCGTAACTTCACTCACTACTTGTAACTGTATAGTCTGTTTGTTTGTCTTGGCTGGCTTAATGTTCCAGTCGGTACTAGCACTCACTCGCTCATGTGGTTGCTAGCACCGTCATGAAAAGGGGCATGAGTATGATGTTTTTCTAGGTAGTGAGAACGCTCGGAAGCAGGCAATGTTGAAAAGTAATCTTTAGACATTTTGTACTTTTCTTAAATGTAGTTTTGTAATTGACTATGGGGTAACCAAAGGTTGTTTTTCCCACAGGCAGCTAGCTTTCTATCTAATACCGACTTGGACTATCCAAGGTTTATTCTTCATTGAACCAAAATTGGTTCCATATAGAATCCTGTATGGTGTCATTTATGAAGTCTACACCTGTTGTATTCAGCTCATGTGACAAATAACTTATGATTTGATTTGATGTCCCACGTCAATCTTTGTACCTATTCTGTCTGTCTGAGTATGGGTTGTTGCCTGGCTTGTTCCTGAGAAGAAGAGCTCCAGAAGTAAGCATGAGTTAATTTGCCAAAATGAAGACAAAATGCCCCGCAGACACATCACATTTGGGAAGTATTCAAACCGCTTGACTTTTTCCACATTTTGTTACGTTACAGCCTTATTCTAAAATCGATTAAATTCCTTTTTTCTTCAATCTACACACAATACCCAATAATGACAAAGCGAAAACTGGTTTTTAGAAATGTTTACAAATTTATAGAAATCTGACTCCATACTGAAATACTGAAATAAAAGTAATAATTATCTAATTGCCAATGTCACGATGGGTCTTTAGCTCTATTTGGCATATTTCACAATAAAAAACATTTATTTATAAGAGTTAGCTAGCTTGTGTCTCATTAAGTGTCTCATTAAGTAGGCTAGCTAGCTCACAAACGGTGCTCAAATTCTAATTAAACCTTATCTACCTAGCCTATGTCACACCCTGACCATAGTTTGCTTTGTATGTTTCTATGTTTTGTTTGGTCAGGGTGTGATCTGAGTGGGCATTCTATGTTGGATGTCTAGTTTGTCTGTTTCTGTGTTTGGGCCTGATATGGTTCTCAATCAGAGGCAGTTGTTAGTTATTGTCTCTGATTGGGAACCATATTTAGGTAGCCTGTTTTGTGTTGGGTTTTGTGGGTGGTTGTCTCCTGTGTCAGTGTTTGTACCACACAGGACTGTTTTGGGTTTTCACGTTTCTTGTTTGTAGTTTATTCATGTATAGTTTCATTATTAAAGAACCATGAATTATAACCACGCTGCATTTTGGTCCGCCTCTCCTTCCCAGGAAGAATCCCGTTACAGCCTAGCTATAGTTTATCAGACTTTGGCCTCATATTTGAATTAAATAATCCATTTTGCTTACTTTAATAAATTGAAGGTAAGCAAAAGTATGTGCTTATTGGTACACTATTTGCAAGTTCAACCATCGTCCTGCATTGTCATGCTGGAATGGCAGTTGTTTTTTTAATCAGAATGGCAGTTCGATTTTGAATGGCTCAAAAGGTTTTATATATACAAAAAGTTTTTTATCTAAAAGTGTAAGATTTTAATAAACACATTATTTCCTTTTGTTTCTAGCTAGCATTTAGCTTGCAACAGCCAAGTTTGTATGAAGCATGCTGTTTGCCACTCCATGTCACGTTTGATCAAGGTGGGTGGAATAAGGTGCAGAGAGCAGGTTTCAGTGATTCGACAGTCCGGCGCACAAAAAAACACGGTCAACCCAACACACAGGGTGAATAATCCAACACACAGGGTGAATAATCCAACACAGAATCAAAATAGACCGGAGAATAAAACACAAGTACTACACCAAATGACATGAATACAAAAACAATCCCGCACAAAACAAGGGCGGGACAACCTACTACATATAAGGACGTTAATTAAACTAAAATACACACAGGTGAAACTAATAAGACAAAACCAACAGACAAACGAAAAAGGGATCGGAAGTGGCTAGTAGGACGGTGACGACGACCGCTGAGCACCACCCGAACAGGCAGGAGAACCAACTTCGGCGGAAGTCGTGACACTCCAACCTCGGAGTTAATTGTAATTTCAGAGTTTGATGTGACTGGGTTTGTTTTTATTAGCTATTGTTAAAATCTAGATTACACTCTGGGTTAGTGATAGAACCCTCAAGGTTATATGCCTTCACTGGGTACATACTGAATATAGAACCTTTTTTAGCAAAGGGTCATTTAATTATTGTCCAATGAACTGAAAGGTTCTACATAGAACACCAAAGAGTGTACTATATGCTGTATAGTATGAACAAGTTCTGGTGGAACTGCAACAAATTCATTCTGACAGCAGGAACTGAATGGATTTCAACCTCCACTCCAGCCCCTCCCACGGTCCTATCTATCCACTGAACACTAAATCAATGGATGTTATATAACTCTCTCTCTTTCTCTCTCTCTCACACACACACACACATACACAAACTGTGCTCTGTCATTGTGCATCAATGCGTGCGTGGGTGTTGTGTGTGGGGCTTTAGGTGATTATTTCTATAGCTTTACTTCACTCCACAAATCCTATGTTTTGAGGAAATTCTGTATTCTCTCTTTCTATCATCTTTCTCTCCCTCTTGCTCAGTTTGCTGGCATTGCATTTCAGTGATGCTGTACCTCCATGACAACCACGATTGTTAAAAGCCCCAAATATCTGTTGAGCTAATTATATCATGGGTGGGTCTAATCCTGAATGCTGATTGGTTAAAACCGCATTCCAGCCTGTGTCTATTCCACAAGTTACCACCGACCTAAATCTACTATGTTAAAATACCTATTTACTCTGTTCCATGTGATTGTGCAATCCACTGTCTCATCAGCCCAGCCAAGCAATTTATAAACTTGATTTACAATTTAAACAATGCAGTTTTAAGAAAAAATAAGTGTTAAGGAAAAAATAGATAAATAAAAAAAGAACAGTAACATATAAATAAAGAGCAGCAGTAAAATAACAATAGCGAGGCTATATACAGGGGGTACAGGTACAGAGTTAATGTGTGGGGGCACCGGTTAGTCAAGGTAATTGAGGTAACATGTACATGTAGGTAGAGTTAAAGTGACTATGCATAGATAATAAACAGAGAATAGCAGCAGCATAAAAGAGGGGGGGGGGTGCAATGCAAATAGTCTAGGTAGCCATTTGATTAGCTGTTCAGGAGTCTTATGGCTTGGGGGTAGAAGCTGTTAAGAGGTCTTTTGGACCTAGACTTGGCGCTCCGGTACTGCTTGCCGTGTGGTAACAGAGAGAACAGTCTATGACTAGGACATTATCCCAGAAATCGGCGATGGAAAGCGTGATCCCACAGTCACCTGGAACAGCTGATGCTCTCATTCATGTTTCAGTGTTACTTGCCTCGAAGCGAGCTTAGAAGTAATTTAGCTTGTGTGGTAGGCTCGTGTCACTGGGCAGCTCATGGCTGTGCTTCCCTTTGTAGTCTGTAATAGTTTGCAAGCCTTGCCACATCCAACGAGCATCGGAGATAGTGTAGTACGATTCAATCTTAGACCTGTATTGACATTTTGCCTGTTTGATGGATCGTCTGAGGGAAAAGCGGGATTTCTAAGAAGCTTCCAGGTTAGAGTCCTGTTACTTGAAAGCGGCAGCTCTCAGTGCAGATGTTGCCTGTAATCCATGGCTTCTGGTTGGGGTATGTACGTACTGTCACTGTGGGGATGATGTTATAGATGCATTTACTGATGAAGACAGTGACTAATGTGATGTACTACTCAATGCCATCAGAAGAATCCCAGAACTAATTCCAGTCTGTGCTAGCAAAACAGTCCTGTAGCTTAGCATCTGCTTCATCTGACCACTTTTTTATTGACCGAGTCACTGGTGCGTCCTGCTTTAGTTTTTGCTTGTAAGCAGGAATCAGCAGGATAGAATTATGGTCAGATTTTCCAAATGGAGGGCGAGGGATAGCTTTGTACTCATCTCTGTGTGTGGAGTAAAGGTGGTCTAGAGTTTTTTTCCCTCTGGTTGCACATTTAACATGCTGGTAGAAATGAGATAAAACAGATTTAAGTTTCCATGCATTAAAGTCCCCGGCCACTAGGAGCGCCGCCTCTGGATGAGTGTCTTCCTGTTTGTTTATGGCCGTAAACAGCTCATTGAGTGTGGTCTTAGTGCCAGCATCTGTTTGCGTTGGTAAATAGACAGCTACGAAGAATATAGATGAAAACTCTCTTGGTAAATAGTTTGGTCTAACGCTTATCATGAGGTACTCTACCTCAGGAGAGCAAAACCTTGAGACTTCCTTAGATTACGTGCACCAGCTGTTGTTAACAAATATACATAGACCGTCGCCCCTGTTCTTTCCTGCCAAAAAAATATGAAACCCGCCAGCTGTATGTTATTCATGTCGTCATTCAGCCACGACTCGGTGAAACATAAGACATTACAGTTTTTAATGTCCCGTTGGTAGGATATATGTGCTCGTAGTTCGTCTATTTTATTTTCCTGTGATTGTACGTTGGCTAATAGTATCGACGTAAAGGCAGATTACCCACTCGCCGTCGGATCCTTACAAGGCACCCAGATCTACACTACCGTTCAAAAGTTTGGGGTCACTTAGAAATGTCCTTGTTTTTTAAAGAAAAGCAAATTTTTTATACATTAAAATAACATCAAATTGATCAGAAATACAGTGTAGACATTGTTACTGTTGTAAATGACTGTTGTAGCTGGAAACGGCTGATTTTTAAAAATGGAATATCTACATAGGCATACAGAGGCCCATTATCAGCATCCATCACTCCTGTCTTCCAATGGCACGTTGTGTTAGCTAATCCAAGTTTATAATTCTAAAAGGCTAATTGATCATTAGAAAACCCCTTTTGCAATTATGTTAGCACAGCTGATTTTTTTTCTCCTAATTAAAGAAGTAATAAAACTGTCCTTCTTTAGACTAGTTGAGTATCTGGAGCGTCAGCATTTGTGGGTTTGGTTACAGGCTCAAAATGGCCAGAAACAAAGACCTCTCTTCTGAAACTCGTCAGTCCTATTCTTGTTCTGAGAAATGAAGGTTATTCCATGTGAGAAATTGCCAAGAAACTGAAGATCTAGTACCTCGCTGTGTACTACTCCCTTCACAGAATAGCGCAAACTGGCTCTAACCAGAATAGAAAGAGGACTGGGTGGCCCCGGTGCACAACTGAGCAAAAAGACAAGTACATTAGAGTGTCCAGTTTGAGAAACAGATGCCTTACAAGTCCTCAACTGGCAGCTTCATTAAATAGTACCCGCAAAACACCAGTCTCAACGTCAACAGTGAAGAGGTGACTCCGGGATGCTGGCCTTCTAGGCAGAGTTGTAAAGAAAAAGCCATATCTCAGACTGGCCAATGAAAAGAAAATATTAAGATGGGCAAAATAACACTGACACTGGACAGAGGAACTCTGCCTAGAAGGCCAGCATCCCGGAGTTGCCTCTTCACTGTTGACGTTGAGACCGAAGTAAGAATCTAAATAAACTCAGCAAAAAAAGAAACGTCCCTTCTTCAGGACCCTGTCTTTCAAAGATCATTCATAAAAATCCAAATAACTTCACAGATCTTCATTGTAAAGGGTTTAAATACTGTTTCCCATGCTTGTTCAATGAACCATAAACAATGAATGAACATGCACCTGTGGAACAGTCGTTAAGACACCAACTGCTCACAGACTGTAGGCAACTAAGGTCAGAGTTATGAAAACTTAGGACACTAAAGAGGCCTTTCTACTGACTCTTAAAAACACCAAAGGAAAGATGGCCAGGGTCCCTGCTCATCTGCATGAATGTGCCTTATGCATGCTGCAAGGAGGCATGAGGACTGCCGATGTGGCCAGGGCAATAAATTGCAATGTCCGTACTGTGAGACCCCAAAGACAGCGCTACAGGGAGACAGGATGGACAGCTGATCGTCCTCACAGTGGCAGACCACGTGTAACAACACCTGCACAAGATTGGTGCATCCAAACATCACACCTGCAGGTAAGGGACAGGATGGCAACAACAATTGCCCGAGTTACACCAGGAACGAACAATCCCTCCATGAGTGATCAGACTGTCCACAGTAGGCTAAGAGAGGCTGAACTGATGGCTTGTAGGCCTGTTGTAAGACAGGTCCTCACCAGACATCACCGGCAACAGTGTTGCCTATGGGCACAAACCCATCGTCGCTGGACCAGACAGGACTGGCAAAAAGTGCTCTTCACTGACAAGTCGCAGTTTTGTCTCACCAGGGGTGATGGTCGGATTAACGTTTATCGTTGAAGGAATGAGCGTTACACCGAGGCCTGTACTCTAGAGCAGGATCGATTTGGAGGTGGAGGGTCCATCATGGTCTGGGGCGGTGCGTCACAGCATCATCGGACTGAGGTTGTTGTCATTGCAGGCAATCTCAACGCTGTGCGTTACAGGGAAGACATCCTCCTCCCTCATGTGGTACCCTTCCTGCAGGCTCATCCTGACATGGCCCTCCAGCATGACAATGCCACCAGCCATACCGGCCAGGACCATTCCTCCCAGAAATGTCCAGGAACTTTATGTCTCAGTTGTTGAATCTTGTTATGTTCATACAAATATTTACACATGTTAAGTTCCCTGAAAATAAACGCAGTTGACAGTGACATGACGTTTCTTTTTTCCCTGAGTTTATTAGCTAGATATTAGGGCTATAGTTGATCGAGACCCTGGGTCTCGACCCCGCCCTGTGCAACTGGGTACTGGACTTCCTGACGGGCTGCCCCCAGGTGGTGAGGGTAGGCAACAACATCTCCTCCCCGCTGATCCTCAACACTGGGGCCCCACAAGGGTGCGTTCTGAGCCCTCTCCTGTACTCCCTGTTCACCCACGACTGCGTGGCCACGCACGCCTCCAACTCAATCATCAAGTTTGCGGACGACACAACAGTGGTAGGCTTGATTACCAACAACGACGAGACGGCCTACAGGGAGGAGGTGAGGGCCCTCGGAGTGTGGTGTCAGGAAAATAACCTCACACTCAACGTCAACAAAACTAAGGAGATGATTGTGGACTTCAGGAAACAGCAGAGGGAACACCCCCCCATCCACATCGATGGAACAGTAGTGGAGAGGGTAGCAAGTTTTAAGTTCCTCGGCATACACATCACAGACAAACTGAATTGGTCCACTCACACAGACAGCATCGTGAAGAAGGCGCAGCAGCGCCTCTTCAACCTCAGGAGGCTGAAGAAATTCGGCTTGTCACCAAAAGCACTCACAAACTTCTACAGATGCACAATCGAGAGCATCCTGGCGGGCTGTATCACCGCCTGGTATGGCAACTGCACCGCCCTCAACCGTAAGGCTCTCCAGAGGGTAGTGAGGTCTGCACAACGCATCACCGGGGGCAAACTACCTGCCCTCCAGGACACCTACACCACCCGATGCTACAGGAAGGCCATAAAGATCATCAAGGACATCAACCACCCGAGCCACTGCCTGTTCACCCCGCTGTCATCCAGAAGGCGAGGTCAGTACAGGTGCATCAAAGCTGGGACCGAGAGACTGAAAAACAGCTTCTATCTCAAGGCCATCAGACTGTTAAACAGCCACCACTAACATTGAGTGGCTACTGCCAACACACTGTCAATGCCACTGACTCTACTCCAGCCACTTTAATCATGGGAATTGATGGGAAATGATGTAAATATATCACTAGCCACTTTAAACAATGCTACCTTATATAATGTTACTTACCCTACATTATTCATCTCATATGCATACGTAGATACTGTACTCTATATCATCGACTGCATCCTTATGTAATACATGTATCACTAGCCACTTTAACTATGCCACTTGGTTTACATACTCATCTCATATGTATATACTGTACTCGATATCATCTACTGTATCTTGCCTATGCTGCTCTGTACCATCACTCATTCATATATCCTTATGTACATATTCTTTATCCCCTTACACTGTGTATAAGACAGTAGTTTTTTTTGGAATTGTTAGTTAGATTACTTGTTCGTTATTACTGCATTGTCGGAACTAGAAGCACAAGCATTTCGCTACACTCGCATTAACATCTGCTAACCATGTGTATGTGACAAATAAATTTGATTTGATTTGATTTGAAATATTTACCTGACAAAGTGCAATTAAAAAAAAAAACGTTTAACAGATTATGAAATGGCAGATCAGTCTGTTCCTCCATGCCGTGCTCTGTTGTCCCCACACATGCAACACTCCACTATTTCAAAGGCCTAGGGCTACGTTTTTAGACAATACAATTATTCTCCCTGGGCTACAACACCAGTGCAATGAGAAATATATTATTGTTATCAAGTGAATACACACTTACTGTCTACTACGCTGTAAACTGCAGTGATGTAGGCTAGTTTGATTAACTGCTAGAACTTCCTGTTTTGTTTCATGCCCGAAATAACTGCATACAGCTTAGTCTTGATTTTGCAACCATCTGGATAAGTTTGGGTCTATTCTCTACAGTTTAGAAGGTCCAGAAAGGTACATTAGCAGGCCACTCATATGGTGTATTTAGTCAGGATGTAGCCTATTGGTGTTAAGATAGGTCTACTATAGGAACATATGGGTTTCTCCTTTCCAACTCCCCACCCGTTCTTTATGCTGTGGTCTATTTTACTTTCAGCAAGCAAGATCAATCGTGCTGTCTCACCTAATAGGCTATTAGTAAAGAAAATAAGTTGAAATAAGTGTCCTAAAAGCTTTTGTAGTTTGGCTTTTTCTGGGACTACACGAGATTGATTAGGAATAGCCGAGGCAGCAGAAAGGCCAGGTGCATAATTGTGCAACAGAACAACGAGGACAAGCTCAAGATATAGTTAGAAGCGTACGCATATTACCCTATAATTCCTAAACTCAATTTTGGGATTATTACCGCAGTGAATATATCCAGTCAATTTACACAGCGAAAGAAACAAATGTGATCAGATAGTCTAACGAAATCATAGGTAGCCTACTGTGAGCTCCCGAGTTTGCGCTCCCAGAACCCGTGCACACTACTCGAAAAGCTAGCTACCCTATTGATTCCGTTTTTAGGGACAAGGAATGTATCCTTCCTAGGCTACAACAACACAATATAATGAATAATGTCATGATTTTTTTCAAGTAAGTACAAAACTCTAGGTTCGCAAAGCAAATAAAGTTGAATGAATACTCAATGTGTGTGTGTGTGTCAGTTCAATAAAGTAAATTCAATAAAGTTGAATGAATAGTCAGTGTGTGTGTGTGTGCGCGCGGGGGGGGGGGGGGGGTTGTGACACTTCAGGATTATTTTATTTTAATTGCAAATTCAGCATGAATCTTTCTGAATTTGAAATAAGTGGGTAACTTTGATTAAATAACACTGGAAATAATGTGTTGTCTCTCACTGCGATATCGGGGTACAGAAAACAAACACCTTATGGTTGCCAGACACACACACACACACACACACACACACACACACACACACACACCAGAGAGCAGGTTGATGCTCATTGTCAGCACAACTCACACATATTTTTCCCATGTAGTCTGACTGAATAGGCTCCAATGTTAGCTGTGCTAGGCTACCACAGTCGGAATTCATGATTAGCCTATTATTGTATGGAAAGCATAGGCCTATCATTGTCAACACCATAATCTCTAGATATTTCCAGTTTGCATCTTATTTGTTCGGTACCCCATATTCTCACAATTTCTCAGGTCATGATAAATGGATAAATCCAGTGTTATTATAGCGTTTTCGTTTAGTGTCTTGGCTATCTAGGCTACTCTGTCCAAGCCGCTCTTTTATCATGAATATTTTACTGTAGCCGCAGCGCTTTGAGTAGCGGAGCGAGGCTTCCGCTAGTGGCAGAAAACGTCACAGATTTTTCAACTAAAAAAAATCAACAAGAGCATCATTGCTTCACTGTGCCGCCCATTCCATTCCAACAATTGACCCAACCACATACCGCCTACATCCCTGATTTCGCCTCATACCATTGCCCGGTGTTCCTCGTATTTGTAAAGAAAAAGGCATCCCCAAATTTCCACAATGGCAAGTAATGAAGACAAACCGGCGGCGAAAGAGGATGAGAATGCTGGAAGCTGGAAAGATTCTATCTTCAACCCAAGGACTGGAGAGTTTTGTGGGCGCACAGCGAAGAGCTGGGGTAAGAAAACCTGGACCGGGGCTGGGGCATAGCCCACTGTCGAAAACCATTTTTATTTTATTTGTATTAATATAATTGCAAGCTATTCGATTTGGATGTGTATATTGTCACAGCCTAATACCGGATAGTAATATTATATTATATCCACCCATTCATTCATAGTCTCTATCATTGCGAGGCAGTGGTGGCCTGATAGTGTGACAATGAATCTATTTCTGTCTCGTTGGTTTTGAAGCATCATATTGTCAGCCTCATGATGTGTGTGTGCGCGCGCATACGTGTGTGCATGGTGCGTGTGTGTGACACTTTGTACATTTCAGCACTGATTAGCTCAAGACAGATGAATGAGACTAGCCCACCTTTAAGCATAATAATTAGAAACCAAAATCAGTGAGACCACAAATAGACATATAGTCTACAAATCAAATACACGGTTTATGATATATAAGGTGAGCTATACCTTGTCTAGGCATTCTTCAGTAACCCCCCAAATTGGAATTATAAACTATATGCAAATTATATTCATTCAGATTAGATCATACATTAAATGAATGTGCCCTTTTCACAACAATTTGATCAGAAATCATCAATATCTGCCCTGTAGTGTATCGTACTACATCATTAGAATGCAACAAAAAAAAAATCTGCAGTGTGTGCTTGTGTGTGTGCACGTGTATGTGCATGTGAATCCTCTGGAACAGACCAATTTATGGCTAACAACCAGCTAGCATGATTATGTGAAGACCTTGATGTTAAAACCTTCACTGGTGTTACTAGTGAGATACACCACTGACACACACAGATAATATGAAAGTATTCACATTTATGGAATATATATCATCAATTTATAGCAGTAATCTATGGTTACTTTGAAGATGGTGAGCAAGCTCAGCTAAATCTATGCGAACTAGCAGCTAGCATTAAGACCCTGTGTGGTGCTGCGCAGTGGGATGCTCCTCTCCTCTCTCACTCTGTCCCAACATCTCCTCCCTCTATGGCTGCATGGCTTCCCACATTAGCATGCTTGTCAAGGTCAAATGGGTTTCCCCCTTGATCAAGATGCAGGTGCATGATGGGAATGTGTTGGAGGAGAGTGGAGGGAGGGGGAGGTAGGACAGGGCAGGCAAATATTTTGGAATCCTCCATTCTCTGCTGGCTATATGAGATGTGTAGGCTGTAGGCCTGTAGTGTGTGGTGAACAACCTGATTGTCTGTTTGCATGGTAGACCCAGTTCTTATGTTATAGCCCATGTCGTTCAATGGATTCATATGAATTGCTTACATCCATTGTAACATAATATGGTCTCTACAATAGACATTAATATGCATTAACATGCAGTTATGCAGGATTTGAATTATGTACCAATTCTTGGGGATGGGCTAGATCGAAATACACTGAGTATACCAAGTATTAGGACTACTATACCCTGTTCAAAGGCACGACATCTTTTGTCTTGCCCATCACCCTCTGAATGGCACACAATACACAATCCATGTCTCAATTGTCTCAAGGCTTAAAAATCCTTCCTTAACCTGTCTCCTCCCCCTCATCTACACAGATTGAAGTGGATTTAACAGGTGACATCAAAAAGGAATCATAGTTTTCCCCTGGATTCACCTGGTCTATCTATGTCATGGGAAGATGTTTTGTATAGTCAGTGTATATTTCTAAAGCTTATGGGTTGCCCAATGCCCAGCACCTAGCACCCATGGGCAGCCCTGTCATTTGATGAGGCTTCAGACATGGACCTCTCAGTCAAAATGCTAGGCTCTTCTGTCATCTTTGATCATTCTGCCTATCATCATAAGATAACAAAATGCATACCTTTGCTCAACAAAAAGTTGAGGCTGGAAATTGGTCCTCATCTCTCCTTTCCTACTTATCCAGTTATTTACATGGAAAGCTGTCCTTATTGAAACGCCTACATTTACATGGATGAATTATCTAAATACACATTGATATGCTACTATGATAGAGGCAGTTCACCAAACGACCCTCGTCTGATCAGGTGTGTAGACCTAGCTTTTAGCTCGGAGGGCTAACATAGTCTGGAATCGTGCTAATCTCTCTCTCACTCTCGATCAATCTCTCTCGATTGATCTCTCGCTTTCTCTCTACAGGCCTCATTCTCCTGTTCTACCTGGTGTTCTATGCGTTCCTGGCTGGGATGTTCGTCCTCACCATTTGGGTCATGCTGCTGACACTGGACGACTATGTGCCAAAGTACCGCGACCGGGTGCCACACCCAGGTGAGTAGCACCACAGGGAGATGATTTATTCAATCAATCAACCAACCAACTGAATAAATCAACCAATCAGTCAATTGGGTCAGATCGGCAAATTATTTATTATTGGGATTTTATTTGTGTACAAGGTCATTCTGAGGGAAAACGGAACTGAAATATCCAAGAATTGTTGTATTTTGTTGATTTTGAGCACACGCTTTGTCGGTTAGGACAGGTAGTTAGCATTTTTCAATCCTGAGAATCCTGTGGACTACGATTGGTCAATATTGCCCAGCACTATACAGCCACTGTTGAATGATGAGATTTCTGGTTTGAACTCTAATAGTAATGGCCAAACTCTTTATATACTGTCTGTTTGGCAATACTTGATTTAAAAGGGTACCTATATAAGGATGAATGTGTTATGTATGGGTTATGAAAGTGTTATGTATGGGTTATGAATGTGTCATGTATGGGTTTTGAATGTGTTATGAAGCCCTAATGTAGGTATCCTTTAAATTAACTGTTACTGTTTGTTTCTGGGTTTACTACATAACATTGTTGACCCTGATTTATTTGTCAGTAGATTTAACTATGTTTTACCAGGTATTTTTGATGAAGGTAGTCGTGATCTCATACTCTACTCTCTTTTTCTTAGGGTTGGTCATCCGGCCCAAGCAATTGGACATGCTGTTTAACAGATCTCAACCTCTCCAGTTTGCACAGTATGTCCAGACCTTAGAGTCTTTCCTGCAACGTGAGTATGGTTTTTGTTGTCTCCTTGCCAAATCTGTGCCCTTTTCTGTCTCTCTCTAACTTGCCTTCTTTTTCTCTCTCTCTCTCTCTCTCTCTCTCTCTCTCTCTTCTCTCTTTATTTCTCTCTTTGTACTTTTCAATCATGCTTTATTGGCATGTCTATGAAATATAATGTTGCGTTATGGGTCGTTCCAAAAAATTTGTGCCTTTTGAGCCCCTTTGACATTTTAAGTAGAACTTGTGCACACATTTTGAAAACGTAATAAACTTAATCAATTCAATAATATGAATAAAGACGATAAAGTGCCCAAATGGAGCATTTTGACATCCTCTAGGAAGATTTTAACCCACTTAACCCCAACATTTCTTCAACTTTTCACCATCATTGTAAAGCCTTAATTATTTTGTTGCTTTGACAAAGTAATTTCTTGTGATTAGGGATTAATTTCAAGGACAAAAACAACAGTCTTCCCTGTTACGTGACCTGACCTCACATTTTAATATGGTGAAACTATTCCTTTTTAAATATTTTTTTCAAAAGAAACATTATTAAACATTAAAATAGTCAAACCGTTGTGTAAAAGCAGCTGTTGCCCATAGATAGACACAGGCTCTAAATGTTTTCACAATGAACTTTTTTTTGTTACGCTTGCATTCAATTGCCCATCCCGCACAACAAGCTCCTGAATATTTCCACACTATGAGGTTGGAATGATACTGTGAAATTGATGATGATATAATGCCCTTTTTGTGTAAGATCTGTTTGAAAAGACTGCCTGAAATGACTGTTTTAGCGGAATGGAGTGGACATCACCAGACGGTAAATTAGTTCATAAACTCAGCAAAAAAGAAACATCCCTTTTTCAGGTTATTGAAATGTAACATCCAATAAAAATCTTGCCCGATCATTCAAAATTCACCAGACCTCCAAGGGAGGTGTGACATTGATGTGATTTTGGAGGTATGGCAACACGAGACCAATAGACCAATAATAAAGTCATACAAGTCTGTCATTATCGTTTTTTTCTCAGATTACAATGACACAGAGCAGGAGAGGAATGTGGCGTGCGCGGCGGGGGGCTACTTTGAGCAGGAGGGCGAGGTGGGCGAGCAGAGGAAGGTTTGTCAGTTCAAGAGGAGCGATCTGAGCCTCTGCTCCGGCCTGTCCGACTCCACGTTCGGTTACACCGAGGGGAGACCCTGTGTCCTCCTCAAAATGAATAGGGTACCTCCTCCTTTCCCTCTTCTCTTTGGATACATATTTGTGTCCCAATTCTCTTTCTTTCCAAAGTGTGTACTCGCACACTCCCTGTCATCTAAAAACATTGGATTGGTTTAAGCATTGGCTTCCACCATTTTTCAATCCATGACAGGGAAGTGCACATTTTGGGAAAATGGTAGATAATTGGGATGAAGCCAATACTCACCAGATGCATGTCATTGACTTGAATACACTTGGCTCCTGATGAAGTGCACATTGGATAAGTGCAGACCCAATTAAATCCAGGGCAGTGCTGTGTAGTTCACCAGTCCCAATTCAAAAACACTTTCACAAGACCCTTGCATGTATCAGTAGACGACATTAGCCAATAGTGGATTTCTCTCCTCCTCAATCTAGTTATTTCCATTTGCTTCTCTTTGTTACAGTACCATTCTCTATTATTACTTTTGCTGTCCTTTTCACCCTCTCCTTATATATGTTTCTATCCCATTGGATTGCTCAGAGTAGACCACATTGATGGTAATGATTTAAATCAGCCGATTGTGTGACTGGCTCTCCGATTCGTTGATTGGTTAATTGGTGTTCCAATCACAGATCATTGGGCTGAAGCCACGTGGAGATCCCTATGTCAACTGCACAGCAAAGGTAAACGTCATCATGATCTCAGTATGTGTGTTTTTGTCTGTGTTTGAAGATAGTCATATACTCTGGTTACCTTTAAATCATTTTTGTTATTTATTGTTTATGTTGATATTTGTGTCTTCTTTTTTTCCTGATTTGGTTTGATTTTTTTCCCCTCATTGTTCCAGTTGAAGGTTTAGGGTAAGCTTAGCGATGTGGAAGTGTATATGTTTATACAGTATGCAAGTTACTACCTCGTGGAAATAACTTGCATTGTACTAGCAACTTACTACAGGGTTGTTTTGTTGTCCCCCCCCCCTTTTTAAGTGCTCTATTTTGTTATCTGCTTGATTTTCGAGTTGCTTTTGCTTCTTGTGGTCCTGTTTGATGCAGCATACCAACATTATAATAGGAACCTTTTAGAACCTACCAGTGTTATTATACGAACTGGCCATTGACTCTGACCTCTCATGGAGCCCAGAAAGAGTAGGCATTGCTTAATGTAAAAGCGAATGGTTTTACATTACAGTGAACGCAGCTTTCGGAATATATCAAAATCTTAGATAATATATTATTCTTACATACTCATATGAACTTGTGTAGATCTGAAAAATATTTGATAGGTGTGCGCAATAGGGCAAAATTGACACACAACATAGAGGGATATTAACCGGAGGAGAAAGTAAGCCGGGCAAATTAAATAGTGCAGGTACGGGATACTGGTTAAATACGAGCCTATCACAATAATGAATACAAAGATGACACGAAAACTGTAGGTTATTACACAATAATTTATCATTACCACTTGTCAGCCACACTCCAAAATGTCCTGTGGTTCGACATGAACACTAACATTTTGCGAAAGCAGAGATGACTGGCCAGGACCGAGATGCGCACAGACAGCAGTTTGGCGCATCAATCAATTCTGGCTTCAAGTGTGCCTAATGTAATGACAATTGTTGAACGTGATTAGCCTACCCGTTTCAGTGTTTTAATAGATGCTGGATTTTTTTAGGCAAGTGGACGAACATGTAGCCCACTTGCCCCATTAAAAGGTAAATACATTTTGACAGTTAAATGACATGTCTGTACTATTAGGCTCATTAAAAAAATGTGTGCATGCGCTACATAGGAGGTCCCATACCGGGAATAAATAAATCTACTTTCACCGCTGCATTTTATCTACTGATGCAAGAATTTGGAAGACCATTGAATGGACCTATGGTTCATTGAGCTGTTCTATCCAACCCTTTCAGATCTATATGAAGTCCCAACAGTAGACATGGGATAGGATATACATACTCTTGCTCTTCTATCATTTTTCTGTGTTGACTATTATTCTTTCTCTTCCTCCTTTGCCTCTTCAGAGGGACACCCCCATACAGATGCAGTACTTCCCTAGTGAGGGGCGGTTCGATAAAATGTATTTCCCTTACTACGGCAATAAGCTTCATGTAAGTTTGGGTGAAAGGTGTATCCATTTTTGTCTTGTCGTACTGGTTGGTGCTATATCGGAAAGCATTATTATACAATGATGCAAGAATTTGAAAGACCGTTGGATGAGCAACAACAGTCTTTGTTGGTCAATTATAATTTTTTCCCTTCCACTCCTTTGCCCCTCTTTTCTTTACCACCCTGTGGCACTCTTACTGTGTGTCTCACCCTCCCTCTTTTTGGTCCTTCCTTCCACCTCTCTTTATCTCTCTCTCCCTCCCCACCTCTCTACCCCCCCCCCCCCCCCCCCCCCCCCCCCCCCCCCATTCTCTGTCTGTAGGAGAGGTATGTGCAGCCCCTGGTTGCGGTTAAGCTGTTGCTGAACAAGGACGACTACAACACAGAGCTGACCATCGAATGCCGGATCGAAGGATCTGACTTGCGCAACAACGACGATCGAGACAAGTTCCTGGGCCGTGTCACCTTCCGAATCACAGTCAAAGAGTAGGGAGTAGTAGCGAGAAGGAGGATAGTGTGGAGAAATGTGGTTCTGACCTTCCCCGGACGATTCCTATTAGAATAAAAATGGGCCTAATTCCAAACCAATCTCTCCACCGTTGCTCCATATCCTAGGCGAGGGACATTCAAATCTGGTATTATTCATACTGCCTCGGTAGTTCATTGATTGGCCAGATAGCCTACTCATCTGGTGTTACAGGTTAGTCTCTGGTTAGCTGTGATAGGGAAAGCTTAAAAAACAGCAGTGCTGTGAACCCCGAAACCTGGATTTGAATAACTTATTTTTAGGTTCTTGTTGACCCGATCTTGTATTTCTGATAGTGTTGGATATGTGTAAGCATAGCAAGAGTGCTAGATGGAGCAATTATCATATAATAGAGGATACCACATTCCTTTTAGATCTACAGTACATCACACCCAAAATGGGCCTAGAATAGTGCCTAGTGGTATGGGGTGAGAGATCGGTTTGGGATTGGATCAAAGAAGGATAGGGCAGTGATGTCATCCATTTTTAACTACTGTATCTCCTGGAAAAAACGGTAATCCTGCCAAATTCAATGGAACATCTAGTTCCCTTGTTTGCTTCTATGTTTACTATAATATGGCATCATCTTTTTCCTATCCTTCATTATCTCATTCTAGCAGGAGTCTTTGACGATTTACCAACCTAACGGCCATCATTCCCTTCTATTAGTCGGCTTTTGTTGTATGACCCAGTGCTCTAGTGTTGATCTAGGAGCTTATTTTCTATTCCCAAATGGTTTAGATTGGAGATTAAATGTGGTAAACTGAACCTAGATCCTTGCTTAGTGCCATGGGTTGGATCAACAGTCAGGAGCCTCAATCTGTATTTCACTTTCATTCATCCACTGCCAATACAATCATGTTTACAGTTGACCCTCTCACCAACAATTATTCCTCAAAATCACATAGGGACAACTAAATCATAAGGTCAAAGACAGTTAAACACTGTCAAACCGAGATGACCTCAACAATTAAATGTCTTTGAGAACCCTTTTCCTCTTGGGACCACATTTTGAACTTTGTCATATTATAATAGGGAACTGTAGATAAGTATGTGTGGTGTGGTCTGAACACAACCCAGTCTTGTGCCGTCTGTCTGTCCCGGCTGCATGTCTATGTGTCTGTTTACTTTACCCCTATACCTCGCCACTGTAATAGCCATTGTTTGGTGAGCGTTCGGATGCAAAATGGCTGCTGTGCAACGCCCAGGTGGGTGCTATACATTGATGGAGGATGAGAGGAGTTATCCTACCACACATACACACACACCACATCACTTACGCACGCACACACCACCCCAACACAATGTAAAGCGCTTGGAGACCTGTGAGAAAGCGCTGTGTAAATGCAATCCATTGTATCTATGTACTGTATATCCTTGTATGTATATGTACCTATCTTTGGGTCTGAATGCTTGTCTGTTTGTCTATATATTCTCTCTCCTACTCTCTACCGTCTGTGTCTGTCTTTCTCAATGTATATATTTAATGGATTCACACTGTATTTTTTTTCTGTCACAGAACACAATGTCTGAGCACTGTAAAGAAATAATTTAAAGAAATATTTACAGGATATGATCATATTCAAAGCTATGTTTATACAGTCTGAAATGGAACCTACATCTTGAAAGAACAACTTCATATGCAGGATGCCTTAAGACCTGTGCAACAATTATGGATTAAAAGGTGATTTGGGAGGGGGAAAAAAATCAAACCTGTGGTCCTCTTAAGTGTGGTTATTTATTGATTGTCCAGGTGCATGTAACATGTGATATTCTACTTTTACCACAAGAGGGCAGCAGCATTAAGACAGAAATCGGTCGACTGAAGATTCCTTCCTTGCTTGCTGGAAGGAATCTTGCGATGGTGCTACCCAGTGGTGATATTTAGCAGAGTAGTAACCCAATGGTTTGCTCTCATGCGATAATTGTGTTTAATCACCCATTTTCATGAGTAGTAGATTGTATGCATCAACTTCAATTAAAGGAGCTTGGTTGGCAATTAGATAATTACTTTGATTACCATAAGTCATTTACCTTAAACAAACTGTGATATAGAGGAATACATTAATTGAAGGGGCTTGCTTGCCGAGAGAAGTATAATGTTTCTTGTTTGCTATTGATTCCAGTCATCGTGACACTGTTTGTAAGGATATTGGAGCAAACTAATATGTTCAGAACCTTACACATAAACCAGCACTTGCTAGCTTTATTGGCTACATGTTTAGCCAAGGTATTACACTACTTGTATAGTAGGCCTATTTTCAAAGGCTGATGCAGGAATGTGACTACAACATAGACCATCAGGAAAAATAGGATATTGGTTTGGGGATAAGTACATTTCAATCTTGGAGGATAATGTCATGATCAGAAAAGCTTGACTTTCTAATGAATCAGGAAAATCCCTGTGACAGGCAATGGCGATACAATGTTGAGTTTGAGGCACTGTCCTTCACCATCAATAGCTGTCAATACCTGAGTCGACCTACGCTCCTTAAAAGATCATCTCTCTGCTTTTAGCTCTAGTAGCTTCTTCTACCTTTGTCACTCGCTTAACGGTCCTTAGCCCCGCCCTTGGAATATCATCTCTGCAGTAAGGAAGCGAAATGCCGCACTGGGGTAAATGTCAGGGATGTCCCCTCCACCCATTCTGTTTCACTCAAAAATGAATAAAAAACACAGTTTTCTCTTTATACATCTTTTGCTCTGCTTCCTCTCCCACTCTTTCGTTCCTTTTCCATGTCTCTTTCACCACTCCCCTCCAGTAGTCTATTGATTTGGTCGCCTAAACAAATCCCAGGGTTGAGCTCTATTTTCCCCACCTATCCTTTTCAGTAGTTAAATGCCATTTTGTAATGCATCTATTTTGGGGCTCCCGAGTGGTGCACCTCAGTGCTAGAGGTGTCACTATAGACATTGGGTGTTATTGGGAGTACCATAGGGCGGTGCACAAGTTGTCCAGCATCGTCCGGGTTAGGGTTGACCACCGCAGGTAGTAAGAAAAAACACAAACTGTAAAAGACATATCTTTTTTTTATTCAAATAATTCAAAATTCAAGCAAGTCCCTGATAAATGTCTGACATTCCTACAGTAGCATATGTAATGTTTTTCTCTCATATTATATTTACAAGTATATTTATATTCAGAGTATAATTAACATATTTACTGTAAAAACATAATACTGGTCAAGATCTGGAAAGTTTGTCAATTTAAAGTTATATGAAATAAGTCTTGAGACAAGACAAAAGGGAAATGTGATTTTTTTTGTTAAAGGTTTTGAAGGCTAGCTAGCTAACTAGATTCTAACTTGAGATTTGTACATATATCTCGAACTTCAGACAAATCACATCGATGGAAGCAATTTTCTAGTTAAAGGTGCACACACATATCTCAGGGAGGAAGAAAGCCATATAAATTCACATTTGGGGGGGGGGCTGGTACAAGAACACAACTCCTCTAAATGTTCAACTTTCGAATATAGAGTCCAACGGCCTTTTCTCTACATTCCTCTCTCCTGACAAACCAGGGCATAGAACCTTCCCAAACACAAGAGTTGAGCATTCTTCCAGTTCTGACTAGCACCTAATCTGTGGATTTCTCCCCTCTCAGTGCATAAATATACATATTTATATTCATATACAACACCGTTTTAAAATAAAACTAGATGCTGGACTGTGAAGTCCACCTGCTTGGAAATGTAGTGATTGACTTCACTGGGTTTAAAGGTGAAGAGTCACTGTAGGTAAGTAAATGTTACCTCCACCACATTTAATTTGAAATCATTTCTGTTGGTAGAAATCATAATTTATTTGCTTTTGATTGCTTCCAGGTGAAATTTGTAATATAGGTGAAGTGTCCCAAAAAAGTTATCACCTCTGCCTTTAGAGTGGCAAAAGGAATGTAAGGGGGGTGGGGGGAGCGAGAAAAAAAACGTAGCTGTATCAAATTAAATGAATGCACCACAATCAAGAACGAGATCCCAACCATATTCCTGAACTAATTCATTCAGCATATCGTGCTCCATTGTGGCCAATGCCTAGGTTTGAGGGCTAGCACTGCTGTCTGCATATGCTAATCTTTCTGGTGCAGGTTGTATGTAACCAGAGACCTGTATTTATCCATTAATCATATAATGTTTTTGTATTTTACTCTTTTACTCTTACTCCATGTTGACCAGGGGGGCACTACTACATCATGTGAAACATCTGGGAGTAGCTGCAATCTGAAGAGACAATACCAATCTTGGTAAAGCCACATTTGGCTACTAAAATCAATGGCAACCAACCCGTTCCAGGGAAGGATACCTCATCTCTCTCTCTCCTGCTGCTCTCCTCCCTTGTAAAATAATTTGTGTGTGTAATTTTTTGTTGTAGTTTTACAGAACATGAGCGAATCAGTTGATGTGTTGGTGACACACTTGTGTATATATGTGCCAACTTTGGTTGCTCACAGCAGTGTGCACGTGCCAGACTTTCCCTCGTCGTCACCCCCCCCAGCGGACTCTTTCCTGTTGGGGTCATTGAGCTCGTCAAACAGTCCCGTTTCTATCATCTCCTGTTGCCATGGAATGGCTACGGCTCCCGTGCCAATCTCCTTGAAGAACTTCTCATCGTTGGCATCGAACACAATGCCCTTGATCTCAGAGAACTCAGCAATGTCGCCAGTGTCCTTGGCGTACACCACGTTGGGCTTGGGCACCCAAGGGGGGTCGATCAGACCAGCCTCCAGACGAGGGAAGTTGATGGCCTTGAACCACTCGTGTTTTCGGGGATCCTCGCCGCCTCCCCTGTAGAGGACAGAATTGTGACACCTCCGCATTAGGATCATACTGGCAGGTCAAGGCTAAATAGGTTTACGACACAGTTGACTAGTTGTTTTCAGAGTGCATTGGATAGTCTTGATTCTGCCTTGATCAATTGTAATGTAGGGAGATGACTAATAACCGAGTTGAAAATCTGTTGTATCAGCATGCTAGCATGTTTGCCATCAACAGGGTTGGGGTCAATTCCATTTAAATTCCTGTCAATTCAGGAAGTACACTGACATTCCAATTCAATAAGGATCACTTGGAACTGGAAAATGAATGGAATTGAAAAGGAATGGCCAACCCTTGCCATCAAGCTAGCCAGACAGTCAAAATGCTATTATCCCAGCAATGGTGAGCTACCTGACTTGAAAGGGCTGTTTCTTCATAAATTACAACATCAGTAGGAAATAGAGAATTGTTATTATTGCAAATATTAGTCGTAGCCTGGACGGACCGATGCTCTTACTTGCAGCCCAGGCGTTCATCAGTCTTCTTCTTAAGGAACTCCTGAATGATGGCCTTGGTTGGCGCGTCAAAGTTCTTGTGCTCCCATGGGGGTTCATCATTGATGATGCGACGCTGCACCTCCTCCTTCTCCACCTTCTGCTTCCCGGATTCGGGACCCTTGAAAGGGGTGTAGGCGGCCACCATCTCGTAGATGCTGCAGCCCAGGGCCCACCAGTCCACGGACGTCCTATAGGGAACATCCTGTAGGATCTCAGGGGCCATGTATGCTCCGGTCCCAGCCTGGGACGGGGTAGGGGAGGTAGGAGAGAGATTCAGGGAGTAGGGTAGAAAGATGAAGGAGACAATAAGAGGACAACTCATCATTGTACAGTATGTTTGAAATATACGTTTTAGTTTTAGTTTGGCACATTTTCTATACACACAGACAGACAGACAGACACACACTCACACATCTATATGGATAACCATGCACAATCATAGCATTACAAATGTGAGTAGTAATACATCCTGTTGAGAATGATCAAACCTGTGGTCTTGTACTGTGGAGCAGGGATTATCAACTAGATTCAGCCGCTGGGCGATTTTTTCTTGACTAAACATAATAATTTCAAACCTTGCTTTGTATATGATCACATGTATCTCTCTATTATGCGTGGGAATACTTGGGAACAGATTTCCAAAATTAAAATCACTTGGAGCTAATTTCCTGATGTTTTTACAGTCTTTTATGGCCAACAATGAACATAAAATAAAATACAAATTATTTATTTAGTTTTGCTTAGAAAACTTGTGGGGGGGGGGATACATTTGCCCTACAGGCCACCAGTTGGGGAACCATGCTGTAGAGGATGATACCTTCAAAGTGTGTTTGCTACCACAGCCCTATAAATTAGATCTTTAGCATGATTTCAAGGGCTTCTCCCCTTGTCTGACTGGTATCAGATATCTATTAGATTTTATCCTGCATGAGTTTAAGCAGGCCTGCTTGCCAGGTTTCTCCTTGTACACTTATTTAAGAGGAATGGACTTGCCACTCCCATTCTTAAGTTGACTATTGACCCGGGGCTTAAACGCTAAGCACGTTGAAAGCACCTCTCCAAAACATGGATTGCATTGGATTTTTCATTTCATCAGCTAGGGAATACTCCCTGTGATTGGTCAAATCAAAGCCCTCCAAACACCTGATTGGTCCAGCCTTGACTCAGTAAGGACATTGGCCAAACAGCTGGGGAAAACTTTGTCCTCTAATTCCTTGACTTTTTTGGTAGATCCAAGGGCAATGGACAAGGGAGCGATCACCTTGCTTACTCCATTGAGTACCTTGGGTATTCTGCATGACCTTTTCAACTTTTATTGTAGTAAATCTAAATCTAAATCACTTTAAAACTGCCCAACAATGTGGATATGTATGCTTTTACATGAAACCCTACAGGCAAAGTTATTTTATTGGGCTCACTAATACATAGTCAAGAAATAACAACACTACACATACATTCTTTAATGTATGGTTTACCTGATTTGACCAGTCTGATCAGGGAACAGATTTGTGTAATGCCTGCTAAGTAAGAGGCTTAAAAGGCCAAAGCCAGCCAAGCCTTTGGGGGGTTAGCCACAGCTCCCTGGTCTGCCAATGAGGACCAGAGAAGATCACTGGATAATGAGCTTACTGGGCTTCTATAGAGCCTGCAACTTATTCTTTGCCATTATTGACCTGCAGAGATGCCCCAATCTGTAAAACTCTCTAATGAATCATTTTTACAGTACAGCTAATGGTAGTCTGGTTCACATGATTGATACACGTACACACATCATCTTAGGAACTAGCACAGGAAAAAGTCTTCCACATATGCACTTTTCATCAAGTATCAGTTAAACACCCAGGGACCAACACAATTATAACAATTAACACAATTAGCCTTGTCTACTCTGAATCACCTAGACAACTTTGCAGTATTTAGTTTTTTAAGTGTTATTCTTTACAGTATTAGCCCAGAATGTTTTTGTGTTATTACATACAACCGGGAATAACTTTTGGATATCAGAGCGGCGGTAACTCACCAGCATTACCAACATTACGACCAGGAATACGACTTTCCCGAATTGGATCCTTTGTCCAGGGCCGTTGAACTGATTAGGGAGGTAGCCTAGTGGTTAGAGCGTTGGACTAGTAACAGAAAGATCGAATCCCCGAGCTGACAAGGTCAAATCTGTCGTTCTGCCCCTGAACCAGACAGTGAACCAACTGTTCACTGCCCGTCATTGAAAATAAGAATTTGTTCTTAACTGACTTGCCTAGTTAAATAAAGGTCAAATAAAAAACTTAAAACATTCCAGAGGCTGATCCAAAACACTGCAGGCAGAGAAGAGGTCTAGTCTGACTAAGGAGGCACACACACCACCCACTACTTCCGAGTATATTACTCACAAATTTTCAGTCTCTGGATAATAAACTTGACAAGCTCAGGGTGAGGATTTCCTTCCAGAGAGACATCAGGGATTGTAAACATACTCTGTTTCATGGAAACATGGCTCTCTAGGGATATACTGTCTGAGTCCATACAGCCAGTTGGGTTCTCAGTTCATCACACAGACAGGAATAAATATCTCTCCTGGAAGAAGAAGGGCAGGGGTGAGTTTTTCATGATTAACTACTCATGGTGTAATTGTGATAACATACAGGAACTTAAGTCCTTTTGTTCACCCAACCTAGAGTACCTCACAATCAAATGCCAACTGTATTACCTCCCAAGAGAATGATCTTTGGTTACAGTCACAGCTGTGTATATTCCCCTTCAAGCCGATACCACGATGACCCTTAAAGAACTTAACTGGACTTTATGCAAACTGGAAACCACATATCCTGAGACCACGTTTATTGTAGCTAGAGATTTTAACAAATACAATTTGAAGAAAACGCTACTGAAGTTCTATCAACACATTGACTGTAGTACTCTCGCTGCTAAAACACTTGACCACTGCTACTCCAACTTACGGGATACCTGCAAGGCCCTCCCCCGCCCTGCATTTGGCAAATCTGATCACAGCTACATTTTTCTCCTCCCTTCCTATAGGCAGAAACTCAAGCAGGAAGTACCCGTGCTAAGGACTATTCAACAATGGTCTGACCAATCGGAATCCACACTTCAAGATTGTTTTGATCACACGGACTGGGATTTGTTCCGGTTAGCCTCTATGAATAACATGAACGAATACACTGATATGGTGACTGAGTTTATCAGGAAGTGTATAGAATATACAAATATACTATTAAAACCTACCCTAACAAGAAATAAAACCTACCCTAACATCTGTGGATAGATGGCAGCATTCGCACAAAACTGAAAGCGCAAACCACCACATTTAACTATGGCAAGGTGACTGGGAATATGGCCGAATACAAACAGTGTAGTTATTCCTTCCGCAAGACAATCAAACAGGCAAATGTCAGTATAGAGACAAAGTGGAGTCGCAATTCAATGGCTCAGACACGAGACGTACGTGGCAGTGTCTACAGACAATCACGGACTACAAAGGGAATACCAGCCATGTCGTGGACACCGACGTCTTGCTTCCGGACAAGCTAAACACCTTCTTTGCTCGCTTTGAGGATAACACAGTGCCCCGATGCAGCCCGCTATCAAGGACTGTGGGCTCTCCTTCTCCGTGGATGACTTGAGTAAGACATTTAAGAATGTTAACCCTCGCAAGGCTGCTGACATCCCTAGTCGCGTCCTCAGAGCATGCACAGACCAGCTGGCTGGAGTGTTTACCAACATATTCAACCTCTCCCTATCCCAGTCTGCTGCCCCCGCATGCTTCAAGATGTCCACCATTGTTCCTGTACCCAAGAAAGCAAAGGTAACTGAACTAAATGACTATTGCCCCATAGCACTCACTTCTGTCATCATGCTTTGAGAGACTAGTCAAGCATCAAATCACCTCTACCTTAACTGCCACCCTAAACCCACTTCAATTTGCTTACCGCCCCAATTTGCTTACCGCCACAACAACCACCCGAGCCACTGCCTGTTCACCCTGCTGTTATCCAGTAGGTGAGGTCAGTACAGGTGCATCAAAGCTGGGACTAAGAGACTCTCAGGCCATCAGACTGTTTAAATAGCCATCAGTAGCACCTTAGAGGCTGCTTCCCTGTATAGACTTGAAATCCCTGGCCACTTAAATAACGGAACACTAGTCACTTTAATAATGTGTACATATTTTGCATTACTCATCTCATATGTATATACTGTATTCTATTCTATTCTACTGTATCTTTGTCTATGCTGCTCCGACATTGCTCATCCAAATATTTATATATTCTTAATTCCATTCTTTTACTTTATATTTGTGTGTATTGTGTGTATTATTGTGAAATTGTTATATGTTATTTGTTAGATATTACTGCGTTATTTAAGTGGAGCTAGAAAAATAAGCATTTTGCTACACCTCAATAACATCTGCTAAACACGTGTATGTGACCAATAATATTTGACTTGATTTGATTTGAGGAGATGCTTCTAAACTATCTGTTTTTTTGTTCTTTGTCTTGCAAACTCCTGTACTGTGTCTTTGATTGGTCAGATTTTTGAATCCTGGTTTGTTGGAAAGACAGACATGTTCCATAGACCATTCTACATTCTCAATAGGCTACATAAGTATAGCCTATCTTTAAATAGCACAAAGGTGCTGTACACAAGATTAGGCAGTAAACTGTACACAAATGATCCCAGAATCTCTTTTTCACTGTTGAGATCAGTGTTTGTTGCAAGTGGACACCCCTTGACATATTCCCTACCCAAACCAACCAAACCCCCAACTTGACTTTCAACGCAGTCACTCAGCCCCAAAAATGTTCATCCTATAATTGGCTGGGCTATAATAACCACTAGGGATCAAATGGATTATATAATGAAGGCAGTCTCCTCTTGGACAGATCCTTAATGATCCAGTAAGCCCTCTCCAGATTTACAGCAAATGCTTTAGAGACAGAGAGAGGGTCCAGATAGAATATAAATTAGGTCAAAAGTCACTAACCCTAACCCTGGCAGGACCCCATTTCCAGGGAAAACATATTTAGCCCCATCATCTAATAGCTCATCCTAGGCAGGTATAAAAATTGTCAAAAGCTCCAGCCATCCAAGTCATAGACTGTTCTCTCTGCTACTGCATGGCAAGCGGTACTGGTGCACCAAGTCTGGAACTAAAAGGACCCTGAACAGCTTCTACCCCTAAGCCATAAGACTGCTAAATAGTTAACCAAATACACTATATATACAAAAGTATGTGGACACACCTTCAAATGTGTGAATTTTGCTACAGGTATATAAAAATCGACCACACAGCCATGCAGTCTCCATATACAAACATTGTCAGTAGATTGGCCTTACTGAAGAGCCCAGTGACTTTCAACGTGGCACCGTCAAAGGATAGCACCTTTCCAGCAAGTCAGTTTGTCAAATTTCTGCCCTGCTAGAGCTGCCAAGGTTAACTGTAAGTGCTGTTACTGTAAAGTGGAAATGTCTAGGAGCAACAACGGCTCGGCCGCGAAGTGGTAGGCCCCACAAGCTCACAGAACGGGAACGTTGAGTGCTGAAGCGCCTAGCGCGTAAAAAACGTCTGTCCTCGGTTGCAACACTCATTACCAAGTTCCAAACTGCAACGTCAGCATAAGAACTGTTAGTCGGGAGCTTCATGACATGGGTTTGCATGGCCGACTAGCCGCACACAGGTCAAGGACTACCATATGCAATGCCAAGTGTCGGCTGGAGTGCTGTAATGCTCACCGCCATTGGATTCTGGATTCTGGAAAGGCATTCTCTGGAGTGATGAAACATTTCATGGTTCGGACTAGGGAAATCTTAACGCTACAGCATACAATGACATTCTAGACGATTTTGTGCCTTTTCCTGATTCAGCATGACAATGCCCTCGTGCACAAAGTGAGGTCCATACAGAAATGTTTTTTTTCAAGATTGGTGTGTAAGAACTTGATAGGCCTTAACAGAGCCCTGACCTCAACCCCATCAAACACCTTTTGGATGAATTGGAACGCTGACTGCGAGCCAGGCCTAATCACCCAACATCAGTGCCTGACCTCACTAATGCTCTTGTGGCTGAAATGGAAGCAAGTCCCTGCAGCAATGTTCCAACATCTAGTGGAAAGCCTTCCCAGAAGAGTGAAGGCTGTTATAGCAGCAAAGGGGGGACCAACTCCATATTAATGCCCAGGATTTTGGAATGAGATGTTTGACAAGCACATATGTCCACATACTTTTGGTCATGTAGTGTAGCTACCTGGATTATCTGCATAGACCTTTATTGCACTCTTGCACTCTTTTCACATACGCTGCTGCTACTGTCTATGATCTATCCTGTTGCCTAGTCACTTTATCCCTACCTATACACTGAGTGTACAAAACATTATGGACATCTTCCTAATATTGAGTTGCACCCCCCCACCCCCATTTCCCCTCAGAACAGCTCAAATTTATCGAGGCACATATTCTACAAGGTGTTGAAAGCGTTCCACAGGGATGCGGGCCCATGTTGACTCCAATGCTTCCCACAGTTGTGTCAAGATGGCTGGATGTCTTTCGGGTGGTGGACCATTCTTGATACACACAGGAAACTGTTGAGTGTGAAAATCCCAGAAGTGTTGCAGTTCTTGACACAAACCGGTGCACCTGGCATTGACAATTTATCAGAAGTCCCTTGCAAATACATTAGAAGCTACAGACATGTGAACCATTGAAATTGTCACACTATGTTGAAAAGGTCATTTTTCTGCAAGCTTGCTGTCAGATCGCAATCATAAAGGAACCTTTCACGTCTTCAACTCTCGTCTTATTGCCTTCATTGTCATGACATTCTCATAATCTCTTCATTCTCCACCATCCCTACAGCTACCGACTTTTGATAGTTTCCCATTGTCACAGTCAACTACAAGTTCTTTAAAAAATCCAACTTCAAAAGGCTTACCTTCTGGGAGATGGTCTTTCCGGCGGGCAGCTCCACAGCCAAACCCAGATCAGAGAGTCGGCACTGGCCAAAGCTGTCCAGCAGCACGTTCTCTGGCTTCATGTCACGGTATATGATATCCATTTCATGCAGATGAAGGATGCCTGTGCAGATCTGTGCTGTGTAGTAGATGATACGTGGCATCTCGATACCCTTGGTCTTCTCACTGACGTAATAGATGTGGTACCTGAGGTCACCGCCGTTCATGAGAGTCATGACAAGGCACAGGTGGGTCTTGGTGTCGTAGGCGTAGGCCAGGTTGACAAGAAACAGGCTGTTGACCTTTTCCAGGATCTGCTTCTCCAGCAGGGCCATCTTCTCACCGTGTTTCTTCTTCAGGCGTTTCTTGCACAGCTTCTTGGAGGCGTACATCTGGCCTGTGTTTTTCACCTGTACGGCACATACCTGGACAGAGGGAGGCCATGGGTTAAGAGGACTCCTGAATACCTCAGCAAAGCTCCCTAACGGTTGTATAAATGGCGCCTCATGACACTAAGCTTTGATACTGCCCCTATGCTCTAACAAGGAGACATTTGGTTTTTATTATTGACAATTCTCATCTTTCGGAACAACTCGATAATGATACAACCCTGAAAGTATGCATGGAAGAGTAAGGTGTGATGAAACGGATAAAAAAATGAAGATCTGTGGGTGAACTTTTAGAGAGAGAGATTAGTTCTTTGCAAAGACAAACTGAGGTGTATTTTGTACTAATAGACACTGTGCATCAGTGAAACTATGGGAAAGACTACATAGGATTAATCATTTATTTTGTGCATAGTTCTTGTGTGCATTTTCCTGTTGTCACAAAGGTTTTACATATTCATTAAATAGATAATATTGCAGATACATATTACTGACACATTTTGCACATGTTGCCAAGACATGCTGCTACTGTATTGGTTTCTACATGCTTACCTCTCCGAAACCTCCCTTGCCCAGAGTTCTGAACTCATAGAAGGTTTTATCACTGATGGGCTGCTTCTCGTACTCCTTCCACTGCAGAAATTTGTCAAAGAAGGGGCTAGTTTGGTAATCCGTGAAGGGTTTGTCTTTCAGAAACTCCCGTGTGGCTTCCTTCACCTTAACATTGATCACTTCATCAAAGTCATTGTCCGTCACTGCCTTGCACTTGTCGGCTACCTCCGCAGTGAGGTAGGTCAGGAAGTTCTTGGAGGCGTCCTTGCAGAACTTGTTTATCATGTTTGTCCTCTGCTTGTCCTTGTCAGCGCCTTCCGCCAGATCCCAGTCATTCAGCTCATCCAGGAACTCAGCGGCATTGATGTACTCTGGGGTAGCAGCCAGGAACTGCCGGAAAAACTTCTTGCCGATCGGCTGCCTCTCGCAGAGCGACTCAAAGTTCTTCTCCACAGTTTCCCTGATGGCGACACACAGCTCGGCCTTAGGTAGCGACAGACTTCGACGACGCTTTTTCATCTCCTTGTCGTCACCACCCTGGGCTTTCAGGTAGGCCGTGTTGGCCACAAGGTTATCCAATCCCCCCATGTCACACATCTTGGCGGCTTTGTCGATCTGTCCCACCTACGCGACTGGGTTCTTCAGCGGTTCCTTAGGATCCCTTGCTCGGTGCAGTGTGTTTCTGAGTGTGCGTGTCTGTGTGAGTGTGCGTGTCTGTGTGAGTGTGCGACTCACTCCAAAGTCAGGGTGTGAATGAGCGACTACACCACAAGTACCTGCAGACCTAAGACACACTGACACACCCAGTAATTACTCATTCAGAATTAAATACCTGGGAGGGATTTTGACTTAAGGATATTTGTGTGGTCTATTCGTAGATGCTGGTCACGGAAAGGGAAACGTAAGAAGGTTCTCTCCTAAGAGGCTTTATGGCTCTCTATATTTGGCCCGTTGTCGACCTGTGACTTGCGGGGCCCATTGAGTTCTGTTGACTAAAAACTAAGGGCGAGATGATGTGAAGAAAGGAAGAAGATCTGTCTGCACATACTCATACACACAAACAACACACATACTCACTCAAACATCCCTCATCCACATGCCATTTTGTTTTCAACAAACCACCATTTATTGAAAACAAGAGAGGGATCAAGAGTTGTAAGTAGAGTAGAGTAAACAATGGCCTTGCAAAGAACCAGGTCAACAAAGGTAGCTCTCTTGACTTTTTCGCTCTCTGTCTCCCAGTATCAGCAGTCCACTTCAGAGAGCTTACTCGTAATCTGATTGCCTCTCCTTCCTCCCCACCGCACTCTCTCTCTCACGCACACACACACAGACACACACTGAACTCAGAGCACAGAGACACATTGTTAACCGCATGGGATAACTTGTTCTTCATTTGAGCTAACATACAGAAACATACAATTATTTGCATATTTTTCTTAAAACTCCTCACATAGTTTAAAACATTCTAAATGTTCTATTTATCTCATAATATAGCTATAATTTCCCACATATACCCTTACAATGAATATGACAGTTTATCCTCTTATGAAAATGTGAAAGTAAATGTTAAACCTTGAGCACTCTACCTCCCAGGGCTCCTCTGGCCTCAGCCATGTGAGGCTAAATGGGGGATATCAGATCGGCAACAGATCAGAACGATTCATATCGTTTGGGAATGATTGGATATTTTTTACTGTGGAGCCAGTACAGATTGATCTCCTAATGATTCCTGTTTGCTGTGTCAATGTCACTTAAATACAGTGAACCACGTGGACATGATATTGATGTTGCTCATACAGGCATTTTGCCAAACCAAGTATCAAATACACTACATGACCAAAATAATGTAGACTCCTGCTCGTTTAACCTCTCATTCCAGAATCATGGGCATTAATATGGAGTCCCCTCTATGCTGCGATAACAGCCTCCACTCTTCTGGGGAGGCTTTCCACTAGATGCTGGAACATTGCTGACGGGTCTTGCTTCAATTCATTCACTAGAGCATTAGTGAGGTCAGGCACTGATGTTGAGCGATTAGGCCTGTTTCACAGTCGGCGTTCCAATTCATCCCAAAGGTGTTCGATGGGGTTGAGGTCTGGGCTCTGTGCAGCCCAGTCAAGTTTTCCACCAACCAACCATTTCTGTTTGGACCTTGCTTTCGCCACAGGGGAATTATCATGCTGAAATAGGAAAGGGCCTTCCCCAAACTGTTGCCACAAAGTTGGAAGCACAGAATAATCTAGAATGTCATTGTATGCTGTAGCTTTAAGATTTCCCTTCACTGGAATTAAGGGGCCTAGCCCGAACCATGACAAACATGACAAACCATGACAAACATCCCCAGACAATTATTGAAAATAATCATGGCCTCTAAACCTTCAAGCTGCATACTGGACCCTATTCAAACTAAACTACTGAAAGAGCTGCTTCCTGTTCTTGGCCCTCCTATGTTGAACATAATAAACGGCTCTCTATCCACCGGATGTGTACCAAACTCACTAAAAGTGGCAGTAATAAAGCTTCTCTTGAACAAGCCAAACCTTGATCCAGAAAATATAAAAAACTATCGGCCTATATCGAATCTTCCATTCCTCTCAAAAAATTTTGAAAAGGCTGTTGCGCAGCAACTTACTGCCTTCCTGAAGACAAACAATGCATACGAAATGCTTCAGTCTGGTTTTAGACCCCATCATATTACTGAGACAGCACTTGTGAAGGTGGTAAATGACATTTTAATGGCATCGGACCGAGGCTCTGCATCTGTCCTCGTGCTCCTAGACCTTAGTGCTGCTTTTGATACCATCGATCACCACATTCTTTTGGAGAGATTGGAAACCCAAATTGGTCTACACGGACAAGTTCTGGCCTGGTTTAGATCTTATCTGTCGGAAAGATATCAGTTTGTCTCTGTGAATGGTTTGTCCTCTGACAAATCAACTGTAAATTTCGGTGTTCCTCACAAGGTTCCGTTTTAGGACCACTATTGTTTTCACTATATATTTTACCTCTTGGGGATGTTATTCGAAAACATAATGTTAACTTTCACTGCTATGCGGATGACACACAGCTGTACATTTCAATGAAACATGGTGAAGCCCCAAAATTGCCCTTGCTAGAAGCATGTGTTTCAGACATAAGGAAGTGGATGGCTGCAAACTTTCTACTTTTAAACTCGGACAAAACAGAGATGCTTGTTCTAGGTCCCAAGAAACAAAGAGATCTTCTGTTGAATCTGGCAATTAATCTTAATGGTTGTACAGTCGTCTCAAATAAAACTGTGAAGGACCTCGGCATTACTCTGGATCCTGATCTCTCTTTTGATGAACATATCAAGACCATTTCAAGGACAGCTTTTTTCCATCTACGTAACATTGCAAAAATCAGAAACTTTCTGTCCAAAAATGATGCAGAAAGTTTAATCCATGCTTTTGTCACTTCTAGGTTAGACTACTGCAATGCTCTACTTTCCGGCTACCCGGATAAAGCACTAAATAAACTTCAGTTGGTGCTAAATACGGCTGCTAGAATCCTGACTAGAACCAAAACATTTGATCATATTACTCCAGTGCTAGCCTCTCTACACTGGCTTCCTGTCAAAGCAAGGGCTGATTTCAAGGTTTTACTGCTAACCTACAAAGCAATACATGGGCTTGCTCCTACCTATCTCTCTGATTTGGTCCTACCGTACATACCTACACGTACGCTACGGTCACAAGACGCAGGCCTCCTAATTGTCCCTAGAATTTCTAAGCAAACAGCTGGAGGCAGGGCTTTCTCCTATAGAGCTCCATTTTTATGGAACGGTCTGCCTACCCATGTCAGAGACGCAAACTCGGTCTCAACCTTTAAGTCTTTACTGAAGACTCATCTCTTCAGTGGGTCATATGATTGAGTGTAGTCTGGCCCAGGAGTGGTAAGGTGAACGGAAAGGCTCTGGTGCAACGAACCGCCCTTGCTGTCTCTGCCTGGCCGGTTCCCCTCTTTCCACTGGGATTCTCTGCCTCTAACCCTATTACAGGGGCTGAGTCACTGGCTTACTGGGGCTCTCTCATGCCGTCCCTGGAAGGGGTGCGTCACCTGAGTGGGTTGATTCACTGATGTGGTCATCCTGTCTGGGTTGGCGCCCCCCCCTTGGCTTGTGCCATGGCGGAGATCTTTGTGGGCTATACTCGGCCCTGTCTCAGGATGGTAAGTTGGTGGTTGAAGATATCCCTCTAGTGGTGTGGGGGCTGTGCTTTGGCAAAGTGGGTGGGGTTATATCCTTCCTGTTTGGCCCAGTCCGGGGGTGTCCTCGGATGGGTCCACAGTGTCTCCTGATCCCTCCTGTTTCAGCCTCCAGTATTTATGCTGCAGTAGTTTGTGTGTCGGGGGGCTAGGGTCAGTTTGTTATATCTGGAGTACTTCTCCTGTCCTATTCGGTTCCTGTGTGAATCTAAGTGTGCGTTCTCTAATTCTCTCCTTCTCTCTCTCGGAGGACCTGAGGCCTAGGACCATGTCCCAGGATTACCTGACATGATGACTCCTTGCTGACCCCAGTCCACCTGGCCGTGCTGCTGCTCCAGTTTCAACTTTTCTGCCTTCTTATTATTCGAACATGCTGATCATTTATGAACATTTGAACATCTTGGCCATGTTCTGTTATAATCTCCACCCGGCACAGCCAGAAGAGGACTGGCCACCCCACATATGCTCTCTCTAATTCTCTCTTTTTTTCTCTCTCTCGGAGGACCTGAGCCCTAGGACCATGCCCCAGGATTACCTGACATGATGACTCCTTGCTGTCCCCAGTCCATCTGACTGTGCTGCTGCTCCAGTTTCAACTGTTCTGCCTTATTATTATACGACCATGCTGGTCATTTATGAACATTTGAACATCTTGGCCATGTTCTGTTATAATCTCCACCCGGCACAGCCAGAAGAGGACTGGCCACCCCACATAGCCTGGTTCCTCTCTAGGTTTCTTCCTAGGTTTTGGCCTTTCTAGGGAGTTTTTCCTAGCCACCGTGCTTCTACACTTGCATTGCTTGCTGTTTGGGGTTTTAGGCTGGGTTTCTGTACAGCACTTTGAGATATCAGCTGATGTACGAAGGGCTATATAAATAAATTTGATTGGATTTGATTCCTCTTCCACCAAACTTTACAGTTGACACTATGCATTGAGGCAGGTAGAGTTCTCCTGGCATCCGCCAAAACCCAGATTTGTCCATCAGACTACCAGATGCTGAAGCGTGATTCATCACTCCAGAGAAAGCGTTTTCACTGCTCCAGAGTCCAATGGTCGGCAAGCTTTACACCACTCCAGCCGCATGGCATTGCCCATGGTGGTCTTAGGCTTGTGTACAGCTGGTTGGCCATGGAACCCACTTCATGAAGCTCCCGACGAGCAGTTCTTGTGCTGACGTTGCTTCCGGAAGTGATCCAGTTATAAAAGATTCCTGTTGAAGTAATTGGACTTTCTGCTTATGTCCTGAAAGAAGAGGACATTGTTGTGTAATGAGTTGTGTACTTTTTAGTTGTTTGACATAGTAGTGCAAGGATAAGGGACATTGTTAATAATGAACATTTAGGCCTAATTAGCCATTCAAAGGAGAAGAATATTACTGCAACAATGTTGCAGACTACTTCTATTATTTAGTCCCCTCATACAGACTGCATCAACACAGTAATAGGTGTCATTCTTTATTTTTGTTTGTTTGTTATTGTGATATGAGATAAATGCTGTAAGACTGCTTGGTTGTATTGCTATGTTTTCATTGGCTGTCTTCAAGTTAGGCTACACGTGCACGTGAGGTAGGTTACAGTAGGCTATTCTGTGAACTGTGAAATTGTGCCTGTTGTGTTGTTGCCTAAAAGTTGTTGCCTAAAACTGACAATATATGTTCATTATTTTAAAGCAGAGCTGTCTTTTCATTACTGCTGCCTTGGGGTAGGGGGTCTAACCTGTCTTAGGTATTGGGATGTATTGCAGGTGGATGCTCCATGATATTAACCACATAATCTGAAGGGCTGTATGCAGTTAGTTATTTTTAACTGTTCACCCTATACTATTAGGAAAGGTGCCACTACTCCTAAATACTGTGGTGAGGTTAAATGTTTTGGGCAACAGGGACACAGCTCTGTTTGAGAAAAACCCTACAAGAAAAGGTATTTCCTACCTATTACATGTGGTCGTTTCAGGTTGTGTATTCATTGTCGTTTATGTATGGCCTTGGAATCAACTCCAAATCCAATGTTAGTCCATTATAGCTTGTTAACTGGCTTACAGAAGCAAAATAACAAAATGTAGACCTATCCTATCTTTGCTAAATATAGTGCATTCGGGAAAGTATTCAGACCGCTTGACTTTTTCCATATTTACATAAGTATTCAGACCCTTTGCTATGAGACTCGAAATTGAGCTCAGGTGCATCCTGTTTCCATTGATCATCCTTGAGGTGTTTCTACAACTTGATTGGTGTCCACCTGTGGTAAATTCAATGGATTGGACATGATTTGAAAAGGCACACACCTGTCTATAGAAGGTCCCACAGTTGACCATGCATGTCAGAGACAGGAAGATGGCGGAAGTGGATGCTGAGTTTGAATTAAGCAGCGCGTCAAGTACATTTTCTGAAGAATGTTCTGAATGGACAACATTAATATTGAAAACTGGAACAAAAGGAAATTGTCTAAAATTGGAGTGCAGGATACGTGTGTAAATAATGAATCGCTTCTTGTTGGGATGCTGGTTTGAGGTGTCGAAAATGGTGAAGTATGCGCTTAGAAAAGTGGAGTCTGTCCGAATGACCAGGAGTGGTCTTATTTTGATTAATTGTATTTCTGAAGAGCAGAGGAAGATTGCAGTGGGCCTTAAAAGAATCCGGACAACAGAAGTTTTGTGTTTTGAACTTAAGTAATAGAGCACGCATCAAAGAAGTCATCTCAGGGGTGACGACTGATGTTCAGGTTGAATACCTGAAGAGAATTTCTGGTGTTGTTGGTTCCCGGCGTCTGACCCGCTTGGTGAATGGAGAAAAAGAAGAAAGTCTGTCGGTCCTGTTGTTTTTTGATAAAGAGCAAATACCTACGCATGTGAAGCTTGGTTATGTAAGATAAGCCATAGGAGCTTTCATCCCCAAACCACTGCAGTGTAAGAATTGTAAAGGATTTGTTTCAAGTGTGTGCAGACGAACGGAGTATACTGAAGAAAGGTATGTAGAAGGAGGTGTTGCAAATGTGGTGGTGATCATGATCCTGAGTTCCTGGAGTGCCCTGTAAGGGTGAAAGAAATTGTGGTGGCAAAAGTTAGAGCGGTCAATCGAATCTCCTATGTGGAGGCGATTAAAATAATTGAGAAAACAAGTGATGCAAGTAAAGAGATGGTAGAGGATACACCTCAGCCTGTAGTAAATGTTTTCTGCCAGACAAAATATACCCTGTGTGTTAAAAAGGTGGATTTTGTTGCGTTCATTGCCACAGTTATAAACCGTACAGCACAAGTCTCAAAGAAGTCGAAGAAACTAGACATTATTGTGGCTGCAGCAGAAAGGTCTTTAGCATTCAAGGATTTTACATCGAAAGACTTGCAAGGGTTACTGGCACCGGAAAACCCTACATCCCAGGTTCCCCTTGAGCCTGTGTAGGGATCAGATCTTTTTTTTTTTTTCTTTTTCTGACAGAAAAGTTGTTTGATCTATATAATTTTTTGTTGTTGTAGTTTTGGTAGTTCAGTATTTTGGGGGAGTACAGTTTCCATCACTCATAGTAGGTTGGTGGGATGCACATTAAATTGTGTGATCACCAATATACAATAGAAGAGGAACATATCAGAGCAAAAACCAAGCCATGAAGTCAAAGAAATGGTCAGTACAGCGCCGAGACAGGATTGTGGCGAGGCACAGATCTGGGGAAGGGTACCAAAACATTTCTGCAACATTGAAGGTCCCTATAAGAACACAGTGGCCTTCATCATTCTTAAATGGTAGATGCTTGGAACAACCAAGACTCTTCCTAGTAGAACTGCAAAAGTGTTGCTCTCCACTTTCTGGAGGA
The DNA here is from genome assembly GCF_002021735.2 of Oncorhynchus kisutch. Classification (NCBI taxonomy): domain Eukaryota; kingdom Metazoa; phylum Chordata; class Actinopteri; order Salmoniformes; family Salmonidae; genus Oncorhynchus; species Oncorhynchus kisutch. Next base: position 7,010,167 of record NC_034203.2, read on the forward strand.
CTGAGTTTTGAAATCAGTGGAATTAGAGTGATAGCTAAGATGGAGAAAATTCTGCCGTTTGATTGCAAATATGCAGAGAGAGTCGAAAAGAGAACACAGAAGGCTGTGGGACAACACACCTGTCTCCAGATTACATCTTCAAACTAAGGGCAACCATGGCATCTGTGACAGAGGACAAAGCATCCATCCATCCATGTATACGGTAAGATAGTCTAGCTAGCTACATTTTCATATATTACACGTTTCTAATTTGTCAGAAAGTAATTTTCATTTCAAGTTAAAGCGTACTGTTAGCTAACGTTCACTGACTGGCCTTCTATAGGAATTTAACGACTGCATAGGGCTATGTTTTGGATGACTGGCTGCGAACGTTTATTGAATTGTTTTATTTATTGATTTTTTTCTATTCCAGACATTCTGAAATTCACTAAAGCATCCCATGTATGTAACTTTAGTCTTTCACTTTTCAATGATTCTTTCACTTTTCAATGTATGTGATCTGTGTAGTAATATCATTTGTATCGTGCTTCTACACCTGCATTGCTTGCTGTTTGGGGTTTTAGGCTGGGTTTCTGTACAGCACTTTGAGATATCAGCTGATGTACGAAGGGCTATATAAATACATTTGATTTGATTTGTATCTCAAAGACATTTGTATTGCTAGTTATATCTTAATGTTAGCTAGCTAACATTGAACCTGGTTGATTAGCTACTTGCAGATTCATGCAGGGTAGTAATGTTATGAGTTGGGATTATGGTTCATTGTTCAGATTGTTAGATGTCTAAACAAAAGACTCCACTATGCAAGTAACCATTTCAATAGAATTTTCATGATGTCACTGCGACAACTGTCGATAGACGTAGCTGGTAAATTCACTCTGGCTATCTACTCCGATTTCAGAGCACTCTCATCGGTGTAATGTTTGTTGAATGGAGGAGACCAAAGCACAGTGTGATTAGAATATATACTTTTTAATGAATGACGAAGAACACGTAACTATATAAAACAACAAACCGAACGTGAAGCTATATAATACTAGTGCAGACACAGGCAACTAGACAGACAATAACCCACAAAATACCCAAAGAAGATGGCTGCCTAAATATGGTTCCCAATTAGGGACAACGATAAACAGCTGCCTCTAATTGAGAACCAATCTAGGCAACCATAGACATACAAAAACACCTAGATAGTAAACGACCCCATTAACCTACAAAACCCATAGACAGTACAAAAACACATACATCACCCATGTCACACCCTGACCTAACCAAAACAAAGAAAGCAAAGAATACTAAGGTCAGAGCGTGACAGAGTGCAGAATAAATGACGAATTTAAGGCCGGTGTCAGTGAATGTTGGAAAACAATTGTAATTCAATTGTTACTCGCAGAACAAACGCAGTCACCAACATTCTGGATAACATAAAAAGCCTAACCAGCTCTGCTAGGGCGAGTAAAATGTTCAGAATGAGCTGTTCATTTGTGTCTGGAAGTAGCTAGCAAGCGAGCCAACATTAGCCAGTTAGCCTGGGTGCTTGACTGCTGTTGTTAGGTCAGAACACTCGGATCAATCCTACTCCTTGGCCTTGAGCGAAAAGCTCCAAATTTACGAACGGACAATCTGACAACGCTCTGAGTTTACGAACACCCAGAGTGCATTCTGGCACTCCAGATTGAATTTACTAACATACCCATAGTATAAACCAGCCTTTAGTATTGAAGTCTTTGGTTGTTTAGTACATGGCCTCACTTGTGAATCCTTAAGATTGGTGGGGCTAAGGCTTAAGAGGGTGTGAACGATGCTGAATGGGTGTAAACAAAGAAGAGCTCTCCAGTAGGTGTACCAAAACATCTAAGGGCCATTTTCTCAGAAGTGAAGTACACGTTTATAAACTTTCAAAGTAGAATTGCTTTTCCATTGTCCCTCAACTGTATGATGTACAATTTTCTCTACTTTTATCCAATGTAAAAAAAAAAACATTTCACATTTTGCTACATAAGACCAAATTGAGCCAGCTACATTTTTAGGTTGCTCTTGTTGCATGCGCATATGGGCATTGATGGATAGGCTGTGTAGACTGGATAGGCTGTGTTTCCACTGTAAAAATTCATGGCATAACCAACTGCGTTACCGCTAAAACCAGCTTTTAGTTGGTCTTAAATATCCCTATCAGCGCTGTATGAAATTAGCACTTTGGATCATGTTTTTAAGGACATACCTCAAATATTTCCACCCGGCCATATAAGACTGGTGAATTACTGAATCGTTAGGGCTGGAAAATGCCATTGTGCCAGTTTTTACATGACTTGCAAACTAAAGTGCATTTGACACTAGCGCTGCAAAGTAATTATATAGGCATGTTTTTTCACATCCAGTGTCCAATGTCAAAAGCTCTCAGTTTCCATGTTATTCCCATTTAACAGCCTTTGAATGTTTAAAGTGTTAATCCCCCCAAAAAAACATCTCATGGTGCTTTTCCACCTATAGACTTACCCCCACACAAGGGTGTCACCAGTGTTTAATGTTAATGTCAGCTCTAGTGTTTCCATCAGGAGTGTGACACTAAAGACATGTGGCAAGCAGAATCAACAACCTCTGCATCATTCAAGACCCTTGCTTTGTGAGAAGGTGTTAAAAGTTAAAAGTTAGCCATTGTTATGAAAATGCGCCAAGTCAATGCAGGTCTGCCAGAGCCATGGCCCAGTGAGACACGTGCCGGCCCAGCGAAGATGGAAACAGAAAATTCTGAGCTTTTTGGGTAAAACACTGGGGTAAATGCTCAGTGGAAATACATGTGTTTAGTATGTCACATAAGCCATTTAGTTCATAAACAAAATTCAAGCACTATTTGCATGCTGTTCTGAATATGGCATCTTGCCTCGTGTATTTGGCTATTTTGTCAGACATGCCCCAAATCCCCAAACTGATGCGCTTACCCTGGGGCCACCTTACACTGCCAGCCTACTTCTAATGTCACTCTGCCACTCTCTCCATTACTGCCAATTAATACACCAGGGCCAAGCTGTGTTTGTGTGAAGATTCACTAGCTTTCTCTCATTTTCATCATCTCAGTTTCTCTGTTTTCTCACTCTCTGTCTGTATTCTTACAGGGGCAACTACATCCGTCAGTGGCCACACAAAAGCTGACTTACAGCAACCCCATAGTTACAATGGATAACAGGCCAATGTTCGAATGCTCTATAATTCAAACTTAATCAATTGATTAGTCATTAATGATGCCACCAACAGGGGCATTTAATGTATACCCCTGTGACCAGAGGCAGGTGACGGGGGCAAATTACATCATCATTACTGGTCCCATTGGTTGGCAGAAACCTCAACCTAAGGCTATGGAGCTATATAGGCTAATTCAGTCCGATAAACCTAAGTTAATATGAGCTTATCCACGCCCAAAGTGTCCCCAGCTCCCAGTGCAGTGCGTAAGACCAGGGAGTAAACGTCTTTTCCATGGCTTGTACGCTTTAGCTAGGAGCTGCGGCCCCAGTTCCCTCCAGTGTCACGTTGTACACAAGCCAATCACTTGCCCATGATGCACTTAAGTGGGGGCAGTGGGGGAGAGCCTGTGTCAGTGCCAAAGGTTACGCTGTTGTAACAGACATTAAAGCTACAGTGGATGCCTTTAACTTTGATGTTTGCATAGACTTGGGCAGATGTCCTTTTATGTTGATTTAACATTCAAGTTTTAATACACAGACACAAATTCCTGCAGAAAATCTGTGATATTTTCTTTGTGGTATATCATGTAATATTGTGGATGTTATTGGTATGTTATTAATGAAATTGAACATTTTGCTCTCATGAATATAACTATAGGTTCTAAGAGGACAGTTTACATCCTTTCACAACAAATGGTAGAGCATGGTGCTTGCAACACCAATGTTGTGGGTTCGATTCCCACCGTGGTCGCCTATATGAAAAATGTATGCAAGACTGCAAGTTGTTTTTGATAAAAACATAATCTAAATGTCATATATTATAATATTATATTACTAACCCACAGACACCTCAACAACTAACAAATTCACCTACAGGGACTTCTCGACAGCAAACAAATTCACCCACAGAAACACCTCGACAACAAACATATTCGCCCACAGAAACACCTTAATAACAAGCAAATGATCTTACAGGGACATCTAGACAACAATGTTATGCACTCGCATTAACAAACACACTTATATGCATTGCTTTTAATACATTTGTGAAGTGCATGAAGACTTTCTAAATACTGTATAATAAATAATAAGCAAAGTGCCTTCAGAAAGTATTCACACCTCTTGACTTTTTCCACATTTTCTTTTGTTACAGCCTGAATTTACAAAATTGATTAAATTAAGGTTTTGTGTCACTGGTCTACACACATTACCCATAATATCGAAGTGGAATTATGTTTTTAGAAATGATTACAAATTAATAAAAAATTTAAAGCTGAAATGTCTTGAGTCAATAAATATTCAACACCTTAGATAGGGCAAGCCTATATAATTTCAGGAGTAAATATTTGCATGAAGGGATACCTCAGCATTTTGGCAATGAGGGCCTTTATCTACTTCCCCAGAGTCGAATGAACTTGTGGATACCATTTTTATGTCTCTGTGTCCAGGATGAAATTAAGAGGTACTTTTGCGAGCCAATGCTAACTAGTTATAGCAATTGCGCAAGCGCTAGTTAGGGACTTCCATCAAACTGCACTGTTGGCTGTCTGGAATAAAAAAAAAAAACACTATTGGCTGCTTGGCTGCTGTCTGGTTGATCGCTGCTAGCGGTCATCTTCATCTCAAACAATTTCCATCTCGATGCGCTGCTACCGGCCACCTCCTTTTCCTCCTCTACCTGTACTGCCACTGCCTCGATCGGCTGATCAGGCTCCTTTTTTTATTTTATTCACTGCTTTTCTCGATTTGGCTAACTGAGATTGACCATTTTTATTCACATACTGTAGGTATATTTGAGATTTTAAGTGGATTATTCACAGGATATATTTCCAAAAAAGGGAGTGCTGCCAGAAACGGCTTTTAAATGCCAGTAACCAATCGGATGTCAGGAAATGACTCACCTTTCAGCACTAAGCACTACATCTACAAAGGATATAGCCCTGTATGGACTAGCTAACGATATGCTCTTGGAAAACAAGCTTTTGAATGATATATGATTCAACATGCAGAGTTTTAAAATTGCAGTTGAAGTTCTACATGAAACATGCTAACAATAACTACATTTATGCTAGATGTAGTTGACGGAGTTGGGTTAAAATTATATAAATCAAGTATGTATATACATTATTTACGATTTATTTGTATATTTTATGAAAGTATGGCAAAATATCCCAAAATCTGAAAATGGACAAATGGAAGCTAAATAAACTATTTTGCCTGTGGTGCATGGCCTTAACAAGTCACAATCATTTGAATGGATTCACTCTGTGTGCAATGATAGTGTTTATGAATGACCACCTCATCTCTGTACCTCACACATACAATTTTCTGTAAGGACCCTCAGTCGAGCAGTGAATTTCAAACACAGATTCAACCACAAAGAACAAGGAGGTTTTCCAATGCCTCAAAGAATGGCACCTATTGGTAGATTGGTAAAAAAAAAAATGTTTTAAAAGCAGACATTGAATATCCCTTTGAGCATGATGAAGTTATTAATTACAATTTGGATGGTGCATCAATACACCCAGTCACTACAAAGATACAACCGTCTTTCCTAACTCAGTTGCCTGGAGAGGAAGGAAACCGCTCATGGATCTCACCATGAGGCCAATGGTGACTTTAAAACAGTTACAGAGTTTAATGGCTGTGAAAAGAGAAAACGGAGGATGAATCAACAACATTGTAGTTACTCCACAATACTAAATAACATGACAGAGTGAAAAGAAGGAAGACTGTACAGAATTAAAATATTCCATATCATGCATCCTGTTTGCATAAGGCTCTAAAATAAAACTTAAAAAAATGTGGCCTGAATACAAAGCGTTATGTTTGGGGAAAATCCAACACATCACTGAGTACAGCTCTTCATATTTTCAAGCATGGTGGTGGCTGCATTATGTCATGGGTATGCTTGTCATCGGCAAAGACTAGGTAGTTTTCAGGATAAAAAATTACTTAATGCAGCTAAGCACAGGCAAAATACTAGAGGAAAACCTGGTTCAGTCTGCTTTCTGCCAGACACTGGGAGATGAATTCACATTTCAGCAAGACAATAATCTAAAACACAAGGCAAAATAGACACGTGAGTGGCTTACCAAGATGACATTTAATGTTCCTGAGTGCCTTAGTTACAGTTTGATCTAAAATCGGCTTGAAAATCGACGCCAAGACTTACAAATGGCTGTCTAGCAATGATTAACAACGAACTTGACAGAGCTTGAAGAATTTTATAAGATTAATGTGCAAATACTGTACAATCGAGGTGTGCAAAGCTCTTAGAGAATTACCCAGAAAGACTCACAGCTATAAATCGCTGCCAAAGGTGATTCTAACATTATTGACTCAGGGGTGTGAATGCTTATGTAAACTAGATATTTCGGTATTACATTTGCAAACATTTCTAAAAAACATGTTTTTACTTTGTCATTATGGGATATTGTGTGTAATGAAATCTGTTTAATCCATTTTGAATTCAGGCTGTAACACAACAAAATGTAGAATGTGGGTTTGAATACTTTGTGAAGGCACTGTATAATTAATATCAACCGTGACAAATGAACTATAATTAGCACATATTTCAGTGCTTGCACATACAGTCGTGGCCAAAAGTTTTGAGAATGACACAAATATTAATTTCCACAAAGTTTGCTGCTTCAGTGTCTTTAGATATTTTTGTCAGATGTTATTCTGGAATACTGAAGTATAATTACAAGCATTGCATAAGTGTCAAAAGCTTTTATTGACACTTACATGAAGTTGATGCAAAGAGTCAATATTTGCAGTGTTGACACTTCTTTTTCAAGACCTCTGCAATCCGCCCTGGCATGCTGTCAATTAACTTCTGGGCCACATGATGGCAGCCCATTCTTGCATAATCAATGCTTGAAGTTTGTCAGTGGGGTTTTGTTTGTCCACCTGCCTCTTGAGGATTGACCACAAGTTCTCAATGGGATTAAGGTCTGGGGAGTTTCCTGGCCATGGACCCAAAATATCAATGTTTTGTTCCTCGAGCCACTTAGTTATCACTTTTGCCTTATGGCAAGGTGCTCCATCATGCTGGAAAAGGCATTGTTCATCACCAATATGTTCCTGGATGGTTGGGAGAAGTTGCTCTCGGAGAATGTGTTGGTACCATTCTTTATTCATGGCTGTGTTCTTAGGTAAAATTGTGAGTGAGCCCACTCCCTTGGCTGAGAAGCAACCCCCCACATGAATGGTCTCGGGATGCTTTACTGTTAGCATGACACAGGACTGATGGTAGCGCTCACCTTGTCTTCTCTGGACAAACTTTTTTCTGGATGCCCCAAACAATCGGAAAGGGGATTCATCAGAGAAAATGACTTTACCCCAGTCCTCAGCAGTCCAATCCCTGTAACTTTTGCAGAATATCAGTCTGTCCCTGATGTTTTTCCTGGAGAGAAGTGGCTTTTTTGCTGCCCTTCTTGACACCAGGCCATCCTCCAAAAGTCTTCGCCTCACTGTGCTTGCAGATGCACTCACACCTGCCTGCTGCCATTCCTGAGCAAGCTCTGTACTGGTGGAGCCCCGATCCCGCAGCTGAATCAACTTTAGGAGACGGTCCTGGCGCTTGCTGGACTTTGTTGGGTGCCCTGAAGCCTTCTTCACAACAATTGAACCGCTCTCCTTGAAGTTCGCAATGATGACGGCACGTGTTTCCTTCCAGGTAACCATGGTTGACAGAGGAAGAACAATGATTCCAAGCACCACTCTCCTTTTGAAGCTTCCAGACTGTTTTTCAAACTCCATGACAGAGTGATCTCCAGCCTTGTCCTCGTCAACACTCACACCTGTGTTAACGAGAGAATCACTGACATGATGTCAGCTGGTCCTTTTGTGGCAGGGCTGGAATGCAGTGGAAATGTTTTTTGGGGATTCAGTTAATTTGCATGGCAAAGAGGGAAATTGCAATTAATTGCAATTCATCTGATCACTCTTCATAACATTCTGGAGTATATACAAATTGCCATCATACAAACTGAGGCAGCAGACTGTGAAAATTAATATTTGTGTCATTCTCAAAACTTTTGGCCACGACTGTACACTCACTAACACATTGTAAGCATGCACACGTGCTAAGAGATATTCACTTTGGTCGTTTCATGCTCTCCCTCTAACTTTTAACTAAATGCTTAGTGCAAACCTGTCATCTCAGCTGACTAACAGTTTTAGCCGAATGGGGGGAATTCATTGGGGGTAGGAGAGTTAAGAATCAGACCACCAATTCCCCATCTGCTTCATGGTCTGGAGTGCCCTCCTGCAACCCCTCCCAAAACATCAGGGTGAGTTTGCGGCCTCCAGTCCAGCAGAGTTTTAGAACTGTAAGGTTTTGAAAGAGCAAAACACTGGTCTCTCACTTTGCACACACACACAAATCCACTCTCACTATTTCAAACACTAGTAGATCCACACGTATTTGGTCACAAACTTCAGCAAATGAACACACACACACACGTGCACACACACCTGCACAGTCACTTTATAAGCTATGAATAGTACCTCATCACCATCACAATGCTGCTTTATCTGACATGTGTGTTGACAGACAGCTCTCATAATGCTCTAACAACTAACCCAACTCGTGTACGACAGTTCCTGCCAGAGCATGCTACTACAGTATACTGTATTGTGCCTCCCATTATGGCTCTAATACATTCTGACTCCATGGTACACTAACCATGGCTATAGATCCAATAGAACCCAGTCTTTGGCTGAAAGTGTATGCCCTCTAGTGGCCTATTTGCAGTCCAGTGAAGCTCATTAGCTGAAGTACCAATCATAATCCTATGTCACAAGTGAGAGATTATCTAATGCTAAAAGGAAATTCAAGGAATACGGTGTATTAAAGACCAGGTTTATAAACAGATCCAGGACAATCAAATAGTGAAGAGATAATCTGATGGACACCTGTTTTATGGCTGGACTAGCTGGCAGAGGTTTATGGTACTATCATGGCACAAGGCGAGACCCACATGCAGGCAGATGGTAGATGGTTGGAGTCTTACAATGTTTATTAATCCAAAGGGGTAGGCAAGAGAATGGTCAGGGACAGGCAAAAAGGTCAAAACCAGATCAGAGTCCAGGAGGTACAGAGTGGCAGACAGGCTCATGGTCAAGGAAGGTGGGTACGAAGTCCAGAAACAGGCAAGGGTCAAAACCAGGAGGACTAGAAAAAGGAAATGCAAAAAGCAGGATAACATACAAGACGAACTGGCACAGAGACAGGAAAACAGGGATAAATACACCGGGCAAAATAAGTGACACCTGGACAGGGTGGAGGCAATCACAGGAACAAGTGAAACAGAGCAGGGTGTGACAGGTACTATAATATCACTTCAAGAGAATAATGCAAGCCAGAAATGAGGCTCATTCACTCAGAAAGGAGGCCCATTCACACGAACACTGAAGGCAAAGACATTTTTTTCAACAGTGTTGAAAAAGTGTTAACTGGATTAGTGGTTCTCATATGTGCTCTGTGAAGTGCTATTATTAACCCTTTCTGACTTAAATGTCGATGTGAATTTTCTGTGAACGTTATTAATATATTTACTCTACAGCCTCCTATGGCCTACTTTACACTTTTCCAAGTTTAAATGTAATGTAGTTAATTTAATGTGTGACACACACCCACTCACAACCTTTAGTAGATACTGTATGTGAGATGTAAGAGTTTCTATTTATACATAACATATCATGTTATTCCCTGATGGAGATTGGAAGAAAGTGGCAGAGTGGGCCACCTGGTCAGTCCAGCCAGGACACCTGGCCCACACAAACAGTGGAAGACGCATAGTGATGTCCAGGGAGGAGAGGGTCATTGGAGTGGATAAGGAGGTTTGCGCTGGCAGGTTGATGTTTATTGTCATGAGTCTTGTCCTAGAGGCAGAACTGAGCAATGTTCCCTTAGATAGGCCAGCTGCAAAGTAAAAATGGTCTATATTGTAAAAATTCATGACAACAAAAATGTTATTTTTGGTCTTAATTTAAGGTTAATGTTAGGCATTAGTGTTAGCAGTGTGGTTAAGGTTAGGTTTAAAATCAGATTTTATGACTTTGTGGCTGTGCCAGCTAGCGACCACTCTTCAGAGCTGCATCCAGAACAAGATTAATGACGAAGAACGTTAACATGCTTCGGGCTGGGGGTCTTTAGAAAGTCCAGCCCAAGAATCTGGGACATGCTAGTTAAATTAGTTGAAACTGGATCCAGAGCTTTTGGGATATTCACAAACGTCAAAAGGTCATATTGGGTCACCTTTCAAATTCAAGGCCTGAGATTTATAGTTAGACAGTCTGTCAAATTGTAAGGCAAGTGTATTGAGTGTTACCTGCAGCTGTTGGCGACTCAACTCATGATGAATATGCAAATCTGCAAATGATCAGTGTTGGGGAGAAGTGAACTACATGTAGTTTAACCAGTAATTAAACTACATTTTGCAGTAGCTTGGTGGTAGTTGAACTAAATTGAAATCTTGTTAGTGTTTTCAATAGTTAAGAACTTTTTGCCATGTAGCAGTGTAGCTAACTACTGGAACTACAAAAAGAGAAGAAAATATGGGGGAAATCGGCAATCTTTTCCTTTCTTTTTCAGCACCAGACCTGCCTAATTCTCACTTGAAGCATAGTTGTGTTTAATAGGCTAAATTACACATTATTTTAACACCTGACCCCAGAGTGATCTATTCTTGCAATTTGTAGTCTATGATTTCAGATTTAGATATGATAACTTTTTGACCATGTACTGGGCCTTTAATTGCATAAAAATGTTGAAATCATTGCTTATAAAAATGTATTGAATTGGTAACACGTTCTATAATTTGCACTGTGAATACTCTCCAAAAATATAAAGACCACATAAAAAAATGGCAATAAATCCATATATGATGCATGCAGCGGGTTGACTACATCTTTTCAGTCAATGCAACCAGACTGTATCACAACCGGCTGTGATTGGGAGTCCCATAGGGCGGCGCACAATTGGCCCACCGTCGTCCGGGTTTATGCCGGTTTAGGCCGTCAGCCTGAATGTGAAGTACAAGCGATGGGTAGTGGAGTAGCCGCAGGATGGACAGGTAGATGTTGAGGGTCATGAGTGTGAGGGTGATGCCCACGCCATGGCCCAGAGACACCTGGAAGTCAAAGAGGACCCAGCAGGTCAGGCAGCTGTCAGATCCACATGAGATCCACATTATAGTTGGAGTCATTGGCCATCGCTTGTGTCTGATTGTCAGATCACAGCGGTGAAAAACAAATGTGGAATTCACCAAACCCAGGTAATGGTGCCACTGCCAACAACTATGGCTGTCTATCTATGGGAGCCGTGGTTGCTAGCCCTTTGCTTCAGGTAACTGTTATCTTCTCCATCATTCTTCCACCTTTTCTGTCACGTGTCACCCTCTTCATGCATTTATAAATTCTTTATCAACTGCCTACAAATCGATTGGCTTAGTGGAATAAATTGTTCAGTCAACACCTGCCTCTCAGCATAGCAACATTACCATATTTAACAGTAGGTCAAGCAAGTAGGCCTGTGCTATGTGTATGTGAGAGAGAGGACACCCGACCTGCATCAGGAGGGTTAGTGACAGTGAATATCCATAAGTGGAATGGAAGTCAGTTGTTTAGCCCAGATAAGGATATTCAATGGAATATAGGCCTAGGTCATGAGAATGTTTAATATTGTAAACATGCATGTACATTTCAAATATACATTTACAAAATAAATTAGGAATAAAGTTATGTTATGAGGACACAGCTGAGAGGTACAGGGTTTTATCCTTTTATTTTCAGAAACATGCACTCCCTGAATTATTCCACCAAATGGTAGTACTTGCTCGTGCAATAATGTATAGGGCCTAAGACTGTCGCACATGTGCAACACAGCAACAGCAGCTAAAAATGCATTTTAACATCTCCAATCAATGCCACAACATCCTTTGTTGCAAGACAACTGACCCTCTTCCAACACAGCGACTGTACTGATTGAAAGATGAAACACAAACATGGTTTTCCTGGGTAGCAGCATCAAATTTCCATCCAAAAGCAGCAGCCTAGTTTGTTAACATAACAAACATTCATCCATCCATCAAATATAAAACATTAATTTATCAAACATTCAGCAGTCATCATATTTGTCAAAAAGGACTTGTACAGTCTCCATCCGAGACCAATCCCAACCTCTAGTCCTTTTTTGCATGGAAACCTCAAGGAATCTATATAGAGTGAAAATATCAAACAAAAAAATAATTTCAATGAGGTCCCCGAATTAGAGCTCCAGTCCCCTCTTCCATAACCGGAGTCCCCCTGTGACACATGCTGACCCAGTCACCACACAGCGCCGCATGTCTTTACAGAACTGCTCTGCCTCGGCGTCGCTCGGAACCTGGCTCTATATCAGCAGCGGGGGTTCTCTGCGTCCTCGCTGCGCTCCACCATGGTGTTATACATCGAGGTTTAACCTCTCTACTGTTAGAAAGCCGGATCAACTCAGAATACCTAAGAGTGAATTAAATAATTTTGAAAAAGCAATTAAGGGAATAAACTGGAATGATCTCTTGTCCTATACAGACGTGGAAGCTGATAGTCAGGTTTTTCTATCCACAATCCAGACTACAATAAATGGCTTCCTAAAGAAAATCAAATCCAAACCTGGCCAAAAGAGCACTCTTCCTTGGCTAAATGGAGAAATCTGGAAATTGATGAAAGAACGAGATTATGCTCTAAAAATAGCCCTAAAATCTAAATTAGAGCATGACAGACGTAGGTTTACCATGTTGAGAAATAAGGTGATGAAAGAAATCAGACAGGCCAAGGCAAACTTTTTTATTAACATAATTGGTGAAGCAAAGGGAAATTCTAAATTGATATGGGAGAATCTAAAAAAGTTAACAGGGAAAGACCATAGTAACACTGCAAAAAGACTAGAAATCATGGTGAATAACAATCTAACACAGGATGCAGTCGAAATAGCAATAGCCTTCAATTCCTACTTTATTGACTCTGTCAGGGTACTGACACAGAACCCCTCCACTTGTTTCTTGGGCTCAGTGCTAGTGAATGACACTCAACCTGTCTTCATCATAAGGGAGGTTTCTGAGTCAAAGGTGAACAAGGTGATTAGCTCACTAAAGAACTCTAAATCCAAAGATGTGTTTGGGATGGACTCTACCTTTCTTAAAAACTACAAAGAGTCACTCATTGGCCCCATTACTAAGGTCACCAACACTTCTATTGGTCTCGGTGTGTTTCCAAGGGTATGGAAGTCGGCCATAATAACGGCCATCTTTAAATCAGGAGACCCTGCTAACGTGAGTAACTACAGGCCCATTAGTATATTACCTGTGGTGTCAAAGGTTGTTGAAAAGTGTGTAGCAGAACAACTGATTGCCCACCTCAACAACAGCCCCTTCACATTACACTCCATGCAGTTTGGCTTCAGAGCGAAACACTCCACAGAAACGGCCAACTGCTTTCTTCTGGAAAATGTGAAGTCCAAGATGGACAAACGGGGTGCTGTTGGGGCTGTGTTTCTGGACCTAAGGAAGGCTTTTGATACTGTTAACCATGAGATTCTCATCACAAAATTGTCCAAGTTCAACTTTTCCCCTGATGCCTTGAGATGGATGAAATCATACCTTGAAGGCAGAACTCAGTGTGTCAGAGTGAGCAATGAGCTGTCGCCCACTCGTAGCTATGATGTGGGCGTGCCCCAAGGGTCAATACTGGGGCCCCTCCTGTGCAGCCTGTACATTAATGATCTGCCTTCTGTCTGTACTGGGTCTGAAGTTCAAATGTATGCAGATGATACAGTGATATATGTGCATGCAAAGAGCAAACAACAAGCTGCACAAGAACTCACTACTGTAATGGTCCAGGTTACAAAGTGGCTCAGTGACTCGTGTTTGCATCTCAATGTGAAAAAAACTGTTTGCATGTTTTTCACAAAGAGGGCAACAGATGCTACTGAGCCAGATGTCTATGTGTCAGGGGAGAAGCTCCAGGTGGTATCCGATTTTAAGTACCTTGGCATCATACTTGATTCCAACCTCTCTTTTAAAAAGCATGTGAAAAAGGTAATTCAAATAACCAAATTCAACCTAGCTAATTTCCGATTTATACGAAATTGTTTGACTACAGAGGTAGCAAAACTGTACTTCAAATCTATGATACTCCCCCACTTAACATACTGCTTGACTAGTTGGGCCCAAGCTTGCTGTACAACATTAAAACCTATTCAGTCTGTCTACAAACAGGCTCTCAAAGTGCTTGATAGGAAGCCCAATAGCCATCATCATTGTCACATCCTTAGAAAGCATGAGCTCTTGAGTTGGGAAAATCTTGTGCAATACACCGACGCATGTCTTGTATTCAAGATCCTCAATGGCCTGGCTCCCCCTCCACTCAATATTTTTGTTAAACAGAAAACCCAGACATATGGCAGCAGATCCACAAGGTCTGCCATGAGAGGTGACTGTATAGTTCCCCTAAGGAAAAGCACCTTTAGTAAATCTGCATTCTCTGTGAGAGCTTCCCATGTCTGGAATACACTGCCATCAGACACACATAACTGCACCACATATCACACTTTCACAAAATGCTTGAAGACATGGCTAAAGGTCAATCAGATTTGTGAACATGGTCCCTAGCTGTGTGTTGCCACTCCATGTTGTCTGTTGTCTGTAGCTTGTGAGGTGTGGAAACACTTTGTTGCTTTTATGAATTTTGTCTTGCTGCTTTTTGTTTTATGCTGCTCTGTCTGTATGCTACGTCTTGCTTGTCCTATGTTGCTCTGTCTGTATGCTATGTCTTGCTTGTTCTATGTTGCTATTGTCTATATTGTAATTGTTTTTAATAACCTGCCCAGGGACTGCGGTTGAAAATTAGCCGGTTGGCTAAAACCGGCACTTTACTGAAATGTTGATTAATGTGCACTGTCCCTGTAAAAATAAAAATAAACTCAAACTCAAACTCTGGGTCTGTACAGAGTTGCTGTTGCTGGCTCCTCTGCCTCCTGCGGCTGATTAGTGTCCGCAGCTTGGCCAACACAGAGCCAAAGTGGCCCCGCACCACTCGCACCCAGAACACCTCCAAACCACATAGCTGACAGACACAAAGAAAAGTGGTTAGGGACAGAGACAAGGGTTTGCGGTCAATCATTCAGTTAAATAATCATCAGGGGTTTAAACAACACAAGCAAAAACTGACAGACGCTCCAGGTAGTCATATTGGGCCTGACACAGTGCCTGGATGAACTGAAGGATCCGTGGGCCAAACACCACACTCACATATCTTGCATTACTCATCTCATATGTATATAGTGTATTTTATACCATCTATTGCATTTTGCCTATGCCGCTGTCATTGCTTATTCATATATTTCTATTTCTATGTATACTGTATATTCATATTCCTTTACTTAGATTTGTGTGTATTAGGTAGTTGTTGTGGAATTGTTAGATTCCATGTTAGTGTTAGATCTAACAATTCCACAACAACTGAGGTCTGCACAACGCATCACCGGGGGCAAACTACCTGCCCTCCAGGACACCTACACCACCCGATGCTACAGGAAGGCCATAAAGATCATCAAGGACATCAACCACCCGAGCCACTGCCTGTTCACCCCGCTGTCATCCAGAAGGCGAGGTCAGTACAGGTGCATCAAAGCTGGGACCGAGAGACTGAAAAACAGCTTCTATCTCAAGGCCATCAGCCTGTTAAACAGCCACCACTAACATTGAGTGGCTGCTGCCAACACACTGTCAATGACACTGACTCAACTCCAGCCACTTTAATAATGGGAATTGATGGGAAATGATGTAAATATATCACTAGCCACTTTAAACAATGCTACCTTATATAATGTTACTTACCGTACATTATTCATCTCATATGCATACGTAGATACTGTACTCTATATCATCGACTGCATCCTTATGTAATACATGTATCACTAGCCACTTTAACTATGCCACTTTGTTTACATACTCATCTCATATGTTATACTGTACTCGATACCATCTACTGTATCTTGCCTATGCTGCTCTATACCATCACTCATTCATATATCCTTATGTACATATTCTTTATCCCCTTACACTGTGTATAAGACAGTAGTTTTTTGGAATTGTTAGTTAGATTACTTGTTCGTTATTACTGCATTGTCGGAACTAGAAGCACAAGCATTTCGCTACACTCGCATTAACATCTGCAAACCATGTGTATGTGACAAATAAAATTTGATTTGATTTGATTTGATAGATATTGCTGCACTGTCTGAACTAGAAGTACAAGCATTTCGCTACACTCGCAATAACATTAGCTAATCATGCTTATGTGACCAATAAAATTTGATTGAAATTTGACCTGACCTGGGAAACCATCACTCAGACAGCACCTATCAACAGGGTCACTTAGCCCCTTGCCCAACCTAGCCAAAACCTGTTACAAGTGCTTTGTAGACCATAACTGTGTTCGAATACTCATACTACTCAATCTAACCGCCCAAAAAATGAAGTATAAACGCAGAGAACACAATTTCCGTACTTTAGGGTCCATAATGCAATTCTACAGAAAATGGGCGTGGCTTCACATCATTTGCAGATTTGAAGAAAATGGCAGAAAATATGCAGCCTAAGTCCAACGATAGCGGATAAAAATGAATTGCTTTAACTAACAAAATGTTGAGCAATGTAATGAAGTAATTACTTTTCAAATAAGTAACCTTACATGCTATGTTGGCTGACAATTTGTTAGCTAAGCTGTCCTTACGAATCACAAAGCATATCATTACAGCAGTATGTACAGGTATGTTAGCTAGCTATCTAACGTTAGTTGTCTACTTACACATCAAACTTGCCAGTATATTGACTATAAACTAACTAGCCAACGTTTATTGACTTGACAATTCCCGTAAATCTTAGCAAAATGGTATAGTCGTTGTACATTCTCAATGGACATTCGGGTAAATTCGCTCTGGCTATCTACTCCGATTTCAGAGCACTCTTGTCTTTAAAAAAAAGAAGGTTTTATTTCACCTTTATTTAACCAGGTAGGCTAGTTGAGAACAAGTTCTCATTTGCAACTGCGACCTGGCCAAGATAAAGCATAGCAGTGTGAACAGACAACACAGAGTTACACATAGAGTAAACAATTAACAAGTCAGTAACACAGTAGAAAAAAAGGGGAGTCTATATACATTGTGTGCAAAAGGCATGAGGAGGTAGGCGAATAATTACAATTTTGCAGATTAATAACGCTGGAGTGATAAATGATCAGATGGTCATGTACAGGTAGAGATATTGGTGTGCAAAAGAGCAGAAAAGTAAATAAATACAAACAGTATGGGGATGAGGTAGGTAAAAATGGGTGGGCTATTTACCGATAGACTATGTACAGCTGCAGCGATCGGTTAACTGCTCAGACAGCAGATGTTTGAAGTTGGTGAGGGAGATAAAAGTCTCCAACTTCAGCGATTTTTGCAATTCGTTCCAGTCACAGGCAGCAGAGAACTGGAACGAAAGGCGGCCAAATGAGGTGTTGGCTTTAGGGATGATCAGTGAGATACACCTGCTGGAGCGCGTGCTACGGATGGGTGTTGCCATCGTGACCAGTGAACTGAGGCAGAGCTTTACCTAGCATGGACTTGTAGATGACCTGGAGCCAGTGGGTCTGGCGACGAATATGTAGCGAGGGCCAGCCGACTAGAGCATACAAGTTGCAGTGGTGGGTGGTATAAGGTGCTTTAGTGACAAAACGGATGGCACTTTGATAAACTGCATCCAGTTTGCTGAGTAGAGTGTTGGAAGCAATTTTGTAGATGACATCGCCGAAGTCGAGGATCGGTAGGATAGTCAGTTTTACTAGGGTAAGTTTGGCGGCGTGAGTGAAGGAGGCTTTGTTGCGGAATAGAAAGCCGATTCTTGATTTGATTTTCAATTGGAGATGTTTGATATGAGTCTGGAAGGAGAGTTTACAGTCTAGCCAGACACCTAGGTACTTATAGATGTCCACATATTCAAGGTCGGAACCATCCAGGGTGGTGATGCTGGTCAGGCGTGCGGGTGCAGGCAGCGAACGGTTGAAAAGCATGCATTTGGTTTTACTAGCGTTTAAGAGCAGTTGGAGGCCACGGAAGGAGTGTTGTATGGCATTGAAGCTCGTTTGGAGGTTAGATAGCAGTGTCCAAGGACGGTCCGGAAGTATATAGAATGGTGTCGTCTGCGTAGAGGTGGATCAGGGAATCCACCTCTACGCTATGAGAGCGAAATGCTCTGAATTTACAAAAGGACACTGACAATGCTCTGAATTTACAAGCACACTCTGGCACTCCAGATTGGATTTAAGAACACACCCTGAATCGTAAAATGTCTAACTAGTAAAGTGTTATCCTAACTAGCTAAACTCACTGTCAACTGCGTTTAATTTTCAGCAAACCTAACGTGTAAATATTTGTATGAACATAAGATTCAACAACTGAGACATAGACTGAACGAGTTCCACAGACATGTGACTAACAGAAATGGAATAATGTGTCCCTGAACAAAGGGGGGGGGGTCAAAAATCAAAAGTAACAGTCAGTATCTGGTGAGATGATACAGCACTCTTCCACCAAGGCACCTACAAGTTCCCGCACATTTCTGGGGGGAATGGCCCTAGCCCTCACCCTTTGATCCAACAGGTCCCAGACCTGCTCAATGGGATTGAGATCTGGGCTCTTCGCTGGCCATGGCCGAACACTGACATTCCTGTCTTGCAGGAAGTCACGCACAGAACGAGCAATATGGCTGGTGGCATTGTCATGCTGGAGAGTCATGTCAGGATGAGCCTGCAGGAAGGCTACCACATGACGGAGGAGGATGTCTTCCCTGTAACGCACAGCATTTAGATTGCTTGCAATGACAACAAGCTCAGTCTGATGATGCTGTGACACGCCCCCCCAGACCATGAGGGACCCTCCACCTCCAAATCGATCCCGCTCCTGAGTACAGGCCTCAGAGTAACTCTAATTCCTTAGACGATAAACGCGAATCCGACCATCACCCCTGGTGAGACAAAACTGCGACTGGTCCAGAGACGGTGGGTTTGTGCCCATAGGCGACGTTGTTGCTGGTGATGTCTGGTGAGGACCTGCCTTACACCAGGCCTACAAGCCCTCAGTCCAGCCTCTCTCAGCCTATTGCGGACAGTCTGAGCACTGATGGAGAGTTTGTGTGTTCCTGGTGTAACTCCTGTACCTGTCCCGCAGGTGTGATGTTTGGATGTACTGATCCTGTGCAGGTGTTGTTACACATGGTCTGCCACTGTGAGAACGATCAGCTGCCCGTCCTGTCTCCCTGTAGCACTGTCTTAGGCGTCTCACAGTACAGACATTGCAATTTATTTCCCTGGCCACATCTGCAATCCTCATGCCTCCTTGCAGCATGCCGAAGGTACGTTCACGTAGATGAGCAAAGACCCTGGGCATATTTCTTTTGGCGTTTTTCAGAGTCAGTAAAAAGGCCACTAAGGTGTCCTACGTTTTCATAACTGTGACCTTAATTGCCTACCGTCGGTAAGCATTGGAAACAGTGTTTAAACCCTTTACAATTAAGATCTGTGTAGTTATTATGATTTTTATGAATGATCATTGACAGGGTTTATTTCTTTCTGAGTTTAGCTAGAGTTTACATAGCCACAGCTTCAACTTCCGGTAGCCCGGTGAAGAGCTAGTACGCTCAACTGAAAGGATACTGTTCCGTTTACAGTATACTAAAATGAACTAATAGTACAGTTGAAGTCGGAAGTGGACATACACCTTAGCCAAATACATTTAAACTAAATTTTTCACAATTCCTGATATTTAATCCTAGTAAAAATTCCCTGTCTTAGGTCAGTTAGGATCACCACTTTATTTTAAGAAGGTGAAATGTCAGAATAATAGTAGAAAGAATGATTTATTTCAGCTTGTATTTCTTTCATCACATTCCCAGTGGGTCAGAAGTTTACATATACTCAATTAGTATTTGGTAGCATTGCCTTTAAATTGTTTAACTTGGGTCAAACGTTTCGGGTAGCCTTCCACAAGCTTCCCACAATACGTTGGGTGAATTTTGGCCAGTTCCTCCTGACAGAGCTGCTGTAACTGAGTCAGGTTTGTAGGCCTCCTTGCTCGCACACATCTTTTCAGTTCTGCCCACAAATTGTCAATAGGATTGAAGTCAGGGCTTTGTGATGGCCACTCCAATAACTTGACTTTGTTGTCCTTATGCCATTTTGTCACAACTTTGGAAGTATGCTTGGGGTCATTGTCAATTTGGAAGACCCACTTGTGAACAAGCTTTAACTTCCTGAATGATGTCTTGAGATGTTGCTTCAATATAGCCACAATCTTCCTGCCTCATGATGTCACCTATTTTGTAAAGTGCCCCAGTCCCTCCTGCAGCAAAGAACCCAAACAATATGATGCTGCCACCCCTGTGCTTCGCGGTTGGGATAGTGTTCTTCAGCTTGCACGCCTCCCCCTTTTCCCTCCAAACAAAACAACGGTCATTATGGCCAAGCAGTTCCATTTTTGTTTCATCAGACCAGAGGACATTTCTCCAAAAAGTACGATCTTTGTCCCCATGGGCAGTTGCAAACCGTAGTCTGGCTTTTTTATGGCCGTTTTGGAGCAGGCTTCTTCCTTGCTGAGCGGCCATTCAGGTTGTGTCGATATAGGACTCGTTTTACTGTGGATATTGATACTTATGGACCCGTTTCCTCCAGCATCTTCACAAGGTCCTTTGCTGTTGTTTTGGGATTGATTTGCACTTTTCGCACCAAAGTACATTCATCTCTAGGAGACAGAACACGTCTCCTTCCTGAACTTTATGATGGCTGCGTGGTCCCATGGTGTTTCTGCTTGCGTACTATTGTTTGTACAGATGAACTTGGTACCGTCGGGCATTTGGAAATTCCTCCCAAGGATGAACCAAATTGCTCCCATGATGTCAAGCAAAGAGGTACTGAGTTTGAAGGAAGGTAGGCCTTGAAATACACTGACTCAAATGATGTCAATTAGCCTATCAGAAGCTTCTAAAGTCATTGCATCATTTTCTGGAATTTTCCAAGTCACAGTCAACTTAGTGTATGTAAACCTCTGACCCACTGGAATTGCGATACAGTGAATTATAAGTGAAATAATCTGTAAACAATTGGAGGACTTGTGTCATGCACAAAGTAGATGTCCTAACCGACTTGCCAAAACTATAGTTTGTTTACAAGAAATGTGTGGAGTGGTTGAAAAACTAGTTTAAATGACTCCAACCTAAGAGTATGTACATTTCTGATTTCAACTGTATGTAGTATATATTCCTTAATTATGTAGAATACAGTGTGTTAGTATGGGTATTCGAACACAGCTCAAATCTCTGATTTAGCAACTAAGCT
Organism: Oncorhynchus kisutch; assembly: GCF_002021735.2. Taxonomy (NCBI): domain Eukaryota; kingdom Metazoa; phylum Chordata; class Actinopteri; order Salmoniformes; family Salmonidae; genus Oncorhynchus; species Oncorhynchus kisutch. The sequence continues at coordinate 7,031,769 of NC_034203.2, forward strand.
AATTCTAAAGTATTTTTGGTAAAAGACTCAATAATTGCAACACACAGTGAATTTATTTAACCTTTATTTTACTAGGCAAGTCAGTTAAGAACAAATTATTATTTACAATGACGGCCTACCAAAAGGCAGAAGGCCTCCTGCGGGGACGGGGCCTGGGATTAAAAATAAATACAATACAAATATAGACAACACACACATCACAACAAGAGAGACAACACAACACTACATAAAGAGAGACCTATGACAACAACATAGCAACGCAGCACCATATGACAACACAGCATGGTAGGAACACATGGGAGCAGCACAAAACATGGTACAAACATTATAAATGGACACAATCTCTAGAACATTGCATCTCTAGGACCTCTGCCCTCCTGGAAATTGCCCTTCTGACACACCTGTGAATCTAAACCAAGCAGGCACTGCCTGACTTAGCCGACCAAGCAGGCACTGCCTGACTTAGCCGACCAAGCAGGCACTGCCTGACTTAGCCGACCAAGCAGGCACTGCCTGACTTAGCCGACCAAGCAGGCACTGCCTGACTTAGCCGACCAAGCAGGCACTGCCTGACTTAGCCGACCAAGCAGGCACTGCCTGACTTAGCCGACCAAGCAGGCACTGCCTGACTTAGCCGACCAAGCAGGCACTGCCTGACTTAGCCGACCAAGCAGGCACTGCCTGACTTAGCCGACCAAGCAGGCACTGCCTGACTTAGCCGACCAAGCAGGCACTGCCTGACTTAGCCGACCAAGCAGGCACTGCCTGACTTAGCCGACCAAGCAGGCACTGCCTGACTTAGCCGACCAAGCAGGCACTGCCTGACTTAGCCGACCAAGCAGGCACTGCCTGACTTAGCCGACCAAGCAGGCACTGCCTGACTTAGCCGACCAAGCAGGCACTGCCTGACTTAGCCGACCAAGCAGGCACTGCCTGACTTAGCCGACCAAGCAGGCACTGCCTGACTTAGCCGACCAAGCAGGCACTGCCTGACTTAGCCGACCAAGCAGGCACTGCCTGACTTAGCCGACCAAGCAGGCACTGCCTGACTTAGCCGACCAAGCAGGCACTGCCTGACTTAGCCGACCAAGCAGGCACTGCCTGACTTAGCCGACCAAGCAGGCACTGCCTGACTTAGCCGACCAAGCAGGCACTGCCTGACTTAGCCGACCAAGCAGGCACTGCCTGACTTAGCCGACCAAGCAGGCACTGCCTGACTTAGCCGACCAAGCAGGCACTGCCTGACTTAGCCGACCAAGCAGGCACTGCCTGACTTAGCCGACCAAGCAGGCACTGCCTGACTTAGCCGACCAAGCAGGCACTGCCTGACTTAGCCGACCAAGCAGGCACTGCCTGACTTAGCCGACCAAGCAGGCACTGCCTGACTTAGCCGACCAAGCAGGCACTGCCTGACTTAGCCGACCAAGCAGGCACTGCCTGACTTAGCCGACCAAGCAGGCACTGCCTGACTTAGCCGACCAAGCAGGCACTGCCTGACTTAGCCGACCAAGCAGGCACTGCCTGACTTAGCCGACCAAGCAGGCACTGCCTGACTTAGCCGACCAAGCAGGCACTGCCTGACTTAGCCGATCAAGCAGGCACTGCCTGACTTAGCCGACCGTAATAGAGTCATTTAATCAGGGGTTGATTGGGTTACAATCAATGCAGTTATTTTTAGCATGGTAATTCGCTTTACCCGAGGGCATAGGCTTATTTCACTACTATCTACCTAGTGAGCAGGGGGGGCAGTGACCCAGCTAAAAACAAACATTCCCACACCTTAGAGAACATTTCCATCCCTATTCCAGGGGAGGGTCATGTAATTTGTAATTGATGAAAAGTCAATATTTCTCAGTGTTTTCAGAATTAGTTGCTTATTGGACTCTACAGTAAAATTGGAAAGTTTTCAGACCCCTTCCCTTTTTCACATTTTCTTACGTTACAGCCTTATTCTAAAATGGATTAAAAAAAAATAATATCTCAATCTACACACAATACCCCATAATGACAAAGCGAAAACAGGTTTTTAGATTATTTTGCAAATGTATTACAATTAAAAACTTGGACTCAGACCCTTTGCTATGAGATTTGAAATTGATTTCAGGTACATCCTGTTTCCTTGGAACATCCTTAGATGTTTATCCAACTTGATTGGAGTCCACCTGTGGTACATTCAATTGATTGGACATGATTTGGAAAGGCACACTCCTGTCTGTATAAGGTCCCACAGTTGAACGTGCATGTCAGAGCAAAAACCAAGCCACGAGGTCGGAGGAATTGTCCATAGAGCTCCATGACAAGATTGTGTTGAGGCACAGATCTGGGGAAGGGTACCAAAAAATGTCTGCAGCATTGAAGGTCCCCAAGAACACATTGGCCTCCATCATTCTTAAATGAATTAGTTTGGAACAACAAGGCTGGTCGCCCAGCCAACCTAAGCATCAGGGGAGAAGGGCCTTGGTCAGGGAGGTGACCAAGAATCCGATGGTCATTCTGACAAAGCTCTAGCGTTCTTCTGTGGAGATGGGGAAACCTTTCAGAAGGACAACCATCTCTGCAGCACTCCACCAATCAGGCCTTCATGGTAGAGTGGCCAGATGGAAGCCACTCAGTAAAAGGCACATGACAGCCCGCTTAGGATTTGCCAAAAGGCACCTAAAATAATGGTGATAGCAGCATCATGTTTTGGGGATGTTTTTCAGTGGCAGGGACTGGGAGACTAGTCAGGATCGAGGGAAAGATGAACAGAGCAATGTACAGAGAGATCCTTCATGAAAACTTGCTCGAGAATGCTCAGGACCTCAGAATGTTGTGAAGGTTCACCTTCCAACAGGACAATGACCCTAAGCACACAACCAAGACAACGCAGGAGTGGCTTCGGGACAAGTCTCAATGTCCTTGGGTGGCCAAGACAGATCCCGGACTTGAACCCAAACAAACATCTCTGGAGAGACCTAAAAATTGCTGTGCAGCAATGCTCGGCATCGAACAATACAGAGCTTCAGAGGATAAACAGAAGAATGGCAGAAACTCCCCAAATACAGGTGTGCCAAGCTGGTAGCGTCATACCCAAGAAGACACGAGGCTGTAATCAAAGGTGCTTCAAGAAAGTACTAAGTAAAGTGTCTGAATACTTACGTAAATGTTATATTTCAGTTGTTGTTTTTTGTTAGTATTTTATTTAAATTTTTGCTTCTCCATTATGGGTTAGTGTGTGTAGATTGATAAGGGGAAAAAACTATTTAATCTGTTTTGTAATATCACTGTAACGTAACAAAATGTGGTTAAAAGAGGTCTGAATGCTTCCGGAAGGCACTGTATATCAATGTGTGCCGCCCCTCATCTCTGATTCTCCGCTGGGCACCTATAGGCTATTTAGTGGGATCTCAATGAAATAATCTATAGCATCTAGGCTATGAAGAGCATGCTTGGATAATCACAGAGCAAAGTTATATTTCTAAGATACACCATCCCAGCAGCTAACTACAACTAGGCTGCATTACACACTGCAATGGATATTCCAACCTTGAGCCACAGCCGGCTCTGCTCTTGCTGATCAAAAACGTGCTGCTGTACCAATGGCTGTGGTGTGTATGTCTACAGTGGCAGTTCAGGAGGAGAGTCAAAGAAAAATGCACCTACTAAATTTGAGTAGGAAAATCAACATTTCAACCGTCTTCAATTGAATTACACTTAACTAACAAGAGGGCTTTGTGTTGGAGCCAATTTCTTCCTATTTAAGAAGAGGTAGGCCTACCTGTATGAGAGATGAAATTCGGCTCTTGAAATAGCCTACCTCCATGTCAGTGACAGGCTGTTAAGTTATTTGAGGGAGTATGAGGGGGTACGCCATAAGCCTACCTTTTATAAAACATGACATTGTTAAAAGCACAGGTCTACCCCATGTTAACATAAGATTTAAGACAATTAAACAGATTCCATTATATAAACATATCTATAACAACGCATTGGTCCGTGATGCTTTATGATAGACAGAAGTTGGAAAATACGCGGGAAAGACAGAGACTTCGATGCATATGGAGATATCATTATTTTGTTTCTTTGACATTGTGGCTGAGCTAAAACCTTCTTTAGCCAAGGAGAGAAAACATTCAATTTGCTTGGGAAGTCATCGAATTCTGTCACAATCAATTGATTAAGCTATTCACTTTCTGTACAATTGAATATTTTAAAACCCAGACTGCTTTAAAGGGAATAACTTGTGATCTTCTCTTTGGGTTAAGACATGGAGGAAGAGTAGCCAGCAATTAAAGCATACATTTTTTTTGCATTGGTAGGCCTACCCTGTCTGGGGTGGAAAGGTGGGCCTGACGCCATACTCTGATTCCTTATGATGTCTTAGATTTAATTATTTGCAAACTGAGAAAGTTTTGTTGCGACAAGACACACTGACATGGCATTTGGCATGGCAGATATAAGAGGAACAGTAGCTTGTCATTTCAGTCATTTTTGTGGTATTAAAAAATATTCTGTTAATATGTAAAATTAAAGAATTGCATGACATTTTTATAAAAAGGCTAGTTTTTCTCAGACCTGCAAATGCGATATATTCATGCAATTATTTTACTATAAAGGAGATCTTTCCATCCCTACTCTTGTCCACTGCATCCGTGTGCCAGCAAAATTCCTGCGTTGCATTGTAAACTGCATATCTAAGGCCAAGAAGTGAGGGTAAATGGGAAACGGGGATAACCTAGTCAGTTGTACTGAATGCCTTCATGAATGAATGCATTCATCTGAAATGTGTCTTCTGCATTTAACCCAACCCCCCTGAATCAGAAGTAGACATGTTCTCTGCTATGCACTTTTTTAGCAGCTTCATTAAAGTGTACCCGCAAAACACCAGTCACAATGTCAACAGTGACGAGGCGACTCCGGGATGCTCGCCTTCTAGGCAGAGTTGCAAAGAAAAAGCCATCTCACCCTGGCCAATAAAAATAAAAGATTAAGATGGGCAAAAGATCACAGACACTGGACAGAGGAAGATTGGGAAAAAAGTGTTACGGACAGACAAATCTAAGTTTGAGGTGTTCGGATCACAAACAAGAACGTGAGATGCAGAACACAAATGAAGATAAATGAAGATGCTGGAGGAGTGCTTGACGCCAATCTGTCAAGCATGGTGGAGGCAATGTGATGGTCTGGGGGTGCTTTGGTGGTGGTAAAGTGGGAGATTTGTACAGGGTAAAAGGTATTTTGAAGAAGTTAGGCTATCACTCCATTTTGCAACGCCATGCCATACCCTGTGGATGGCGCTTAATTGGAGACAATTTCCTCCTACAACAGGACAATGACCCAGAGCACAGCTCCAAACTATGCAATAACTATTTAGGGAAGCAGTCAGCTGGTATTCTTCAGATTACCTCAACAAATTAACAACTAGAATGCCAAAGGTCTGTAGTGCTGTAATTATTGCAGATGGAGGATTCTTTGACGAAAGCAAAGTTTGAAGGTCGCAAGTATTATTTCAATTAAAAATCATTATTTATAACCTTGTTAAAGTCTTGACTATATTATTTCCAATTAATTTCATGTATGTTTTCATGGAAAGCAAGGACATTTCTAAGTGACCCTAAACTTTTGAACGGTAGTGTACATTGTCACCAAATGGAAGTTGTTGCCTGTTCATCCGAGTGCCCATTTTGACATTCACAACATTCGGCGTTTGAGTGACTGCTGCAGTGTTTTTACTAGACTAGGTGACTACTTGTGCTCAGTATACTTTGCAGATGATAGTTGAGTGACAGGACAGTACTGGCATTATACTGCAGGTTCAATATGGTCCAATATGAGTTCTGTTATACTCAGACATCATTCAAACAGTTTTAGAAACGTCAGAGTGTTTTCTATCCAATACTAATAATAATATGCAAATATTAGCAACTATGACTGAGGAGCAGGCCGTTTGATATGGGCACCTTTCATCCAAGCTACTCAATACTGCCCCTGCAGTCATAAAAAGTTAAACACTTAATTTCATAATTTTCATATTACATGCACAACCCATAGTATGGAAACTTCATCTATGTAGTGGGTATACTTTCCAAGTTACAGTATTTCCTTTATAACATTTTTAATGACATCACAAAACAAGTGTTCTATAGATTGCCTCTGACCATTCCCCACATTCTACATTACAGTGTTCCAGTATTCACTTTTGAACGTGTTAGAGTTCCAGTGGGAAAAAATGTATTTTGAGACACAGCACATTCCTTTGATGAATTTGGAGAGTAGAGGACTGTTCCAAGAGAGTGCAAAGCTGTCCACAAGGCAAAGGGTGACTATTTTGAAGAATCTAAAACCTAAAATATATTTATTTGTTTAACATTTTTTTGGTTACTACATGATGCCATGTGTTATTTCATAGTTTTGATGTCTTCACTATTACTCTACAATGTAGAAAATGGTCCAAAAAATATATAACTTGAATAAGTAGATACTGTATGTATACACACACACAGCATTCGGAAAGTTTAGACCCCTTGACTTTTTCACATTTTGTTACGTTACAGCCTTATTCTAAAATTGACTAAATAAAAAAATGTCTATCAATTTACACACAATATAATGACAAAGTGAACAGGTTTTTAGAAATGTGTATATATATATATATATATATAAAAAACAGAAATACCTTATTTACATATGTATTTAGACCCTTTGCAATGAGATTCGAAATTGAGCACAGAGACATCTTCCTAGAGCTGTTGTCCTAAACTTAACAATAAGGGGAGATGGGTCAGGGAGGTGACCACAAATTAGAGCTCCAGAGTTCCTCTGTGGAGATGGGAGAACCTTCCAGAAGGACAACTAAATCAGGCATTTATGGTAGAGAGGCCAGACGGAAGCCACTCCTCAGTAAAAGGACTCTCAGACCATGAGAAACAAGATTCTCTGGTCTGATGAAACATAGATTAAACTCTTTGGCCTGAATGGCAAGTGTCACGCCTGGAGGAAACCTGGTACCATCCCTATGGTGAAGCATGGTGGTGGCAGCATCATGCTGTGGGGATGTTTTTCAGTGGCAGGGATTGGGAGACTAGTCAGGATTGAGGGAAAGATTAACGGAGCAAAAGAGAGATCCTTGTGCACCAGAGCACTCAGGGCCTCAGATTGGGGCTAAGGTTCACCTACCAACAGAACAACGACGACCACAAGCCCACGCCAAGACAACGCAGGAGTGGCTTAGGGACAATATCTGAACATCCTTGAGTGGCCCAGCCAGAGCCCGGACTTCAACCCGATCGAATATCTCTGGAGACCTGAAAATAGCTGCGCAGCGACACTCCCCATCCAACCTGACAGAGCTTGAGAGGATCTGCAGAGAATGGAAGGAACTCACCAAATACAGGTGTGCCAAGCTTGTAGCATCATACACAAGAAGACAATAGGCTGTAATCCCTGCCAAAAGGTGCTTCAACATAGGGGTCTGCATACTTATACATTTTCACAAATGTCTAAAAACCTGTTTTTGCTTTGTCATTATGGTGTATTGCACGTAGATTGAGGGAAACATGTAATGAATACTTTCCGAATGCCCTGCATATAGGCCTATCACTGTCGCAAGGCATATGAACTAACAGGTTATAAAGCAAACAACGCAATTATCACAACACATCATTTGTAATATGGCTTTTTTTTGGCTTCCCCTGTGATTTTACCCCCGCATCGTTACGTAATGGGGATAGGGAATTCTAAATGAAAACCTTTGAATCAAAAGCATATTGTAGTTAAAAATCTTTAATATTTATACATATATTTATATATGTACACATTGACTTACATATTCCTGTAATGGCAAGTAACGATTAAATTCATTAAAAGTGATTGGGTGCCACAAGTAACCATCTCTCCAAATAAAAACAAACTTCTCAGGTGTGTTTACACACATGCGTGTCAGGTTACATGGAGAGGGCTCGCTGAGAGCACAATAACCTTTCTTCTCTATTCCCTACTTTCCTTCCCCCTCTTTTTGTGCTGCAGTAGACACCTGCCTGTCATCAAAACGGCTAGTGCTGGAGTCTGGGGTCTCATGTTTTTTTTTTTTTACCAGGCATTTGTTCCTTTCCAAACGGACTCAAAACTAGCTAACGTTAGTGTGTTTGGGCTTTTGTTACACTTGGGACTTATCCTAGTAACAAATAAAAAAAAGAGTAAGGGTAAAAGACCTGGGTTGTATTCAAGGTTATTCAACGGTTTTGTAAACTGCTAGGCAAAATGCTGTGGCAACGCCTTGGGATAGCACTATGGTGTTTTGAGCCTAATAAGAACAGGGCCACGTGCAGTAATAGTGGTATTAATTATGGACCAAATAAAAGTCCCTTTCCCGGATGCCATACCTACAGGCAGAGGCGTCATGCCCATTGAAACCGTTACACATTACATAGTTTATTTTACACGGAATTAAATTATACTGAATTTGACCATCAGTAGCCCCTCAAATAGAATTAGGTGCATATCTCCTCTGCCAGCCTGATAATTCACATAATTGGAGGCAAAAACTCTTCACGTCACCTCAGTTCACTCCTAGACTTGTATACAACCCTTATTGTTATCCTACAAACACACTGGTAAAAACATAGTGGCACATCCATAATGTTGCCCAACCATGTCAAGTCCTTATGTATTTTAATGTGATTACAAATGCCGATATGCACAATAAAGAGCTGTCAAATGAACAAAAAAAATAAATGTATAGAGAATGTATTTAGTCCAAGGGCATCATTCCATGGCAGTCCCAAATCCCATAGTCCTTTATAGTGTCATAAACTAAGCTTTTAATAAAAACTTGAATTCAGAGTTTCAGAACTGTACGTTCACATCACAGGGTGTGACGGAGCCGGTGCATTGAATATGTGCTGCAAGCTGCCCTCTGGTGGTGTTGACGAGGAGATAGGCGCACTACAGGAAGGGGTTGGTGGAAGAGCCTCCAGCGGGGTAGGATCCAGCTGGGGCTCCCGCCTGGTTCAAAACAAATGGTTCATCAATATCGTAAAATAACATCACTATCAGCATGACTTCCAAACTCATCCATGAAGTTAGCAGAGAGAGCGCAGCTGCATGGGTGACCGCCCACATAGGTGTTTTTACATTGGACCCGTGCAGAAGTTGCATGTGTATGTAAATTGTATGTGTTCAGACTTGTATGTGTTTGTCACAAAGTGTTTCACACTGGTATTACAAGTATTACTATTATTAAAGACCACAATGCATCATTCGGTCCCTCAACATGATCTGGAAACGCACACACAAGCTACGAGCTGCTCACCATGAATGGGTTATTGGTCATCCCCGGCCCAGCCATGGGCTGCCCAAAGGGGGTCATGGAGGGCTTGGTCTGCCCGTAGACTGGGTATCCACCAGGGCCTGTCCACGCAGAGAGAAAAATCTGGCTGAATGGTCTATTTACCATTTAACCGTAGTAATAACTTTCCCATTTTTTTTTTTTTAATAAACCTGGTAAATGTAATAACTTGCTGGTAAACGTAATAAAATGTGGAACGGTAAAGTTGACTTTTTCTGCTAAATTGTAAAGTTATTACGTCAACCGGTGGTTATTACATTAACCGGTGAGTAACAACTTCATGAATAATGTAATAACTTCAACCAAACATGTTATAACATACCAAAATCAATGTTTTGTACTACTACCCTCAATTTGATGTACATACCACCACATACCACCACCTAGTGCCAATCACAACACAAACAACTCATACAGGAATACATAGACACTCACAAGCACACATTGAAACATACACACATGCATAGTCTCACTCACTCACACACCACTTTATTTGATCATTATTAAATCAAGCTTAATATGTTATCCGGTGGTTATTATGTCAGGTCGTCAGGTCAGTAGCAACTTTATTTCATGAACCATAACTTCAACTGATCATGTAATAACAATGTCTGTGTTATTTCCCTTGTTTTTATGGACATGGACTAGTGCTAAAACCATTAATCCGGCACTCCAGGAAGGCTCAAGCAAACACCCAAAGTATTCAAACGATTTCAAATCGGTTTGGCCGATCTGGATGGCACCAGGGCAATTGGTGTCAAATGAACATGTTGAGTAACCTTGCATGAAACCTGAAGACTGCCATTACAAGGTAACACAAGCTAACAACCTTGGCTTCAGTTCAGTAGAGGCTATCAAAGTCATGTGCTGCACAGAACCAACACAGTCAGTAACACCAGCAACCATCCAGCTCAATACAAACTATACTGAACAAAATATAATATACGTTTATTTGAGAATCAGGTGATGCTCCAGGGGACTATGACACAAAGAACGCCCCAAAAAATATCCCCAGGGTCATCCCCGGGACCAACCAGGAACTAGACAAGACCGCCAGGGGACTATGACAACGTCCTGCTGACCATTTTGTGATGTCCTGGGGACTTCTTTAGCGACTAATTATTAGCAGGGAACTATTGTAGATTACATGTTTAGATTTAGCAGCAAAAGTTATCTTTATCATTCCACAATTTATTACGATTACATAAGAAAAAAAAATACCTGCCAGAAAAATGACATTTGTTTATAGTGGAGGGCCACAAGAAAATTTGAAACATTTGGTGAGTCAAAACACAATATTTGGTGGGGGGAGGGAGGGGGAAATCACAGAAGTAAAGTCCAAACTATATTGTGGTATGGGTGAGACTACTAAGGAGAAGAGGGCACACTACTTACCGTTGGGTTGCTGGGGGTGGTAGGCCCCCGGCTGGGTGTAAGGGCAAGGGGCCTGGCCAGGGAAGGGCTGCTGGAAGGTCCCACTGAAACTAGTCGGGAGGCAGTAAGAGGAGGGGTTCCCAAAGCCAGCAGGCATACTCATAGAGCCTGTGCCAAACGAGGCTACGAAACACAGAGAGACGGGAGGGCAGAGTGAGTACCACAAACACAGTGGTACACAACCGTAACTTTCAATGTACAGTATCTACTGATGTCAAACAATGCTATTTCAGACAAATTGACACGCATTCACTGGCAGAGGCCCAAGCATGTCCTTTAAGCATGCTTGTGTTCATACTTCTGACTTCAACCACACACACGTTATGCATGTATTTATGTACTTTCACGTGCTCTCTCACACACACACACACACACACACACACACACACACACACACACACACGGCCGGTGCTATACCATTAGTCTGGAAGGGGTTGGTGGCCATATCCGGGGCGGCCGCAACAAATGGATTATTGGACGGGATGGCTGAAACAGGACATTACATCATGTTTTCATTACATTTGAGGGTCACCCATTTCAGAACTCAATGTTCAGGAATATGTAACACAATTCACTCACCTCCAAAGCCTTGCTGCACATGCATGCTGGGTAATACTGACTGAGTCTGGGCAGGCGAGGTTCCCAACACAGCTCCAAACATATTCCTAGATTCACATAAATACATAACATGAATCAATTTGTTATCGCATTGAATCATAAAAAACACTTTTTAGCAAGATCCAGAGGCAGTGTTAGTTTGTGCATATCTAAAACCTATTTTTAGTGCCAAGTTTTAAAGTGGCGTCTGTCTCTCACCCCTGGACACTGCTCCCTGTGGGGGCCGAAGAGCTCAGCTCGTTGTCCAGCTCAGCAAGAGCAGCGTAGCGGTCCTCTGCTGAAGTGCCCAGCTGGGAAGGAGCCGGTACAGCGCCGGCCACCGACGGCACTGGGACACCTCGCCCTACAGAGAGCGAGAGAGACATACACAGGGGTCAACATACAACACACATGGCAATGGACATGGACACTAACACACAAAAATAAGATAACATGCTGTGCCACTGTTGGGCTTGGAACAGATATAATGTAAATAAGAGGGAATGTATGAGAATGGGACCCAGGGGTACCTGATGCAAAGGACTGTGAGGGGGGTGAGGTGCTGAAATGTGAAGGTACTCCAGAGTTGCCAAACGCCTCAAAGTTGGCAAAGTCGGCGTTTGAGCTAACCTGAGTCGCTGAAAACCACAGAGGAGGAAACAAAACACTGACAACGTGAGGAATGTGGAAATCATAATGGCATTATGGTACATGGGAGGAGGGGCAGATGACAATGATTTAACACAAACACATTATAATAACGTGTTAAGTCTTCTTACACTACTCTTTATAACTGCTAATTTCCAAGCCCTCAAGTTATGATGTTGTCTCATTGAAGACAAACATTTCGAATCAACTCAATACTGGGAAACTCCTGAACTTCCATTTAAGTAAAATGTTCACTTAGTCACCCATTGACATTATTGCACGACTAAGTGGAAATTTGGCTGAAACTGAAGTTAGTTTGAGTGAAGGCCATTCCCACTCATTACCTGACTGGCTCGGGAAATGTGCAAAGTTGGCAAAGTTGGAGTTGCTGGCAGCCTGAGAGGGCGGAGTGGCAAAGATGTCTCCACCCAGGTCAGATAGGAGGTCAAACTTCTTCTCCTGAACTATAGGATAGGCCTGGGAGCGAACCACCACCGGCGACTGGCAGAGGGAGGGAGAGAGAGATGGAAGGGCATGAAGAATGACAGCATGCTTTAAAGAAAAATAACTGGGGACATGGGGTTGCACCCATTGACTTTTAAACTCAGCAAAAAAAGAAATGTCCTCTCACTGTCAACTGCGTTTATTTTCAGCAAACGTAACATGTGTAAATATTTGTATGAACATAACAAGATTCAACAACTGAGACATAAACTGAACAAGTTCCACAGACATGTGACTAACAGAAATTGAATAGTGTGTCCCTGAACAAAGGGGGGGGGGGGGGGGGGGGAAGTCAAAATTAAAAGTAACCGTCAGTATCTGGTGTGGCCACCAGCTGCATTAAGTACTGCAGTGCATCTCCTCCTCATGGACTACACCAGGTTTGCCAGTTCTTGCTGTGAGATGTTACCCCACTCTTCCACCAAGGCACCTGCAAGTTCCTGGACCTTTCTGGGGGAATGGCCCTAGCCCTCAGCCTCCGATCCAACAGGTCCCAGACGTGCTCAATGGGATTAAGATCCGGGGTCTTCGCTGGCCATGGCAGAACACTGACATTCCTGTCTTGTAGGAAATTACGCACAGAACTAACAGTATGGCTGGTGGCATTGCCATGCTGGAGGTTCATGTCAGGATGAGCCTGCAGGAAGGGTACCACATGAGGGAGGAGGATGTCTTCCCTGTAACGCATAGTGTTGAGATTGCCTGCAATGACAACAAGCTCAGTCCGATGATGCTGTGACCCCCCTCCCACCCAAGACCATGATGGACCCTCCACCTCCAAATCGATCCCGCTCCAGAGTACAGGCCTCAGTGTAAGGCTCATTCCTTCAATCATAAATGCAAATCTCACCATCACCCACGGTGAGACAAAACCATGACTCGTCAGTGGCCAGTCCTGTCTGGTCCAGAGACTGTGGGTTTGTGCCCATATGCAACGTTGTTGCCGGTGATGTCTGGTGAGGACTTGCCTTACAATAGGCCTACAAGCCCATCAGTCCAGCCTCTCTCAGCCTATTGCGGACATTTTGAGCACTGATGGAGGGATTGTGCGTTCCTGGTGTAACTCGGGCAGTTGTTGTTGCCATCCTGTCCCTTACCCGCTGGTGTGATGTTTGGATGTACCGATCCTGTGCAGGTGTTGTTACACGTGGTCTGCCACTGCGAGTACGAACAGATGTCCGTTCTGTCTCCCTGAAGCTTCGACGTCTCACAGTACGGACATTGAAATGTATTGCCCTGGCCACATCTGCACTCCTCATTGCTCCTTGCAGCATGCGTAAGGCACGTTCACGCAGATGAGCAGGGACCCTGGGCATCTTTCTTTTGGTGTTTTTCAGAGTCAGTAGAAAGGCCTCTTTAGTGTCCTAAGTTTTCATAACTGTGACATTAATTGCCTACCGTCTGTGAACTGTTAGTGTCTTAACGACCGTTCCACAGGTGCATGTTCATTAATTGTTTATGGTTCATTGAACAAGCATGGGAAACAGTGTGTAAACCCTTTACAATGAAGATCTGGGAAGTTATTTGGATTTTTACGAATGATCTTTGAAAGACAGGGCCCTGAAAAAGTGACGTTTCTATTTTATTTTATAATGACCAGAGGGTTTGAAAATAAACAACATTTTAGACATTTAATAAAGTATCTAAAATTGCTAATGTTGTACTGTAGCTTAGACCCTATTTCACATCATCTGACTTTGTGTTGTACCCACCATCAGTTGAAACATGCTCTTAAATACGGGGTGGGTTTCATTTCAATCACAGAAATAATAGAATGGACCCATCCCTTCAGACCACTGCAAATTAGCTGGTACAAGTATAATTTGAATCACTACAACAAAAGATGACCACCGTCGAATGTCAACACTAGTACCGCTAATGCCAACGGCCAAGGATGATTGATTTTGTAAATAAATAAAACAAATTGGGGTAGAAAAAAGCAACGTACTGCTCCTTCCCTGACTTTTCCTAAATGTCTGTATTTTACATTGCTCAGTTGTCAGAATGTGATTAAAACAAACAGAAGTACAGTACTTAAAGCTTTATACCAGTTGTTTTCTCTCCACACCTATTCCAAGGTAAATGGGCTGTAGGACGTTGGTACCTAGCCAGGCACTAATGTCTCTCTCTCTCTCTCCTCACCGAATGAATGACGTAGGTTAAATGGATGCGTGGATGACAGAAACTGATAATTGTGCACATTACTTCAACTGAATTCAAATTAGGCCTAACTGAATGATAAGGAGGGTCAAGAGGTTGAATTCATTTAGAATAGTGTAAAATTGGGAGCATAGATATGAGAAGATGAGATTGATTCACGTGTAAAGGCACGGTTAAGGGCCCAGAATACAGGGCCCGATACAATCAATAAATGCCTCCTTTTTTCATAACCTGTCATGAATATATATTTGTCAAGGTACATATACATTTGTCTTATGTCTATTTATCAGCATTGGCACTTATGTTTATACTAAATAATTTGACCGCGGCACCCTGAGTGTTCCTATCCTTCTTTTACATTATACTTTCTAAAGATAAGCTGTTACTGGACTGTATCATTTACTATAACTAAGGCCCGGCGATTCTAGCGTTAAATTGTCAGGTCTATTCTATTATCTATATTTCTATGATTTCAATAGGTTTCCTATGAAGTATTGACAGTATAATTTAAAACAGATATTCCCATTCAAGTCAACATTCTCTGATGTGTGGACCTCCAACCATCTTTGTGGTACCATTTGAAAGTTGACATTTCCAAATTATTCCTATTTTCGTACATTTATCAGCCAAAACATGACATCCACCCTGTATTCAAGAGCATGTTGTATCTCAACCGATGGCAGGCACAAAATAAAACCTAGATGATGTAAAATAGTCTAAGCTACAACATATGTGAAACCAATATATCATGTTGAAAATTTGACGTAAAAAAACCCAGAACATTTTCGTTTTTTTGGAAGACAACAAAATTGTTTGACAACGGTGTTTGTAAACTCTTAAATGTTATCAATCTCAACCATATATATATTTTCCAGTGATGAGGACTTGGATGTATGGTGGGGTATGCAAAATGGGTCAACTTTGAGCACCATTATCTCTTGAATGTTTTGGCATTCAGGTCTAAAAAGCCACTTTCTGTGCACTTCTACAAATACCTATGGAAGTGAAAAAGGGATTGAGTTTTAAAAGTTATTGAATTTACCCTAGACAAAGTTACGATTTTATTTATTTTTTTGCATCAGCCTAAAATGGATTTCCCCATATGTTAGGAAATGACTCAAAAGCACATTAGCCTGAAATGTATTACGTCATATGTTAGGAAAGAAGATGGGGAAATACCTGACGCGTTGGGGGGGTCTTGTTAAGCTGCAGGGTTCTCAAGGGCTGGACCTCCGGGGTGCTGCCTGTGCTGCTGGCTGAGGTGCCCGACTTGAAAGCCTGGGCAGTGGCTACCGTTCTAGCCTGGTCTGGAGAGACGTACCTGTGTGCACACAACCATGAGTAAAAATACATCCAGGGGTGGAATCGATGGGGAGTTCCCAAGGTGAAATCATTTTCACATGTAAAAATGGGTTGTTACTTGTTTTTTTTTAAAGTGAATTCATAAGATTTTACATTGAGAGCTCCGAGTGTGATTTTACATTAATACATCACAATAGAAACTGTCGGATCTGCAAATCAAATTATTCTGCTTTTGAAGATGTTCAGTTCACACAACACAATAGAAAGCAAGTGAGTGAAGTTCAGTGAACAGATGAATGAACCAAAAAGAAGCATCTCACCATCTTTTTTTCTCGTACTTTTCCTGGAGGAATTCTTTTACTTTCTGTGGTTCGTGGAAGTCTGGAACAACCAATGTCCGGTCATTGTACAGCCCCAACCAGATGTGTTTACAAACCTAGAGTAGAGAAAATGTTTGGGGAGAGGGTGTGGCGAGAGAGCGCGAGAGAGAAAAAGGAATGCCAATAAACTCCCTAGAGAGAAACAAAAAAACCTCAAATAAAGAAAGCAGACATGAGGAGACAGACATGCATAAAGACACTAATCCAGTGTTTTTCCAATGCTGGTCCTAGGGACCCACAGGGTAAGCAGGATTTTGTTCTAGCCCAATACAAACACATCTGACTCAACTAATCATCAATACCTTTGAATGAATTGGATTTGTTAGTGCTAAACTGGAATAAAAGCCTGCACTCCCTGCAGATCACTAGGGTTGAAGTGCACATTTCATAGTACATTACTTGACCTCATGTCATTACCTCGTTGGTGTGTTTCTGTAGGAATTCGATTTCCTGTTGCGTGAAGGTGGTCATAGAGATGGACTTCACTCTGTGGGGGGGATTCAGCCCTCGTCTAGTTGGGAGTGGAGGGGTATGTATTCGGTGTCATTCAGTTTACAAAGACCAGGCACAACATGACTGCACACTCACAGCTAAACTGTGCATTTATTGACATTCACTGTCAAAAGGGTTGTTCCATTTGATTTCAATCACTTTTTGACCGCACCCCTTTATATTTGAACAAAACTTGTCATATATATTTGCCCATGGTAGAAGTGGCCAGAAAGTGACTTTTTGAACCCGAAAGCCAAAACATTTAGGAGATAGAGGTGTTCAAAGTTGCCCCATTTTGCATCAATGTCTTTAACACTGGAAAATATAAACAGGGATGTCAAACTATTTATCCTTTAGCAGCAATTATCAAAAAACATGTCAACTAATTTTTGCATATGCTTTAACCATATTTTACATAAGCTGAGGTGTTCGTTTTGTGCCCGCTATCTGTTGAGACACAGCATACTGTTGAATACAGGGCAGGTGTAATTTCAATCATAGAAATTCATAGAATGGATTTATCCCTTCAGACCACTGCAAATTAGCTGGTACATAATTGAAATTCTAATGTTTACTTCCAATTACTACCACAGAGATGGCCACCAGTCCCCCCAGCGTAGAATGTCAACTTCAATTGGAATGTCTATTATTTTATCTACATTTCTATGATTTCAATAGGTTTCCTATGGAAGATTGACAGTATAATTTAAAACTGATATTCCCATTCAAGTCAACATTCTCTGAGGTGTGGGCCTCCAAACCATCTTTGTGCTACCATTTCAAAGATGAAATTTCTATTTTATTCACATTTTAGTACATTTATCTGGCAAACCATGACACCCAATAGCATGTTGTTTCAACCGATAGCAGGCCTAACAAACACATCAGATGATGTAAAATAGGGTAGGGTCTAAGCTACATGTGGGAAAAAAATAACTTATGCATTTAGATCATTTATGTTAAAATAAATGTATATATATATATATATATATATAAGTTTGACAACCCTGTTTGTGAGCTTTTGAATTATATCAAACTCAAAAATGTATATTGTCCAGTGATGAAGACATGGATATTTCATGGTAGGGTGGGATATGCAAAAAGGGTTCCCTTTGGGAAACTCCATCTCCTATATGTTTTGGCATTCATGTCCAAAAGAGGTCAAAAAGTGATTGAAATCAGATGGCACATCCCAAAAGTGAAAACCACCAGTGAAAGTCATTATATGACTCATAAGGCTATGCATTCATGTGCCTAGCCTTCACATATGACGTGAGATGATCACTTGTGGCATCAGTTGTGGTCTTGTCAGAAGTCCTTTCCTATTGTGGTCTCTGAACCGTATAATTTGCATTACTTGACCTACTGCCCCATTTCATGTATTCTACAAGACAGTGTCTGTCTGGCACTTATACACTTCCTCTATCTCAGGGATGGAAAACTCCAATCCCTGGGGGCCTGATTTGTGTCACTTTCCCCCCAGCCCTATAACTAACACACCTGATTAAACGGAATTGCATTCTAAACTGAATACCTTGATTAGTTGATTATTGGAGTAAGGTGTTTTAGCAGGAGCTGGAGCAAAAAGTGTGTCAACAATCAGGCCCCCCGAGGACTTGCCCATCCCTGCTCGATCTATACACATATAGGCGTGAGCAACGGATGTCCCAAACTACGCCTACGGTATAGACGAGATGATTGGGAAATAGGTTCGCCGGTGCGGTGACGTGCCGTTTTGACACACTGGTCAAATATTTGCCTTTTATCAGACAAGTACTTCGGCACAAACAATCCTTTAGTTAGTTGCCAAGCTAGGTATGGAACTGAATATTGACCTTCTAAAGATTGGGAATTGAGACCCCTCCTTACAACAAAGCATGGGCTTGCGACCCAGCCCAACCAATGGCCTCGAGCTAACGTCGGATAGCATTACCTGCTGTGTTGGGGAGCTTGCCAACGTTAGGCTAAACCACCAAAACACGTAATAAAGAGCGTCCTTTTGCTTTAAAAACAAGCCCACATAAAAACACAACAATAGAATCAACACAGTACTTACAAGATGCCAGAACAGGTGGTACAGACGAAGGAACCCACTGTCATGTTGGCATAAGTCGGGCCGCGCTGGTCGCAATCAAAGCACTTCCTATTCGGGGGTTGGCTAGTCATTTCCCGAAGCATCTTGAGATGCGTCTCCTCTTGCTTTCGCTTCGCACTCGTCGCCATGGTTGAGAAATGGGGCTACTAACAGTGGGAGAAGTTTATCGAGGCCTAGGGTGAGGATGTCTTCGGGGAGGCTTGCATCGACAGCGGTGGTGGTTCAGACACCTTGCTGAGAGGTCTAGTGGGACGGACACGTTCCTTCTTCGTTGGCATACAGGAGGTGTACCAGACAGCTAACCGGAGAGTGACTGACACCTACCGGTGGGAAGATCTGGTGGGCAGCAATGACCATTCGACAACAAATTACATTGATGAATAAAAGTTTAATAGTAAATACCATCATACTGACATCTTGTGTAAAAACACAGATACAAGAGATTATCATATTTTGGTCTCTACTTTGACATGATCAAGTTTATCAAGATAAGAAAGTCCTTTGCCTCAAATTTGGCACTGTTGAGGGTAGCAGGTGTCCACCAAATAAGCCATGAGCCCATCCGACCTTCCTCCATAGGAATCAATCGGCTCCTGTTTTGGATGAGGGAACAAGCAAGCCAAGGCCCCACAGACAGTGGTTGCACTGTTCTCGCCAATGAGTCTCCGCCTCTGCTCATCCTGTTTACTTGCTCCCTAGGAGTTGCCCTGGTCATGTTCATTAGGGGCACGTTTTTAAAACAGAAAACGAATATGAGCATTATTTACTGGATATGCCCAGGTAGTCTGCCCCCTGTTTCAAGGCGGTGCCTAATGAACACGACCCCAAGGTACTTGCTGTCACAAATCTTTACATAATAAGAATTGGTTTATGCTCAATCGTTAGGAAGTTAATGAAATGTATAGATCAGTTGATCTGCACAGCTCCTTTCTCAGGTAGACCCTCATGAACAAGCACATCCTTTTAACTGTCAGACAGCTGGTTGGTAAGGATGCATTTGCAGTACCACCAGACTCCGTCGGAGGGCAGTGTCACTTTGGCCTCGCTCTCTTTTCTTTGGTGCCAATGGAATCCCCAGTTTCAGATGGCTAAAAGTGGAGATAAGGCTGGTATTTCAGACACAACACAATAACTGAATACATGCCAGAAATACACAGGCAAATTTAGGTGTCACATCCCTTTAGTCTAGATTCCAGTCTGTTTCTGCTTTAGCCAACCTGTAATCATGAAATGTTATATTGGCAAACAAGGTAAGGCAACAATGTGACATTGTTACAAGTTAACCTTAGCTGTATTGGATATAGTGGACCAATGTAAAGGGTTGATACAGTATGGGGATCTCCAAAGCCATAAATACGAAACATTTGGCATCAATGAACAGGCTAATAAAGTCTGATATATAGCCATCTCTATACCAGGCTCTGGGCCTTAAGATAGAGTTTAGCAGGTACTCCCACCATAAAATGGTGAGGTGTCATAAAAGTGTCATAGTGGGGTTATATTACCTGTTGCCTTTTCCGTGTAACACGGAAGAAGTCCTCCATGCGAGTTTGTTGGCTCTGTCCTGCTGCCTTGTCCTCCTCCCTCTCCTTCCTCAGGCGTTCACGCTTCTCACTGAACTTCTGCATTCGACCTCGTACTCTTTGCTCCCTACATAACACACACACATATAAGGAATAATTCAGTTTTAGATTACTGGGCAAGGACATAAAACAACTATGCACTGCAGATATAGAGGACTCAATTTGTGCACACCAGGGGTCGCATATATCAAGCGCCTCAGTTTGACTTTTTCAAACACAATTAATAAGATTACATGGTCAAGGGGAACCTGATCCTACTCTGAGATGCTTGATACATATGGCCCCTGGTCTAATTCCAAAGGTGGTCGGTCATACAGGACCAGAACAGTACTTGACGTGTTTCTCGTGGCACAGAAAGTGGACCAGGGCCTCCTCATCTGGCTCAGTCCAGACCAGGTTCGGGAGCTCGGTCAGGGGGGCATCCAAAAACAGCTTGCGGGCATCCTGATACTGCCAGAACAGTGGGACAGGGTGGGTCTGAAGGAAGAGGGAGGAAAGGGGTTGGGTGTTAGTCTAATTACATGGACAGGAACATAGCATAGAAGGTGAGGTCTGAGATGAAAAATGGAATAATCATTCGTTCATATATGTTATTCATATGTGGAGTGGTAACAAATGACATAGATCATTTAATCTTTTCTTGGTTTACTAGTATATTTTATCCAGACTTATAGATAAGACTTCAGCAAACACATTGGCACCAAAATCTCCAAGACAATTGCATTGCAGTAATATGAACAGTTGTCAGGGAGGGAACATGTACCTTTCTGTTGATGTTCAGCACCACGTTCTCTATGTTCCGGTGCTGCTGGATCAGAGTCAGAGCTCTCTTAGGTCCAAGGCCTGTGATTTTGTCACAGTAGTCACAGCCCAACAAGATACACAGGTCCACAAACTGACATACATTAGGAGGAAAGACAAGGGGTGTTAGCCTAAGCGATTAAATATCACTGAATAGATAGTATGGGAGCATTTTGAGGGTTGAGAGACAGTTGAGAGATTACACTTGAGAGAAAGGTATATGATGTTTATGCCTTACAAGAATGTAGTATGCTTGTACACATGATGCCTATGAACATGTAATGAAGGCCTTTGCCTCATTCAATACAAATGCTTTGGGTGGAGGAGGTATCTTACCTCTTCATGTGTCATCTTCAAAATGTCTAGCAGCTTGGGCAGAGAGTACTCAATGACTTCGCTGCGAGGAGAATAATAATTCGATTTAGAGACCCAGAGAACTGGCCATCAGTCATTACAATTACAACATCAGTCATCATGTTTAAAAATTTTTTTTTTACTAATACTTTGCCACAAAGTGCTTAGAAGTAACCATGACCTAAAACCTTTTCTATTGGGGGAAACCAAACTGTAAATATATGAAACATAAATCCTGTACACTCCAATTAGTATGATATGTTATGCTTCATATGATATGTATTACTTTGTAGATGTCCATTATCTATTTTGTATGATTTGTAACAAATTACAATTAATATGATATGTTATGAATTGCAATTTGTACAATATGTTGTGAATCACAATTAGTACATCATGCTACGAATTTTCAAAAACGTATGATATATGTTACGAATTCCAATTTATTGTGGCTAACATTAGCTAGGTGGCTAACGTTAGCTAACCTAGGTGTTAGGGGTTAAGGTTAGGGTCAATGTTATGCATGAAACACACCAACAATCTCTGTGCCGATAGTCTGCCAATAGGTATTTATCACAGTGGGAGTGTTCCTTCTCTTGCTAGAACAAAAGCAGCACCCGCTGCTTGCGGACCCGGTAGTGCCGAACCTACCGATTCTACTTGTAGAATCGCAATGCTCGTGTCAGTGGCCAACTACTTCACTTTGAGCCAATCAGAGAGCACGAACCCCCACGTGGGGGAGCCAACACTTCATATGCAATGTTGGCTGTGGAATAGTAGCTAGCTAAGTGCACAGATGCAATACACACAACACTAAACACTTCCTCCAAACTATCTAACCACTGTAGCTAGTATTGGCATTATAATTAAATCACAATGGATTTGCTAGTTTCCATTAAACAACTGCCTGTGTTAGCTGCTGAGTTAGTGCAGTGTCCTTAGCTGGCTATGTTGCTCTAGCTAGCAAATATGCTAACTTTAGCTAGCTAGCTAAACATTTGGCTATGGGCTGGCACTGACAGTATGGGATTATGGAGAGTGAATTAAATTGTTTCTTCGTCATCTTGCTATGTAGTTATCTAGCTGTGGTCATCTGGTTAGTATCAACAAGGGCTTTCTATAAAATAGCAACATTAGCCAGTGTCCATGTCTCCATCCAATTCGCTACACACGTATAACAACTTCTAAATATGTGTATGCAACCTATTCGATTTGACAGCTTGGAATGTAGACCATAAGTAATATGCACAGATATGCAAAGCCAAACAAAAAAACTGCCACATTCTGGTTAGGAGTATTTTAACAAGGCCTGACGACTTCCAAGGTCTTTGCTGTGTGAATACAAAAGACATTGACTGCAGACCCCCTGTTCAGAGGTGCTAAGTACTGTCAGCAGGCAAACGTTTCACTATTCTGCTGGTGTCTTGAGCTTTTATGGTTAAGCTTAGGGTTAAGGTTATGAGTGATGTTAAAGAGTTAAAGTTAGGTTTAGGGGAATTGTTAGCTAGCATGCTAAGTAGTTGCAAAAGTAGCTAAAAATGTGTAAGTAGTTACAACGTTGATAATTAGCTAAAATGTGATGAGATTCGAACATGCAACCTTGTAGTTTCTTGACATTCGCGTTATTTGGGTTGCTAGACATTCATGTTATACACTCACCCATACCAAATCATTGTCTTATGTAACCACTGGGGCGGCAGGTAGCTTAGTGGTTAGAGTGTTGGACTAGTAGCAGAAAGGTTGCAAGATCGAATCCCCGAGCTGACAAGGTGAAAATCTGTCTTTCTGCCCCTGAACAAGGCAGTTAACCCACTGTACCTAGACCATCATTGAAAATAAGAATTTGTTATTAACTTACTTGCTTAGTTAAAAAAAGGTAAAATAAATACCTAACATATCATACTAATTTTAGTGTCCCTGAAGTACATTTACTATATTACCTCTAGTCTATGAGACCAGGCTGTATAGACATGGTTATGGACTCAAAGGTGCACTCTCACCAGTTTTTCTTGGCATTGAGCTGGCGGATCAGAATGTTTCCACCAAAGGGCAAAGTGTCCATGTCTTCTGATGCTACCGCGTCTACTGTGCCCTGTTTCACCAGGTGGGCACATAGTGCCTCGCCATCTCCTGGAGCCTGGAGAGAGTAAGAGAGTGGATGGAGAGGGTTCATATGTTATGGTTATGGTGGTTGGTTTTTGTTCAAGACAACTTGGTATAATTAGGGTATGTGTTCAGGGTTAGCATGCTACATAGAGCACTCGCACACTGACCTGGATGATGGGCACACCCATAAGCTTCAGAAGGTGGAGACAGTCCCGTGTCTGAGGGGACACTACAGGTGCCCACAGAGAGGTCAAAAGTAAAATACAGGAAGATGGAAAACTGGTATGCGCTGTGATTGAATTCCAATGTTTCTCTTACCTGCTCCTGAATGACTGGGGGAGCTCCAGCCTGCAACCTGTGCCCTCTTCTCCAACTGAAAGAAAACAGAGAATACAATTAAATTAAATCGTATTGACATGGACTGTAGCAAATTGTACCCTATTCTCTATTTAGTGTAGTGCACTACTTGTGAGGGTATCATTTTGTAAGGTACAGTGCCTTCAGAAAGTATTCATAGCCCTTGACTTATTCCACATTTTGTTGTCACAGCCAGAAATGGATTAAATATATTTTTTTCCTCACCCATCTAGACACAATACCCCATAATGACAAAGGGAAAACATGTTTTTCGAAATGCCAGCAAATGTTTTGAAAATGACACCACTGAGTCAATACTCTGTAGAAGCACCTTTACCAGTGATTACAACTGTGAGTCTTTCTGGGTACGTCTCAGAACTTTCCACACCTGAATTGTGCAACATTTGCCATTATTATTTTAAAAATTCTTCAAGCTCTATCAAATGGGTTGGTAATTATTGCTAGACAACCATTTTCAGGTCATGATTTAAGTAGATTTAAGTCAAAACTGTAACTCTGCCACTCAGTAACATTAACTGTCTTCTTGGTAAGCATTCCAGTGTAGATTTGGCCTGGTGTTGTAGGTTATTTTCCTGCTGAAAGGTGAATTCATCTCCCAGTGTCTGGTGGAAAGCAGACTGAACCAGGTTTTCCTCTAGGATGTTGCCTGTGCTTAGCTCCAATCAGTTTGTTTTTTATCCTGAAAAACTCCCCAGTCCTTAACGATTACAAGCATACCCATAACATGATGCAGCCACCATTATGTTTGAAAATTTGGAGAGTGGTACTCAGTAATGTGCTGTATTGGATTTGCCCCAAACACAACACTTTATATTCAGTATAAAAGGTGAATTGCTTCGCCACATTTTTTTGCAGCATTACTTTAGTGCCTTGTCGTAAACAGGATGCATATTTTGGAATATTTTTATTCCGAGCTTCCCACTCGGACAATTAAGTTAGTATTTTAGAGTAACTACAATGTTGTTGATCCATCCTAAGTTTTCTTCTAACACTGCCATTAAACTCTGTAACTGTTTAAAAGTCACCATTAATCTCGTGGTGAAATCCCTGAGCAGTTTCTGGCAACTGAGCTAGGAAGGATGCCTGTATCTTTGCAGTGACTGGGATGACTACACCATCCAAAGTGTTATTAACTTACTTGCCCCCCCCCCCCACCCACTGCTCGACTGTGGGACCATACAGATAATTGTACGTGTGGGGTACAGAGATGAGATAGTGTTTAACCAGATTGTTTAATGACTATTATTGTACACAGTGAGTCTGTGTAACTTATCATGTGACTTGCAAAACACATTTGTACTCCTGAACTTGTCATACTTGTCAGGCTTGTCATAACAAATTGGTTTAATTACTTGACTCAAGACATTTCAGCTTTCATTTTTTATTAATTTGGAAAAAATGTTTTTTATTTTTATTTTTTATAATTCCACTTTGACCTTATGGGGTATTGTGTGTAGGCCCAGTGACAAACAAATCTCAATTTAATCAATTTTGAATTCAGGCTCTAACAACAAAATGGGGAAAAAGTCAAGGGGTTTGAATACTTTCTGAAGGCACCGTAGGTAGCTATGGTCTCAGCTGTAATTCTAAGAGCACCACTAACCACAGCCCTTTTCTCTCCAGGAGGCTTCCCATCGAACACAAACAATGGTTTGATGTCATGCTCCAGGAAGGTTAGCGTTCGAAAGAACAAACCTGTCAAGGGACTAGAGTGAAAGGATGGGAACATGGGTTAGAAACAGAAACATGTCCCAGAATTCAGAGTTAGTTTACACAGGTCTACACATCCCAATAGTCTAAAGTGACTCCCTCTCTTCCTCTAGCTACTTACTTCATCTGCACTGGCTGGAAAGAATTGGACAGATGACAGTAAATAACTGGTAGACATTCGCCATATGCTTTCCCCTATCCTGTGATTTTAGATAAGTGCCGATGAAGGAGGAAGAAGCCACATTTGAGGTGCTGTCAACAATGCCAACGGTTGGGTAAGCTTCTCAATTTAGAAGTTAGAAATGACAGCTCACCCCAGTAACCGAAGATTTGGTACTGCAGTGCGGAACTGGTTCAGAACAATGGAGGTGTCCAACGCAATGACCTTTCCTAAAATTGAGGCAAAACAAATGACTGCATTTGTAAAATCTTTGAGTGAACTCAATGAGTAGGAAACATCCAACTGTGCCCATATCTAGTACTGGATTAAACTTGACCAAGCTAGTTTGATAACGTGAATAATGCCTGCCCTGTCTGGTAGAGTCAATGTTGGGGAGACGTCATGTCAATTATTGGGTGGGGCACACTGATGCTCCATAACATTATACATGCTAGGATGTAATAAAGAGCATGTGAAGGAGGTCAATGTTGATACTAGTAACAAACTGCATGCTAGCTAGCTAACGTTAGCCTTAAGTAGCTAAGCATGCAAACTTACCTGTGTAGTCGCAGATCTCTTTGTAAGAAATGGCACCAGGTGCATCGCTACGAATCAAATCTGCCAGTTTTGTAATACCCATTGTGCTTGTCTGACAGTTAGTTATAAAGCCAACAAATTAGATACACAGTTTTGGTGATGCTGTGCACCCGGAAACCTGCTTTGTTGTTGCTACACGAATCTACCAATAGGGGCAGGAGGGATCAAACAAATGGAGAGCACAGTAAGAGACTATACCTTAAAAAGCCACCCATAATTTCTTACGGTAAACAATTTACAAACAATCCATTGATATACAGTGAACAAAAATATAAACGCAACATGTGTGGAAGTAAGGGGGCCAGAGACAATGCATCTTTCCTGATATGAAATATACGATCCCAGAAATGTTCCATATGGACAAAAAGCTTATTTCTCTCAAATGTTGTGCCCAAATATATTTACATCCCTGTTAGTGAGCATTTCTCCTTTGCCACACGAATCCATCCACCTGACAGTTCTGGCATATTAAGAAGCTGATTAAACAGCATGATATTACGCAGGTGCACCTTGTCCTGGGGACAACAAAAGGCCACTCTAAAATGTGCTGTTTTGTCACACAACACAATGCCACAAATGTCTCAAGTTTTGAGGGAGCATGCAATTGGCATGCTGACTGCATAAATGTCCACCAGACACAAGCCACCCCCAATGTCGAGAATTTGGCAGTACGTCCAACCGGCCTCACAACCACGTGTATGGTGTCGTGTGGGTGAGCGGTTTGCTGATGTCAATGTTGTGAACAAAGTGCCCTATGGTGGCAGTCGGGACAACGAACACAATTGTATTTTATCGATGGCAATTTGAATGGACAGAAATAACGTGACGAGGCCCATTATGAGACTCCTTTTTTTTTAAAGGAATCTGTGACCAAGGGATGCTTATCTGTGTTCCCAGTCATGTGAAATTCATAGAGTAGGGCCTAATGAATTTATTTCAATTTCCTGATTTCCTCATGAACTTGAAAAGTTTGGGGTCACTTATTAATGTCCTTTTTGAAAGAAAAGCACATTTTTTGTCAATTTAAAATAACATCAAATTGATCAGAAATACAGTGTAGACATTGTTAATGTTGTAAATTACTATTGTAAAAACGGCAGATTTTTTTAATGGAATATCTACATAGGCGTACAGAGACCCCTTATCAGCAACCATCACTCCTGTGTTCCAATGTCACACACCGTTGTACGAGATCTTCAGTTTCTTGGCAATTGCTTGGAAGGAATAGACTTCATTTCTCAGGACAAGAATAGACTGACGAGTTTCAGAAGAAAGTTCTTTGTTTCTGTGCATTTTGAGCCTGCAATCGAACCCACAAATGCTGATGCTCCAGATACTCAACTAGTCTAAAGAAGGCCAGGTTTATTGCTTATTTAATTAGCACAACAGTTTTCAGCTGTTCTAACATTTGCAAAAGGGTTTTCAAATTATCAGTTAGCCTTTTAAAATGATAAACTTGGATTAGCTAACACAACGTGCCATTGGAACGTGCCAGTGTGAACGTCTGACGTCATTTCCGGTCACAACTTGCAGGCTTGTTTTCGAGTTGCTGTGCGTTTTGTTGCCAACCTGTTTTGCTACCTGACAACTTTACGGTTTTCACTTTTTAATTACCGTTCATATATTTATTAATTTTTTCCTCAACTTTTTCACTCCGGACGCTTTATCTGGACACGATTCGTCAGGACCTCCAACAGCCGAAGCTAAGTAGTAACATTAACATGATGCCTTCTAATTGCAGCCGCTGTACTCGCCTTACGGCGAGGATAGCTGTGCTGCAGGCCCAGCTTCAGACGCAATCGTTAGGCAAGGGTAATTTCAGTGTAGGAAAGGATGAAACAGCGTCTGTGGCACCAGTAAGTACAGATAGTAGTGTAAATCCCCTGGCACAGTCCCCGCAGCCGGACAACTTTCTCACGGTTTCTGGAAGGAAATGCTGTAGGAACGCTCAACCGGTGTCGCTCATTCAGCCGACAGAAACTTTCAACCGGTTTTCCCCATTAAGCTGCGGTCGGAGTCAGAGGCCGATTCTTCTCTGGTCTCTACTCCTCCCGTTACGGGGTCTGAGACGCCGAAGCTTCCCACCATTAGCTCTGACAAATTGAAAACTCTAGTCATTGGCGACTCCATTACCCGCAGTATTAGACTTAAAGCGAATCATCCAGCGATCATACACTGTTTACCCGGGGGCAGGGCTACCGACGTTAAGGCTAATCTGAAGATGGTGCTGGCTAAAGCTAAAACTGGCGAGTGTAGAGAGTATAGAGATATTGTTATCCACGTCGGCACCAACGATGTTAGGATGAAGCAGTCAGAAATCACCAAGCGCAACATAGCTTCTGCGTGCATATCAGCTAGAAAGATGTGTCGGCATCGAGTAATTGTCTCTGGCCCCCTCCCAGTTAGGGGGAGTGATGAGCTCTACAGCAGAGTCTCACAACTCAATCGCTGGTTGAAAACTGTTTTCTGCCCCTCCCAAAAGTTAGAATTTGTAGATAATTGGCCCTCTTTCTGGGACTCACCCACAAACAGGACCAAGCCTGACCTGCTGAGGAGTGACGGACTCCATCCTAGCTGGAGGGGTGCTCTCATCTTATCTACCAACATAGACAGGGCTCTAACTCCTCTAGCTCCACAATGAAATAGGGTGCAGGCCAGGCAGCAGGCTGTTAGCCAGCCTGCCAGCATAGTGGAGTCTGCCATTAGCACAGTCAGTGTAGTCAGCTCAGCTATCACCATTGAGACCGTGTCTGTGCCTCGACCTAGGTTGGGCAAAATTAAACATGGCGGTGTTCGCCTTAGCAATCTCACTAGGATAAAGACCACCTCCATTCCTGTCATTACTGAAAGAGATCATGATACCTCACATCTCAAAATAGGGCTACTTAATGTTAGATCCCTTACTTCAAAGGCAATTATAGTCAATGAACTAATCACTGATCATAATCTTGATGTGATTGGCCTGACTGAAACATGGCTTAAGCCTGATGAATTTACTGTTTTAAATGAGGCCTCACCTCCTGGCTACACTAGTGACCATATCCCCCGTGCATCCCGCAAAGGCGGAGGTGTTGCTAACATTTACGATAGCAAATTTCAATTTACAACAAAAAAAAATTACATTTTCGTCTTTTGAGCTTCTAGTCATGAAATCTATGCAGCCTACTCAATCACTTTTTATAGCTACTGTTTACAGGCCTCCTGGGCCATATACAGCGTTTCTCACTGAGTTCCCTGAATTCCTGTCGGACTTTGTAGTCATAGCAGATAATATTCTAATCTTTGGTGACTTTAATATTCACATGGAAAAGTCCACAGACCCACTCCAAAAGGCTTTCGGAGCCATCATCGACTCAGTGGGTTTTGTCCAACATGTCTCTGGACCCACTCACTGTCACAGTCATACGCTGGACCTAGTTTTGTCCCATGGAATAAATGTGGTGGATCTTAATGTTTTTCCTCATAATCCTGGACTATCGGACCACCATTTTATTACGTTTGCAATTGCAACAAATAATCTGCTTAGACTCCAACCAAGGAACGTCAAAAGTCGTGCTATAAATTCACAGACAACACAAAGATTCCTTGATGCCCTTCCAGACTCCCTCTGCCTACCCAAGGACGCCAGAGGACAAAAATCAGTTAACCACCTAACTGAGGATCTCAATTTAACCTTGCGCAATACCCTAGATGCAGTTGCACCCCTAAAAACTAAAAAAATGTCTCATAAGAAACTAGCTCCCTGGTACACAGAAAATACCCGAGCTCTGAAGCAAGCTTCCAGAAAATTGGAACGGAAATGGCGCCACACCAAACTGGAAGTCTTCCGACTAGCTTGGAAGGACGATACCGTGCAGTACCGTAGAGCCCTTACTGCTGCTCGATCATCCTATTTTTCTAACTTAATTGAGGAAAATAAGAACAATCCGAAATTCCTTTTTAATACTGTCGCAAAGCTAACTAAAAAGCAGCATTCCCCAAGAGAGGATGACTTTCACTTTAGCAGTGATAAATTCATGAACTTCTTTGAGGAAAAGATTATGATTATTAGAAAGCAAATTACAGACTCCTCTTTAAACCTGCGTATTCCTCCAAACCTCAGTTGTCCTGAGTCTGCACAACTCTGCGAGGACCTAGGATCAAGAGAGACGCTCAAGTGTTTTAGTACTATATCTCTTGACACAATGATGAAAATAATCATGGCCTCTAAACCTTCAAGCTGCATACTGGACCCTATTCCAACTAAACTACTGAAAGAGCTGCTTCCTGTGCTTGGCCCTCCTATGTTGAACATAATAAACGGCTCTCTATTCACTGGATGTGTACCAAACTCACTAAAAGTGGCAGTAATAAAGCCTCTCTTGAAAAAGCCAAACCTTGACCCAGAAAATATAAAAAACTATCGGCCTATATCGAATCTTCCATTCCTCTCAAAAATTTTAGAGAAGGCTGTTGCGCAGCAACTCACTGCCTTCCTGAAGACAAACAATGTATACGAAATGCTTCAGTCTGGTTTTAAACCCCATCATAGCACTGAGACGGCACTTGTGAAGGTGGTAAATGACATTTTAATGGCATCGGACCGAGGCTCTGCATCTGTCCTCGTGCTCCTAGACCTTAGTGCTGCTTTTGATACCATCGATCACCACATTCTTTTGGAGAGATTGGAAACCCAAATTGGTCTACACGGACATGTTCTGGCCTGGTTTAGATCTTATCTGTCGGAAAGATATCAGTTTGTCTCTGTGAATGGTTTGTCCTCTGACAAATCAACTGTAAATTTCGGTGTTCCTCAAGGTTCCGTTTTAAGACCACTATTGTTTTCACTATATATTTTACCTCTTGGGGATGTTATTCGAAAACATAATGTAAACTTTCACTGCTATGCGGATGACACACAGCTGTACATTTCAATGAAACATGGTGAAGCCCCAAAATTGCCCTCGCTAGAAGCATGTGTTTCAGACATAAGGAAGTGGATGGCTGCAAACTTTCTACTATTAAACTCGGACAAAACAGAGATACTTGTTCTAGGTCCCAAGAAACAAAGAGATCTTCTGTTGAATCTGACAATTAATCTTAATGGTTGTACAGTCGTCTCAAATAAAACTGTGAAGGACCTCGGCGTTACTCTGGACCCTGATCTCTCTTTTGAAGAACATATCAAGACCATTTCGAGGACAGCTTTTTTCCATCTACGTAACATTGCAAAAATCAGAAACTTTCTGTCCAAAAATGATGCAGAAAAATTAATCCATGCTTTTGTCACTTCTAGGTTAGACTACTGCAATGCTCTATTTTCCGGCTACCCGGATAAAGCACTAAATAAACAGTTAGTGCTAAATACGGCTGCTAGAATCCTGACTAGAACCAAAAAATTTGATCATATTACTCCAGTGCTAGCCTCTCTACACTGGCTTCCTGTCAAAGCAAGGGCTGATTTCAAGGTTTTACTGCTAACCTACAAAGCATTACATGGGCTTGCTCCTACCTATCTCTCTGATTTGGTCCTGCCGTACATACCTCTTACGTACGCTACGGTCACAAGACGCAGGCCACCTAATTGTCCCTAGAATTTCTAAGCAAACAGCTGGAGGCAGGGCTTTCTCCTATAGAGCTCCATTTTTATGGAACGGTCTGCCTACCCATGTCAGAGACGCAAACTCGGTCTCAACCTTTAAGTCTTTACTGAAGACTCATCTCTTCAGTGGGTCATATGATTGAGTGTAGTCTGGCCCAGGAGTGGGAAGGTGAACGGAAAGGCTCTGGAGCAACGAACCCCCCTTGCTGTCTCTGCCTGGCCTGTTCCCCTCTTTCCACTGGGATTCTCTGCCTCTAACCCTATTACAGGGGCTGAGTCACTGGCTTGCTGGGGCTCTCTCATGCCGTCCCTGGAGGGGGTGCGTCACCTGAGTGGGTTGATTCACTGTTGTGGTCATCCTGTCTGGGTTGGCGCCCCCCCCTTGGGTTGTGCCGTGGCGGAGATCTTTGTGGGCTATACTCAGCCTTGTCTCAGGATGGTAAGTTGGTGGTTGAAGATATCCCTCTAGTGGTGTGGGGGCTGTGCTTTGGCAAAGTGGGTGGGGTTATATCCTTCCCGTTTGGCCCTGTCCGGGGGTGTCCTCGGATGGGGCCACAGTGTCTCCTGACCCCTCCTGTCTCAGCCTCCAGTATTTATGCTGCAGTAGTTTATGTGTCGGGGGGCTGGGGTCAGTTTGTTATATCTGGAGTACTTCTCCTGTCCTATTCGGTGTCCTGTGTGAATCTAAGTGTGCGTTCTCTAATTCTCTCCTTCTCTCTTTCTTTCTCTCTCTCGGAGGACCTGAGCCCTAGGACCATGCCCCAGGACTACCTGACATGATGACTCCTTGCTGTCCCCAGTCCACCTGGCCATGCTGCTGTTCCAGTTTCAACTGACCTGAGCCCTAGGACCATGCCCCAGGACTACCTGACATGATGACTCCTTGCTGTCCCCAGTCCACCTGGCCATGCTAGTGCTCCAGTTTCAACTTCCACCTGACTGTTCTGCTGCTCCAGTTTCAACTGTTCTGCCTTATTATTATTCGACCATGCTGGTCATTTATGAACATTTGAACATATTGGCCATGTTCTGTTATAATCTCCACCCGGCACAGCCAGAAGAGGACTGGCCACCCCACATAGCCTGGTTCCTCTCTAGGTTTCTTCCTAGGTATTGGCCTTTCTAGGGAGTTTTTCCTAGCCACCGTGCTTCTACACCTGCATTGCTTGCTGTTTGGGGTTTTAGGCTGGGTTTCTGTACAGCACTTTGAGATATCAGCTGATGTACGAAGGGCTATATAAATCAATTTGATTTGATTTGATTGGAACACAGGAGTGAGGGTTGCTGATAATGGGTCTCTGTACGCCTATGTAGATATTCTGTTAAAAATCATCCGTTTCCAACTACAATAGTCATTTACAGACATTAATGTCTACACTGTATTTCTGATAAATTTTATCTTCTTTTAATTAATGGCCAAAAATTTTTACTCTGTTATTATCTATGCATAGTAATTTTAATAACTCTACCTACATGTACATATTACCTCAATTACCTCGACTAACCTGTGCCCCAGCACATTGACTCTGAACCGGTACCCCCTGTATATAGCCTCACTATTGTTATTTTACTGCTTCCCTTTAATTATTTGTTACTTTCATTTCTTATTTTTTTTAAAATTCAAGTATTATTATTATTTTTTCCAATTTTTTCATTGCAGAGTTGGTTAGGGCTTGTAAATAAACGTTTCACTGTAAGTTCTACACCTGTTGCATTCGGCGCATGAGACAAATACAATTTGATTTGATTTGATATGATATACAGTATTAGACAAAAGTTTGGAAGCACCTACTCATTCAAGGGTTTTTCTTTATTTTTACTATTTTCTACATTGTAGAATAGTAGTGAAGACATAAAAACTATGAAATAACAAATATGGAATCATGTTGTAACCAAAAAAGTGTTAAACAAATCTAACTATAGTTTATATTTGAGATTCTTCAAAGTAGCCACTCTTTGCCTTTATGACAACTTTGCACACTCTTGGCATTCTCTCAACCAGCTTCAAGAGGTAGTCACCTGGAATGTATTTCAATTAACAGGTGTGCCTTGTTAAAAGTTAATATGTGGAATTTCTTTCCTTCTTAGTGCGTTTGAGGCAATCAGTTATGTTGTGACAAGGTAGGGGTGGTATACAGAAGAAATCCCTATTTGGTTAAAGACAAAGTCCATTTTATGGCAAGAACAGCTCAGCAAAGAGAAACGACAGTCCATCATTACTTTAAAAAGGCTAAGAGGCAGTATTCGGAAGTTCGTATGACTGCCTGTTACTCAGGCCCAGCTAGGTTAGGCATATAATTGGTAGTATTGGATAGGAAACAATGTGAAGTTTCTAAAACTGTTAAAATAATGTATGTGAGTATTTCAGAACTGATATGGCAGGCGGAAACCCGAGGATAATCCATCCAGAATTTTGTTTTTGAGGTCACCCATTGAAATGCTTGTCTATGGGAAATTCAAAGGAAATCCTCCCATATTGCAGTTCCTATGGCTTCCACTAGATGTCAACAGTCTTTAGAAAGTGTTTCAGGCTTGATTTTTGAAAAATGAATTAGTAGTTTTTCAAGGTGGCTCTCATTTTGACTGGAGTCTTGTGGAGTGCGTGTATGAGGGCGCACACATCGTTATTTATCTATTTATATTTATTGGACATATTACATTCTGTCTTAAATTTGATCGTTTATTTACATATTAGGGTACCTGAGGATTGATTAGAAATGTTGTTTGACTTGTTTGGACAAAGTTTATTGGTATCTTTTGGGATTCCTTTCTATGCATGTTGAACTAGTGGAACGGGTGTATTGCTGAATCAAACGCGCCAACTAAACTGACTTTTTGGGGATATAAAGAAGGGCTTTATCGAACAAAACAACCATTTGCTGTGTAGCTGGGACCCTTGGGATTGCAAACAGAGGAAGATTTTCAAAGGTAAGTGATTTATGTTATCGCTATTTCTGACTTTTGTGACACCTCTGCTGGTTTGGAAAATGTTTTTAATGCTTTTGTATGTGGGGCGCTGTCCTCAGATAATCGCATGGTATGCTTTCGCCGTAAAGCCTTTTTAAATCTGACAAAGCAGCTGGATTAACAAGAAGGTAAGCTTTTAAATGATGTATGACACTTGTATTTTCATGAATGTTTAATATTACGATTTTTGTTTTTTGAATTTTGTGCTCTGCAATTTCACCGGATGTTGTCGAGATGGGGCGCTAGGGTCCCACCAAGCCTTAAGAAGTTTTTAAGACATGATGGTCAGTCAATCAGGAACATTTCAAGAACTTTGAAAGTTTCTTCAACTGCAGTTGCACAAACCATCAAGCAGGATGAAACTGTCTCTCATGAGGACCGCCACAGTGAAGGAAGACCCAGTGACCTCTGCTGCAGAGGATAAGTTCATTAGAGTTAACTGCACTTCAGATTGGAGCCCAAATAAATGCTTCACAGAGTTCATGTTACAGATAAATCTCAACATGAACTGTTCAGAGGAGACTGCATGAATCAGGCCTTCATGGTCGAATTGCTGCAAAGAAACCACTGCTTTAGGACACCAATAAAAATAAGATACTTGCTTGGTTCAAGAAACACAAGCAATGGACATTAGACCGGTGGAAATCTGTCCTTTGTCTGATTAGTCCACATTTGAGGTTTTCAGTTCCAACCGCCTTGTCTTTGTGAGATGCAGAGTAGGTGAACGGGTGATCTCTGCATGTGTGGTTCCCATCGTCGTCGCCGTCCTGCTAGCCGCTACCGATCCCTTTTTCGTTTGTCTGTTGGTTTTGTCTTATTAGTTTCACCTGTGTGTATTCTGGTTTAATTAGCTTCCCTATATGTAGTAGTTTGACCCGCCCTTGTTTTGTGCGGGATTGTCTTAATGTTACGTGTGTGCATGTTAGGTAGTGGTGTATTTTCTTTTCTTTACTTGACACCCTGTGGTTTTTGGGTTGTCTTGTATAGTGTCCTGCACCCTTTATTTTGTTGGGCTTATTATTTTGGTGTGCAAGAGTAAAGCACTTCAACTCAGTTACTCTCTCTCTCTCTGCGTCTGATTCCTGCATCCACCTAGTCCCGCGTGACAACAACATACAGGAACTCAAGTCCTTTTGTTCACCTGACCTAGAATTCCTTACAATGAAATGCCGACCGCATTATCTACCAAGACAATTATCTTAGATTATAATCAGTCATGTATATCCCCCTCAAGCAGACACCTCGACAGCCCTGAAAGAACTTCACTCTATGTAAACTGGAAACCACATATCCCGAGGCTGCATTTATTGTAGCTGGGGATTTTAACAAGGCTAATCTGAAAACAAGGCTCCCTAAATATTATCAGCATATGGAATGCGCGACCTGGGCTGGGAAAATCCTGGATCATTGTCACTCTAATTTCTGCAAGGCATACAAAGCCCTCCCTCGCCCTCCTTTCGGCAAATCTGACCATGACTCCATTTTGTTGCTCCCAGCCTATAGACCGAAACTAAAACAGGAACGACTAGAGCTCAGCATTTAACACCATAGTATCCTCCAAACTCCCAGTAATCTCCTGGTTCTCGACCCCACCCTGTGCAACTGGGTCCTGGACTTTCTGACGAGACGCCCCCAGGAGGTGAGGGTAGGAAAAAACATCTCCACCCCACTGATCCTCAACACTGGGGTCCCACAAGGGTACGTTCTCAGCCCTGTCCTGTACTCCCTGTTCACCCATGACTGCATGGTCATGCACATTTCCAACTCAATCATCAAGTTTGCAGACAACACTACAGTGGTAGGCTTGATTACCATCAATGACAAGACGGCCTACAGGGAGGAGGTGAGGGCCCCCGGAGTGTGGTGTCAGGAAAATAACCTCACACTCAATGTCAACAAAACAAAGGAGATGATTGTGGATTTCAGGAAACAGCAGAGGGAGCACCCCGCTATCCACATCGACGGGACAGTAGTGGAGAAGGTGGAAAGTTTTTAAGTTCCTCAGTGTACACATCCTCCGGAGGCTGAAGAAATGTGTCTTGTCACCAACAACACTCACAAACTTTTACAGCTGCACAATCGGGAGCATCCTGTCGGGCTGTATCACCGCCTAGCACGGCAACTGCTCTGCCCACAACCGTAAGGCTCTCCAAAGGGTAGTGAGGTCTGCACAACTCATCACCTGGGGCAAACTACCTGCCCTCTAGGACACCTACACCACCCGATGATATAGGAAGGCCAAAAAGATCATCAAGGACAAGAACCGCCTGTTCACCCCACTATCATCCAGAAGGCAAGGTCACTACAGGTGCATCAAACCTGGGACCGAGAGACTGAAAAAAAACGTATATCTCAAGGCCATCAGACTATTAAACAGCCATCACTAACATTGAGTAGCTGGTGCAAACATACTGACTCAAATCTCTAGCATCTTAATAATAAAAAATTCGATGTAATACATGTATCACTAGCCACTTTAAACTATGCCACTTTGTTTACATACCCTACATTACTCATCTCATATGTATATACTGTACTCTATACCATCTGCATCTTGCTTATGCTGTTCGGCCATCGCTCATCCATATATTTTTATGTACATATTCTTATTCATTCCTTTACACTTGTGTGTATAAGGTAGTTGTTGTGAAATTGTTAGTTAACTTGTTAGATATTACTGCATGGTTGGAACTAGAAGCACAAGCATTTCGCTACACTCGCATTAACATCTGCTAACCATGTGTATGTGACCATTAACATTTGATTTGATTTGTAAGGTCTATTTTACCAAGGAGAGTAATGGAGTGCTGCATCAGATGACCTGGCCTCCACAATCCCCCAACCTCAACCCAATTTAGATGGTTTGGGATGAGTTGGACTGCAGAGTTAAGGAAAAGCAGCCAACAACTCCTTCAAGACTGTTGGAAAAGCATTCCACATGAAGCTGGGTGAGAGAATGCCAAGAGTGTGCAAGTCTGAAGTTTACATACACTTAGGTTGGAGACATTAACTTGTTTTTAAACCACTCCACACATTTCTTGTTAACAAACTATAGTTTTGGCAAATTGGTTAGGACATCTACTTTGTGCATGACACAACAAATTTTTACAACAATTGTTTACGGACAGATGATTTCACGTATAATTAATTCACAGTATCACAATTCCAGTGGGTCAGAAGTTTACACTAAGTTAACTGTGCCTTTAAACAGCTTGGAAAATTCCAGAAAATGATGTCATGGCTTTAGAAGCTTCTGATAGGCTAATTGACATCATCTGAGTCAATTGGAGGTGTACCTGTGGATGTATTTCAAGGTCTACCTTCAAACTCACTGCCTCTTTGCTTGACGGCATGGGAAAATCAAAAGAAATCAGCAAGATCAGCCAAAAATTGTAGGCCTCCACAAGTCTGGTTCATCCTTGGGAGCAATTTCCAAATGCCTGAAGGTACCACATTCATCTGTACAAACAATAGTACGCAAGTATAAACACCATGGGACCACACAGCCGTCATACCGCTGAGGAAGGAGACGCATTCTGTCTCCTAGAGATGAATGTACTTTGGTGCGAAAAGTGCACATCAATCCCAGAACAACAGCAAAGGACCTTGTGAAGATGCTGGAGGAAACAGGTACAAAAGTATCTATACCCACAGTAAAACTAGGCCTACAAAACTGACTCAGTTACACCAGCTCTGTCGGGAGGAATGGGCCAAAATTCACCCAATTTATTGTAGGAAGCTTGTGGAAGGCTACCTGAACATTTGACCCAAGTTAAACAATTTAAAGGCAGTGCTACCAAATACTAATCTAGTGTGTGCAATTTTCTGACCCACTGGGAATGTGATGAAATAAATAAAATCTGAAATAAATCATTCTCTCTACTATTATTCTGACATTTAAATTGAAGTGGTGATCCTAAATCACCTAAGACAGGGAATTTTTCTAGGTTTAAATGTCAGGAATTGTGAAAAACTGAGTTTAAATGTATTTGGCTACGGTGTATGTAAACTTCTGACTTCAACTGTAACCCCACCAGTCCTATTTATGATATCATTTACAAAGATAATACCTTTTCATTTTTTAAATATATTTATATATATATTTATATATATATATATTTTTTAAATATATAAATTAGTTTGAGTTTAACCACAATTTTTGTTGTATTATTTTGGCCTGTATTTTCTTGTGGATTAAAGTGACATTTCAGCCAATTTTCTTTGGCTTGTTAAAAAAATAGTTTTATTTTGATATTGATTTAATTTTCAAATAACCGAAAGTCAGCGGTTGTAATCTGAATTGCGGGAAAAAGGCCATTCTTGAACATGGGGTGAGACATTCTTCTTACTAATTTTCTGGAGAACCAGTTTGGGTTTAAGTATAACTTGTGTATGACTGACGCCTTTAGTGAGAGGTCGAATGTTTTAATATTTAATCATTTCTGCCTTCTGAATTCATATTCATTATATAAATATGCCCTTTTAACTGTGAGATGACTAAACAGTTAATCAGGGTGATTTTTCTGCAAATAGACAGGTATTTTCCTTTCCATGGTATCAATAGCTTATCTATTTTTTTTCTAACTTTCTATTAAAACTTATTGGACTGAGATAATATTTATACCGAATATATCCACACCCCTGTCAGACCAGTTTATTGGTCAACTACATGGTAATATAAAAGTTGCATTTGTTTGTGATCCAATACGTAATATAGTACAATTATCTTAATTTGGTTTTGATCCAGAGAGGTTAGAAAAGGTATCTAGATCCTCTGTGAGGATGTGGGGGGATTCTAATTGTGGATTTAAAATAAAACATGAATCATCAGCGTACAATGACACCTTTGTTTTTAAGCCATGAATTTCTAATTCCTTAATATTATTGTTGGATCTGATTTTAACAGCTAACATTTCGATGGCAATAATAAATTGATGTGCCGATAGGGGACAACCTTGTTTTCCTCCTCTTGAGAGTTTAACATTTTCGGAGAAGTAGCCATTATTTACTATTTTACATCTAGGGTTACTAAACATAACTTTAACCCGTTTCATAAGAGATTCTCCAAAATTGAAATATTCAAGGCATTTATATACAAACTTCAGTCGTACTTTATCATACTTCAAAGTCATCTATGAATACCAGGCCTGGTTATCCAGATATTTCATAGTGTTCTATTGTTTCCAGTCTTATGTTATCTCCAATATATAGTCCATTTAAAAAATCTGTCTGATTAGGATGAATAATATTCGACAATACCTTTTTAATTCACTGAGCTGAGCATTTTGCTAGAATTTTTGCATCACAACACTGATGTGTAAGAGGCCTCCAATTTTTTAAATGGACTGGATCTTTATATTTACCACTTGGATCCTGTTTCAGTAATAATGAAATCAGACTTTCTTGTTGAATGTCTACAAATCTACCATTTATATAGGAGTGGTTAAAACATGCTAATAACGGTCCTCTGAGTATATCAAAAAGGTTTTGTATACCTCCACGGGTATGCAATCCAACCCTGGAGTTTTCCCGGACTTAAAGGCTTTAAGTACATCAATAAGTTCCTGAGTTGTTCTATTCAGCTGTTAATATATCAATGGATTATCTGTAAATATTTAGCTGTAATCAATTATGGGTGGCTGAAAAGTATGATAATCTGTTACTGATTTGATTTGATTTATTGTGCCCGCTCCCTGTTTGATTGATAAATAAATGCACAAATACATTATCAGCTAAGAAAATACATAGAATATCAATAAATGCATAAAATGTACAAAACTAGAAAAGTACATTTTCTGAAGAAAAGTTGGTTTGGTGTCTCTACCTTGAATGGTTCAAGACTTACTGTTGGTGGGTTATTTATGCAAATGTGTACACATTTACAGTATGTATGCAAAACTAGTATAGTTCTAGTTTTGGCTAACATTATCCTACCTCAATACAACTCGCATTTGGCATGGAAACGTGATACCATTTCAAAAGGCTAATAATTAGTAGGAAAACCTTTTGTCATGATTCTGATGTCGCCAGATTGACTTTAGATGCAGTCTAACATTAGCCAGCTAACTTAAATTGAAGGAACCACCACATTTTAGTATTGCATGATATTTTCAACAAAGTTTACTAGTAAAAATAATGGTAACATTGCCATTTCTCTAAAGTAAATTTGACAACAGTCACATTAGCCTCCGATGTCCATCCCATGTCTAGGTCACAAATAAATATTGGATGCAGCTTTGGGGGTACTAGCTAACTCATGTCTGACTACAACAGTGCACTAACTAGCAGCAACCAACTCAAGCCAACCCAGGGCCATAGCAAAACACAGTTGGTTGCATACTTTTAGTCTGAGCTGTTTAAACTTTAACATACTATACTGTGTGTCAGATATTACCCAGCCTTACTGCCATTGGTAATAGAACAATGACTATGTGTGTATGTGTTAACAGAAACATGTATGGAGCCAGGACATGGAGACTTGCAAGGTTATGTAATGAAGTCCCAAGACTGACAGACGGGCTTGATACTGATGTTTCTGAATGGAGAGAGATCTGGCACTCAGCATAACATTTCCACTAGACAACTTTTACTTGTATTGTCTTTACCATAGGACAAGCCCCATTACCACAAGACAAAATACTGAATGGTGCAGTATCTGTATTGGTTGGGAATGACAATGAAAGGTGCACATTGTTATATTCCGCTTCTATGGGATTATGGAGAGGGTTGTTTATTTATTCTACATGAACCTGTTAATACATTTGAAAGTTATCAAAGCACTTAATTTAAAATATCTACATAAATGATACAGTGCATTTGGAAAGTATTCAGACCTCTTCACTTATTCCACATTTTGTTACTTTACAGCCTTATTCTAAAATTTATTAAATTGTTTTTGTTCCTCTTCAACCTACACAGAATCCCTATAATGACAAAGAAAATACATGTTTGTTTTTTTGCAAATATACTGTATTTAAAAATAAACACAGAAATATCACATTTACATAAGTATTCAGACCCTTTACACAGTACTTTGTTGAAGCACCTTTGGCAGCGATTACAGCCTTGAGTCTTCTTGGGTATGATGCTACAAGCTTGGCACACCTGTATTTGGGGAGTTTCTCCCATTCTTCTCTGCAGATCATCTCAAGCCCTGTCAGTTTGGATGGGGAGCGTCGCTGCACC
Source organism: Oncorhynchus kisutch (assembly GCF_002021735.2). Taxonomy (NCBI): domain Eukaryota; kingdom Metazoa; phylum Chordata; class Actinopteri; order Salmoniformes; family Salmonidae; genus Oncorhynchus; species Oncorhynchus kisutch. Next base: position 7,074,128 of record NC_034203.2, read on the forward strand.
ACTATATTCAGGTCTCTCCAGAGATGTTCGATCGGGAGACTTATCCCGAAGCCAATCCTGCGTTGTCTTGGACGTGTGATGAGGGTAATTGTCCTGTTGCAAGGTGAACCTTCGCCCCAGAATGAGGTCCCGAGCGCTCTGGAGCAGGTTTTCTTTATGGATCTCTCAGTACTTTGCTCCATTCATCTTTCCCTTGATGCTGACTAGTCCCACAGTCCCTGCCGCTGAAAAACATCCCCACAGCATGATGTTGCCACCACCACGCTTTACCGTAGGAATGGTGCCAGGTTTCCTCCAAGTGTGACGCTTGACATTCAGGGCAAAGAGTTCAATCTTGGTTTCATCAGACTAGAGAATCTTGTTTCTTATGGTCTGAGCGTCCTTTAGGTGCCTTTTGACAAACTCCAAGCGGGCTGTCGTGTGCCTTTTACTGAGAAGTGGCTTCCGTCTGGCCAATCTACCATAAAGGCCTGATTGGTGGAGTTCTTGGGGACTTTCAATGCTGCGGAAAATGTTTGGTACCCTTCACCAGATCTGTGCCTCGACACAATCCTGTCTGGGAGCTCTACGGACAATTCATACGACCTCATGCCTTGATTTTTGCTCTGACATGCACTGTCAACTGTGAGCCTTATATAGAAAGGTGTGTGCCTTTCCAAATCATGTCCAATCAATTTAATTTACCACAGGTGGACTCCAATCAAGGCGTGGAAACATCTCAAGTATGATCAATGGAAACAGGATTGACCTGAGCTCAAATTCAGGTATCATAACAAAGTTATCATAACAAAGTCTGAATATTTATATTTTTTATTCATTTGCAAAAAAAAAATTATTTAATCAATTTTAGAATTTTACAGAAGGCTGTAATAAAACAAAATGTGAAAAAAGTTAAGGAGTCTGAATACTTCCTGAATGCACTGTATATCTTCTTATGTTATTCTGTAGGCTACTGACCTATTGATAGCTTCCTCCGGCATCTCACCATACATCTGTCTGTAGTTTTTGCAAGAGGTTTGTTTGTTGTGATTGAGTGGCAGGGAAACGGCTGTGGGCATGAATCGGAAACCCTGGATGAATGGAGATATCCGTACCATGCTGAGAGGCCGTAGTGCAGCATTCAATGTCAGCAGAATGAGCTCAGATGTCGCGCAATGTGTACAAGGCAAGCAGGTAGAATTGATGTTTGATCATTTAGACTCGCAACACAGACTATCTCAGACTACAAAGGAAAAAACAGCTGTGTGGTGCCCACTGAAGTCTCCTTCCAGATGAGCTTAACACATTCTATACTTGCATTGAAGCAGATAATACCGAGCCATCCAGGAAGACTCTCACTGCTCTCTGGACAACCAGGTGCTTTCGCTCTCCGAGGCTGAAGTGAGGAAAACTCTCAGAAGAGTGAATATTCACAAAACCGCCGGCCCAGATGGCATCCCTGGTCGCGTCCTCAGAGTGTGTGCTGACCAGTTGGTGGGCGTCTTCTCTGACATCTTCAACCTGTCCCTGCCCCAGGCTGTAGTACCCACCTGCTTCAAGGAGATCACCATCGTTCCAGTGCCCAAGAAAAACAAGGGGACATGCCCAAATGACTGTCGCCCTGTCACACTCACCCCGGTCATCATGAAGTGCTTAGAGAGGCTGGTTATGGCGCACATTAAGGCCAGCATGCAAGGCACACTGGATCCACTCCAATTCACCTACCACTCTAACAGATCCACAGAAGATGCCATTTCCATCTCTATTCACATCTGGACAAGAGGAACACCAATGTGAGCATTCAACACTATTGTGCCATCCGGGCTCGACACCAAGCTCAGAGCCCTGTGTCTGGACACCACCCTCTGCAACTAGATCCTGGACTTCCTCATGGGCAGATCACAGGCTTTGAGGACTGGCAATATCACCTCCTCCACACTCTCTTAACACAGGGGTCCCCAGGGGTGTGTCCTCAGCCCTCTCCTGTTCACCCAGGTCTGCGTGGCTTTGTGCGACTCCAACTCCATCATCAAGTTTGCTGACGGCACCGCGGTTGTAGGCCCACAATGACGAGTCAGCTCATAGGGAGGAGGTATGTGAACTGGCATTGTGGTTCCAGGACAGCAACTTCTCCCTCAACGTCAGCAAAACAAAGGAGTTGACTGTTGTCTTCAGGAAGCAGAGGAGGGAACATGCCCCGATGCCCCGATCCAGACTGCAGTAGAGAGTCAGTAGTTTTTTCAGTTCCTTGGCGTCCACATCACCGAGGACTTGACATGGACCAACAACACTACCACTCGTCAAGAGGGCGCAATAGGCCTCCCGGGTGGCGCAGTGGTTACGGGTGCTGTACTGCAGCGCCAGCTGTGCCATCAGAGACTCTGGGTTCGCGCCCAGGCTCTGTCGTAACCGGCCGCGACCAGGAGGTCCATGGGGCGACGCACAATTGGCCTAGCGTCGTCCGGGTTAGGGAGGGCTCGGTCGGTAGGGATGTCCTTGTCTCATCGCGCACCAGCGACTCCTGTGGCAGGCCGGGCGCAGTGCGCGCTAACCAAGGTTGCCAGGTTCACAGTGTTTCCTCCGGCACATTGGTGCGGCTGGCTTCTGGGTTGGATGCGCGCTGTGTTAAGAAGCAGTGCGGCTAGGTTGGGTTGTGTATCGGAGGACGCATGACTTTCAACCTTCGTCTCTCCCGAGCCCGTACGGGAGTTGTAGCGATGAGACAAGATAGTAGCTACTACAACAATTGGACACTACGAAATTGGGGAGAAGAAAAAAAGAGGGCGCAAATAGTGTCTCTACTTCCTAAGGTGGCCGAAGAAATTCGACATACCACCCCGGGTCTTTTTCAAATACTACCGCTACACCATCGAGAGCAACCGAATAGATTGCTCACGGCCTGGTAAGGGAATTGCTCCATCCATGACCGCAAGGCCCTTTCTGTGGGTGGTGAAGACAGCCCAGTACCTCACTGGCACCATGCTGCCACCCATCCAGGACTTCTACTCAAAACGGTGCCTAAGGAAGGCCCGTAGCATCATCAAGGACCCCACACATCCCTGCCACAAGCTGTTCACTCCCTTACCGTCGAGCAGACGGTATCGGAGCATGAGCTCTGACACCAACAGGCTCAGAGACAGTTTCTATCTACAAGCCATCAGACTGCTGAACACTTGAACTGGACTGACCACCTGCTCTGATTCTCCGCAACTTAGCACACATGCACTCACGCACCCACACAGACATACACACGATACATACACATCACAACTGCTGCTACCAGGCTTATTATGATTGCTAAATAGTGCACAATTTAAACACTTGCCCCCCAATACCCCCTTACCTAAAACACGTGTAAATATTGCACTAGAAATTGTGCCTTCCTGTTTTATATTTTTGCTGACATGTTTATTCTATTCTGCTAAGCCATTTATTTACTTTATGTTCATACATTATTCTTGTCTTTTATTTCTTATATTTATTGCATTGTTGAGAAGTAACCTGCAAGTAAGCATTTTGTTGGTGGTGTATACCATGTGTATCCTGTACATATGACTAATACATCTTGAAACTTGATGGGATGTTCATTGCTTAATTAACTCAGGAACCACAGCTGTGTGGAAGCACCTGCTTTCAATATACATTGTATCACTCGTTTACTCAAGTCTTTCCATTATTTTGGCAGTTACCTGTACAACTCCATATACATGTGCATTATTCCACATCTAACTATAAGACTCACTCTTAAGAATGGTTGGTAAGAGTTTCCATGGGTGTCCTGAGTAAAGGCAGACTGCCTTCAGTTACTGTAATGTAGGCACAGGCAGTCAGGAAACAAGTGCGGTTCGTGAGTTTAATAATGAACATACAAGAGAAGGATACAAGAGAAGCATTTGACATGGAAACACACAATACTACCTGACGACTACTAACAGAAGAGTACAATATAAAGGGTGAGTAATGAAGTCCAGTTGTGACTGATGAGACGGGTTGCCAGGACCGATTGTTAGTAAACCGGTGACGTTGCGTGCCGGAGCGGGAGTAGACGTGACAGCAGGAGGTTCTTAGTGGAGAGACAGACATGATTTGCCAGGATCAATCCCAGGAGCCTCACTGCGGTGACGATCCACCCGCTCCTTCTGGTGGTGGACGGCACACTGGAGCGTCACGTGGGCATCGTCCCAGACCTCTTCTGCATGCCTAAACCACTTGTCCACCGCAGGAGTGTCGGTCTGGCTCGGGATCCACGGAGCCAGGGCTGACTGATAACACAGAACACACTGGAAGGGAGTCAGCAACATTTTTGTGTAATACACAAAAGCATAATTTATAGAACTATATTTACACATGTATATAGGAAGGGGGATTGGCAGTCAAATGTTTAAATGTAGCAGTTTTGGCAAGAGTCTGGTAGTAGCAGTTGTGATGTCTGTGTTGCCTTCAGAAAGTATTTATACCCCTTGACTTATTCCACATGTTTCAGCCTGAATTCAAAATTGATTAAATAGATTTTCTTTTGCAAATGTATTGAAAATGAAATACAGAAATGTCTCATTTACGTAAGTATTCACACCCCTGAGTCATTCTGTTCGTCTTTCTGGTTAAGTCTCTAAGTTTACGCACCTGGATTGTGCAGCATTTGCCAATTTATTATTTTCAAAATTCTTCAAGCTCTGTCAGATTGATTGTTGATCATTGCTAAACAAAAATGTTCAGGTCTTGCTATAGATTTTCAAGTAGATTTAAGTCAAAACTTGAACTTCGCCACTTCGGAAATTTCACTGTCTTCTTGGTAAGCAACTCCAGTGTAGATTTGGCCTTGTCTTCATGGTGGAAAGCAGACTGAACCAGGTTTTCCTCTAGGATTTTTTCTTGTACTTAGCTACAGAAATGGTTTGTCAAAATCGGTGTGGAAGAACTTGACTGGCCAGCACAGAGCCCTGACCTCAATCAAGTCCCCACAGCAATGTTGTAACATCTAGTGGAAAGCCTTCCCTTACTCAATTACTCTTTTGATAAATTGCTTTCTTGAACTGCAGATTTCATAAGCTAAATTATCAAATTATGTTAAGGTGTGTTTATCTTCTCTGTGTGCTGCTCATCAACCAAACTCATGTGCCTCATGCATGGACCTGTCATAGACAGGCAGCGGACAGTGTCTCATGCCATGGACCTGTCATAGACAGGCAGCGGACAGTGTCAACTAGCTAGCTAGCCAGTTAATGTTACCCCATAGCAGTAGCGTCATTCAGTCATTGTCGTAATGGCAAACTAATGGTATCACATGACTTGCCATGTTTCGCTAAATACAGGTGTGCGGAAGGTAGCCTACTAGCTAAAATAACACATCTTTCATCTCAAGGATAAAATGTATCATATGGTGGATGTAATAAACTGTAGTGTAATCTTTACTTAAACAGTTGAAAAACAGAATTGGTGTAATGAATACGTCCCTGAAAATATTATTAAGCAACAGTAAAATAGATTTGTAATATAATCAACGGAGCAATTCAAAGGAAAACAAGATTACCTCCAAATCGCAATAGTTTATTTATTATGTATGGCAATTTCACGAATATGAAAATATGGAACAATGATGATTTGTAAAATTCTAAATGTCAGTTTTTCCCCAGATTAAAACTATTCTACAACCATCCCCTGAGAATATGTTCTATGTAGATTAGAATGTCATTGTTACCCAGTGTCTGTTTGTTTTTCGTTATCCCATCCCGAAGAGTGACAGAATCTCATAGGCTTCCACATGCTCGTCAAGCTCTTTCCCCTCGTGTATGTCCTCATCTCTTTCAATCTCTCTCTGCGTTGCCTGAATTCTCTGAAACTTGATTGGTGTCACCCATTCTGTCTATTGTGCCATGTCTTGTTTCATCCTCCTTTCTCACCATATTTGGCGCTCTCTTTCCAGATGTTCTCCATTCGTCCAGCAGATCCTTCCACAGACGTTCTATAAACTGCTGGTGTAGCGTTCCCTCACTCTTTCCCTCTCTCTCTCTCTCTCTCTCTCTCTCTCTCTCTCTCTCTCTCTCTTTTTATCCTCTCTCCATTCTACTTCATTCGCCAAAGTGATTTCCACCTCTTGCTCCAAAGTTTTCAGGGACCTCACTTGGTCATTTCCCTCAAATATCCCTCTCTTCTCTATCTGGTTGACTCTCTTCAATCTATTCCTCTTTCTCTACATTTGGAAAGACAAATACTTTAACAACAGGAGGAAACAAATCTGAAGAATGAGTACACTGTAAAAACCGGATCAGTTCTGGCTTCTCCAACATTGAGGATACTGATTACCTTAAAAGTTAAGAAACTTAATTAGCTGAAGTGAGCAGTACTACCTTCATATGATTAATGCAAATGCCCATTTCTGAGTAAGGTATACGTACATTCTTTCATGATTTCTCTATACATAAAAAAAACGAAGTTAAATGAAATCAATATGGTGAAGTGAACATGAAATGATCATATTAAGTCAGTCACTTAGTAAGTATAAGTTGCAATACATTAAATGTTTGAGTTCAGCAAAGTCCACCTTACTTAGAAACTATAATTCACTATTACTTAAACATTTCTAGGATGAATGAATCAATGAGCCGCAACTCAAATATAAATCAGTAAATGCAAAACAGTTAGTTAACTACACTCAAAAAGCAAAAGTTCAGAAATGTTCTGTCTTCCTCTGTGTTGGCTTTAGCCTAGAGCTCAGAGAGAGCAAAGACATGAGACACGTTTATGATGTAGATTGGCCCAAGACAACAGCGCTCTGGCCCCTCTGTCTCCTCTTCCCTCACTTTAAACCCCAATGTGCTGTCATTACTCAAACGTTTTTAGGAAACATGTTGCACTAAATATATCAGAACACAGTTACATACATTTATTTTCTAGACTTTACTCAAACCGATATCAATCAAATTTAATCAAATGTATTTCTAAAGCAATTTTTACATCAGCTGATGTCACAAATTGCTGTACAGAAACACAGCCTAAAACCCCAAACACCAAGCAATGTAGAAGCAATGTAGAAGCAATGCAGATGTAGAAGCACAGTGGCTAGGAAAAACTGCATAGAAAGGCCGGAACCTAGGAAGAAACCTAGAGAGGAACCAGGCTCTGAGGGATGGGCCAGTCCTCTTCTGGCTGTGCCGGGTGGAGATTACAACAGAACATGGCCAAAATGTTCAAAAGTTCATGATGTCCAGCAGGGTCAGATAATAATAATCACAGTGGTTGTAGAGGGTGCAACAGGTCAGCACCTCAGGAGTAAACGTCAGCTTTTCATTGCCGATCATTCAGAGTCCAAAACAGCAGGTCCGGGACAAGGTACTATTGCAGCATAAATACTGGAGAATGAGACAGGAGGGGTCGGGAGACACTGTGGCCCTGTCCGACGATACCCCAAACATGCATGATATAACCGCACCCACTTTACCAAAGCACAGCCCTCACACCACTAGAGGGATACCCTCAACCACCAATCCACTGAGACAAGGCTGAGTATAGCCCACGAAGATCTCCCCAACGGCCCAAACCCGAGGGGGGCGCCAACCTGGACAGGAAGATCACATCACTGACTCAACCCACTCAAGTGACTCACCCCTCCTAGGGATGGCATGGAAGAGCACCAGTAAGAGAGTGACTCAACCCCCGTAATAGGGTTAGTGGCAGAGAATCCCAGTGGAGAGAGGGGAACCGGCCAGGCAGAGACAGCAAGGGCGGTTCGTCGCTCCAGTGCCTTTCCGTTCACCTTCACACCCCTGGGCCAGACTACACTCAATCATAGGACCTACTGAAGAGATTAGTCTTCAATGAAGACTTAAAGGTTGAGACCGAGTCTGCGTCTCTCACATAGATAGGCAGACCATTTCATAAAAATTGAGCTCTATAGGAGAAAGCCCTGCCTCCAGCTGTTTGCTTAGAAATTCTAGGGACAGTAAGGACGCCTGTGTCTTGTGACCATAGCGTATGTGTAGGTATGTAGGGCAGCATCAAATCGGAAAGATTGGTAGGAGCAAGCCCATGTAATGCTTTGTAGGTTAGCAAGTAAAACCTTGAAATCAGCACTAGCCTTAACAGGAAGCCAATGTAGAGAGGCTAGCACTGGAGTAATGTGATACATTTTGGGGTTCTAGTCAAGATTCTAGCAGTTTATTTTGTGCTTTATCCGGTTGCTGGAAAGTAGAGCATTGCAGTAGTCTAATCAATAAGTGACAAAAGCATGGATACATTTTCTGCATCATTTTTGGACAGAAAGTTTCATATTTTTGCAATGTTACCAAGATCGAAAAAAGCTGTCCTTGAAAGATTCTTGATATGTTCGTCAAAAGAGGGCTCAGGGTCCAGAGTAACGCCGAGGTCCTTTACAGTTTCATTTGAGATGACTGTACAACCATCAAGATTAATTGTCAGACCCAACAGAAGATCTCTTTGTTTCTTGGGTGCAAAAATTCAAACTAAAAGATTTGATTAGGGGCCTCCCGGGTGGCGCAGTGGTCTACGGCACTGCATCGCAGTGCTAGCTGTGCCACCAGAGACTCTGGGTTCGCGCCCAGGTTCTGTCACAGCCGGCCGCGACCGGGAGGTCCGTGGGGCGGCGCACAATTGGCCTAGCGTCGTCCGGGTTAGGGAGGGCTTGGCCCGGTAGGGATATCCTTGTCTCATCACGCACTAGCGACTCCTGTGGCAGGCCGGGCACAGTGCACGCTAACCAGGTCGCCAGGTGCACAGGTGCACCGACACATCGGTGCTGCTGGCTTCCGGTTTGGATGCGCGCTGTGTTAAGAAGCAGTGCGGCTTGGTTGGGTTGTGTTTCGGAGGAGCATGGCTTTCGACCTTCATCTCCCCCGAGCCCGTACGGGAGGTGTAGCGATGAGACAAGATAGTAACTACTAACATTTGGATACCACAAAATTGGGGAGAAAAGGGGGTAACACGTTTTTTTTAAGAAAAAAGATTGGATTAGGTTAGAAAAATTTATGTTATTTAGCTTTGTGTACCACAAGATCAGTCACTCAACGTACATGCAAAAACACAGATTAAAAACAGTTAATTTGTTATCATAACTTACAAAAATAGAGTTGGTGTGACTTCTCATTTACACTGAACAAAAATATAAACGCAACAATTTCAAAGATTTTACTGAGTTACAGTTCATTTAAGGAAATCAGTCAATTGTAATAAATTAATTAGGCTCTAATCCCATAGGGCAGTGCACAATTGGTCCAGCGTCGTCTGGGTTAGGGGAGGGTTTGGCCAGGGTAGGCCTTCATTGTAAAATAAGAATTTATTCTCAACTGACTTGCCTAGTTAAATAAAGGTCAAATAAAAATACAAAAATGAAATGATCTATGAATTTCACATGACTGGGAATACAGATATGTATCTGTTGGTCACAAATAAATAATAAGAAAAGGTAGGAGGATCAGACATCCAGTCAGTATCTGTTGGGATCACAATTTCTCTCGTTCAGCTCGAAACATCTCCTTTGCATAGAGATGATCAGTTGTTAATTGTGGCCTGTAGAATGTTGTCCTCTTCAATGGCTGTGCAAATTTGCTGGATATCAATCCAGAGCATTCCAAACATGCTCAATGGGTGATATGTCTGGTAAGTATGCAGGCTATGGAAGAACTGGGACATTTTCAGCTGCCAGGAATTGTGTACAGATCCTTGGGGCTGTGCATTATCATGCTGAAATATGACCTGATGGTCGCGGATGAATGGCACGACAATGGGCCTCAGGATCTCGTCACGTTATCTCTGTGCAAATTGTCATCGATAAAATGCAATTGTGTTCGTTGTCCGTAGTTTATGCCTGCCCATACCATCACCCCTCCGCCACCATGGGGCCCTCTGTTCACAACGTAGACATCAGCAATCTGCTCGCCCACACAATGCCATTCTGCCCGGTACAGTTGAAACCAGGATTCATCCATGAAGGGTACACTTCTCCAGTGTGTCAGTGGTCATCGAAGGGGAGTATTTCTCTACTGAAGTCAGTCACGATGCCAAACTGCAGTCTAGTCAAGAGCCTGGTGAGAACCACAAGCATGCAGAGGAGCTTCCCTGAGACAGTTCAAAACAGTTTATGCAGAAACTCTTTGCTTGTGCAAACCCAGAGTTTCATCAGCTATCCGGGTGGCTGGTCTCGCAGATGAAGAAGCGGGATGTGGAGGTCCTGGGCTGGCAAGGTTACATGTGGTCTGCGGTTGAGGCCGGTTGGACGTACTTCCAAATTCTCTAAAACGAAGTTGGAGGCGGCTTATGATACTTCCAAGAGAAATTAACATGAAATGATCTGGCAGTAGCTCTGGTGGACATTCCTGCAGTCAGCCTGCCAGTTGCATACTCCCTAGAGTGGCCTTTTATTGTCCCCAGCACAAGGTGCACTTGTGTAATGATCATGCTGTTTAATCAGCTCCTTGATATGCCACACCTGTCAGCTGGGTGGATTATCTTGGGAAAGGAGACATTTCTCACTAACAGGGATGTAAACAAATTTGTGTACAACATTTGAGAAAAATAATATTTTTGTGCGTCTGGAAAAAGTATGCGATCATGGAAACATGGGACCAACACTTTACATACTGCATTTATATTTTTGGTCAGTGTAGTTTTGAGTCAGGACCACAATAATGAGCAATAATGACTTTTCATTTAATTTCAGTTCAACTTTACTAGAAGTATTTGAGTTAAAAATGTCTTGGGGTTTACAGTGTATGGAACTACAGTGTGGACTTGGGAATTTGAACATTATACTTTGTAATCACCACAAGACATCCTCAATATTATTGATACAATTATCTAGTTTGACTTACCCTCTTTCTTTGTCTCTCCATTTCCCCCCAACTTCCTTTGCTTTTTCAGTTTTTTTCAAGCTGTTCTCCGATATCCAACCACCCTCGAACTGAAAGTAAAATTATGTTTGTAAATAATAATCAAAAGTAATACAATTCATTTGTACAATTACTTATAATATATATTTTTAAAACAACACAACAGAAATGTCTTCCTTACCTGGTCTCTGTCGCCCTCTCGCTCTCTCTTTCAGTCATTACAGCCTGAGTTCAATCAATTGTCTCTCTGGCTTTTCGCACTTTAGTCTCTCTATTATTCTGTCGTTTCTCTGTCAATCTATTCAACTTTCTCCATTGGGCCTCAAACCACATCTATTTTTCTCTGTTGTTCCAGTGGAGTTCCCACTCTCTTTTATGCTCCTCTGTCGCTTCCTCCTCTGCTGTCCTTTCTATCTTTTTCTCCCCCTCTATCCTCCCCTCGTTCTCTTTCTGTATCACATTGATATAATCACTAATATCTCTCTCTCTCTCTCTCTCTCTCCAGAGCCTCCTGGATAGTTGGTGTCTCTTCCTTCATTGTGCTCAATCTCATTTGATCTTTCATTTCTTTCTATTTGTCCTTCTTTCTCTTCCCACCACCTCCTCCACCACCTCCTCCACCCTATTTGCTTGCAGAGGAGATCTTCATGCTCCTCACCACTCCAACAGACCACCGCTTCTCCCCTCTCCTTCTCCATCCTCCTACCACTCTCTCCCTTCATTGATCACCTGTTATACAAGCACTCTTGTTCAACCCGCCGTCTCATTCTCCTTATTGACTTGTGCCTTTGCCGCTTATCCGTCTTCTCTTTTCTCCTTGCCGTCTCACCACCGCCACTCGCAAACTCCTTTGATCAGAATATCTGTGAGAAAACAAACACACCCCAACATGTTCAGGAATAATATTACCAGACTGTCTTTTCATTTACAAAACACTGATTCTGTTAAACTAGTTCAACACTGGAAACCAGCTCATAATAACTGTGGGAAAACTGGCTCCTATGGGGAAAGAGCACACAGCTCCCTTTGTAAAACCTCATGTTTCGTTACTATGACCCTTATTGTTACGTCTTTAATAAACATGAACCACTGTGTGGCATTCAATTAGTATCCCATGTAGTATTGGTTTTATAGGCAGATATAACAAACTCACCACAAGCGTGAGTGAATAAACAGAGTGAATAAACAGGCAACTCTTTATATTAAATTGTTCTGAATGAAGAAGAACCATCTGAATGTGCGAGGATCAGGCTACACTGCTTCGTTGTTCAACCACAACTGTCTCTATTAAACACAATGTATTTAAATGTAAAGACTTGCTTTAAAGCTTCCAGTGAGTTGCTGTAACTGCTGATTGCATTTTATCCATGATCTTGTTTTGTTGGGTTCTCTCTCTGTGACAACTGTGAAGTCATCTTAAAATGTGTTATATCACCAATAGTTACCAATAGTCTCCAACCTAGGTTGTAACTACCCCTTAGGACAAATGGGATACGCTGGTTATAAGCAGAATGTCAAATCCATTTTAAATCAATGAAATCAATGACATTATATCAGTCTCATTCATTGTTTTCTGTATTTTCTGTTAGAAATATTAGCGATTTAAATGAGCAATCTGTAGTTCAAACAATGACAAAGCGGTCACCTCGCTACTGTTTTGGTAAAGAGCTAAGGGATGAGGCTAAAGAAATGTCCATCCATGACCATCTCTGATATCAATATTATAGTTTTTTTAGGCTTTACAGTACTTGGCAACAATTACATTATTTACAAACATTGTTCTGATGGAGTGAAAGACGTTTTTAAAGTAAGGCACGTGTCATGCCCTGATCTGTTTCACCTGTCCTTGTGATTGTCTCAACCCCCCTCCAGGTGTCGCTCATCTTCCCCATTATCTCCTGTGTACTTATACACGTGTTCTCTGTTTGTCTGTTGCCAGTTCGTCTTGTTTGTCAAGTCAACCAGTGGTTTGTCTCAGCTCCTGCTTTCCCCAGTCTTGCTTTTTTCACCCTCCTGGTTTTGACCCTTGCTGTCTGCTGTCCTGTCCCGTTGACCACTACTCTGGATTATTGACCTCGGCCTGCCTTGACCTGTCATTTGCCTGCCCCTGTTGCTCTAATTAACATTGTTACTTCAACACAGTCTGCATTTGGGTCTTGTGTGTGTGTGTGTGTGTGTGTGTGTACAGTACCAGTCAAAAGTTTGGACACACCTACCCATTCCAGGTTTTTCTTTAATTTTTACTATTTTCTACATTGTAGAATAATAGTGAAGACATCAAAACTATGAAATAACACATATGGAATCATGTAGAAATCAAAGTGTTTTGAGATTCTTCCAAGTAGCCACCCTTTGCCTTGATGACAGCTTTGCACACTCTTGGCATTCTCTCAGTCAGCTTCATGAGGAAGTCACCTGGAATGCGTTTCAATTAACAGGTGTGTCTTGTTAAAAGTTCATTTGTGGATTTTCTTTCCTTCTTGAGCCAATCAGTTGTGTTGTAACAATGTAGTGGTGGTATACAGAAGACGGCCCAATTTGGGAAAAGACCATGTCCATATTATGGCAAAACGGCTCAAATAAGTAAAGAGAAACGACAGTCTGGCATTACTTTAAGACAATACGGAAAATTTCAAGAACTTTGAAAATTTCTTCAAGTGCAGTCGCAAAAGCCATCAAGCGCTATGATGAAACTGGCTCTCATGAGGACCGCCACAGGAAAGTAAGAGTCAGAGTTCTCTGCTGCAGATCACAAGCTCATTAGAGTTAACTGCACCTCAGATTGCAGCCCAAATAAACGCTTCGCAGAGTTCAAGTAACAGACACATCTCAACATCAACTGTTCAGAATAGACTGCGTGGTTGAATTGCTGAAAAGAAACTACTACTAAAGGACACCAATAAGAAGAGACTTGCTTGTGCCAAGGAACACAAGCAATGGACATTAGACTGCTGGAAATCTGTCCATTGGTCTGATGAGTCATAATGTGAGATTTTTGGTTCCAACCGCCATGTCTTTGTGAGACACAGAGTAGGTGAACGGATGATCTCTGCATGTGTGGTTCTCACCCTGAAGCATGGAGGAGGAGGTGTGATGGTGTGGTGGTGCTTTGCTGGTGACAATGTCTGTGATTGATTTAGAATTCAAGTCACACTTAACCAGCATGGTTACCACAGCATTCTGCAGCAATACACACCTCCAGGCTGTGTAAGGGCTATTGAACCAAGGAGAGTGATGGAGTGCTGCATCAGATGACCTGGCCTTCACAATCACACAACCTCAACCCAATTGAGATGGTTTTGGTTGAGTTGGACTGCAGAGTGAAGGAAAAGCAGCCAACAAGTGCTCAGCATATGTGGGAACTCCTTCAAGACTGACAACTGAGATGTACAAATTATGGCATAAGGGGACAGCAAGCGGATAAGAGGCAAACCATAATTTCGATTCAGACATTAATGAGCAAGCGACGACGGACAGAGTCAATATAACGGTTTGTTCAGCACTTTTGAAATGTACGGCGACAGATCTCAGAACATTGTCAATTTTTACAGTGTACTCCCTGTACCAGTCAGAACCGTAGGATAAATAAATGGGGAACATAAACAGACAATGAAAGCTCTTACAATATTCGCTGATTACACTTTTCTAAAACAGGTTATAGGCTATTTGTGCACCACCAAGTTAGAACAGTATGCGAAATTAAGAGGTGAAAGTATACCAAATTATTAGGGTGTGTCACATTCGTTGAATGGAGGAGACCAAGGGGCAGCGTGATATGAATACATGTTTTTAATGAAGGCGAAGAACACTTACCAAACTATACAAAAACGACCGTGAAGCTAAATATAGTGCTGACACAGGCAACTAACACATAGACAATAACCCACGAAATACCCAAAGAAGATGGCTGCCTAAAAATGGTTCCCAATCAGAGACAACGATAAACAGCTGCCTCTAATTGAGAATCAATCTAGGCAACCATAGACATACAAAACCCCTAGACAGTTCAAAACACATACATCACCCATGTCACACCCTGACCTAACCAAAATAATAAAGAAAACAAAGAATACTAAGGTCAGGGCGTGACAGGGAACGCCTTTGGTTCTTTGCGTTTAAAAACAAATACACGTCATATAACATTTGAGTCTTTGCGTTTAAAAATTTGACTCGTTTAAAAATTTGACTCGTCAAATAACACAATTCTATTAGAATGTTGTGAATGCTGAATTTGCACTTGCAAGCCAAGCACCACAACTACTAACGTTATGTGTTTACAATACCGCTTTGGTGAAAATAGACCAAATTATTAGGGTGATACACATGGGCTACTAACAGCTTACTACACAACATACACTTCATATTACTTTCTTATACATTTCTCCCTAGCATATTACATCATTTATGCAGCAGCATACAAGACATCTTTGGACTCACCTTGTGAAATTTTGTCATCGAACTTTATCATCAAAGTCTGGCATTCTCTGGATTTATGGTGGGAATACTGGGGAAAAAAACACAGCCACTCCATTGAATAGCAGGCTAACGTAGGGGTTTCTTTGCAACGCTTGCAGTTAGCCACTGATTCCTTCCAAACGACTCGTTGTTGAATTTGCAATTTCCAACTGATTATTGTGTAATCTTAATGTACAATGGCCGATGAACACCGATATGTTTTATCTATAATTTCTCTTAATTATTTCTCTTCATATGACAAGGATTTAAAAGTATTTGCCAGTAGATTGTCGACTTGATGATAACTGATGATGACTGCTAGCTTAGACTTTGAAAGTAAGACATTGACTTGATCAGTCCAATAAAAGCTACTGTAGCTATAACGTGATTTGATGGCATTCTATCTGTGGCCAATGACCTTGAGCATTCTTGGATGGGAACTTCTAATATAAGCCTCCTCCCTAAGTTTGTTTTACTCACTGCTTTAGCACACTCTGCCAACCCTGATGTCCTTGCCGTATCTGAATCCTGGCTTAGGAAGGCCACCAAAAATTCTGAGATTTCCATACCCAACTATGACATTTTCCATCAAGATAGAACTGCCAAAGGGGAAGGAGTTGCAGTCTACTGCAGAGATAGCCTGCAAAGTAAAGTCATACTTTCCAGGTCCATACCCAAACAGTTCGAACTTCTAATTTAAAGAATAAGTCTCTCACTGTTGCCGCCTGCTACCGACCCCCCTCAGCTCCCAGCTGTGCCCTGGACACCATTTGTGAATTGATCGCCCCCCTTCTAGCTTCAAAGTTTGTTCTGTTAGGTGACCTAAACTGGGATATGCTTAACTCCCCGGCAGTCCTACAATCTAAGCTAAATGCCCTCAATCTCACACAAATCATCAAGGAACCCACCAGGTACAACCCTAAATCTGTAAACAAGGGCACCCTCATAGACATTATCCTGACCAGCTGGCCCTCCAAATACACCTCTGCTGTCTTCAATCAGGATCTCAGCAATCACTGCCTCATTGTCTGTATCCGCTACCGGTCCGCAGTCAAACGACCACCCCTCATCACTGTCAAACGCTCCCTAAAACACTTCTGCGAGCAGGCCTTTCTAATCGACCTGGCCCGGGTATCCTGGAAGGATATTGACCTCATCCCATCAGTTGAGGATGCCTGGTCATTCTTTAAAAGTAACTTCCTCACCATCATAGATAAGCATGCTCCGTTCAAAAAATGCAGAACTAAGAACAGATATAGCCCCTGGTTCACTCCAGACCTGACTGCCCTCGACCAGCACAAAAATAGCCTGTGGCGGACTGCAATAGCATCGAATAGTCCCCGCGATATGCAACTGTTCAGGGAAGTCAGGAACCAATACACGTAGTCATTCAGGAAAGCAAAGGCCAGCATTTTCAAGCGGAAATTTGCATCCTATAGCTCTAACTCCCCAAAATTCTGGGACACTATAAAGTCCATGGAGAACAAGAGCACCTCCTCCCAGCTGCCCACTGCACTGAGGCTAGGTAACACGGTCACCACCGATAAATCCATGATAATCGTAAACTTCAACAAGCATTTCTCAATGGCCGGCCATGCCTTCCTCCTGGCTACTCCAACCTCGGCCAACAGCTCCCCCACTCCCCCTCCCGCAGCTACTCGCCCAAGCCTCCCCAGCTTCTCCTTTACCCAAATCCAGATAGCAGATGTTCTGAAAGAGCTGCAAAACCTGGACCCGTAAAAATCAGCTGGGCTTGACAATCTGGACCCTCTATTTCTGAAACTATCCGCCGCCATTGTCGCAACCCCTATTACCAGCCTGTTCAACCTCTCTTTCATATCGTCTGAGATCCCCAAGAACTGGAAAGCTGCCGCGGTCATCCCCCTCTTCAAAGGGGGAGACACCCATGACCCAAACTGTTACAGACCTATATCCATCCTGCCCTGCCTATCTAAGGTCTTCGAAAGCCAAGTCAACAAACAGATCACTGACTATCTCGAATCCCACCGTACCTTCTCCGCTGTGCAATCTGGTTTCCGAGCCGGTCACGGGTGCACCTCAGCCACGCTCAAGGTACTAAACGATATCATAACGCCATCAATAAAAGACAGTACTGTGCAGCCGTCTTCATCAACCTGGCCAAGGCTTTCGACTCTGTCAATCACCATATTCTTATCGGCAGACTCAGTAGCCTCGGTTTTTCTAATGACTGCCTTGCCTGGTTCACCAACTACTTTGCAGACAGAGTTCAGTGTGTCAAATCGGAGGGCATGTTGTCCGGTCCTCTGGCAGTCTCTATGTGGGTGCCACAGGGTTAAATTCTCGGGCCGACTCTTTTCTCTGTATATATCAATGATGTTGCTCTTGCTGCGGGCGATTCCCTGATCCACCTCTGCGCAGACGACACCATTCTGTATACTTCTGGCCCTTCCTTGGATACTGTGCTATCTAACCTCCAAACAAGCTTCAATGCCATACAACACTCCTTCCGTGGCCTCAAACTGCTCTTAAACGCTAGTAAAACCAAATGCATGCTTTTCAACCATTCGCTGCCTGCACCCGCTCGCGTGACTAGCATCACCACCCTGGATGGTTCCGACCAAGAATAAGTGGACATCTATAAGTACCGAGGTGTCTGGCTAGACTGTAGACTCTCCTTCCAGACTCATATCAAACATCTCCAATCCAAAATCAAATCTAGAATCGGTTTTCTATTTCGCAACAAAGCCTCCTTCACTCACGCCGCCAAACTTACCCTAGTAAAACTGACATCAACTTCGGCGATGTCATCTACAAAATAGCTACCAATACTCTACTCAGCAAACTGGATGCAGTTTATCACAGTGCCATCCGTTTTGTTACTAAAGCACCTTATACCACCCACCACTGCGACCTGTATGCTCTAGTCGGCTGGCCCTCGCTACATATTCGTCGCCAGACCCACTGGCTCCAGATCATCTACAAGTCCATGCTAGGTAAAGCTCCGCCTTATCTCAGTTCACTGTTCACGATGGCAACACCCACCCGTAGCACGCGCTCCAGCAGGTGTATCTCACTGATCATCCCTAAAGCCAATACCTCATTTGGCCACCTTTCCTTCTAGTTCTCTGCTGCCTGTGACTGGAACAAAGTGCAAAAATCATTGAAGGTGGAGACTTTTATCTCCCTCACCAACTTTAAACATCTGCTATCTGAGCAGCTAACCGATGGCTGCAGCTGTACATAGTCCATCGGTAAATAGCCCACCCAATTTAACTTCCTCATCCCCATACTGTTTTTATTTATTTACTTTTCTGCTCTTCTGCACATCAGTATCTCTACCTGCACATGACCATCTGATCATTTATCACTCCAGTGTTAATCTGCTAAATTGTAATTATTCGCCTACCTCCTCAAATGTATATAGTATTTTTTTCTTCTTTTTTTTCTACTGTGTTATTGACTTATTTATTGTTTACTCCATGTGTAACTCTGTGTTGTTGTCTGTTCACACTGCTATGCTTTATCTTGGCCAGGTCGCAGTTGTAAATGAGAACTTGTTTTCAACTAGCCTACCTGGTTAAATAAAGGTTAAATAAATAAAATAAAAAATAAAAAACCCAAGGGGCTAACATTTTCTAGCTCTAACCTTAGAATTGGGGATTACGTACTGTCCCATGAGTGGCAGAAAACTGAGCCAATCCAGACAGACAACTGAGCCAATCAGGCTCAACGCTCTATATTTTCTGCTGGCTCGCCCCAACACCACAGAAAGCACTGAGCTAGGTTGAAACACCTGCCTTACTCAAGAAAGCAAAAAAAGCGACCATGTTTGGATGCAGCTTTATTAACTCATTGAGATTGTTTTTTAACCCAAAAGTGTGGTGCTTAAAATGAATGATGGGTCACCTTGGTATGTATACATAAGCCTAATCACTGTCTCACAACTGCCCTAGAACTCATGTTAACTAGCTATTCACAGACCACAACCTTGTGGTTATCATGCATTTTTTTCTCAGTCGTTTTAAGGTGTCATAAAAAGCCCATTAGAAGAAAAATCCTGTTTCTTACAAAGCAAACACAAAACATTTGTGACCCTATAGGTCCACTAAAATGAAGATTGCTAACTGACTTACCAACAAAGCCAGACAACTGGCTACAGTAGGAGCAAATAGAAATCCAAGGCAGCCATTGATATCTTTAATAAAGTGCACACCACCCAGTACAGTCACCTATGTAACCTCAGTGCATTTACACAAATATCCAATGACTCCTATGCTTAACCTGTACAGTCATCACCATAACCACAGTTCATTTCAGAATGGTCAACACCGTAGCCACAGTGCACCTCTCACACGTGGTTGTTATCTCCGTAAACCACATTGTATCTCCTGGTCAACTCCGTAACCACTGTTCCCCTCCGTGTCCATCCGTTGAACACTCAGGGATGAGGAGGGTCTTCTGTCTGGGTCCAGTTTTGGACGTCTAAACTGGGGATTTAAGGACTTATGGGAGGTTAAACCCCTGGATTCAAGCCCCCAGTCGCCTGTTTGAGGGATTACACTCCTCAGACCCCCATTTTCACCTCTTCATCTTGGCTGACGAGAAGTGGGGGTTGTCTTTGTGTTCGTGTCTCTGCCTGACATCTCTGGGGGCGAGGGGTCTCTAAATGAGTGGGCTAACTGCTCTTAGACGTTAAAGAGATTCTCCGGTACGTTTGTATATATTTTTTGCCAGTAGTTTTGAATGTAGCGCCCATGAGCTAAAAGTGATCCCCAAAAATTGCATACTACAGTTGTGGGATCTTAATTTGAGCCAGTTTGATACAGCAGAAACATTTTCTTGCAGCAACAGGAAAATGGAATTATTGTGTGTATTATAATTAATGACAATTTATTGTAGGATTTTAGAATTTCAGACTTGATTTTCCCTAACATAAAATGTATCAAATGGAAATTCTAAGCTTTGGTATGCTTTTTAAACCTTGAATACACCACAAGTTCGCATTTCCTGCCGTGCTGGAAAATTATCATCAACAAAATAGTGATCAAATGAAGATTCTATATCTCTACGTCTCAAATGTGCAGATATGTGCACTACATCACTACGTCATTGCTCTCTCTCTCTCTCTCTCTCTCTCGCTCTACTGTGTGTGCGTTTGCTAGCTGTCACTCAAACGGCAAGGTGCTGAAGCTTATTGGCTGAAACTCAAATTGCTAGGGGGCTGAAACTCATAATGTAGGGAAAATGGCACCACACAGCTTCCAAAAAACAGTCGCTTTCAAACTATGGATTTCGTGGCTAATTGAGGTAAAACAGTAATTCTGGTCACAGATTATGCATGCATGAACTACACATTGACAAATCCAGCCTAAAAGCGGGAGGTTAAAATACTTACCTGTCTCCAAAGTACCCGAGCATGTCTTTAATTAAGTCCCCTACTTTAAGCAGTTCTGGACCGGTTTTGACTGACTTTTTGTTGAATCCAGCAGTTGCAGTTTCATCTCGCTGTGATATTCTCAGCCGGATTTTCAGCTCTCAACATGAAAAAATACTAAATAACTTAGTAGAATTGAAACACGACCACTTTCTTTTGGTCACCACTATGTCATCAGTTGTATGAAATGGGTATTGTTTGTTGATTGATTGTTACTACATTTAGAAAGCATTTAATTCATTTCAAACCCTATTCCCTTACTTTTGTTGAATAGGGTGGTTTTTTTCTTCTTATTTTCATAATATTTGTACACCTCAGCAACTTATATCTATTTTTATCAGAAAGGTGAGTTTCAGACCTCTGTATAACTATGCAACATTTCTAATTATTGTTTATGGCCATCTCATGAAGATGTATTACTTTTAGGCATGTCTATTTGAGTGGAAGTTTACATTTTTGTCACACCCTGATCTGTTTCACCTGTCTTTGTGCTTGACTCCACCCCCTTCCAGGTGTCACCCATCTTCCCCATTTATCCCCTGCGTACTTATACCTGTGTTTTCTGTTTGTCTGTTATTATTGACCTCTGACTACCCTGAGCCTGCCTGCCTGCCTGCCCCTGGTGTTACAATAAACATTGTTACTTCACACAGTCTGCACTTGGGTCTTACCTTGATCCCTGATACATTTTGCCATATTGTTCAAAAGGTTAGAAGGTTGTGTAAATGGTACATGCTGTATTGTAATGTAAAGATGAATGCTGAGGACCTTTAGAGTGATAGAAGCCAGTGGAATGCACCATATCTTTTCTAGGGGGGTGTGATGCAACAGCATAAATAGACATCATAGTTACGACGTAGGCCTACAACAGTATTAATGTATCGATGAGATTGACTACCTAATGGACTGCCCTGCTCTAATGGTTTACAAGAACTGCCTATGCTAGCAGTACGGTAATGATTTGACTATATGGGTGTGTGCATGCGCTGCATGTGTGTGTGAGAATGAGGTCAACTTTGTGCCTATGTGAATGAATGGAAAAGTGAGTGTGCATGTGTGGGTGTGTGCATGTGTATGCCTGTGTGCATGCATGTGTTTTCCAGTATGTGGTTTTGTGTGTGTTCATGTTCAGGTATTTGTGCCGTGAGTGTGTTCCGGTATATATGCATGTGTGTGTGGTAGCTTACGCTTCACTTCAGTGTGTGTGTGTTCCGGCATGCCAGGTGTCCGTGCACTGCTGGCCAGAGTGGGAAGCTTGCGCTTCACTTTACAAGGGAGCCTACAGGGGTGGAAGTAAGCTGCCCTGAAACTTTAATGAGAGTCTGACATCTTCAACACGATCGTCTCACTGCCCTCATCCTCATCTAACAGTCCCTATATGTGGAGTGAAAACCAGACAGACAACCTACTTTAATACGAGACAGACATTCTGCGGTCTCCTAAACACAAAGACACTATTGACACTGTTTGTGGTGCTTCATTGTGAAGCTACGGAAAATAGCTTTCCTCTCGTGATTTAATTGTCTTGTGTATAGTACGTTAAATGTACATGCAAGTTGATGACTGTTCCTAATGATTTTGCCTTCTTAATTGTTTTTGTTTGATTGGCCAATTGTCCTATAGCCACATAATTTGCCAATTACAGTAGCAGATCGATATTTCGTTTAAGTTGTTACGTGCTTGGCTGAACTGTAAAAACACTAGAGTACAGTAAATTCAATATGGGGAAATCCCTGATTAGTTGCCCTAATGAGGTCTACTGTAAATCAATGACCCAAATCAATGATGTATGCTTACCTCCTATCACTTAAATCTACACTACAGTAAGTACAGTAAGTACATGCACATCCTTAAAGGAGAACTATTCCACCTCTATTCCTGGGGTTGGGTAAGACAGTGGTTACTACAGAATTAGAATAGCCTACCTCAGTTGCAGTTACAATGACCAAAACCCTTCATTGGAAATAGTTCTCTTTTAACCCCCCCCCCCCCTCTCTGTTCTCTTTAGTCTGTGTGTACGGACCTCTGTCAGGGAGTAAACTGTTCCTGTGAAGTGCTGAACACACAGGCTGGGGGGGGGCAGAGGTCAGACGGGCCATTTTCTTTTGTCCTCTGAAGTGACTGATGTCGGCTGACTTTGTGTCTGTCCAGTAAACCACATTGCCCACAGAAGGCACTATTATTATTATTAACATGGTTGACACTTCCTTTACAGTGCATTTGACCAGTAAAAAAAAACAGTCAAACAAGCTGGTAGTGACTGGCCATTTAGTTGTGAGATTTGACGTGTGGTCAATTATTTTGAAATCAATGTGATTTAACTCATATCTGGTTATGGCATACTGTACCTTGTGACAGAGAGCACTTGCGATTCAATTGAAAGTTCTTGATTGATACTGTTACTCAGTACTAGCTCTCCTGATGGAAGTGCCATTGAAGTACAATTACAGTGCTGGATTAGCCATCTAAAATAACAAGCACATTGATATTCACTGGTAGTAATAATAGTCTGGAGCTATAGTTTGTGATTGGTTTCTCTTTCAACACAGGATTTGTCAATGTCATCTGCACAAAAAACATGAAAAGGACTTGGCCCTTGAATTGTACTGCTTTCTTAGTAGGCTACTTACAGGCACTTTCCATTTGGGTACTGAACCACACCTACAAAATGTTGTCCTATTTACTTTCGAGGAGAGTTCTGCAATAAACAAACCTAAGTCTCAACTGCTGACTTACTTTCGGTTTATCTTATTAATAGATTTATTAGATATATAACTTGTAACTAACTCACAATCCTAACACTAGCTAATCTCTTACCCACTACTGTGCACTGACATTTACAATGATTCTTTCCTCCCCTCTGCTGGGGCCTATTCTCACAAAATTGAGATTCTAGGATTTGCGTGCGCAACAAATTATTGGCATTTGTCAAACTGTCGCAAACAGCATTGATTTTCAACATTGAGTCAACATTGTTTTCATTGATAAATAAGAGCCATACTATATGTGAACGAGTGCTACAACCCCACCTGGAAAATGCCCTCCATTCAC
Source organism: Oncorhynchus kisutch (assembly GCF_002021735.2). Classification (NCBI taxonomy): domain Eukaryota; kingdom Metazoa; phylum Chordata; class Actinopteri; order Salmoniformes; family Salmonidae; genus Oncorhynchus; species Oncorhynchus kisutch. The sequence continues at coordinate 7,097,870 of NC_034203.2, forward strand.
CATTTATGGTAGCAAAAAATGTCCTCATTTGTTGTATGATTTGGAAATGTTAGAACTGGGCCATGCCAGTTTCTAAAAGAAAGCGCAAAGTCTAATTTTAATCACATTTCTATAGCGGTGTGGATAGAATGTTTTCATCTTTTGCAGTGACTTTTTCAAACAAAAAATGCATGCCACCTATTGCGAGTGCCAAACACTGGCTACGCATTCGGCAAGATTGATTGTCTATTCAAACAATTTTAAAGTAAATGCTACAGTCCATACTTCTTTACAATATTATACACTACACGGCCAAAAGTATGTGGACCTCTGCTCATTGAACATCTCATTCCAAAATCATTGGCATTAATATGTAGTTAGTCCCCCACTGCTGCTATAACAGCCTCCACTCTTCTGGGAAAGCTTTCCACTAGATGTTGGAACATTGCTGCGGGGACTTGCTTCCATTCAGCCACAAGAGCATTAGTAAGGTCGGGCACTGATGTTGGGCGATTAGGCCTGGCTCGCAGTCGTTGCTCCAATTCATCCCGAAGGTGTTTGATGGTTATGGGGTCAGGGCTCTGTGCAGGCCCGTCAAGTTCTTCCACACCGAAAGGGCCTTCCTCAAACTGTTGCCACAAAGTTGGAATCACAGAATCGTCTAGAATGTCATTGTATGCTGTAGCATTAAGATTTCCCTTCACAGAAACTAAGGGCCCTAGCCCAAACCATGAAAAACAGCCCCAGACCATTATTCCTCCTCCATCAAACTTTACAGTTTGCACAATGCATTCGGGCAGCGAGTCTTCTCCTGGCAGCCGCCAAACCCAGATTTGTCTGTCGGACTGCCAGATGAGTTGTTGAAGCGTCATTCATCACGGTGCCACGTTGGAAGTTACTGAGCTCTTCAGTCTTCAGGCCATTCTACTGCTAATGTTTGTCTATGGAGATTGCATGGCTGGGTGCTTGATTTTATATGATTTTTGGGGCGGCAGGGTAGCCTAGTGGTTAGAGCTTTGGACTAGTAACCGAAAGGTTGCAAGTTCGAATCCCTGAGCTGACAAGGTACAAATCTGTCGTTCTGCTCCTGAACCCACTGTTCCTAGGCTGTCATTGAAAATAAGAATTTGTTCTTAACTGACTTGCCTAGTAATATAAAGGTTAAAAAATATATATACACAATTGTCAGCAACGGCTGTGGCTGAAATAGCCAAATCAAATTTTATTTGTCACATACACATGATTAGCAGATGTTAATGCGAGTGTAGCAAAATGCTTACGCTTCAAGTGCAGTCAAGACAGTGCAGTAATATCTAACAAGTAATCTAACAATTCCCCAACAACTACCTAATACACACAAATCTAAAGGGGCGAATGAGAATATGTACATGTAAGTATATGGATGAGCGATGGCTGAGCGGCATAGGCAAGGTGCAATAGATGGTATAAAATACAGTGTGAACATGTGATATGAGTAATGTAAGATATGTAAACATTATTAAAGTTGCATTATTTAGAGCGGCATGTACAAAGTGACTAGTGATCCATTTATTAAAGTGGCCAGTGATTGGGTCTCAATGTAGTCAGCAGCCTCTCTGAGTTAGTGATTGCTGTTTAGCAGTCTAATGACCTTGAGATAAGAGCTGTTTTTCAGTCTCTCGGTCCCAGCTTTGATGCACCTGTACTGACCTCGCCTTCTGGATGGTAAAGGTGTGAACAGGCAGTGGCTTAGGTGGTTTATGTCCTTGATGCTCTTTTTGGCTTTCCTGTGACATTGGGTGCTGTCGGTGTCATGGAGGGTAGGTCGTTTTCCACCGGTGATGCGTTGTGTAGACCGCACCACCCTCTGGAGAATCTTGCTGTTGAGGGCAGTGCAGTTTCTGTACCAGGCTGTGAAACAGCCCGACAGGATGCTCTCGGTGGTGCATATGTCAGGGTTTTTGGTGACAAGCCAAATTTCTTCAGGCGCTGTTGTGCCTTCTTCACAACACTTTCTGTTAAGGTGGACCATTTCAGTTTGTCTGTGTACACCAAGGAACTTAAAACATTCCACCTTCTCCACTGCTGTCCCTTCGATGTGGATAGGGGGGGTGCTCCCTCTGCTGCTTCCTGAAGTCCACGATCATCTCCTTTGTTTTGTTGAATGATAGGTTGTTTTCCTGACACCACACTCCGAGTGCCCTCACCTCCCCCTGTAGGCTGTCTCGTCATGTTGTTGGTGATCAAGCCCACTACTGTTATGTCGTCTGTAAACTTGATGATTGAGTTGGAGGCATGCATGGCTACGCAGTCGTGGGTGAAAAGGGAGTACAGGAGGGGGCTGAGCACGCACCCTTGTGGAGCCCCAGTGTTGAGGGTCAGCGAAGTGGAGATGTTGTTTCCAACCTTCACCACCTGGAGGTCGGCCCATCAGAAAGTCCACGACCTAATTGCACAGGGTGGGGTCGAGACCCAGGGCCTCCAGCTTGATGGTGAGCTTGGAGGGTACTATGGTGTTAAATGCTGAGCTGTATTCGATGAACAGCATCCTTACATAGGTATTCCTTAATTGGTATGAGATTGTGCAGTGTGATGCTGATTGCGTCGTCTGTGGACCTGTTGGGGCGGTATGCAAACTGAAGTTGGTCTTGGGTGGCCGGTAAGGTGGAGGTGATATGATCCTTGACTAGTGTCATGACATTGGCCTGGGGGGGGGGGGGGGGGGGGGGGGGGGGGGTTTATGACAGTCATAAATACCCCTTCCCCCCTTTTTCCTCTCTCTACCCTACTGAGGTTACATTTGCAAAAAAACATAGAGATTCTGGGAACATCAGTAGGTGGGGGAAATGAACTATGTTCTGGTAATCCGAACAATTGAACATATGCGGTGGTACTGAATATGGTAATGAATATGATGTCAGTTTGGTTGTCATCTGAGACATTCTCATCAATGATAAGATGACATAAACTCCACAGTGGAAAGTCTACACCTCAGAGTTATTGGATTCACATGGAATTGTTGTTCAATTTAAAGGTTTGAATATTACATTATTTGTGATGGGATGAAATGTGATTTTAGCTTCTAAAATGGGAGATGTGGGTTTTCTTAAGATAGGGCTGCTCAATCAATCAGTGGCCCGCCCTGTGAAGGGACATGGGCTATAAAACTTTTCAAACACACCCTTCTCTCCCTTCCCATATAAGCCCTTGACGACAATAGAACTTCCTGTTCCGAGGACTTGAGGACGACGGTCCTATGTCAGAATGGTTCAGATAATAACTACAGAACGAATCCAACATCAGCGTGAGCTTTGGTTGCGAATGGTATGAACTTTTATTCACTACAGAAGTGATACCTCCTAGCCGTTGAGTTAGCAACCACAGCTACAAACGCAGGTTAGGAAGGAACAGACAGAGTATACCGTCTACCACACAACAACGTTATTACAACGTATCCAATTTACCAGCAGAGACATTCTTCAAAGGACTCGGTTGGGCAACACGGCCTTCCATCTACAACCTACTGAAGCGCAGCTCAGAGTAAATATTTATTGCATTTTCCTTTTCCAAATGGGCGGTAATTTAGAATGCATAACATACTGTATTTACAATAGCACAGCGTCTTCCTTTGTTACTCAGTCTTCCCGCTCTCTCACTCAAACCCAGCCCTTTTCTTTTGTGTAAGAAGCTGTCATATCTCTTTCCGCCCGCTAGGGACGTTTTCCTTTATGACGTAATTTGTAATCAAGTTATGATTTAATTATGTGTATGTGTAATTCTGTGTGATTAATTAGGTATTCAGTAAATAAATAATTAAACCCAATTTTGTATTGCAGATAACTAAGAATTTACAACTTTCAGATGAGACTGAAATAAGATGACGGTTGATATTGACTGCTATTGATGTAAAATATTACTAGGTCTTTAAGAGTTTATTTGGAAGATATCAGCTCTATAAATATTTTTTCGTGGTGCCCGACTCTCTAGTTAATTACATTTACATGATTAGCTCAATCAGGTGATATTAATTACAGATAAATTATTTTATAGAATAGCATGTCATATCACTTAATCCGGCATAGCCAAAGACACGACACTAGTCTCTCAAAACACTTCATGATGACAGAAGTGAGTGCTACGGGGCGGTAGTCATTTAGTTCAGTTATCTTTGCCTTCTTGGGTACAGGAACAATGGTAACCATCTTGAATATGTCTGTAAACACACCAGCCAGCTGGTCTGCGCCTGCTCTGAGGACGCAGCTAGGGATGCCATCTGGGCCAGCAGCCTTGCGAGGGTTAACACGTTTAAATGGGGTGTCCACATACTTTGTAGTGTATATTGTTCAGTATTTTGTTGATCAATACATGATTTTCTTTCTCCTGCCTTGGTATAGGCTCTGAGATGAAATAGGCTATGGTGTTGCGCTCCTATTGCACATCAATACTGCAGCCTACACTTACAGTTGAATAGTTTAAATAGGCTAACGTTCTATTTACTTTCAAGCACGCTTGGCTATTGAATGAACAATTGATAGATGGAAGACTCATTTTTGTTGTGCAGCGGGAATCGACCTGTTTGACCTTTTGATGTCAGAAAAGTAGGGACAGTGATATGTCCTGCAAAATGATTATGATTTAAGCCTACATAAGAAAAGTAAAACAAACAGAGGCCTATTAGGCTATATGCTGCTGTGCGATATCATTACCAATGGCAAATGCATCTGTTTAATCATTTTGGCCTATGTTTTAATATTTTAGTATTATTCCCAACCACCATAATACCTCCAAGTTCCCCAAAACAACAACATGAGCTTGCAATACAATTGATCGACCACTAGAAGTTGTACGTCCTCATGCTTTAAGCTTTGCTTGGAGATACGTACATTTTTACCAACCTTTGCAGGAAAACTGAGCCTCCTGCTCCCTACCTGCTCTGCTCTCTGCTGTATCTAAATCAATACAATTGAATTAGGGACAGCAGTTAATACACCCTAAATTCCCATTTGTTTCTGTAAACTAATTTGTGGTCGCCTCTGACACAGTCCCCGTCCCCCGCCTCCCCTCTGCAGGACTCCTTGTTTCTGCAGCCGAGTGCGAGACCGACCGAGGGGGGAGGGAGGGGGGAAAGTGAGGGGAGGGGGAGGGGGCGAGGGGAACGGAGGGTAGGGTTGATGAAAACAACAGATCGCTGCTACCCTAATCCTTTTGTGTATACGGTGTTAATCCAGCCGTAAAAGCCCGCTGCATCCGCGCCTTGTACCCGAGCGCTCCCATCACACAAACAACTAACCTGTGTCCTTATGGAAAGCAATGTCTGGATAGTCATACTGTAAACACAGCACTACCAGCAGTAGCATCTCATAACAAACACACAAGATCACAACCTCAAACTCTAACTGTGCCTGTTGTGTGTCCATTCGTCTGCATCCTTAACATAGATTTCCTTTTTGCGTGGTTGTGCAGAGTGTGTTTTAATTCATGTGGGGGGGGGGGGGGGGGTGAAGTTGTGTTTTGCAGATGGATTTTGTTTTTTGGGTGCTTTCTGACATTTTCTCTATGTGCATTTGTTGTTTTTGTTCCATTTGTGCATACAGAGTCGTTGGTTTGTTTGGTATGGACGTATGAATGCATACATGTGAATGTAAGTCAGTGTATTCATTGTGTGCTGTGTTTTTGTGTGTATCCCATGCTTGTTTACAAGCTGAACGAGAGAGGGGGGGGGGATAGAGGGAGGGAGCGGTAGTGTGGTTGCCGGGGCAGGGGGGGGGGCTGTGTTTAAAGAGGACACACCCTGGCAGCAGCGGAGGCACCAATGCCCCTCCCACCCCCAACCCCCTCTACTCCAACCCACAACGCCAGGCAGCTGATTAGAGAGCTCTCCGTGGTGCTGAAAAGAGAAAAACACATTCAGACACACAGTAGGTGCAGTACGGCCATGAGAGAGAGAGAGCGAGAGAAAGAACGTGAGAGAGTGAGCGAGAGAGAGAGGAAGGTAGAGTAGGCGTGTTCTTTGTGTTGTGATCCACGCTTCTGAAGCTTGGACTCATCTGCTGTGGCTCAGGCTAGCAGAGAGGAGCTCTGTGTGGATGAGAGAGGCAGTGGAGGGATGCTTCGACTGAACACCCCCTGACACAAACATACACACACCGCTCTTCTTTTCAACTACGGGCACGAACTGCACCTGTGGCACACACACACCTGGAAAGCCGAGGGTTCATCGGATCAGACAGAAAAAGCCACGAAGAACAAGTCAACTCCGGCGTGTGAATTCATTCTGCAGAAAGTGGCTGCAAGTCAAGAGGAGTGTGTGCGAGGCTTGTTTGTGTCTGTCTGTTTGTCAGTGAGGATGTGTGTGTGATGCTGTTAGGGTTTGGTCCAGTGCTGCTGCCTGCTCCCGTGCTCTGTAGCATGTGCAGATGAGTGTGAAGCAGGCCCCTGGGTTGGAGTCTAGCATCGTTTGGACAGGGGGCTTGGGTCTCTCCGGCTACCCAGGGGAGGGAGCACTGATCTGGGCATCCACCGGCCTTGCTGGCACTGCCCCTGCCCTGGAGTACTCCTCTGAGCAAGCCTTACTGTCGGGAGCGTACAATGGCTACTGGACTTCCCTGTGGATTTAAGTGGAATTCTGCACAGATGCTCCAGGATCTGTCCGAGTTGTTCAGAGGCTCGCACTGGACTCACCTGGAGAACACCACTTTGGCCCTCAAGTCAGCAGGGACACAGCTCCACTGTAAGTAACACACACACACACACACAGAATACAACCTTACCGTGAAGTGCTTAGTTACAAGCCTTTAACCAGCAATATGGAAAATATAAATAAAATAAATATTTACTAAATAAACGAAAGTAAAAAATTAAATCCAAATTTACACAAGAAAATGACGTAACTATAACGAGGCTATTTACAGGTTAGTCGAGGTAATTAGTAAAGTGACTATGAATAGACAATAAACAGCGAGTAGCAGCAGTGTAAAAACAAGAGGGGGGGGGTCAATGTAAATAGTCTGGGTGGCCATTGATTAAATGTTCAGCAGTCTTATGGCTTGGGGGTAGAAGCTGTTAAGGAGCCTTTTGGTCCTAACTTGGCGCTCCGGTACTGCTCCGGTACTGTAAGCAGAGAGAACAGTCTATGACTTGGGTGACTGGAGTCTTTGACAATTCTTTGGGCCTTCCTCTGACACCACCTAGTATATAGGTCCTCCATATCAGGAAGCTTGGCCCCAGTGATGGACTGGGCCGTACGCACTACCCTCTGTAGCGCCTTACGGTGAGATGCCGAGCAGTTGCCATACCAGGCGCTGATGCAACTGGTTAGGATGCTCTCGATGGTGCAGCTGTAGAACCTTAAGAGGATCTGGGGACCCGTGCCAAATCTTTTCAGTTTCCTGAGGGGGAAAAGGCATTGTCGTGCCCTCTTCATGACTGTCTTGGGATGTTTGGACCATGATAGTTCATCAGTGATGTGGACACCAAGGAACTTGAAACTCTTGACCCACTGCACTTCAGTTCCATCGATGTTAATGGGGGGCCATTTCGGCCCTCCTTTTCCTATAGTCAAAGATCAGCTCCCTTGTCTTGCTCACATTGAGGGAGAGGTTGTTGTCCTGGCACCACATTGCCAGGTCTCTGACCTCCTCCCTATAGGTTGTCATCGTTGTCGGTGATCAGGTCTACCACTGTTGTGTCGTCAGCAAACAGTGCCATTGATTTCATAGGGTTCACCTTTGTTACCTGATCCTCTGTATGATGAGGGATGGTTTTCACTGACCTAGCTGTGCAATTCTTTTGACACCGCTCGAGAATATCCCCATACCCCCAGTGCCACCGTTGCCTAGATACGGACGTAGTGTGCCACTTTCATTCCCGTTTGGGGGAAAAGGCTGCCTTGGATGACCAACTGTTGCAATCAATGTCACCTAAGAAGAGGAGAGGATGGAGAGGGCAGTAAAAAGTGAGGCGTAGTGAGGGAAAGATAGGATGTGGGTTAGGTTCAGAGCTGCAAAACAACATTTTAAGAGAAAAGATTGAGTAACAAATTGCACGCACTGGAGAGAGAGCATCTCCAACAGATATAGCTGATTTTAAATGAGAGAAAAGATAAAAGAAAGAGGTGAAAGGAAGGGAAGAGATGATGAACTGTGCAGGACCATAGGAGGAGAAGCAGGGCTGCAAGGTTTTACTGAAAAACAGTGTGATAAACAAGCTGATCCCAGCGCTGCACAGCGCTGCAGGCTTACAGGGATTACAGAGGCAGGCTTAATTCAGCTCCAGCAGTGTTTGAATCCTGTGTTGCCCCCCCCCCCTGTCACTGACAGAATTTTACCTCTGCACTGAACACATCCACTTAACATGTCCACTCATCACTTCAACACTGAGATTTCACAGTGGGCTTCAAAAGTGCTTCACCACTCAGCAGCTTCATGAAACCACTGCGCTTTGAAACTGTGGTACATGGACCAAAATTCAACCACTAGATGCAGCGCAGAGGGTCGGCACTCAGAAAAAGATGGAAAAGTGCCGTGTGCCTGTGCATCAATGATAAACTTCAACTATGAGATGCAATTCTGCAGCATTAACTGTAGCGCTCCAGCCACGAGCTAAAACACAGTACTGTAAATTAGGTCTGTCTCTCGTCTCTCTGTGACCCTGATTCAAAACTGGGCCCTTTTAAAAATGAGTGGTCTCTGGAGCAAACCGGAACAGACTGCCCCACGTGCAGTTAAACTCACTAACCCCAACGTCGAGGTTATTCATGGACAGACAGAACAGACAGACAGTAGAGGTACAGTGTGCCAGACAATTATCTGGTCTTTCTAAGTTAGCCATGCCATCCATTTGGCTGCTCTCCAAACTCTCTGACTCACACAGACACGCACACTCGCGCGCACACACACACACACGTTCTCACATGCACACATGGGCAGACAGACCGTCACACACACACACACACACACACACACACACACACACACACACACACACACACACACACACACACACACACACACACACACACACACACACACTGTCCCCCAGGTCCCCTCCCCCCACTCCACACACAGTCCACTCAGTGCCGCTCACACGTAAACAGCACAAGTCTCTTAGGCTTATCTGAAAACATTGACCTACATAAAAGTGTGCGTTCTCTTCTCTTCTGCTACAGACTCCTGCAGGACGCACTGTGCTGTTGCACGCACACACATACCGGTACACACACATTCCCTCTCAAACAGCATCTATGCACAGTGTGCACTCTGCATCTACGAGCTCACTGAATTCGCACACCCCATCGTCAGATGCTCAATGGTGCGTTTGGATGTGGCTGTAAACAGTGCTGTTTTCACCGTCCATTCCTCTCATTTGAGCGAAAGCAAAGGGGTTGACAGTCAGGGAAGAGGCTCTTTTTCCCCCAATGGAGCATCCTCCTTCACGCAGCTCGCCTGTGACGCACAACTGTTTGTGGAGGAATCTTATAAAGAATAATCTTGTGTAGAAGCAGGCAAAAGCACAAACCAGATTATTTGATCAGGAACCGCAGCAGTTCTACGTGTAAATCCAGCACAAACCACAGGAATGCACATGAGTGCAATCAGTAGCATAATGCCTGATATTCTGTATGCGTAGTACGTGACGTTGAAGGACTTCTCAGTACTGTATGTTGCTTCATCCTAAGCCTAAGGCTACTGTCATTCGGGTTGTGTGTCATTTGTTTTCCTTCTTTCATTCGTAAGTTCTTGATCCATTGAAGCCATTTATCAGGGCGACTAGACAGTGGGGCCCCTTCAGAGTTGTGCGTTTGTACTATACGTTTCCCATGCTCCAGGGGGGATAATGATGAAACTTGTGGTCGCAGCCATGACGCAACTGTTACCACTAATACTAACAACCCATTTATAAGCAAAAAAAAAACACCCATACACAGCCACCAGCCACCGTAAACATCACTGAGCCCACTATACCATATTTGTCATTAACACTACTCTATCTTCCTCTCGAAGAAGGCTGCCGGATCGCTTGTGAAGAATGATGAGCTCCAAAGAGGAAGAAACTCTGAGATTTCTCCAGTATGTTGAAGATAGCGGACTAAGAGCCTACAGCGGGCTGGTCTCTCAGAATTTGGATCACGCCAGGAATGAGAGGAACAGGATTTACCTACAGGAGAAGAACGACAAGAAGAGAAAACAGGAAGAAGCCATAAAGAGGTAGGAGACTTAAAAATGTGTTCGTACACCTACAGGACACTCCTTCCAAAACCTGGGCCGCAGACCTTTGAGAAATGATACAAATATACAGGCACGTCATGCTTGTCTATAGACGTGAGATGTCACACCATACGAGGACTTAATGTTAAATGTAACAAAGCATCAACGACAGTCATGCATCTTATAATACACCTGAAGACACACACACACACACCGCATGCTTATACAGTTATATATAGACTCACTTATACATGATATGCTTGTAAAGTCGCAGGCTTAAGTTGCACTGTGCTGCCGATGACACGGACCTCTTACAATTACAATTACAGCCTCCAAGACAATGAATCTGGCCCAAACGAGCCCTTAGGGCACCTTGTCCAATCTTTCAAGGGGGCCTTCGGATTTCCATTTCCTTAAGCTGAGTGTACACTATGTGATTTTGGCCCATAAGTTTTTGAGATCGGAGACTACTTGGGGCGCGCGGCCGCCACCGACACTCGTTTAATGTGAACGAGTCAGAGACAATATCTGAGGGCTTTGACCCTTCTTTGAGCAGTCTCAGACGTCCCAATATTTGGAAACGTGTTTGAATTTATCGGCACAAAATCTGCAATGCTCTTGTAGTGTGAGACATGCAACAACAAGATTTGAGAACTGTGATCTGCAGTAGCCAGTGAGATGATGACGTTGCATCGCATCACCCAGAATGTGTACACTGGAGCAGGGGAAATGACTCTGACACACAATGTTATTAAATTCAAAATGTATTGGCTAGATATTTCAACTCTGTAGCACACGCGTGAATGTCTGACGTTTATGAGGCTGCTTTGAGCTATGGCTCGTTCTAGCTATCTAATCACATCCTTGTTTTAACGAGACAGCGTGGTATCGAGAATCCTCACCACAAAGGGAAGAACCTTATCGTGTGTGACCCACGTCTGCGCCACATCGTTTAGTGTGCACGGTGCACACCACTACGTCGGCAATGTAAAACACAACAGGAAAGACGGTTGTTTAATGTGAGAGGCTCAGCGATGTTAGGATTTTAAAAGTTGTGTAGTGTTCCGCCCGGCATTATGGTGTGCTATTCTGATTTGGAGCAAAGGCTTGTACTGCGTTGGTCAAACTGTTGAGTTTCCATACACAACAGAGATGAAAGGATGTGTGTACTGTTTGTGGTTCTTGAGTGGGTGTGCGTGTGCGTGCGTGCGTGTGTGCGTGCGTGTGTGCGCGTGTGTGTGTCTTGGGTGTGTAACATGTCCTCAGTCCCTTCTGTTAAGAGCTCACAGTGTGTGTGTGTGTGTCCCTTAAGCCATGGCATATTGCTATACTTTGGGGTGCCAGTGGGTCGGTGCGGGCCTCTCTACGGAGTAGAGTTAATTTATCATTTACTGACTTATTTGGGACTTGTCCTTGGCTAGAGGTCGTCCCTGCCTGCTCCACTTGATGGAGAGTAGTTTTAAGGTAGCCTGGTCTCAGATCTGTTTGTGCCGTACAGCCAACCCTTATGGTCATTGTTTGGCATGGTAATGACAATAGGACTTGGCAAGACGGCAGAAACAGATGACAACAACCATAGGAGCACAAACAGATCTGGGACCAGGCTAGATTTAGGGAGATTGTGATCATAAAATTGATGGATGAGCCCACATTCACTATTGGACATAAATGCACTAAGTGTGTGATTGGTTTAAGGTTGTTTTTAATGTAGGGTCTATCAACAGAACTCTAGGCTATATTTGTTAGCTGGCTAATGATGGAAGATTGGGCCAAAACTCAAAACCAGTCATATATAAGGTACATAATATTATTTACTAACTGAGAGTTTGTAATTTCAGTCATCTGATACAGTGGTTACAAACACTTCTACAAAGCATTGGAATTTGCATTGGAATAGTCAGTAGTGTCTTGCAAATGTTTGCGTCCTCTTTCATCCTCTGTCCAGGTGAAAGTGAGGCAGAGGAGACTGGTTGTCCTTACTTGGGGCTATGTAGCGGCACCACGTGGCATCCGAAAGCTGAGCGAATAGGAAGTGGCTGCACGACATGGGCAGCACGTGGAGCCGGCGTGCTTTGGTTGTGTGTGAACAAGTAGGCGCTGTGGAGGCAAGTGTGTGGTTCGCCCATAAAAGATATGACAGCAGATGGATAGAGAGGCGTCTGGTTGTGTGTTGCTTTCCAATGCTACATGTTAACAGTGGTAGCAGAGTTCCTCGACAGATTCTCATTCTACAAGTGTTTGCGACATTTTCTAGGTCTAGGGAATGTGTTCCAAACCTGAACAGTCATCACTCTTTAAGCCTTGTATGGCATTGATTGCTTTCACCTGTTAAGCTCTGAAAATGTTGTAGAGAGTGTCAGGTATGTGCAGTGTATGTGCAGCTTTGGCCATTTAGTGTCTTCTTCTGATAGTAAATCTGACATCAACTACAGTTGACTCATAATATTATAGTAGGTGCCAGCAGTGCAACTTTTTTCCATTCATGAACTGTATATGTTCTCTGCACTTGCAATGTTTCTATGCACCGCACCGTTTACACGAGTAGCGTTTATGAGCAAGTTCTGTTTGAGAAACCAATATAGTGCATGTTTTAAAGCACAAAGTCCCAAGTCCCCCAGTCGTATGACGAAACGTTCTGTGGAGAGCACAAGAAACTCATATAACTTTTCACTTAATAAACACATGGCAGCAAAAGTTACCTAGCACACCGACAGCGAGTCTGATGTCATCCTAATTTTGTACCCATTCCAAGGGAGGTGCTGCCTTGAGGAAAGTGCTATCTAGTGTCCTGATATCTCTCTATCCGTCTCTCAGCTGTTGTCAATGTAAAATATTAATACACAGTAGCTAGAGGAAGAGTATAAAAAAAATTGCTGGATTTTGGACGAAGCCTATAAGTAGGTCAATGAGACGACCCATTTTTACAGTAAATGATGGAGGGAGAGAGAGAAGCAAAAATAAAGAGAGATAGAGAGGGGGAGAAAGAGAGATATACGAGAGAAAATGGGAGAGAGAGAATGGGAGAGAACGGGAGAGAGCGAGAGGGAGGGGGAGAGAAAAGAAACCTGTTAGAAAGAGATTAAGTGTGGAGAGCTCGCTAGCAGGAGATGTGTTCTGCCTGGTGACAGCTGGAACAGCCGCAGGCCAATCAGAGCACCAAGTTGGTTTGAGTGAGGAGGGTCTTCCTGCCTACAGTGCCATCCCACTTGTGTTTCCATTGTATCTGAAGGAGTAGTTATTCACACACACACAGGGATATACACGCACAGGGTTGTTGTCGGGCAGTTCTGGTTCTGTGTCTACTTGTGTCTCTATGTGACTTGGAATGTGCAATATGTCACCAACAAACAAAATAATTGGGTTTATGTGTGAGATTAATTGTAAGGGAAAAGTCTGTCCATAACACTCAGTGTGTATTGTCACACATGCACACACACACACACACACACACACACACACACACACACACACACACACACACACACACACACACACACACACACACACACACACACACACACACACACACACACACAGATAGATAGATATGCACAGCAAACCTCACACACAAACTTAGTTCTGTTCTTTTTTGGTGTCTTATTGTGCATTCAATGTCACATAGACTCAAGTAGCCTACTGACACAGAGCCAGAACTGCCCGACGACAACCCTTCATCCAACTGTTCCTTGTGCACCTGTGGTCTAAGTTCCAGCCAATCACTGGGCAAAGATCCTATAAATAACACACAAATACACTCCAGTAGTTACACACCTGGTACATACACAGTTCTGTATGTGTTAATGTTCATGGGTGCTTTCCTGCAGACGCCTGTGTGTGAGCGAGCAGAGCTTAATTATTATTACGTCTGGTTATGATTACATTATTATTGTCATTTCTGCAGAGTATATGAAGCCATATTTCCACATTGCATGGATAAAGTTTTTCCAATTCTAGAAATAACAAATGATTATGAAAAAACAATAATGTTATAACCTATCATTTCTGCCGCGTTTATGAGTTCAAAGCAAAAGCTACAACTCGTCACTTGATTTACTATACTGAAAACAATGAAGGTTCTTAAAGGGTTCTTCCTCAGCTGGTATGGTTCCTTGGGGAACTCTTAGCCGATAAAGAACCTTTGAGTTAAGTGGAGGTTTCTTGACGGGACATCTACAGTTCTTCGGGAATTCTTAAAGGTTCTTGAAATATATGGAAGCCTGCAGATGTGTCCCTTTCATAGCATACAGAAAATTGGCCAGTATTAACTTCTTTGGGCTGGAGGCAGTATTGAGTAGCTTGTATGAAAAAGGTGCCCAGAGTAAACTATCCAAACATTTGGATAGAAAACACTCTGAAGTTTCTAAAACTGTTTGACTGATGTCTGTGAGTATAACAGAACTCATATGGCAGGCAAAAACATGAGAAAAAAATCCAACCAGGAAGTGGGAAATCTGAAGTTTGTAGTTGTTCAACTCTTGGCCTATCGAATACACAGTGTCTATGGGGTCAAATTGCACTTCCTAAGGCTTCCACTAGATGTCAACAGGCTTTAGAACCGTGTTTGATGCTTCACTGTGAAGTGGGGGCGAATGAGAGGGGAATGAGTCAGAGGTCTGCCAGAGATCCACGAGCTGGTGACGCACGCTCACGTGAGAGTTAGCTCTGTTCCATTGCATTGAAGACAAAGGAATTTTCCGGTTGGAACATTATTGAGGATTTATGTTAAAAACATCCTAAAGATTGATTCAAAACATCGTTTGACATGTTTCTACGGACTGTAATGGAACTTTTTGACTTTTCGTCTGCTCCTAGTGATCCTGGGTGAGTTTGAATTTGTGAACTAAATGCGCCATCAAAAGGAGGTATTTGGACATAAATGATGGACTTTATCGAACAAAACAAACATTTATTGTGTAACTGGGATTCCTGGGAGTGCATTCTGATGAAGATCATCAAAGGTAAGTTAATATTTATAATGCTATTTCTGACTTCTCTTGACTACTCAACATGGTGGATATCTGTTTGGGTTGTTTTGGTCTCTGAGCGCCGTACACAGATTATAGCATGATGTGATTTTTCCGTAAAGTTTTTTTGAAATCTGACACAGCGGTTGCATTAATTAGAAGTGTATCTATAATTCCGTGCATAATAGTTGTATCTTTAATCAATGTTTATTATGAGTATTTCTGTAAATTGATGTGGCTCTCTGCAAAATCACCGGATGTTTTGGAACTACTGAACGTAATGCGCCAATGTAAACTGAGATTTTTTTATATAAATATGAACTCTATCGAACAAAACATACATGTATTGTGTAACATGAAGTCCTATTAGTGTCATCTGATGAAGATCATCAAAGGTTAGTGATTAATTTATCTCTATTTCTGCTTTTTTGTGTCTGTGATTTTCTGTGACTTGGCTCTGACCTAACATAATCGTTTGGTTAGCTTTCGCTGTAAAGCCTTTTTGAAATTGGACACTGTGGTGCGATTAACAAGAAGTGTATCTTTAAAATGGTATAAAATACTTGTATGTTTGAGGAATTTTAATTATGGGATTTCTGTTGTTTTGAATTTGGCACCCTGCACTTTCACTGGCTGTTGTCATATCGATCCCGTTAGCGGGATCTCAGCCCAAAGAGTTATTAACTGGTGTTGATTTTTCTGTGTAACACTTTTTGTGTTGATTCAGGAGATAAATTAACACCGTAGAGAGATTAACACTCAGTGGTGTAAAATAACCCCAGTATTGGTGACAATAACCAAAGTTGAACCAAAACCATGCCCATCGTTATCATATTTCCCAGCATGCTCTACTGCAGGTGGAATTGTTCGTTTCAATATCTATGTTTTTGCATGTACACAATTGATTAATTAATCGTATTCTACTCAAATATAAATAACATACATTTTTGTAAACTAATTCAATCTGTCACTATAGACTGAGGCTATTGCACCCATTACTGAAATTATTGTTCCACTTTATATCATCTCATATCTTAGTCTTCCTAACACTGGCAGTCATTCTGAAAGCAAATGCTGGCTATCCCCGCTTCCTGGATTCCAATAGGAATCACTTTGCAAGATAGCATAATGTGCCGTTCAGGCCTGATGTGGCCTGTAAACCATGAGTTTCAGGCTACTGTATTAGGGTAAAACTAGGGTCTCAAAATAAGCCTTATGAATTATGCTGTGTTAAAAAATAAATGTTTAATGATAACACATTCACTTAGGATTTCACATGATGAAGGCCACAGGACTGAAAAGGTATGAATGCAACAACCATGTCTCTGTCACTAGCAAACACAGTTATTGGTGGTACTGGTAACTCAAAAATGTACCCTGAGAAATATGCAGATTTTTCTCAACAATAGGGTGTTAAGTGTGTGTGGTTCTTCAAAGAACCATCCCATTTAAGGTTCTTCAGAGAGCCTAAAATGGTTCCCTTATGGTAGGGCTCCCCAACCCTTCCTGGAGATCTACCTTCCTGTTGGTTTTCAGTCCAACCCTAATTTAACACACCTGATTGTACTTATTAGCTGCTCAACAAGACCTTAACTAGCTGAATCAGATATGATAAATTAGGGTTGGGACTGAAAGCCTACAGGACAGTAGATCTCCAGGAAGAGGGTTGGGCAGCCCTGCCTAATGGCATCGCCCTGAAGAACCTTATTTGGTTTCAACTTGAACCTTTATTTTTTACAGTGTACATAGGGAAAATAATAACTCCTGCCATTCAGATACCATGATTAGTGTGTTCATGGTTAAAAAATAATAGGAAAGTACCAAAGAGAGTGTTTGAAACAGGCACTGTCTTCTAGGCTACATAACATCAGCTGGTGCCAAGCTCCTCTGGGCACAAGGCATGACCAGGAATACATACTGAGAGCTGTGTGATTTTTCCCTTCCTGGTTTTAAAAATGCCAGCTCAATGCTACCTCCATCATGTGCGTGACTGGCACGGTCCACTGTAGTGATTCATAACCTGAGATCCTGGAACCCTCAGGTGGTGTGTGATAGGTTTGGTAGCTGGAGGAGGGTAGGTGTCATATAGCTGTACACAAGGGAGGTCCACAGGTTCAAGGAAAGAGTCACCCATTTTGAATGCTACATCTCTGAGCGATGTTCTATCGATTCCCTTGGGTCATTTCATGTCTTCATGTGTATCTGAGCTATTGCCGTTCAAGCAATGCAGAAATTCGCAATGACATAGCATTGCGATAAAGCTGCTCTCTGTAGACTGATTGCAAAAACGTCTGTCATACATAGATTTCAATACTGGCTGATGTCATAACAGCCATTTAGCCATTTATATTATTTCTTCAATATTCCTACCTCGAGAAATGTGTAATTTAACAGTGGGTCCTCCACATGTCTCCTATTTGTCTGCCTCTTCAGTCCAGGGTGCATTGCATGGTGCCATTGCAAGGCCGTTGCAAATATCAGACTCTGCGAGGCACACTGATCTGTAGATTGAACATGGTGAGATTGTAGACTCCTACATTTTATAGTGCCGTTTGTTTAGGCGATTTTACAGCTAACTAGCTACTTCACATGCTGTTATTGACATTGGTATTATTGTGTGTAACTACATTTGCTAGCTAGCTACCTAGCTTGCTAGTCAGCCAGCCCATTGAGAGAGCATTGCGCGTGTTGTAGTCGACTTGATCTGCAACAGTTTTCCACACCGATTTTCAGATGTTGCATACAATCTTAGTATAACAATAAAATGAAACATTTGTTCACAAAAAAAAGTTCTCACATATTAGTGTTATTTAACACTGTGAATTTTAGGAATTAATAGTTTTGAGTGGATTTTTCCTTTTAATAACTACAGATCGAGGTTTAGAACTTGGGAGTTGTAGTCTCTCATCTGTTCGTTTGTTGTGCGGAGCTGGACAGCAGCAGTCTTTGTGTCTGGTTTCCGTGGGTACCCTGTTGCTAGGCAAAGTTAAGCCCCTAACCAATGAACCCAACCCTGCAAGCTCCTGCTGCTCAGCAGCTGGCTTGGAGTCAGTGGGAGTCAGCAAAGTCACACACACATAAAACGCAAACATCCACCCACCCCCGCCCATGCATGCATTCAAGCATTTGTACGCACACAATGCCACTTAATGTCACAATAATCTTCCAACTTTGTATTTTGACTGACACATTGACTTAATGTATGGATAAACTCTTGGACTTAATTTCCACAATGTGGGCTAAACCACCAAAAGATACCAAAACACAAAGGGTTTTAGGTTGGTTTTCCTATAACTAACTGATTCAGTGCAGATGATTGATTCCCCTCAATGACAGTAACTGGACAAAAACGGTTTAGTATACTAATATGTCAACATCACTGTTTCTGTCCAATTGGTCTTGATGGAACATTCATTCTATATTTTCCAAAACAATTTGGTCATTCCAATTTTCTAACCTTTTCAAAGAGGCACTCTGCAACTGGAGTACTGTCTCCATCAGGGATGAATTACATGTGGTTCAACTCTCATCCACTGACATTGTGAAAACTCTGTGTCAGTGCAATGAGGAGTTTGAGTTGTAGTTGAGCTCCAACAGAGAAAGATGCATAAGTAGGGAGGAAGTACACATTCACCACAGCAGATGATGCACAGTAGTTTGAATGGCCACTGCGTGAGTGGGTGTGTGCATGTGCAAAAAGTTCTGTAGGTTTGTGGTTGGAGAGAGAATAAGGCTATTTGCTTTTGTCATTTTTCAACTTGACTTACAGGTATTTACTCTGATTTTTAAAAAATGTATTCAAGGTGTTGACCATATACTGTACCACAATCAACACATTTTTGTATCTGACAATATCTGATGATATAGGGCTATAAAAACTAAGACAAAAAAAAATGATTCAGCTAGACTACTTCCTATTTTTGTCCGCCTCATCATCTCCAAACTTTATTTAAACTTTCGCCGTGATATATTCTGTTTGCTGGTGACCTTCTAAATAAAAAAATTGTACTTGAAATGAAGCTAAAGTCACCACCATCTGGCAGTAAGAGAGTCAGAAATCAACTCTACAGTCCTGTGACTGTTAAAGCCCCATTCTGCCACATGAACCACTCCATTCAGGCTAATCATCCGGGTTTTTAAAGAGGGATCGATGGTGGCCGGAGTGGGGAGACTTCCATCGTGTCATTGTGTCTCTGCGGCTGGGAGCGCTGAGCTAACCATGCCCAGGGTTAAACACAAATCAATGGCTACCCACAGAGAGGTTCTCTCGGCTGAGTGGCACTAATGTGGCTCTCATTGTTGACGCTTGCATCATTTGAGCACTCATAAAGAGAGTAGGGCAAGCGGAAACACACCCACGTGCACAAACAAACATCGAAGTAGACCTCGGTGTGCTATTTTTGGTTGACATTCTTGTGAAAGGGCAGACTTCCAGAGATGAGGGAAGGACTGATGTATCGGTGATGTTTTAAGTTGACTAATTATCTTTATAGATTAATCTTTGTCACAGTAACTTACTACAACTGTTTGAATGAAAGATTGATCGATTTATTGCTTATTGTTTATTTCTGGATCAATCATTTTGGATTTGAAAGCAATACATTTCATCTTTATAGTGTTCAGTGTGGTTACATTTGCTTGGTTTTCCATCCATAATAAATGGTTTCTATGTCGAATGCAAAGATAGTTCTATGTACCGTCGTGCGTTATGACACGAGCACCTATACTATCAGATTCCAGACCAGTCGTCATGTATCATAACATAAACATCTCTCTCTCTCTCTCTCAGGACGGGCGAAGAGGTGGTGACTGAGGGGAAGCTCCTGCGCATGGGCTCCATGACAATGCCACCCCCCCCGGAGCGCATGCCCGTGCCCCCCTATCTTGCTTGCGGGCCGGGCTTCGCTGTGCGCTCCCAGTCCCTACACTCGGTGGGTGGGGGCAGTAATGGCGGTGGGGAGGAGGAAGTGGGCAGCCCCACGTCCCGCAAGCAGCCCCCACCCAAACCCAGGAGGGACCCGGCTACCAAGTTGAGCATTTCCTCTGAGACAGTGGACCACAGCCCCACCTTGGTCTGTAGGGGCTGCAGGGCCAATCCGGACAGTTGTGATGGTAAGTATGGAATGGCACGGCTAGCTAAGCAAAGTAGCTAGCTATAGCCTGTAATCCAACGTAGCTAAGGCAACATGGGCTTAGTACACAACTATGAAAAAATACTACCCGACGCACAACTACACAAACACACAAGACCTGAGAAACACTCTGAGAAACACTACACTACAATATGCACTGAGTGGTTTATGTGTGACAGCGCTGTACAGCATTCCTGTCTGACTTTACATAACAACAACACAATTTGGCCCACACTCGGTAAACAAATGACCATCCGCTGCAGTGGGACTGAATGAGCCCTTACAAGCCAGAGTGCAGTGAGTGTACATGAGGTTGAGTGTAGCAATGCGGATGAACATTGGCTTCTGGTGAGTGAGGCTCTGCTTCGTCATTCAATCTCACTGCTCCTGACGGTCATGAATGGTGTTTATGTAGGCCCAGTCGGACAGTTTTTCCACTATTATTGGATGGCGGATGTGCGTACAGACTTTCTTTAAACGGAAACCGTGTGTTTGATGTATTTGATACAGTTTATCCCATTCCGCTCCAGCCACTAAGACGACCACGCTCTCCCCAATTAAGGTGCCACCGACCTCCTGTGGATTTCACAGCAACACAACCTGACTCTAGTAACTCATTCAGGCTTGAGGAGGTTGGAAGGGTGCGTGCAAAGTGACCGGTCTCCTTTTTGATGAGCTGTCGAAAGCTAACCGCTTGGAAAATGCCTCCCCACAGCATGTGCAACCTACAGTATCTGTGTTCTACAGTGTCTGCTCATCCGTTTTCCTCCTTAAAGCCCACAAAGATCCAGTTTACATTTTGCACGAGAATGTGCTCCGAGAATGGGTCACATCCGGAGAGATCTGAATTTGATGTCCTGGTGTGACTCGTTTAGCCTTTATCCACTTTGTGATCGGCTCTAGCATGAATCCTCACCAGGTAGACAAAAGTGATCCGCTCTGCGTCTGTTGTGAGGAAAAAGTGTCAGAGGTCACTGTAAGTCGTTGTTGCATGCAATCGGCAATTCCCCTGAATTTAATAATAACAGCAGATCTCAGAGGAAAGCAGATTAATGAAACGAATGACGGAAGCGGGACACATTGGAAAAAAGATGGTTACTGTACTAGAAAATGTAAGCAGAGACAAGGTATATTTGAATGGATCGACATTCAACCATCGCTAATCAGATATAATTTGTTTGAACTTTATTCACTATAAAATCAGTAGTGTGGATACTGGGATGTAAACCAATAGAGCATAAGAGCCATACATTCAATCACTGTTCAGCTGTAGACCTATATCAAATAGCATGAAAACATTTTTTTGTTTTTTGACAGAAACAAAGAACACCTGCTAAGCAAGGAAACAACAAGTGAAGAAATTAACAGGCTATTAAAGTCTTCTAGTCTTAAAGGGCTGTGAGAGACTTAAAGGTGAATATACGGCCGCATTCGACTGCGTTGCAGTTTGACGTGTGTGCCGATGTGATGGTTGGTTAGGGAGTTGCCCTGGCTGTCTCAGATTGGAGGGGATCACTGTGTGCGCACAGATCTTCCTCTGCACCACGGCAACCATCCCACAGAAACAAGACCCCCCGTAGCCCGGCCAATCAGAACAGCGGCAGGCAGCGAGGGCCAATGAAGCTGCGGCAACGGTTGAGCTCTAAGGCGTCCCGGCCAATCGCCGTCGGAGTGTGGGGGTGTCCATCACAGAAAGAAGGGTTGTTGCGTGAGCCGGAGCAGGCTCTGCGCCGAGCAGGGGGGAGGGGCCAGTCGGAAGCAGAATTCATTCAGGAGGAGCGATTGACCTAGATTCCTTTTCCCCTAGGAAGAGAGGGGGTGTGGGTAAACACATCCGCTACGGGGGAGGGGGCGAGAGAGCGGGGGAAGGGAGGCGGGGAGGATGAACTCATCATCTGTGCGTGAAACAGATCTCAAGATCCACCATGCAACCCAGTTAGCATAATGATAGTAATAACAGGCCACACATCCGAGTGCGGAGACACAAATTACACTGACACATAGCCACATCAACAATTGAAAAACACACACACACGCACACGCACACGCACACACAAGCACACACACGCACGCACTGAACCACAGCTGACTGTGCTCAAATGAGGGGTTGGGTGAAGTGCGGAAGAGACATTTCAGTTGAATGCATTCAGTTGTTCAACTGACAAAAATTATATATATATGCTATTATCATCTGGTTGAGAAAATGGTGCCGGGATATAAAGCCCTGTTGAATTTACAACCTGTGTTTTTATGTGCACTTGTTGGAGGAAAACAACATATTTGCCCTTTGCCTGTGTGTGTAGTAGGGAGAGATTTAAGTTCAGAGATGATGAATGTGAATCTGTTGAGGTTGGGTTGAGGTTATGGATGTACTGTACATGAAAGATTTCAAAGGGATGAATGGTGTGTGTGTGGGTGGGTGTGTGTGTGTGTCGTGATGGAGGTGGTGAGTCATAGAGAGGAGCGTGCGCCTGGACCATCTGGCGTCTGAATTATTAAAGGTGTAAAATCTGCAGTTTGAAGGAGACATGTTCCAGCTCTTATCTTCCACTTTACATCTGACCAACGGGAAAAAGGGACACACTTATACACTACACTATTTGACCTAGAAATACACTCTCTCTCTCTCTGCGCTACAATATACTGTAACCAGAACATATCTAGCCTAAAGGAACACCTGTCTCTATATGGTTGTGATATACAAGACCCAAATGGATTCACTGCAACGCTACGTCATACCAACCTGAAAAAACCCACACAGTTTGACTCAGATACACTTAACTACTACATTGCCGTATATCTGACCTAAAAACAAAGACATGTAAAACGTAATAATACAGGGAAGGTTTACTATGATATGGCTAACACGTTTTGTTTTTCTGCTCCTTCAGCGCCACAAGGCTGCGGCGAAGACTGCAAGAGGGTCCCTCCCCCCAAACCCAGGAGGAATCCTAACACCCAGCTGAGCACCTCCTTCGATGAGTCCTACATCAGGAAGCACGGAGGCTGCAAGGGTCACTCCCCCTCTACGGAGCGCGAGCACAACCCCTCGCCGCCGAGCGACGAGAGCCCCAGCCACCACTCCGACTCGGATGAGCCCGTCTACATCGAGATGGGCGCCAGTGTTGGGGGCGGGGGGCAAACAGAGGCGCCCAGGAGTGAGGACGAGGAGCCGGACGAGTCGGTGTATGAGGAGATGAAGTACCCCCTCCTGGATGACATGGACTACCGCTGGGACCCCCCGGGATGCCGCTCCGCCTGCCCCACCCCGGCACCACTGGACCCTGAGCCCCTTAGCCGCTGCTCCACTCCGCGCAACATCCCCCTCTGCGACATTCCCGCGCCCTTCCCCAACCTGCTAACCCACCGGCCGCCTCTCCTGGTGTTCCCCCCTTCACCAGCCCAGTGCTCGCCAAACTCAGACGAGTCCCCGCTCACCCCTCTGGATGCACTGACCAAACTGCCCATGATGGACAACCCCGGTGCCTATAGCAAGTCACCCACCTCCTCTTCCGAGCCCCCCTTGGCACACCTACGCCGGGAGCTGACCGCCACGCCCACCCTGACCGTGTCGGGTCGCTCGTCGGCCCCGCCCCTGCCCTGCACCCTCTACAAGTCCTCGGCCTCCTCGACCCACGGCTATCAGCGCAGCCACTCAGCCTGCCCCTCGCCCGTCAGCATGGGCCGCTGCCTAACTCCCCTCAGCCTGATGCGTGCGCCACCCTTCGACGCCCCCATTCCCTTTCCAGGCGGGCTGCCGCGCAGTGCCTCTGCCACGCCCCACGGAAAGGGCTCGCCGCCCCAGGACTGCGTTGCCGGGGGCAGGCTGCATGGGTCAATGCAGAACGTGTCGACGGGGCGCTCACGCACACCGACCAGCCCCCTGGACGAGCTGACCAACCTGTTCACCGCCGGTAGGAACATGATGAAGAAGAACACCAGCGGAAGGAAGTCGAAGGAGCCCGGGGAGAGTGAGTGTCAATCATTCAGTCAGTCAATCAATCGGTCAATCAACGCATCACATCATCTATTTGTCAATCTAGTTACAGAATCAGTCAATATGAACATAGAGGTACAGTAAAAAAAATAGTTCCTCCACAGGTATCCAATATCCAGTCTGATCCAAACTGACTGCCATGCCATAACCCACACAGTGTAACATTGAGACGTTTGTTGACACATTGATGCACAAACTACAGCAATGGCTCAAGTTTTTTGTGAAATGATTTATTTGTGTTCTCATCAGTGTAAACCCCTTTTCATCTGGTTAAACAACTTCCAATCCCACTAAATTAGGAGATGCTGCTGCTGCTGTTTGCGGTGGGTGTTTGTGGCTCTTTGCAAGCATTTCCTCCGTGAGCCCGTTTAATCTATGCCCACCAAACATAGATTGATACAGATCATATGATTTAATCTGGCCCGGATTAGGGAGTAAAGCGGTCGGCATGCCTCTCAAACCATGCAGTGGCATTAAGCCACCGCACAGCATTACTCTTAAATATGTAAACATGTTTAAACACAGGAGGCCAATGCATCCAGTGCAGTACTTTTCCAAAATTGCACAAATGGTGAATCCAGATAGTTACCCAACTCCGGAGGTTAATACATATTTATAAAACTTCAGAACCGGTTTTCCATATTCATGCTTTGTCAACCATCCTGTAATCTTTATATTCAATCGTGGATTCATTTATTTAATTTGTATGCATAATTCAGCCATTGATTTTCTCCTAATTAATGACCCCTGTTGACACATGGCCTGAAATTTAAATGGGCCTAATGCAAAGGAATAAAATATGAATTTGTGTTTGAAACCACATAGGCTATTCATTGCATATGCACACAATACTGTATTACAAATTGTAAAAGAGTAAATTGTGTGTAGGTATCCAGGACTTAATTATGGTCACAAGAGCAGTGAAGTGTGTTATTGGGTTTTTATCAGATTGGCTGATGATTTGGAGAGAGATCTAACATAGCAACTAACTCCATGGGGGAATTCCCACTGGTTGAGTGCATTTGAACCCATCTCGGGCTATACATAAAAAATGACTGGGCACGTGTCAATCTGTTCTTAACTCCGAGAGCTTCATAGCAACCACCAACTCCAACCCAGTCATAGCAACAGAAGAAGGAGCCTCTCTTATTTGCAGCATCCCTCCCTGTGGGGAAGTGGGCCAATCGCAGCGCAGGTCACTCCAGCTTCCAACTGATCATGTGCAGCAGCAGTAGGCTTCCTAAGAGACAACCAAGACATTTACACCTGATTAGAGAGTTCTATTCCTATCTTGGCCCAATCAGCTAGTAAAGATTGAACCAATCAGGGAAACAGCTTCACAGTCACCAATCAGGAGAGAGAAAGAAGCCCCAATCTATGACAGATGCTGACTTCCTGGAATTGTAACACCTTCTCTGAATGTAGGAAATCTTGGTTGGTGGTTCTGGCAAATGTTTGCATCTAGCCTTTTATGCAAATTCTGTGTATTTCTTAGCTTTCTTGGCTTGTGGGATCATTTGTTGGCTCTGTCCTCTTCATGCATATGCAGTAATGCCTTATTGATGCACAGTTTTGTGTTGTCTTTTAGCCTAATAGAAAGAGACAAGCAGAAAGAGATAGAAAATTACAATTGCCATGTATACCTACTGCATTGATTTAGAAATATTTCACCAAATATGACCGATTAAAACAGCAAATAAATGTGTTAAACAAGAATGCATTGAAAGTGGTTACTGAGCCTTTACCTACCCATTGGTAATAGTATCTATGCAATTCACATCATGGATGTCTCCGTGACATCTGTCAAATGAAACAACAGCATTTCCCAGTAATTCAGGCAAAAGGACCTTGTCTCATCCCAGTGGTTCATAGCACCCACAGCGCATGGGTGAAACCAAGTGGCCATATAGCGTTAGTGCAGTGCTTTAATACAATTGTTTATTTTTATATAGGTTATGTTTACTAGTTATTTTGTGTTGAAGTAACAGAGTATACTACTAACTAATTGGTAAGGACATGCAGGAACTTGGCATCTTAAGGTTTTTGACAGTGTTTCTCCTAGGAAATAACAGTAGATACCACTAGGCCTAACTAATAACTAGGGACTTAAAGAAACTTGGTATTTTCTGGTGTCTGACTGTGTTTCTCCCCTGTTATAGCCGAGTCCAAGTGTAAGCCTAACAGCGAGTCCAAACGTGAGGGCAAGGAGCGGCACAGTCACAGCAAGGAGTCCAAACGGGAGAGCAAGGAGTCCAAACGGGAGAGTAAGGAACGTAGCAAAGAGTCGTCTTCTCACAGACGCGACACCAAGGACAGGGGCTGTAGCAGTGCTGAACCCCTGCCTATGAAACGGGACAGCAGAGACCGGGGTTGTAATAGTGTGGAGCCCTTGCCTATGACAAGAGACAGTAAAGATCGGGGTTGCACTAGTATTGAGCCCCCGCCTGTCAGACGGGACAGCAAGGACAGGGGCTGCAATAACATAGAATTGATGCCTAGACGCGATAGCAAAGACAGAAGTGTCCACTGCATGGAGCCTTTACTAAGGCAGGACAGTAAAGACTCTCCCCGGAATGGTGTGGAGTCCAGACCAGACAGCAAAGAAAGGCTCAGCCACCAGAACCCACCGGAACTTCTACCCAGGCAAGATAGCAAAGACCGAACCAGGAACGAAATGGATTCGAGACATGACAGCAAAGAACGAATTGATCAGCCACCAGAGCTCCTACCCAGACAAAATTGCAAAGATTCACCCAGAAATGGCCTTGAGTGCAGACGTAATAGCAAAGACCGAGACAGGGCGAGCTACGGCCAGGAGTCTAGACAAGAGGGCAAAGAACGAAGTTACAATGGAATGGAGCTCTTACCCCGACAGGACATCAAAGAGTCCGCCAGACATGGCCTTGAAGCCAGGCGTGACAGCAAGGACAGAAGCTGCAATGGCTCAGAACTGCCCCCCCGGCGCGATAGCTATGGCAAGAGTGCCAATGGGGTAGATCCTAGGCGCGACAAAGACCGGGTGGGTTACAGCTCAGATGTCTTGCCCAGGCGTGATAGCAGAGATAGGGGGACCTACAACTTTGAGCAATCAAAAGCACAAGAGAAGAACGGTGTATCAGGGCAACAATCATCGACAGCCACACCAACTCGGCATGGAAGACCTGCTGGCAGTCCGCCAATGATGTTGGGAACTGGCAATACAGGTGAGGATAGCCTCATTTAAATTGCACATGCAGCTCAACACAACCAGACACCAGGAAGTGGCTGTGGTAAATGATTGACACGCACTAAGCATGTCCTCATCAAGCACAATAATCTGCAAAGTTTAGAGATGCTATACTGTTGATTGCAATAACATGCAAGTAGCATATCCATAATCAAACAATTTGAACATTCTCTGACTGGGTTACATGGGTAACTAAAATGTACATAAAACAAAGGTAGTTCTTCAATCAAGTACAAGGGTGGAGTAAAAACCCGTAGGCACTCGGGTGACTCGGCCCTCTGTGGAATGAGTTTGACACATGCTGTAAAACAACACATTTCACTGCACCTATCCGGTGTGTGACAATAAAACATATTTTGAGTGTGCTTGTTATCTAGCTTGCTAGGCTAATTTAGTTAGCATATTGTCCGTCACCTTGATTGTCATTTGAAGACAATTTGAATTAATTATAAGGATATTTCATACTAAATCAGTAAAGTTTGAAAATTAAAAGAACAAACACAATTTTACACATTTCACACGAAATAAGAAACTTACCTAGGCCAACTGTTCTCATCAGGGTGCAGTTTCAAACTCAAGAAAGGTGATTTTCTATGGTTTTGGCGCGAATACTGAGACCAGGTGCAGGTGCCCTTTGAAACACACTGTAGTCTAAATAGCTAGAAGCCTAGGCTACACAACATAAAATGAAATGTGATTCCAAGTGTTATCTTATAGATAAGACATAAAACATGCTGAGAGATGATTGGTAAGGGTTTGCAATTGTGATTAGGCTTATAACTGTGTATTGCTTCACCATAACTTTTAGTTTTGTTGCATATAAACTATTAAAAGAGTGAGCTAAACGTATTAATTTAAATGCATTGTCCCTCTTTATAGAACTGAAACCAGCACTTCCGAAGTATGGCCGCTCCTTCTCTGCCCCAGTTACACCCTCTCCCTTGGGGACCCCACAGAGGCAAGCACCAGAGGCACAGGTAATTCGATGAGATATGCTGCCAATAAATCTACAATTATCGAGAATTTCAATAAACATTATTCTACGGCTGGCCTTGCTTTCCACCTGGCTGCCCCTTACACCGGTCAACAGCTCTGCACCCCCCGCAGCCTCCCTGATTTCTCCTTCACCCAAATCCAGATAGCTGACGTTCTGAAAGAGCTGCAAAATATGGACCCTTACAAATCAGCCGGGCTAGACAATCTGGACCCTCTCTTTCTAAAATGATCCGCCGAAATTGTTGCAACCCCTATTACTAGCCTGTTCAAACTCTCTTTCGTATCGTCTGAGATCCCCAAAGATTGGAAAGCTGCCGAAGTCATCCTTCTCTTCAAAGGGGGAGACACTCTAGACCCAAACTGCTACAGACCTATATCTATCCTACCCTGCCTTTCTAAGGTCTTCGAAAGTCAAGTTAACAAACAGATCACCGACCATTTCGAAACCCACCATACCTTCTCCGCTATGCAATCTGGTTTCCGAGCTGGTCATGAGCTGGTCATGAGTGCACCTCAGCTATGCTCAAGGTCCTAAACAATATCATAATCGCCATCGACAAAAGACAATAATGTGCAGCCGTATTCATCGACCTGGCCAATGCTTTCGACTCTGTCAATCACCGCATTCTTATTGGCAGACTCAACAGCCTTGGTTTCTCAAATGACTGCCTCGCCCGATTCACCAACTACTTCTCAGACAGAGTTCAGTGTATCAAATCGGAGGGCCTGTTGTCCGGACCTCTGGCAGTCTCTATGGGGGTGCCACAGGGTTCAATTCTCTCTGTATACATCAATGATGTTGCTCTTGAAGCTGGTGATTCTCTGATCCACATCTACACAGACGACACCATTCTGTATACTTCTGGCCCTTCTTTTGGCCATTCTTTGCATTAACTAACCTCGAGACGATCTTCAATGCCCTTACAACTCTCCTTCCGTGGCCTCCAGCTGCTCTTAAATGCAAGTAAAACTAAATGCATGCTCTTCATCCGATCGCTGCCCGCACCTGCCCACCTGCCTAGTATCACTACTCTGGACAGCACTGACTTAGAATATGTGGACAACTACAAATACCTAGGTGTCTGGTTAGACTGTAAACTCTCCTTCCAGATTCATATTAAGCATCTCCAATCTAAAATTAAATCCAGAATCGGCTTCCTATTTCACAACAAAGCATCCTTCTCTCATGCTGCCAAACATACCCTCATAAAACTGACTGTCCTACTGATCCTCGACTTCGGCGATGTCATTTACAAAATAGCCTTCAACACTCTACTCAGCAAATTGGATACAGTCTATCACAGTGCCATCCTTTTCGTCACCAAAGCCCCATATACTACCCACCACTGCAACCTGTATGCTCTCGTTGGCTGGCCCTCGCTTCAAATTCGTTGCCAAACCCACTGGCTCCAGGTCATCTATAAGTCCTTGCTAGGTAAGGCCCCACCTTATCTCAGCTCACTGGTCACCTTAGCAGCACCCACCCGTAGCACGCGCTCCAGCAGGTATATTTCACTGGTCACCCCCAAAGCCAATTCCCCCTTTGGCCGCCTTTCCTTCCAGTTCTCTGCTGCCAATGACTGGAGCAAAAATCACTGAAGCTGGAGACTCATATCTCCCTCACTAACTTTAACCATCAGCTATCAGAGCAGCTTACAGATCATTGCACCTGTACATAGGTCATCTGTAAATAGCCCCCCCCCCCCCCCCAACTACCTCATCCCCATATATAATATCTCGACTTGCACATTCATCTTCTGCACATCTGTCACTCCAATAATTGCTAAATTGTAATTATTTCACCACTATGGCCGGCCTTTTTATTGCCTTAGCTCCCTAATCTTACTTCATTTGCACACACTGTATATAGACTGTTCTATTGTGTTATTGACTGTTTGTTTATTCCATGTGTAACTCTGTGTGGTTGTTTGTGTCACACTGCTTTGCTTTATCTTGGCCAGGTCGCAGTTGTAAATGATAACTTGTTCTCAACTGACTTACCTGGTTAAAAAAGGTGGATTTTTTAAAACTAATAATAAAAAAGATTGGCCCCTACTGCAGACCTGGATCAATATCTATTTGTTTTCTTTCATTCTTGGGAAGTGCTTGATTTACTTTCCCTGGTTGCCTACTGCTCTTCTCCACTTTTCCCCAGGTACCCCAGATGCCGTGGATGTGTGGGGACAGCACCATGCTGGAGCAGATCGAGAGGAAGCGCACCCTATGCATGGAGATCCGCTCCAGGCAGCGGCCCCCAGACAGAAACCACCCGGACAGGAACCTGTGCAAGCAGAAGAACAACGGGGCCAAAAAGATCCAGCCGCCCCCGTACCCCACACAGACCACTGTGTTCTGGGACACAGCCATCTGACTATAACCAATGATTAACTATAACCCACTTGGCCCCACGCCCAATCCCCATCTAGACTTTGTGCCTACTGATTGGCCTACTCCGCATCTCGGGGGTCAGGGGCAGCCAATAAGAGCAGGGAGGGGATCGCTGATGTCAAAGGACAATGGTGGTTACCATAGCAATATTTCCGCTTGTTCAGGTTGTAATGTTTTCTCATCATCACTGGTGATATTTGATATTTTTCTATTTCAAGTGACTCCATGTAAAATACTTAGTACGAATAAATATTTTCTAAACAAAAAGGGATAAAGCAGCAAAAACTATGTAGATGTAGAGCAATCCAATGTTTCTTTTACGTTTTCGTTTTGGTATTTTACATTCTAAAGCATAATCTATCACGGATAATTATTTATGCCAAATGCTCAATGAATTTCCAGTACTCAAAGCACTCTTTTGAATGGAGGATATTCTGACTATCAGAGCCATATATTTCGATCTAAATACATGGCTCTGGTTGCCATTAGCCCTTGGGCCAATGTGTTATAGTATGTACAATACTTAGTCCTAGAACAGGTCAGGAATCTTGTGCTTCAGTTTGTAAGTTTACAAGCTGTGTAGTCAGTCAGAGCCTTTGACAAGGATTTATTTGTTATGAGATGGGTTGGCTAGCATGTACATAGTACACAACACTAAGATAGAAACGAGGGTGGGTCAGGGAGATAAACCTAAGGACAAACCTATTATCCCAAACCAGCCTGCTGAGGTAAATTGTTGGTGAGGTTGCACTTTGCAAGGGTTGGTTATCTAATATGGGTTGGTGGCAATAGCTGGCACAGGTCAGCTCTCATACTCTGCCAGGCACATTGAGGGTATCTTCCCACAGAGTAGATACGGAACTCAATCCACACCAACAACCAGCCGGAACAATCCACACCTGAACTTTTAGACAAAAACTTAAACTTACGGCAGAATATGTGTATTTTATGCACTTGCTTGAGAAATAACTTTGGAAAAATGTGCTTATATATTTTTGGGTAAAATGTAGAGTAGTAGAGACGTGCCATGTAATACGTTATCACTGGTTGGCTGGGTGGTATGATCGCAGATGATTGGCTGTCTGTGACATGCCGTCATCCGTGACTGGCTGTCTGTGACGCATTGTCCCCTGTGATTGGCTGCTTGGCAGCATCCATTTTAGGGATCAGATGATAAGGACCTATAGGGTGGCCACAGCTCTGCCCAAGTATAAGGACATGGGTTACACAAGGGCCTACAGATCAAGGCTTTGTAAAGTAAAGATTAATAATGAAAAACTGCACTACCCATCATCCTCCATCACACTCAATTAGGCTGGATCCATGTCCAGCTACCCCTCCACTCCCCCTCTACCTTCTACATCATCTAAAGAGGTTATCTTTTGCACGTAAGAAATGCAATGTCTACATTGCCAAACTGTTTTAGATGTACCCCCCCTCCTATTCCTGTCCTCCATAGACCAGCATGCACCTGCATGGGCAATAGGGGTGTGACTGAAGTCATGGGTGACTCAGGAGTTGCCTCTAACAGTTGCTCCAGGGCCAGATTTCTTAATGATCTCCTAGGTTAAGGTTAGGATTTGGGTAATCTAACTATAGATCTGTGTTGGGGGATGGTCCTACATCAAGCGATGAATCCCTTTGAGGTTGTTTAAGGTGCAGTGTACTGTAGTGCTGTTGGGGAATAACATGGGTGAGAGACCAATAAACGACTAGATCCCCAAATCTGTCCATTCATTGGCAGACATGAGCAGCAGTCCTACAGGAATGGAGGAAAGGAAACCTAGGAGTAGCATGAACAACCTAACTGGTTAAGCCAGTGCAGTACCCCTTCATTGAGAAATCAACACGGAGGTCCCCACCGAGTCCTTTATACCTGTATGTGTGTGTGAGTGTGTGTTAGTGTGTGTTAGTGTGTGCCAAGCTACACTGTATGCAGGTCAACTCTGAAATGATTGTTGTAAACATGAACTTTTCTGCCCCACACGGTTGGTCGGCGCAGGTCTGAAATGTATAACGATGTACAATCTCTTTTGTGTCTGTATAGAATATGTGCACTGTGAAAGGTAGAGAGAGCACAGCACTGTGAAAGGTAGTGAGAGCACAGCACTGTGAAAGGTAGAGAGAGCACAGCACTGTCAGAGTCATCTGTCTTATTTCTAAAAAGGAAAAGAAGAAAAAAAATGTTTGCGAATATGAAGTACTGTATGCTGATTGTCACATGGGTTCTGTTGTCGATAGAAATAAATATGAACTTCAACCCGCTGTGGAAGAGCTCAGACTCCTGGTGGAATATGTGATTGTGCTTTTGGTCTTTGCAGTTTACTCTGATACATATGTTTTTTCAATAGTAACCCACATTGTAGTACTCAAAGGGCACTTGGTAAAGTTAACACAACATGATTTAAAGAGATTTTTGTTCTTGTGGATGAAACTTTTAAAGAATAAAAACGTTTACTTATCTGTAATACAAACATTGGCATAGCACAATTTGATAGCAAATTCAAAACCATAAGAGCACCACTGTTATCAGCACCAACAAACAAAATGAATATTTACACCGACACGGGCAACAAAAGGAAACAATTTCATTTTGTAATTTCATTTTGCACAACTACAAACAGGAATATAACACAGATACTGTATGATGTACGAATAAATGGGACCAGTGCATTTGAAGCTGTAATAGCAGTAGTGCAAATGGTATACATTACAACATTATGACATGGGTATTGATATAACAACATAATATTATTGGTTATTCCAATTACAACGTGTTAAGATGAGTTCTGATTAAGGCATGCTGTGTCTTTTAGCTTTCACTTCCTGGTCTGGGAGGTGCTCAATGCAGGTTGATCAGTGCTTAACCATTGTGCCTATTGCCTGGCCAATGCCCACCATCAAGAAGTTAGTTAAAAGGATTATTCAGTGAAATTACATCATCTTCCACACTTTATATATTTGTTTCCTTACCTTGAAAGCAGTCCATCGACAGGGATAGACAGCAATCCACAATATGGTTTTGTTAAAACTAGTTAGGGATAGGCGGGACGCAAATGTCTCGACTGGCCAATTGCCAGGGAAAATGCAGAGCGCCAGATTCAAATAAAATACTATCTAATTCAAACTTTCGTTAAATCCCACATGTAAGATACTCAATTAAAGCTACACTCGTTGTGAATCCAGCCAACATGTCAGATTTTAAAAATGCTTTTCTGCGAAAGCATAAGAAGCTATTATCTGATAGCCTGCACCATCTGCACCAGCAGTAAACAAAGGAGTTAGCATATTTCAACCCTGCAGGCGCTACACAAAACGCTGAAATAAAATATAAAACATGCATTACCTTTGACGAGCTTCTTTTGTTGGCACTCCAATATGTCCCATAAACATCACTATTGATTAATTCCGTCCATATATATCCAAAATGTCCATTTATAAAGCGCATTTGATCCAGAAAAAAACATCTTACAAAAAACGCAACGTCACTACAAAATATTTCAAAAGTTGCCTATAAACTTTGCCAAAATATTTCAAACTACTTTTGTAATACAACTTTAGGTATTTTTTAAACGTTAATAATCTATCAAATTGTAGACGGGGCAATCTGTATTCAATACAGGAAGACAACAAACCTGTGCCACTTTTCACGTCTTGCGCAACTCACAAAAGTGGACCCAGTTCCTAGTTGGCCTACTTCTTCATTGCACAAAGGAATAACCTCAACCACATTCCAAAGACTGGTGACATCCAGTGGAATCGGTAGGAACTGAAAACAGGTTCCTAAGAAATATCCCTTGGCAATAACAAGGCAGGGAACAGAGAGAGGCAAAAAAAAAAGAATTCTGAACAGTTAGTCCTCTGGGTTTTGCCTGATACATAAGTTCTGTTATACTCACAGACATGATTCAAACAGTTTTAGAAACTTCAGAGTGTGTTCTATCCAAATCTATGAATAATATGCATATCTTATATTCTTGGCATGAGTAGCAGGAAGTTGAAATTGGGCACGCTAGTTATCCAAAAGTGAAAATTCTGCCTCTTAGCCCTTCTGCCCCCGAGCCTCCATGATCAAATGGTAGATGATGGTGGTAGCCCCGAAGAGTTGACAAATGTATAAGGCTATACAGTGGAAAACCAACAGGGCTAGCACAGCATTGGGAAAAAACTAAATAGCAGTGATTTAGAGGGGTCAGGGAAGTTCGGTAATCATAGTATGAGGTAACTTGACTTATGGATGAAATAGGAGGTGACGTGGCCTGGAGTTTTTAATGGTCTATGCCGCTGCCTCTGGAGCACATTTACAGCTTGGGTTCAAATCTGGTCCACTGCTCTTTCAGTACTCTCTCTCCTATCTTTCACCTCCAACTCTCTCAATCCAATAAACATACAATAAAGAACAAAGAAAATAAATAGGTGACATAAGGTGTGTGCATATATACAGTGTGTGCATCAGCCCTTGGTACACACGTGGCATCGGCTGACCTGCTGGCGCTGTTGATTGGAGGCACACGCCAGGGACTGGGGTGGTGCCAAACTGCTCGGCTCGGGTAACAAGGGTCAGCCAGAAGCTGTAGACATTGGGCAAAGTATTGGCACGTGCCACTCCACGCCGGCAGCTGCTCGACGAGGTCAGAGACTGACCCTCGCCACCTGCTCCAGAGTGCTGGAGAGAGGATAGTACACACACACACACACACACACACACACACACACACACACACACACACACACACACACACACACACACACACACACACACACACACACACACACACACACACACACACACACACACACACACACACAAACATCAACAAACAACTTTGCACACAATAAAGTCATACACACATACAGAGATCCCCCACCCCCCCAATACACTCACCATAAGGAAGGAGTAGCTGGCCCACAAACTCCTCAATCCGAGGGGACAGCTGGGGGCGTTGTGATCTTGGCTGCGAGGGCGTCTCGCACACACGGCACAGCTGCTGATGTGGCCGAGGATTTCGCAGCCCGACATGATCATCATGGGCACGGCCGCAGAGGTGGAGAGCCAGTAGGACTTACCATTGCGTCTGGCGTAGTCACAGGTGTTGCAGTAGAAGAAGGGCATGGTGCTGAAGACTTGCAGACATGAGCCTGCCTGGCTCGTGTCTCCAAGTCTGTTTCTCCCTGGGGGGCCCTCGCAACCCAGGAGGACCCTTAGGACCCAGGAGAGAACACAAACACCACGATCAGTCAGTGTGAGGGTAAGGGGGCACGCACTCACACACACAACTCTCCTGTTTCTGTTGGTCAGCTACCATGAGGCCCAGGGTTTCCACAGGGCCCAGCATTAAATTGTGCGCTTTATTTAACAAGGCAAGTCAGTTAAGAACAAATTCTTATTTACAATGACGGCCTACCAGGGAACAGTGGGTTAACTTCCTTGTTCAGGGGCTGAATGACAGATTTTTACCTTATCAGCTAAGGGATTCGATCCAGCAACATTTCGTTTACTGGCCCAAACACTATGCTACCTGCATCTCCTGGGGTTGGGGTTCAGGTAGACTTAATGATCCTGAGGGGCCACGGAGACAAAGGGGGGTTCCTCAATGGTACTGACCTGGATGGCCTTTGGGCCCTGCAGGTGATACAGAGGAACCGTGTTATCAGAGGGACAGGCTAAAACAGCTAGAATTGTCTCAGTTAGCTCTGCTGATCTCAGTGGTCACCTGCGTCTGCCTTTGTCACCTTTGCGCCCCAGGAGGCCATAGGCACCAAGACGACCTCTTGGTCCATTGGGGCCCATGTGCCCTGCTGGGCCTCTGGCACCTATCAGAAAATAACAGCACCAAATAACAGCACCAAACAGAAGAAAACAGAATGCATCAGGGAGGAACTACCTCGACTTGCCAAATAAAAAAGTGTTATTTTCGTTTTTGCTGCAAAAAGTTTTTAAACGTTTTCTGTTTCGGAGTTGTGTGTTGTGTGGTTACCTTCGGCCTTTGTGGTCCTGAGTTGTCTGGTGGCCCGGGGGTCCTGCGTCTCCTGGGGAAGGCACTGCAGTACCAGTGGTAAAACAGAGCACTTGAATACTGAGACAATAAAAACACATGGTAAACCCCTCCTATGCACCAGAGAATGGGAGCAGAGCTGGAGCAGAGCGAGGAGCAGAGCATGCCCAATTTGACTGGAGCCAGACGGAGATTCATAAAGTCTGGAGCGTTGGCCTTCTAGCCCGCTCCAATTTCATTCCAGTAGCCTCCAGTAGAGCTCATTCGCGCCCAGCATGCATTTGTAGTCTACTTGTGTGCTGCTATAGCCCCTTGCTTTAGCTACTGTCATGGAGTTTGCTAAATTGATAGAACACACAGGTGCAAAATCAAGGTGACTTACAAAGATGAGGACCAAGAGCAAGAGAGGGAGTGCGGTGATGTAGTGTCCACATCTAAAGAATCATTGTGGAATCTGAAAAGACACATATCCCGAAAGCATGATGGTGTACTTACTACACGCACATGCTAAAAGAAAGGAATGGGGTCGGTAGCTAACTATACTGAACAAAAATATAAACGCAACATGCAACAATTTAAAAGATTTTACTGAGTTACAGTTTGTCACGATGTGGCCCTTTGTATGTCGTGGGTCCCCCTCTCTTTCACTCACCCCACCACAAGTTTTATTTTACTTTACAAAAGGTCATACATACCTGGTAGAAACTGCCATGCAGTATTAAGGGAGAGAGTCTACCAGAACAAAGAGCTTATCTTAGTTCAAAACTCCTAATCCCCAAAATGGGAGAACTAAACAATATTCTACTTTTGAGAATGTGGGAGTGGTCCGTGGACACTTTAAGGGACAGTTATGACAAGTGTGTTTCATTTGGTGATCTCATGAAGGACAGGGAACACACATAACTGTATCTCTTAAAATGCACATTTCCAAGCTGTCAGGTTCATATCTAAATATTGTGAAACGTATGTGATCGAACATGCAACTATTTGTGAAAAAATGTGATGTTAACATTCTAAATGAGAAAATATGGGTTTTCATATAAAGTTAACCAGGTCAGTAACCACCATAGTACCCTCCAAGATCGTCATCAAGCTCGAGACCCTGGGTCTCGACCCCGCCCTGTGCAACTGGGTACTGGACTTCCTGACGGGCCGCCCCCAGGTGGCGAGGGTAGGCAACAACATCTCCTCCCCGCTGATCCTCAACACTGGGGCCCCACAAGGGTGCGTTCTGAGCCCTCTCCTGTACTCCCTGTTCACCCACGACTGCGTGGCCACGCACGCCTCCAACTCAATCATCAAGTTTGCGGACGACACAACAGTGGTAGGCTTGATTACCAACAGCGACGAGATGGCCTACAGGGAGGAGGTGAGGGCCCAAAAGCACTCACAAACTTCTACAGATGCACAATCGAGAGCATCCTGGCGGGCTGTATCACCGCCTGGTACGGCAACTGCACCGCCCTCAACCGTAAGGCTCTCCAGAGGGTAGTGAGGTCTGCACAACGCATCACCGGGGGCAAACTACCTGCCCTCCAGGACACCTACACCACCTGATGCTACAGGAAGGCCATAAAGATCATC
Organism: Oncorhynchus kisutch; assembly: GCF_002021735.2. Lineage (NCBI taxonomy): Eukaryota > Metazoa > Chordata > Actinopteri > Salmoniformes > Salmonidae > Oncorhynchus > Oncorhynchus kisutch. The sequence continues at coordinate 7,136,316 of NC_034203.2, forward strand.
AAGGACATCAACCACCCGAGCCACTGCCTGTTCACCCCGCTGTCATCCAGAAGGCGAGGTCAGTACAGGTGCATCAAAGCTGGGACCGAGAGACTGAAAAACAGCTTCTATCTCAAGGCCATCAGACCACCACTAACATTGAGTGGCTGCTGCCAACACACTGTCAATGACACTGACTCAACTCCAGCCACTTTAATAATGGGAATTGATGGGAAATGATGTAAATATATCACTAGCCACTTTAAACAATGCTACCTTATATAATGTTACTTACCCTACATTATTCATCTCATATGCATACGTATATACTGTACTCTATATCATCGACTGCATCCTTATGTAATACATGTATCACTAGCCACTTTAACTATGCCACTTTGTTTACATACTCATCTCATATGTATATACTGTACTCGATATCATCTACTGTATCTTGCCTATGCTGCTCTGTACCATCACTCATTCATATATCCTTATGTACATATTCTTTATCCCCTTACACTGTGTATAAGACAGTAGTTTTTTGGAATTGTTAGTTAGATTACTTGTTCGTTATTACTGCATTGTCGGAACTAGAAGCACAAGCATTTCGCTACACACGCATTAACATCTGCTAACCATGTGTATGTGACAAATAAAATTTGATTTGATTTGATTTGATTTGAACCACGCCCACGTGAGCATAGACATTACATCGGCGTCATGGACCAGTCTTTTCTCTGAAGTGTATATAACACACACCAAACGAAATTCACATTAGACTAGAAAACATGCATCTGATGCTTCATGTGAAATGGTTAAGAACTACAATAGGCCACGGAGACCATACAGCTGTAGTTTTGCTACACGGCTGGAAATGGTTAAACTCTGAGACTATCGATCACTACATATAAGAGCAAATCTTAGACGTATAATTACTAGTCTGCAGCTTGGAATTACATAAGTCTAGAACGAGAATACCGACAACCACTGAAGCCTCTATCTATGAGATCATTTCCAAATGGCACTCTGAAGTATCCATTCTAACCACCTACAACCACAAAAGACATTGTGACTTCTGAGAAAGTTAACCAGAGACTCTGATGAACTCTATTGAGGGATTAAGTGACTCCAACAGAGAAGACGGCAACAACATACTGGCGTAAATATATACATTGCAATTATTCTCGAATGAGTGGCCTTTCATGTACAAAGGATTAGCATTTCAATGATTATAATTATCCACTGTGTATTGTGAATCCATTTAGTCTTTCCCGTTCTTTCTCAGTCCCCACCCTTTCCTTTGTCTACCAAGCCGTTCATATCGGCTTAGTCCACTAGGGACTTTTCTATCATTGTTAGTAACCAATATCTACTGTTTGTTTGTTATGTAATTCTGTGTGATTATTTAGTTAGTAAATAAATAATTAAGCCAATTTGTATATTGCTGATTCATTATGGAAACTAGGGTTCGTGCAGATATCCAAGGGTTTGCGATGTTCAGTAATGAGAACTGAACTGAATAATTCATTAAAACCTGTTTGGGATAGGGGGCAGCATTTTCACAATCGGATGAAAAGCGTGCCCAGAGTAAACTGCCATCTACTCAGGCCAGAAGCTAATATAAGCATATTATTAGTAGATTTGGATAAAAAACACTCTGAAGTTTCTAAAACTGTTTGAAAGATGTCTGTGAGTATAACAGATCTCATATGGCAGGCAAAAAACTGAGAAAAAATCCTTTTTTGAAATCTGACACAGCGGTTGCATTAAGGAGAAGGATATCTATAATTCTGTGCATAACACTTGTATCTTTTATCAAAGTTTATGTTGAGTATTTCTGTAAATGGATGTGGCTCTCTGCAAATTCGCCGGATGTTTTCAAGGCACAACATTACTGAACATAACGCGCCAATGTAAACTGAGATTTTTGTATTGTGTAACATGAAGTCCTTTTAGTGCCATCTGATGAAGATCATCAAAGGTTAGTGATTCATTTTATCTCTATTTCTGCTTTTTGTGACTCCTCTCTTTGGCTGGAAAATGTCTGTATGTGTTTTTGTGACTAGGCTCTGACCTAACATAATCATATGGTTTGCTTTCGCTGTAAAGCCTTTTTGAAATCGGACACAATTGGTATATTAACAAGAAGTTAAGTTTAATTTGGTGTATTGCACTTGTGAATGTATGAAAGTTAAATATTTCAAAAAAATATTTTTGAATTTCGCGCTCTGCCTTTTCAGCTGATGTTGTCGAGGGGTTCCGCCTAGCCCTAACAAGTTAATAGACTAACTTATCAGATATTAAAATATCTGAAGAGTTATATTTGGAAAATTATAACTTTGTCATCTCAACATTTTCCTTGGTGCCCTGACTTCCTAATTAATGTTTACATGATTAGTTTAACCTTTCTAGCGCAGGCTTTCCGCTAGCAGAACCCCTTGACAACATTCCACTGACAAGGCAATGTGCGAAATTCAAAAATATGTTTGGGAAATACAGTATTTAACTTTCACGCATTAACAAGTCCAAACAGCAAATGAAAGATAAACATCTTGTTAATCTACCCATCGTGTCCGATTAAAAAAATGCTTTACAGCGAAAGCACAACATATGATTAGGTCAGAGCCAAGTGAAAACAACACACAGCCATTTTTCCAGCCAAAGATAGAAGTCACAAAAAGCAGAAATATAGATAAAATTCATCACTAACCTTTGATAATCTTCATCAGATGACACTCATAGGACATCATGTTACACAATACATGTATGTTTTGTTCGATAATGTGCATATTTATATCCAAAAATCTCAGTTTACATAGGCGCGTTATGTGCAGTAATGTTTTGATTCCCAAACATCCGGTGATTTTGCAGAAATACTCGTAATAAACATTGATAAAAGAGACAACTGTTATTCACAGAATTAAAGATAGACTTCTCCGTAATGCAAACGCTGTGTCAGATTTCAACAAAACTTGATGGAAAAAGCATAATCTGAAAACGGCGCTCAGAGCCCAATCCAGCCAGAGAAATATCCGTCATTTTGGAGTCAACAGAAGTTAGAAATCACACCATAAATATTCACTTACCTTTGATGATCTTCATCAGAAGGCACTCTCAGGAATCGCAGTTCGACAATAAATGACTGATTTGTTTCATAAAGTTCCATAAAGTCCATCATTTTTGTCCAAATAGCCACTTGTTGTTAGCGTGTTCAGTCCATCTTCATGAGGCGCGAGCACTTTGTCCAGACAAGAACTGGAAAAGTTCCGTTACAGGTTGTAGAAACAAGTCAAACGATGTATGGAATCAATCTTTAGGATGTTTGTTTAGGATGTTTTTCAACCACTCTAAAATTTTCTTGTTAACAAACTATAGTTTTGGCAAGTCGGTTAGGACATCTACTTTGTGTATGACACAAGTAATTTTTCCAAAAATTGTTTACAGACAGACTATTTCACTGATGATTCATTGTACCACAATTCCAGTGGGTCAGAATTTTAAATACGTTAAGTTGACTGTGCCTTTAAACAGCTTGGAAAATTCCAGGAAATTATGTCATGGCTTTAGAAGCTTCTGATAGGTTAATTGATATCATTTGAGTCAATTGGAGGTGTACCTGTCGATGTATTTCAAGGCCTACCTCCAAACTCCGTGTCTCATTGCTTGACATCATGGGAAAATCAAAAGAAATTAGCCAAGACCCCAGAATTTTTTTGTTGTAGACCTCCACATGTCTGGTTCATCCTTGGGAGCAAATTGCAAACACCTGAATGTACCACGTTCATCTGTACAAACAATAGTATGCAAGTATAAACACCATGGGACCACGCAGCCGTCATACCGCTCAGGAAGGAGATGCGTTCTGTCTCCTAGAGATGAACGTACATTGGTGCAAAAAGTGCAAATCAATCCCAGAACAACAGCAAAGGACCTTGTGAAGAAGCTTGTGGAAACAGGTACAAAAGTATCTATATCCACAGTAAAACGAGTCCTATATCGACATAACCTGAAAGGCCGCTCAGCGAGGAAGAAGCCACTGCTCCAAAACCTCCATAAAAAAGCCAGACTACGGTTTGCAACGGCACATGGGGACGAAGATCGTACTTTTTGGAGAAATGTCCTCTGGTCTGGTCTGATGAAACAAAAATAGAAGTTTGGCCATAATGACCATCGTTATGTTTGGAGGAAAAAGGGGAATGCTTGCAAGCTGAAGTACACCATCCCAAACGTGAAGCACGGGGGTGGCAGCATCATGTTGTGGGGGTGCTTTGCTGCAGGAGGGGCTTGTGCACTTCACGAAATAGATGGCATCATGAGGAAGGAAAATTAAGTGGATATATTGAAGCAACAGCTCAAGACATCAGTCAGGAAGTTAAAGCTTGGTCGCAAATGGGTCTTCCAAATGGACAATGACCCCAAGCATACTTCCAAAGTTGTGGCAAAATGGCTTAAGGACAACAAAGTGGCCATCACACAGCCCTGACCTCAATCCCATAGAAAATTTGTGGGCAGAACTGAAAAAGCGTGTGGGAGAAAGGAGGCCTGCAAACCTGACTCAGTTAAACCAGCTCTGTCAGGAGGAATGGGCCAAAATTCACCCAACTTATTGTGGGAAGCTTGTGGGAGGCTACCTGAAACATTTGACCCAAGATAAACCATTTAAAGGCAGTGCAAATACTAATTGAGTGTATGTCATTTTCTGACCCACTGGGAATGTGATGAAATAAATAAAAGCTGAAATAAATGATTCTCTCTACTATTATTCTGTTATTTCACATTCTTAAAATAAAGTGATGATCCTAACTGACCTAAGACAGGGAAAAACTGAGTTTAAATGTATTTGGCAAAGGTGTATGAAAACTTCCGACTTCAACTATGTATATATATTGTTTTAAACGTTGCATCTCTGCCCAGTCTGGCAAGAGTGGCCCGAAGGGTGTTTAGCATCCCCAGTGGCTCTGCAAGCGAGGAGAGGATATTCTCCACTGCTGGCCTGCTCTCCAGGCACCATCGCGTGAGACTGAAGCCACAGATTCTTGCCAAACTCGACTTTCTAAAAATGAATTCAAAGGCACTGTAGACTGAGCCTAATAAGTAAGCCACAGACTATATACTGTAATGATTTAATACAATGAAATGTTGTTTAAATGCTGAGCACTTTATGTCCCTACCAACGTAGTGTCACACTCGCAAATGCTTCACAATGTTTTTCTTTGTAGGCTATAGCCTTGAAATAATTGAAATAATATAGCCTAAATCATTCATTTTCTTCCCTTCTTAGGCTCCCTGTCTGGCTCCTAACCTTTTTAGAGTGTTTATATGCTGTTTAATACGACATGTATTTGAAGCGCTTCCTACATTCACCTTTTCATGTTTATTAAAATACTTTTTTATTCAAATCATATGGTTTGGTTTCAATACTTCAAAATCTAATTATGGGTCCAGGTCGTCACAAAAACACATGGGTATTGATTGAAATTGTGATTTTAATGAATAGAGTGAATTCGGAGCGACAGTTCTTTTTCTCCCTGTGTGTGCTGAGCAGTTTTTAGTGGAGCTGTTGGAAAGGATGTGGAGTGCCATGCTCCATGAGCCATGAGCGGGATTTCTGACCAATAAACTCCGATCACATATTCTGCTGTGCACTCTTTCTCTTACAAACAGACAGAGACAGACACACACATACGCACCTGGAGGTCCATGAATGCCTTCGTATCATGAGCCTGTTGGTCTTCTAAGTATAGTCTTGATTAAAGACTAGTTGATTGGAATCAGGTGACTTTTCCGGGGGTCCTGAGTGACATCACACATTAAATCAACCATACAGGAGTTATAGTAGCTAACATCGTGATGTATTGTTGTCTCTACCTTCTTGCCCTTTGTGCAGTCTGTGCCCAATAATTTTTGTACCATGTTTTGTGCTGCTACCATGTTGTGTTGCTACCATGCTGTGTTGTCATGTGTTGCTGCCTTGCTATGTTGTTGTCTTAAGTCTCTTTATATAGTGTCGTGTTGTCTCTCTTGTTGTGATGTGTGTTCTGTCCTATATTTATATGCTATACATTTTTTTATTGTTTTATTTTATTAAATTTTTAATTAATTAATAAATAAAAAAATTAAATCCCAGCCCCCGTCCCCACAGGAGGTCTTTTGCTTTTTGGTAGGCCGTCATTGTAAATAAGAATTTGTTCTTAACTAACTTACCAAGTTAAATAAAGGTTGAATTCAAAAAAAAAAAAATTTTAAACAACCAAACCACTTTAAAAAGCAATTCCATGTGCAACAGTATTGCTACCGTCCTTCTCCTCGCCTCGAACCAGGGACCCTCTGCACACACAACCATCTGACACCCTCGAAGCAACATTACTTATCACTCCACAAAAGCTGTGGCCCTTGCAGAGCAAGGGAAACAACTACTTCAAGGTCTCCGAGCGAGTGACGTCACTGATTGAAACACCATTAGCGCGCACCCTGCTAATTAAGCTAGCCAATTTACACCAGTTATACTCACCCCCCTTTTGACCTCTTCCTTTTCCGCAGCAACCAGTGACAGGGTCACGGCACCAATGTAACAGTATTACTTCCGTCCCTGTCTTTGCCCCTACCTGGGCTCGAACCAGGGACCCTCAACAACTGACACCCTCAAAAGCTTCATTACCTATAGTTCCACAAAAGCTTGCAGAGCAAGGGGAAAAAACTACTTCAAGGTGTCAGAGCGAGTGACACCACCGACTGAAACGCTATTGGTGCGCACCCTGCTAACTAGCTAGCCATTTCACACAGGTTACACATGCAATACTCATTTGTACACCACCGCACCAGGGAACTACACAGAGCCGTTTTATATACAGTGGGGCAAGAAAGTATTCAGTCAGACACCAATTGTGCAAGTTCTCTCACTTAAAAAGATGAGAGAGGCCTGTAATTTTCATCATAGGTACACTTCAACTATGACAGACAAAATGAGAAAAAAAATCTAGAAAATCACCTTGTAGGATTTTTTATGAATTTATTTGCAAATTATGGTGGAAAATAAGGTACAGGTATAGGTATAAGTACCCATGGGATAATGGGGAAGATGGGCGACACCTGGAGGGGGTGGAGACAAGCACAAGGACACGTGAAATCAGGGTGTGAAAATGCAAGGGTCAACTGCACAAATGTATACTGGTACAGAAGACAAAAGAGATATAGGTTACAATGTAATATGTAAGTTACAAGGTGGCACGTAGGTTGGGTCTTAGTACCTGTGGGAAGGTCCGCTCCACGACTACCCTTAAGGCCTTGACCTCTGAGAGGTCCTCCGGGAAGCCCTGGGGGTCCTGGACGACCTGGCAGACCTGAGGGACCAGGGAAACCTGCACATACACAAAGTTGCAACGTAATTTAATAGAAGGAGAGGCCTTCGGACTTCTCCAGTGATTCTTTGAAACTACATCTAGATGCCTTAAGAAGACATACAGTACGGGGACTGTAGGGGTCCATTACAGTGCGCCTGGAGCTCCGTAGACGCCAGGGTGTCCAAATGCTTCTGGTGGTCTTCTGGGTCACCTGGATCTCATTGGTCCCATAGTGAGGCTATAGAGAGAAGAGGACCAATTAAAGTTGCACATTTCTATGAACTTTCCCCAAATTCCCAGGTTTTCCAGAATTTCAAAGTTGGAAGGTTTGAAGAATCAGCAGGGAATTAGAAGGAAATACGAATCCTGAACCAGGACCTCTGGGAATTTTGGGAAAGTTGCCAGAATTGTACAACCCTAGGACCAATCGCACCTGCTCACACCATCTAGAAGTGTGACTCACTCCCTCAACACAAATTTTACATTTCGGAGTGAACACATATATTTTGGATCTAGATACTATACAGCAATAATAGCCCAGCTGGAGGCGGCAGCCAGAAAGACCAGGCCAAAACAGAGAGGACTTGTTTTCACCCACTTTGTCAGGAATGGCTTACTGGAAACAGCAGCGGACTGAGAATGGTAGCGGCCTGGAACTGATCTGGAAACAGCAGCGGACTGGAAACAGTAGCGGACGGGGAGTTAAGAGCTGAGAACAGCAGTGGACTAGGAACAGCAGCATTCTGGGAAGAGCAGAGGACTGGGAACAACAGCAGACTGGGAACAAACTGGGAACAGCAGCTGACTGGGAACAGCAGCGGACTGGGAACAGAAGCGGACTGGAATCGGACTGGGAACAGCAGCAGACTGAGACTTGGAACAACAGCTGACTGGGAAGAGCAGCAGACTGAGACTGAGAACCACAGCTGACTGGTAACGGACTGGGAACTGACCTAGGAAGGCGCCTCATCAATCCCTAGGACATTGTCAGCACAACATTCAGACCAGACCAATGCTCCCTCTAAGTCGTGCACCTCCTTCAGGACTTCCACTCAGAAGAAATGCCATGCAGAGACGCAAGAGATTGAACTTCACTGAGTTCGCCTCATTAATTTACACTAAAAAGATCAAGGTTTTTCCTGTGATCGAATCAACATCAACATCAGCCTATTTTCAATGCAACAAACCAAAACAAATCAAACTTTGCAAGATTGAGTCTGTGATTTTGTTGACTGAGTAGAATTATATTACATGGGGTCTCCACCAGCAATGGGGTCTTTCAATCACTCAGAGTGAATGAGCTTTTCAGATCCATTCAGATCAGAGTGCGGAGCCACGCATGTGCACATTTTGTTTAAATCCAATTCAATCAGTGTAGACGAAGGGGAGGAGATTGAGACATGGATTGTCTGTCTGTGCCATTCAGAGGGTGAATGGGAAAGACAAAAGATTTAAGTGCCTTTGAACGAGGTATGGTAGTAGGTGCCAGGCACAGCGATTTGAGTGTGTCAAGAACTGCAATGCTCCTGGGTTTTTCACGCTCAACAGTTTCCCATGTGTATCAAGAATGATCCACCACTCAAAGGACATCCAGCCAACTTGACACAAAAAAAAGAACGATACTGTATTGTAGTTTTAGAAGGTAAGACTTTTTTTCTTGTTATTAAAATATCAGTTCCAGTTTTTAGGCAGAAAACACTCATTCTGTCTATATATGCCTTTTGTTTGGGAGAGAAAATGCCTGTATCTACGAGCCATGGTAATATGCGTGCGTGCAAGCATTTCATGAACACTTTATAGACAGAGGTTTTATTTCCTCAATACAGTTATTAGCGAAGTCAGTGCTTGTAGGAAAAGACAGACAATGGCAGTTTTTTAAAGAGGAACAAGTGCATTTTTGTACAAGTCAATTTATAAAAAAGAAACATGTGGAATTGTTGTGTAGTTCTTTACACGGTTTCGCTGGCTTCAGAGATAACCTTTTGGTTCTAACTTAATGTACTTCATGCGCATAACCACTAGATGGCCTAATATTCCAGTATTGGTCACAATACTGGTTCTGTGAACTCTAAAATGAGTCTCTCCCTCTCCAAACTATTTGTTGATCCTTATAATCAATTGATTCTGATATGTTATATGTTACAAGCCATATAATATGATATTATACGAGCTCATAAACAGTTAGAACAAGTAATAAAGCATTATAACAGTTGGCTGTTTGATAAAGTGTTCACAGTTTCCATCACAAATAGCACAATGTCTGATCGTATTGGGGGTAAAAGTAATATTGCACCATGTAGGACTAAAGCTATGGTGGTTTGGCCAAGACATACAAACGAGCACACACACACACACACACACACACACACACACACTCACCCTATCCCCTTCATGCCCCTCCAGCCCAGGTGGTCCCTCGTCACCCCTTCTTCCCTTCTCCCCCCGTGAGGCCCTGCAAGGCCCCTGTGACCTGCTTCAGCCTCCTCCCTGGTGCCCCCTGGAGAGGAAATGACAGCTAAAGTAGTAGCAATGTGATTTACACATCAAATGTATCTGATGTAGGTGTAGTGGTCCTCGAGAACATATTAGCCTATTGAGCTAAAGCCTAGGCATGAGTTATGGGAGCTAGCACGAGATTCAGGTCTGGAAAACATGGATATGTATGAGTTGAAAGCATGTGATGAATCGCTGCTACTGGATGGAGCACAATATGAACCCTTTTGTCATTCCACCATGTACATCTATCAATAAGTCTGCAGCTTCGGCTCAGTCTTTTTTCCAAACGTTGTGCAGACATCACTTTCTTATTAAGTTTCTTATCAAACGTATATACCACATACATGATAAATAACACAATCTTTAAAAAATAAAAATAAATAAAAATAAGCTATATCAAGAACCTTAAAGGGTGCTTTGGCTGTCCCAATAAGATAACCCTTTTGGTTCCAGTTAGAACCTTTTTGTGTACCAAAAATGGTTCTACCTTGAACCAAAAAGTGTTATCCTATTGGGACAGCCAAAAGCACCCTTTTGGAAACGTTTTTACTAAGAGTGCAGGATACTGTTTATGTTTGAGCACTAGCTCATGGTGGAGCTAGTGAAAAAAACAACACATACTGTATCACACACACAGACCAATGAGATGCTGACAGACATGAAAATCGACCACTGATGCACTGAACAGATTAGTTAGTTGGAGAAACTGTACTGTGTGAACTAGTGGTGGGCATCAATATCAATAAGATATCGATAAAAAAGCATACATGACTATTCCTGCATGCCTAAAACCCTCTCACTGGCTCTCAACCTAGCCTACTTATTGGGAAGATGGGATTTCAAATCAAATCAAATTGTAGGTCAGTTAAGAACAAATTCTTATTTTCAATGACGGCCTAGGAACAGTGGGTTAACTGCCTGTTCAGGGGCAGAACGACAGATTTGTACCTTGTCAGCTTACTAGTCAAACGCTCTAACCACTAGGGAACCCTGCCGCCGCATGGTGTCACCTTACAGTGAAATGCTTACTTACAAACCCTAAACCAACAATATAGTTTTAATAAAATACCTAAACAAATTCAACACAAAAAATAAATAGAGTCAATGTGCGGGGGCAGCAGTGTCGAGGTAATTGAGGCATTATGTACATGTAGGTAGAGCTATTAAAGTGACTATGCATAGATAATAACAGAGACTAGCAGCAGCGTAGAAGGGGGGGCAATACAAATAGTCTGGGTAGCCATTTCATTAGCTGTTCAGGAGTCTTATGGCTTGGGGGTAGAAGCCGTTCAGGAGCTTCTTGGACCAAGACTTGGCGCTCCGGTAGTGCATGCCGTGCGGTAGCAGAGAGAACAGTCTATGACTAGGGTGGCTGGAGTCGTTGATGATTTTTAGGGCCTTCCTCTGACACCACCAGGTATAGATGTCCTGGATGGCAGGAAGCTTGGACCCCGTGATGTACTGGGCCATACACACTACCCACTGTAGTGCCTTGAGGTAGGAGGCCGAGCAGTTGCCATGCCAGGCAGTGATGCAACCCGTCAGGATTTTCCTGTAGTCCACAATCACCTCCTTTGTCTTGATCACGTTGAGGGAGAGGTTGTTGTCCTTGCACCACACGGTCAGGTCTCTGACCTCCTCCCTGTACGCTGTCTCATCGTTGTCGGTGATCAGGCCTACCACTGTTGTGTCATCAGCAAACTTAATGATGACGTTGGAGTCGTGCCTGGCCGTGCAGTCACTTAAACTGGTTGGGTAAGTTTAAGGCCCCCAGAACATTCACACCTGGCCTAATGGGCAACCAGTTGTCTGGACTGTAAGAGAGAAATTTAACATTGGCACAGTTTCAATATTCTTGTTATCAAACATTGCAACTGGGGTAAACTGGGGTAAAAAGTGTTTCTGATATACAGTATTCCATTATGATATCGATATCAAGTGGAAAGATTCAACAAAATCGGTGCCCATCACGAGGGTGAAATGTGAAACTTTGCATGATTGTTTTATGACAGAAGATTCTAAAAATGATGCGGAATTTCTTTGATTCCTTTTAATATTTTCAGCCGTAGTGTCAACCATAGAGTTCAAGTTGTACGGGTCCCACACAGTCGTGGTCATTACACTAGGCCGTCCGTCATAGACCCCCATGAAATGTGTGTTTGTGTGTGACAAATGTATTTCACAGCTTGTGCTTTTATTAAATCAACTATAGCTATCTGTCTCCTCTCCATATCTTGTGTTGAAAGTTAGTTTCACAAACATGGAGCAACATTTACTTATGTTTCCTAAATATTTGGATATTTGGGGGATTTATTTTGTAAGACAGGATAACTCCCACTACACATCTGGCAATAAAACTGGCCTACTTTCACTTTCCAAATGAGTTGAGTTTCCAATCCTTGTGTGAACTCTTAAACCAGACTTGCATTTAACAGTTTCTTAATGCCTTAATGATTTTATCGTAGATGTGTAGCTGTTAATATAATGTAGGCATTAATGCAAGTGCTGAGGGCGTAGGGCAATTCCATTGGGATCCTATTGCTCTAGATCACTACAAACCTTGGACAGTACCATGGGGTTTCACAATGTGTAACACTGAACATGGACACAGACAGACAAACCTAATGACACTGCATAATCAACTCTTAATGAAACAGGTGGAGTTGAGGTCAACACAGAAATTCCCCGGGTGATGGAGTTAAGTTTATCCTAGCTCTAAACAACCCACATTTCACCAGTGAAGCCAAAACACATTACCGGCAAATACAGCAATAATTCCCAGAATACTATTCCTTGCCAGAAAGAGGCTCCTGCCAATGTTTACAAGCGAAGGTATGAAGGAGAGAGATGCATGTTCAACCAATAAGGTCAGGTTAGTTTAGCGAGGTTAAGCTGACACTAGATCTGTCTCTGTACGTGCAGATGCAATCTTTTGCTGTGTGTGGATCATGGCACAGAATTATGGAGGGTTAAAGGCCAATTCCAAAATGCAATGCTTGAATGCTAAATTGAAATGCTAGAATTATAAATGCAATGTTTATGCTAAATTAGAATGGCAAACTGATAAATGCAAATTAAATGATACATGCAATGATGCAAAAAGTGTTAGTTCATACGCACCTGCATGCCCGACTAGCATCACCACCCTGGATGGTTCCGACCTAGAATATGTGGACGTCTATAAGTACCTAGGTGTCTGGCTAGACTGCAAACTCTCCTTCCAGACTCATATCAAACATCTCCAATCGAAAATCAAATCAAGAGTCGGCTTTCTATTCCGCAACAAAGCCTCCTTCACTCAAGCCGCCAAGCTTACCCTAGTAAAACTGACTATCCTACCGATCCTCGACTTCGGCGATGTCATCTACAAAATGGCTTCCAACACTCTACTCAGCAAACTGGATGCAGTCTATCACAGTGCCATCCGTTTTGTCACTAAAGCACCTTATACCACCCACCACTGCGACTTGTATGCTCTAGTCGGCTGGCCCTCGCTACATATTCGTCGCCAGACCCACTGGCTCCAGGTCATCTACAAGTCTATGCTAGGTAAAGCTCCGCCTTATCTCAGCTCACTGGTCACGATGGCAACACCCATCCGTAGCACGCGCTCCAGCAGGTGTATCTCACTGATCATCCCTAAAGCCAACACCTCATTTGGCCGCCTTTCGTTCCAGTACTCTGCTGCCTGTGACTGGAACGAATTGCAAAAATCGCTGAAGTTGGAGACTTTTATCTCCCTCACCAACTTCAAACATCAGCTATCTGAGCGGCTAACCGATCGCTGCAGCTGTACATAGTCTATTGATAAATAGCCCACCCTTTTCACCTACCTCATCCCCATACTGTTTTTATTTATTTACTTTTCTGCTCTTCTGCACACCAATATCTCTACCTGTACATGACCATCTGATCATTTATCACTCCAGTGTTAATCTGCAAAATTTTAATTATTTGCCTACCTCCTCATGCCTTTTGCACACATTGTATATAGACCCCCCCTTTGTTTTCTACTGTGTTATTGACTTGTTAATTGTTTACTCCATGTGTAACTCTTTGTTGTATGCTCACACTGCTATGCTTTATCTTGGCCAGGTCGCAGTTGCAAATGAGAACTTGTTCTCAACTAGCCTACCTGGTTAAATAAAGGTGTTCTCAACTAGCCTACCTGGTTAAATAAAGGTGTTCTCAACTAGCCTACCTGGTTAAATAAAGGTGTTCTCAACTAGCCTACCTGGTTAAATAAAGGTGTTCTCAACTAGCCTACCTGGTTAAATAAAGGTGTTCTCAACTAGCCTACCTGGTTAAATAAAGGTGTTCTCAACTAGCCTACCTGGTTAAATAAAGGTGAAATAAAAAATACAGCATGGTCAAGCAAGTTAATGTTTTCGAGATTTCGAGATTTTCGGACTACTAAACAACTGTTGATTTAGATCCACAGAGAGTTACCGCAAGTCACAAAGAAAACAGGAGCTGCCTCCACTATTCCAGCACCATTTCAACATCATCGAATTACCTATAACATCATCAAATCACCTGTATTAGACCTGCTTAGTCTAATACAGTGAAAAATGTAATAAATTAAAAACAATATAGTTCAATCCTCGTCAGCTAAATATGATGTGTCTGTCTTTGGTTCTGATTTTTGAGTGAGTGTGCGCGTTCGTGGAAGTAGAAAAAGCTCACCCTACTTGTAGAGAAACTTGTAGACATCCTCCTCTCTTTCATGTTGATGAAACGGTTTATGACTCTGTGATACAGTACCTGCTTTTATTTTTTTTGTCCTAGGCTACCTGGCTAAAATGCTTGCTCGCTAGCCTAACTTCCTTTCATGGGCAACATTAGCTAGTTAACATTAGCCTTCTACATCTAGCTACATAGTGAACTTCCATCCTCTTAGTCCACGGGCACAATATATGAGTTCATGGTTGGATCAGAATCTCTATTATAATCATTGGCCAGTAAGGAGAATTAAGTGAAACCACTTGTCCAAATCCCTATCTCCATCCATGGCTAATTTAGGAAAGGGACAATTTTAGCTAGTTAGCTAGCCACCGGAGGACAACAACACAACAAGATGCAACAATTCAAGTTGTTTCTGTCAATTATGTATTCCTGTCAATGATGTGATAGGAGTAAAGTCAAATCCAAACTGGCTTCCCTTGATACTTTTTTTTGTGCACCAGGACCATTCACAGATGAGCTCACTCAGTTTAGCTCAACACTGATTGGCTATTCTTTTATATCAAAATATGGTTCCCAATCAGAGACAACGATAATCACCTGACTCTGATTGAGAACCGCCTCAGGCAGCCATAGACTACGTAGACACCCCACAAAACCCCTAAGACAAAAACACACCACAATAACCCATGTCACACCCTGGCCTGACCAAATAATTAAAGAAAACACAAAATACTAAGACCAAGGCGTGACAAAAAGCCACTTTAAACTATGCCACTTTGTTTACATACCCTACATTACTCATCTTATATGTATATACTGTACTCGATACCATCTACTGCATCTTGCCTATGCCGTTCTTTACCATCGCTCATTCATATATGTTTATGTACATATTCTTTATCCCCTTTACACTTGTGTGTATGAGGTAGTAGTAGAATTGTTAGGTTAGATTACTCGCTGGTTATTACTGCATTGTCGGAACTAGAAGCACAAGCATTTCGCTACTCTCGCATTAACATCTGCTAACCATGTGTATGTGACAAATCAAATTTGATTTGATTTGAAGGACAATTATGAAAACTACAATAGGTCTACATGCTTACAGTGGTAGACAACACACTTCAATGCAAAAAATCACCTGTCTGTTCACCTGTTAAATTCTATAGTATGTTATAAACCGCGCTCCCAGTTTGGCCGGGTGGTCCGATATATCCTACTCCTCCTCAGAAGAGGAAGACGACAACCGTTACAGTCTTGTCTGTGTGCTTAGGGTTGTTATCTTGTTGGAAGGTGAATCTTCGCCCCAGTCTGAGGTCTTGAGCTCTCTGGAGCAGGTTTTTATCAAGGATCTCTCCGTACTTGGCTCTGTTTATCTTTGCCTCGATCCTGACTAGTCACCCAGCCCCTGCCGCTGAAAAACATCCCCACCGCATGATGCTGCCACCACCATGCTTCACCATAGGGATGGTGCCAAGTTCAATCTTGTTTTCATCAGACTAAAGAATCTTGTTTCTCATGGTCAGCGTCCTTCAAATCATTGCTTTTTGGCAAACTCCAAGCGGGCTGTCATGTGCCCTTTACTGAGGAGTGGCTTCCGTCTGTCCACTCTACCATGAAGGGCTGATTGGTGGAGTTCTGCAGAGATGGTTGTCGTTCTGGAAGGTTCTTCCATCTCCACAGAGGAACTGGAGCTCTGTCAGAGTGACCATGGGGTTCTTGGTCACCTCCCCCGATTGCTCAGTTTGTCCGGGTGGCCAGCTCTAGGAATAGTCTTGGTGTTTCCAAACTTTCTTCAATTTAAGAATGATGGAGGCCACTGTGTTCTTGAGGGCCTTCAATGCCGCAGAAATGTTTTGGTACCCTTCCCCAGATATGTGCACCGACACAATCCTGTCTTAGAGCTCTACGGACAATTCCTTTGACCTCATGACTTGGTCTTTGCTCTGACAAGCATTTTCAATTGCGAGACCTTATGTAGACAGGTGTGTACCTTTCCAAATCATGTCCAATCAATTGAATTTACCACAGGTGGACTCCAATCAAGTTGTAGAAATATCTCAAGGATGATCAAATGGAAACAGGATGCACCTGGGCTCAATTTCGAGTCTCATAGCAACATGTCTGAATACTTATGTAAATAAGATATATATTTTTTATGGGGTAGATTCAACCACAAATACCAGGGAGGTTTTCCAATGCCTCACAAAGAAGGGCACCTAATAGTAGATGGGTAAAAATAAGACATGGAATATCCCTTTGATTCAATCTTATTCCTGTGTTGGCGCTTTGCTTGTTCGATGGTTCGTCTGAGGGCATAGCAGGATTTCTTATAAGCGTCTGGCTTAGTGTCCGCCATGTTCTTCGGCGCAATCTTGACAGTGTTTCCCCCGTGATAGGTCAGAGTCACTTCAAAACACCCCACCCCTTTCAGCTAATGTTGGCAATACCTGCCAAGCACAGATAACACTGTATACAGATGAATATGAATACACACAAAAAAATACAAATGTAGAGTTCACACATTTACCATTCAATAATAAGCCTACAGGTTTGAACCAGTTTTTTTTATATCGTGTATATCTATGTTACAAGACGGTAGTAGGTCTATCACACTGAGCTATATTAAGTACTAGAGACAGCCTCCAAGATGGCCAACCATTGTTTTCAAGGCAACCTACTCATGGTTGCATTGGCCGATTCACGGGGGCTGACATCTTGCTAGTTCCGGCTTCAGTAGACCATTAATACATACGCACTAGATTTTGAGCCCAGCATGTACAGGAGCGTGGACAGCATTCCAGCTCGAGCTAGAGAGGGGTCGTGGACCTTGATTTAGTGGGGAAGGGAAATCTGCAGGCACGACGCAACAACACAACCACAGGAAAAATGACGAAAATGTGTATGCAAGTAAGTTATTCAGGACTAAGAGTACTGTGCCCTAACTTTCTCTATAAGTGCACCTCAAGAGACAGTTGTATGATATTTTCTGTACAATGCAACTGCAATAATGACTTGAGGTAGCCAGTAACAGCAGGTGTACTCTGGGAACTCTAGTCCTCTTAATTCAGCACATCACAAAGGTGTTTTTGTTTCATTTTTTGTTGTTGAACACCGATCACACCAAATGAAAAAGACAACAGTTCAGACCTGTGTGTTCTACAGTACATTCTGACTCGTGTCTCCTTCCCAGTGGCTCAAATTTGTTTTTTAGGTCATAATACATAATTACATAATTACATTGAAACTAAAGCATGTAGACAAAGTATACTGGAAGAGTGTAATGATGCTGTATCTGGTGTGTGCTCACCATCCTGACCTGTCCCCACTGAGTTTACCCTGCCTCTTAAGTGCTTTAAAGTGCCAGTGCATCAGTATATACATGTATACAGATGAAATGTTGCTTTTAATTTGCACTCAAAATGGTTATACAAACAATAGCATTACTTGTTAAGTCAGATGAGCATGAGCATAATATAATGTATAACTTTATTCTTACAATGTATGGATTGATCGCGTCGGAGCCAAAGCAATGTAGCAGTTCTGTGAATTCTCACTAGAAGATAGTGACCCGCTCCAGCAGGTATATCTCTCTGGTCACCCCCAAAGCCAATTTCTCCTTTGGCTGCCTCTCCTTCCAGTTCTCTGCTACCAATGACTGGAACGAACTACAAAAATCTCTGAAACTGGAGACTCATATCTTCCTCACTAGCTTTATGCACCAGCTGTCAGAGCAGCTCACAGATTACTGCACCTGTACATAGCCCATCTATAATTTTGCCCAAACAACTACCTCTTCCTCTACTGTATTTATTTATTTATTTATTTCTGCTCCTTTGCACCCAATTATTTCCATCTCTACTTTGCACATTCTTCCACTGCAAATCTACCATTCCAGTGTTTTACTTGCAATATTGTATTTACTTCGCCACCATGGCCTTTTTTTTGCCTTTACCTCCCTTACCTCCCTTTGCCTCACCTAATTTGCTCACATTGTATATAGACTTATTTTTCTACTGTATTATTGACTGTATGTTTGTGTCACTCCATGTGTAACTCTGTGTCCCTCACCAACTTCAAACATCAGCTATCTGAGCAGCTAACCGATCGCTGCAGCTGTACATAGTCTATTGGTAAATAGCCCACCCTTTTCACCTACCTCATCCCCATACTGTTTTTATTTATTTACTTTTCTGCTCTTCTGCACACCAATATCTCTACCTGTACATGACCATCTGATCATTTATCACTCCAGTGTTAATCTGCAAAATTGTAATTATTTGCCTACCTCCTCATGCCTTTTGCACACATTGTATATAGACTCCCCCTTTGGTTTCTACTGTGTTATTGACTTGTTAATTGTTTACTCCATGTGTAACTCTTTGTTGTATGCTCACACTGCTATGCTTTATCTTGGCCAGGTCGCAGTTGCAAATGAGAACTTGTTCTCAACTAGCCTACCTGGTTAAATAAAGGTGAAATTAAAATAAAATAAAAAAGTGTTGTTGTATGTGTCAAACTGCTTTGCTTTATCTTGGCCAAGTCGCAATTGTAAATGAGAACTTGTTCTGAACTTAATAAAGATGAAGTAAAATAAAATAAAAATTAACAGATACAGTATTAACCCTGGGAAACATACAAGACATTAAATAATACATTTTCTTTCATTCACACCAACTGACATTAGTGTAACTCTTGTGATTGCTATTACAACAGAGTTGATTGGACTTTGTTTCAATACAGCTCATGCAAACAAAAACAGTAGACATTGTAAAAACAGTTTCACAAAATAAAAAACATCCATAAAAGCAATCGTATTTGATCCATACTCTAGATCGAGGTACACTTGATTGTTGGCATCTACTTGGTGGGTCAGGAGGAGTAATTTTCCCTTGAAGGCTTTGACAAGGCTGTACATTTGATGTGCAAACAGGCCCTTCCCTTGTAGTTTGGAATTCAGTTCATTCAGTAAGGCCATGATGTCCACGGTGAAGGAAAAATCAGCCAACCATTCCTTATCTTGCATTTGATGGAAACCACATGTTTTCCTTTCATTTGCAATAACTCACCAATGTCTGACTTCAGGTCCCACACCCTTTGAAGCACCTTCCCTAAACTCAGCCATCTCACGTTTGTGTGGTAGGGGAGATCTGCATGACCCTGCATTGCCTGTGGTTTAAAGATTCTGCTCTTATGAAGTTTACCACTTTAGTGACTGTATCCACAACATGGCTCATTTTCAGAACACATTTACAGAGCATCTCCTGGTGAATAATGCCATGCAGAAAAATAATGTTTTGATCTGGGTTGAGCCCAGCTACTTGAGCTTGTATCCTTTTCAAAAAGCCAACGTGTTTTCATTTCATGTTTGGGCACCCATCAGTGGTCAAACTGGATAACTTTTCAGAACACAGTCCCAGCATTGCCATACTCTTAACCTCCTCCAATAAATATTTCCCTGTGGTTGTGCTCTTCATTGACTGCACTGAAGCATGCTCCTCTGTAATTTCAAAGCCTGAGATTAAAAAGTATTATTAGCATTATTATTATTATTTTCTTTAGGAAAGTAGTGAAGTAAAAGTTGTAAAAAAGTATAAATAATAAAGTAAAGTACAGATACCCCCAAAAACTACTTAAGTAGAACTTTCAAGGATTTTTACTTAAGTATTTTACACCACTGTCCGCGTAAATAATAAATAATAATAATAAATAAATAATGACATCGCACGGTTTTCGTAGTAACAGGAACTGCAAGAAGTCAGCCATCATGGCGCAGAGATCCGGGTGCTCCGCATTCAACTCCTCCTGTAACACACACGTCAGGTCAGAAACTTGGGGGTTAGGGATTTGAAAGTTAGGGGCTAGGCCAGGGTGAGAGTAGGGGTTAAAGGAAAGAGTGTAGGGAAAAACAATGTCACCTTTCTGTCCAGGAAATTGGAGCGCATCTTGCATGTCCTCCTTCAACATCAGATGCCTCAACTCAAATACTGGCTTATAATCCCTCACCTCTGACACACATAATCCTAAACATGGAAATAGGTGAACACTCCTAATAGTGTGTTTACCTGTGTATGTGTGCACCTGTGTGTATTTGGGGTGAGAACATCAAGAGCCTTATGTTGAAGGAGAGCCCACCTGCACTCAGCTGGCCAGGTGCCTAAACAGGAAAGGGATATGACATCACAAAGGGAGAAGGAGATGGCTGGAGCAGTGGTGACCTGTTTGTAAATATAATCAATGAATCGAGTGAATTGTATAAGTAAAAGTGTTGTCCTGTTACCCGTCGGTAGGAAATGACAGTGACAAAACTGCCAAGTGGCTGGGATGTCCTCCACTGAGTCCACTGTCCTCTCCATCCCAAACATCTCCAGATTCATAGACAGGTAGGCTGTTTGAAAACTGAAACAGTACACAGACTTAGAACGTCCAACTGTCAGACTCTCCCCCATCTCAAACGTCCTCCTCCACCTGCGCCTCTCGCCTCCCTTCCCCTATCTCATCCCCTCTGTGTTACCAGTGATGGCTCCCTGTACCACATGGAGTGTTGTGATAGGTCCAAGGCTGTGTGATTGCAGCAGTATGCTCCCTGCGACTGGCCCTCTAATCTCCACAGTCACCTTGAACTCTCTCAGCTCTCCACTCCCCTCGGACACAGAAAGTCTTCAAATACACTACAGTGCTACACCAACGCGGTCCCTACACAGAGCACACACACAAACACTCAATTCAAGTAGCTATCAAGCAAACACATCAGCTAGTAGCCAAGTAAATAGGCTGTGTATATATGATTAGCTAGCCATCTTTTTCACAGTGACACACAATAGCAAGTAGCAAGCCCACCAGTAACATTACAGTAGTGTTAGCTAGCTAGTCAATAGGATAAGTTAACTATCTTTTCCACAGACACAGATCTTTTTCCCTTACTAAGATTAGCTAGATAGCAAGTAGCAAGCCTACTGGTACAGTAACATTACATTAGCTAGCTAGCTTCAAATGCTAGCTAGAGTATTTTGCTGACTTGTATGCCCAGCCGCTAGGGTAACGCTAGCTACCATTATCAAGCCACTCAACTAGCTAGTTTGTCTAGCCACAAACAGTTGTGATCATTTGGCCATGAACACAAATTACACTCACTGTGTGAGATGAGATCACTGTGCTATAATAAGAACGAGCAGGTCCCAGACGAGAGTGTGAGTGATTTCCATAGTTTTTTCTTCTGTGTGAGCATGTGACACACTTGTCCATGTAACAACATGAATTTAAAATGTTAATAATTTCGGTCGAGTGATGGAGAAAAAAGTAATCAAATAATATATATATATTTTTTTTTACTTTGAAAGACAATTTATGTAAAATTGAAATGGATATATTTGGCACAAAGTTGATAAGTGTCTCTTTAGGAATTTTTCTGGGCTCGGCATCAATTAAACTACAGTACCGCCTGTCGGAACCCTGGTCCCTTAGTCTATGCTGCAAATCTGCATTGTAGTGGTGCATGGGTCAGCTGTTTGTTCACCAGCATCCGCTCACAATTGCTGATAGTAATAACCCATCCGCGACTGCCCGACTATATGATGCGGGAAGTACAGGTGCTGGGGGTGGTGCAGCACCCCCTGGGGGTGATGGTAAAACTGCAAGAATTTGTGCTGTTGGACTAAAAAGAAAACTTCTCAACTATTTTTATGTTGCATTTTTTATATGAAAATGGGATTGGTAGGGGAGAGAAAAATGTATATGGGCCTCATTCTGCATGGAGAGCTCTCAGCCTTGTTTTGTAACTGGTGTGGTCATGATATGCTCCTATCTATCAGTTGTGGGGTGTTTGGAGTTGGACACACGCTCTGCTCTATTGATAGACAGTTTGGTTTGAGTTAAGTCACGTCTCTCTCCCCTTGTGGTGGATATCAAGTGCTCTGGAGCGTCTCTCGCAATCATTTTACACTCTTTTGTTTTGTTTACAATTCTAAACCTGGAGAAAGGGGAATGGGAACAATATCAAATAAGGAACATGGCATTCTCTCGCCCTTGGCTCGCAGGCCTGTCCTGCCCTTGTCAAACACTTAGGTGTATTAGCCAGCCCACTGTTATGTTTTTTTCCTTATATAATGACAAACTGGTGCGTGGGTTTAACTACTTTTAATGAACATATACTTCAGCAAGAAAACTCCATGTTTAGCCATGCAAGGCATTCTTCAACCATCCCGCATATCCTGCTGGGTAACGTAGTCTAAATGTTATTGACACATAACAACACATCCACTAGTCAAGCAAGCAACACAGCGCTGGGCGCGCCACAACAAGTGGTGCTACCGCCCGCTCGTGCTGGATAGAGGTGAGCGCTTTTCTCCGCGATGGATCGCATAGGAACCATCTAAGTTACAACACCCTTCTCGTTATCGCTCGCTCTCACACACGTTGTAATTATGCAGTAGACCTACAAAGAAAAGTGCGCTCTGTTCACATCGGTCTATTCCTAGGTGGCGCTAGTTTCAATTTGTGAGTTTAAAGTTTGAGGAAGCTTACAATTTATCCAAACGTTTCTACCGATCTGTGTGCCAGTTATGATTTTCATATGCGCATTTAAATAATACCGTCTCAAAATCACGTGGTTAATACAAATCGGAATTAAAATGATAAAAAAATCTCTAAGTTAAAATGCCATTTATGCGAGAGCACCAGATTTTGCTATATGGACACTGATTGGACCGTGATCCCATTGGCGGCTAAAGAAATGAGCGCATGGAACTAAGATATAGCCTAGGCCAATGTAGCAGTAGGTCTACTAAGTCAACTAAGTAAAAAATGCATACAAATAAAATCACAAAATATCCTGATAAATACAGGTTATTTGGTGGTGAGATAATTAAGACAATCAGACATCCCCTAATGGGCACTTTCCTAGATTTGCAGGCAGCAGGCCAAGTACTTCTATGAGTACTCAGGCGCGCAAGCGCAAATCAAATCAACATTAAGACAGAGAAACCAGCCCCATGCTCATTGCTCACATGGAGAGCTCTAAACAAAACACAATGAAGAAATTGACAACTTGTAAATAACGGTACGAAATCAACCAAAACTTGTTTCTCACAAGTGTAGCAGATTGTGAACTCTGCAAACAACGTTTCTACGTCGAGAATGGGAACGGTAATGAATGACTATTGGCCTAATTAATCCATGCATTAACGTAAACAAATGACAAGGATTAACTTGAAATGTACTACTGGTTACATATGTAATAGGGAATTGATACAAACAATCAAAGGGCAAACAATTTCATTTGGCGGGAAACACACCAATATCGCCACCACACACCCCTCCCCCTCTTCTCTGAACATTTCAAATTATCTTCACATATATTTTAGATGCGTTGCTTTTCACTGACAGCCGCATCTCAATAATCAGCTAGGCCTTATTGCCACGCGGCGCAGCCCAAATTGCGGGCCTCACAACTAGGCTTACACGCTTGTGGTTTGAAACAATCCACAGCGGTAAAAAAAAGCTTAATGATTTTCGTTCTTTCTTTATAGACAGAACTAATTAGACCTATATAATTTGGCAAATTTATTTAAATTCAGTACATCACTACTGCATTGACCTACGATGACCACATAGTAGCCTGTAGCCTACAATGTCATTTTGGAGGCAGACTGCAGACAGCATCATATCACTATAACAAACTAACTGAAGCAGAATATTTAAAAACAATTATGAAAAGGCTTATATGTTTACGTTGTCAAATGTCAAACTTCTCAAAATACACTTTCTTATAAAATAGTAGCTAATATTACAGTTCTGGGCCGGTTTCTCAATAGCATTGAATTTAGGTTTAGTGCTACTAGTGTTAAAACTATGCATATTTCCTTCAACTGCTGAAAATGTAACTTAACTGACTTGTTAAATATAGGTAAAATAAATAAATGAACGACAACACCCTGTGGTCGAAGCAAGCTCAAAAATATGGTTCATATCATGTTTTCCCAACCCTATCCTCAAACTGGCACACCTGATACAATTCATCAACTATTCATCAAGCCTTTGACTAATTTAATCAGGTGTGCCAGTTGAGGGTTAAAACTAAAATGTGTAACTTCTGCGGGGGCCTGGGGAGAGGCTTGGGTAACACGATCCCATCTAGGATAGGCGCGCCCCTCTTCACAACCTGGACTCTTCCACAAATTCTAAATCCGACTGCAGACTCACATAACTAACTATGGTGAAGCTTCGACATATTTGATGAATCTTTTCAAACTTTTGTCGCACGTTTGAGACGTTTATAAGCGTCGAATCACGGTGAAGGTGAGTTCGAGAGTCGTTTGGCGCCTTTGCAGAGGACAATAGATGATCTGACACCGCAGGTGACCAGCGGCACCGACGTACCTGTTGCTTGCCGCCCACATACCGTAGGTGTCGGCCCTGGCTTATTGTGTGTGGCACGAGGTAGAGGAGCGTGCGGAGTTGGTAAATCCGAGGGCAACGGGAAGATGAGGACAGCATTGCTTTGTTTCGTGTTCCTGGGGATGATGTTGCTGGGAATTGAGGCGAAGGATGTAAGCATCATACCATGTTCATGACATGCTTTTTCACTGAATATTATTGAAACAGAAAACTGTAAAGGCAGAGTTTGGTCCACCCAAATATTGGTTGGACATAAGACTAAAAACATCAGCAAATCAGCTCCAAGTGATTTTTAATTTTAGAAATATGTTCCAAAGTATTCCCACTCATAATATACATATGCGATTATATATACATGTCAGCAACATTTTGAAGTGATTGTTTTAGTCAAATATTATATGCTTGGGCTTCTTGCTGTCAATTTGTAGTCTACAAATTAGACTATTTGCAATTATGTTCTGGCTCCCTGACCCTCTGCTCAAGAAAAAATCGGCCAGTGCCCCCACACATTGACTCTGTACCGGTACCCCCTGTATATAGCCTCTCTACTGTTATTTTACTCCTGCTCTTTAATTATTGTTTATTTTTTACTGATCTATTTTTTACTTAACACTTATTTTTCATAAAACTGCATTGTTGGTTAGTCGCTTGTAGCTCACATGAATTTGGAAATACAGTAATGCGCGCTAATAGTGTTTCAATCGGTGACGTCACTCGCTCTGAGACCTGAAGTAGTTGTTCCCCTTGCTTTGCAAGGGCTGCGGCTTTTGTGGAGCGATGGGTAAAGATGCTTCGTGGGTGTCAGTTGTCTATGTGTGCAGAGGGTCCCAAAACGTCTTTTCATCATGCATTTTTAGAGAGAGAGAGAGAGAGAGAGAGAGAGAGAGAGAGAGAGATTAAGTTTCACCCTTTTAACTGTTTGCTCAAAATTGACCCAACAATTCAGACAATGGAATATTTGAACCAGTATCATCCACAATGGGGAAAAACCAAATTCAACTAATGAGCTAAATAAAAATCGAATAACATTTTATTAGTCACATGCGCCGAATACAATAGGTGAAATGCTTACTTACGAGCCCCTAACCAACAATGCAGATTCCAAAAAATATGGATAAGAATAAGTGATAAAAGTAACAAGTAATTAAAGAGCAGCAGTAAAATAACAATAGCAAGACTATACACAGGTGGGTACCGATACAGAGTCAATGTGCGAGGGCACCGGTTAGTTGAGGTAGTATATACATGTAGGTAGAGTTATTAAAGTTCCTATGCATAGATGACAACCGAGAGTAGCAGGGGCATAAAGAGGCGGTGTGGGGCACTGCAAATAGTCTGGGTAGCCATTTGACTAGATGTTCAGGAGTCTTATGGCTTGGGGGTTGAAGCAGTTTAGAAGCCTCTTGGACCTAGACTTGGTGCTCCGGTACTGCTTGCCGTAAGGTAGCAGAGAGAACAGTCTATGACTAGGGTGACTGGAGTCTTTGACAATTTTTAGGGCCATCCTCCGACACTGCCTGGTATAGAGGTCCTGGTTGGCAGGAAGCTTGGCCCCAGTGATGTACAGGGCCATTTGCACTACCCTCTGTAGTGCCTTGCGGTCGAAGGCCGAGCAGTTGTCATACCAGGCAGTGATGCAACCAGCTAAATGATGCTCTAGGATGCTCTGGTTGCATCACTGTAGAACCTTTTGAGGGTCTGAGGACCCATGCCGAATCTTTTCAGTCTCCTGAGGGTGAATAGGTTTTTGTCATGCCCTCTTCATCACTGTCTTGGTGTGCTTGGACCATGTTAGTTTGTTGGTGTTGTGGACACCAAGGAACTTTAAGCTCAACCTGCTCCACTGCAGCCCCGTCGATGAGAATGGGGCGTGCTCGGTCCTCTTTTTCCTGTAGTCCGCAATCATGTCCTTTGTCTTGATCACGGTTAGAGAGAGAGGTTGTTGTCCTGGCACCACATGGCCAGGTCTCTGACCTCCTCCCTACAGGCTGTCTCGTCGGTGATCAGGCCTACCACTGTTGTGTCATCGGCAAATTGAATGATGGTGTTGGAGTTGTACCTGGCCGTGCAGTCATGAGTGAACAGGGAGTACAGGAGGGAACTGAGCCCTGAGGGGCCCCTGTGTTGAGGATCAGCGAGGCGGATGTGTTGTTACCTACCCTTAGCATGTGGGGGTGGCCTGTCAGGAAGTCCAGGATCCAGTTGCAAACGGAGGTGTTTAGTCCCAGGGTATTTAGCTTATTGATGAGCTTTGAGGGCACTATGGTGTTGAAAGCTGAGCTGTGGTCAATGAAAAGCATTCTCACATAGGTGTTCCTTTTGTCCAGGTGGGAAAGGGCAGTGTGGAGTGCAACAGAGGTTGTATCATCTGTGGATCTTTTGGGGCGGTATGCAAATTGGAGTGAATGTTGTGAATGTTTTGTGGCCTTGTGAATGTTGGCCTGTTTAAAGGTCTTACTCCAATCGGCTGCGGAGAGCGTAATCACACAGTCTTCCGGAACAGCTGGTGCTCACATGCATGTTTCAGTGTTATTTGCCTCAAAGCGAGCATCAAAGTAGTTTAGCTCGTCTGGTAGGCTTGTGTCACTGGGCAGCTCTCGGCTTTGCTTCCCTTTGTAGTCTATAATGATTTGCAAACCCTGCTATATCCGCCGAGCGTCAGAGTTGGTGTAGTAAGACTCAATATTTGTCCTGTATTGATGCTTTTCCTGTTTTATGGTTCTTCGGAGGGCATAGCGTGATTTCTTATAAACTTCTGTTTTAGAGTCCCGCTCCTTGAAAGCAGCAGCTCTAGCATTTAGCTCAGTGTGGATGCTGCCAGTAATCCATGGCTTCTGGTTGGGGTATGTACGTACGGTCACTGTGGTGACAACGTCATCGATGCACTTATTGATGAAGCCAATGATTGATGTGGTGTACTCCTCAATGCCTTTGGAGGAATCCCGGAACATATTCCAGTCTGTGCTAGCAAAACAGTCCTGTAGCTTAGCATCTGCTTCCTCTGACCACTTTTTATTGATCTAGTCACTGGTGCTTCCCTCTTTAATTTTTGCTTGTAAGTAGGAATCAGGAGGATAGAATTATGGTCAGATTTGCCAAATGGAGGGCAAGGGAGAGCTTTGTATGCATCTCTGTGTGTGGAGAATAGGTGGAGTTTTTTTTCCTCTGGTAGCACATTTAACACCAAATACACAATCGGCTGGGGGCACTTAAAACGTCTGCCTTCTTCTCGCCATCTTACTAAAACAACTGAAAAATAAAATCTGATCAAGTAAGATCCCAAACAAATATTACAACCTATATCACAGAACTGCTCCTGCTTCTCTCTTTTGAAGCTTATTTTTGGGGTGGACGCATTAAAGTGTACCTCCTATTTTTCAAGTTGGCAAAGCAGTCAATGACACTTATGGCTTAATGGCCCAAGCACTTCACCCTCAGTGGACATGGCTGCAAGACTTGCAAGCCTTTTCTGACCCATTGTCTTACGCAACCAGGAATGGAGCCGGCGCTGTGCTCTTCAGAAGGAAAGGAAACATATCATCCAGGAGGTTATGCACAGCAAGCATATCTTTGGGATGACATCCGGCCTCTCCGGGCAAGAAAGTTTCTGGCCACCAATATCTCTTCTGTTTTAACATCAATACCGTGGTGCTTGGCAAACTCAGTGCTTGGCATGATGTATCTAGGACGTTTTTGGAGTTGGGGCTGCATGCCTGTATGCCTTTGAGCAGACCTGCATCTACAGTCGAGAATCGCTGGTAAAGCTCACAAACCACCTATCCAAGCAGGGGAGCAACAACTCTACTTTCATTGTTTGAGAACATGACAATTCTGTGCCTAAACCCAAGG
This sequence comes from Oncorhynchus kisutch, assembly GCF_002021735.2. NCBI lineage: Eukaryota > Metazoa > Chordata > Actinopteri > Salmoniformes > Salmonidae > Oncorhynchus > Oncorhynchus kisutch. The sequence continues at coordinate 7,165,061 of NC_034203.2, forward strand.
AGGTCTTCACCATAATGTCTCACGTTTTCCTATGTTTGAGCTTTCTTGCTGCATCTGCCTCTGGAATATTGTGAATTTCACAGAGTGCTTTGGTCCCGTCATAAAGTTGTGTGGCAAATGCATCTGTGCGTTAGCCTATCAGTGTGTCACATAGCTTGTTTGTCACGTTGGTATAAAGGGATCGGGAGACAGGCGCAGGAATGCGCAATAGGGGTTTTTATTGACCCAAATTAAAGCATGCCATGTAAAGGCACGGGGACGAAGACCAAACAAATACGTACATAAAACAAAGGGTTGAAACCCAAACAAAAAATTGAGGAGTACCTCAAATAAATAAATACCACACGCACACAGGATGAGACCCGTAATCAACTGCGCAATCCACAATGGCACGAAAGCCAAAACACACAGCACAGGTACTCACACGCACCAACGGATATGGGAACAATAATAGAAAGACCAATGGAAAAGCCCAATGGAAAAGGGCACACTTATACAAGTACTAATCAGTGGAAAAAGGGGACAGGTGTGCGTAATGAAAGTTCCAGAGGGAACCGTGACATTGTTTGCTGAAATAAGCTTCTGCCATGTCTACAGTCTCTTTCTGGAGGAACTTGTGTAGTCCCTCAGTTATAGAAAGAAGGGACTGATACATCAGTAGCAAATACACGGTGGAGAACTGATGACGCTTTGCTCTCAGACCAACAGCCATTGGGGATCCAATGGCAGATAGACAATCAAAAATAGCAGTTAAAGTGTCCAGGACTGTACTTATGGACCTCAGCTGGCATGCCCAGCGAGTGTTTGAGAGTTGTACAAGTTCAGCTGATGCTATTCCAAGTTTGGACTGAGCTTTTTTGAACTTGTAGTGGCTAACTAGGGATGTAGTGAAAAACAAATACACGTTCTCCAAGAAACTGAAAAACTCAGCAGCCTCCAGAATAGCCCTGCAAGTTTGACACAACACCAAACTAAGCTCATGAGCATAGCAATGTACATACATTTCCTACAGATGCAGTACTCTAAAATGTGCTTGCACACCTCCTTTGGACCCACTCATGACAGCTGCACCATCATTGGTCTGTGCAACGCACTTTAGGCCTGCTACCTCTCATTTGGAGCTGCTGTTGCAACTCATTTGCTATCGATTGGGCATCCAATGACTTGATTTCTGTTAGTGCTAGTAAACGCTCCTTAACTGTACCTAACACGCACATACCTAACACGCAGAGCCAACTGTTCAGACTACCCATCCCTCGCCTCATGCTCCATAATGGCATAAATTCCAGGCGTTGACATCTCAGAGACTATGGTGTCCGTAATCTCTTGAGCACAGCATTCAATCATGTCATTCTGACATTCTGGAGAGAGATCCGTCGCATTTGGAGTACTGTACCTCTGCAAAAAAGGGTCAAACTTCAAAAGCTCCATACATTCAAGAAAGTTCCCTCTATTTGTGCTTTCACTAGATTCATCATTGGCATGGAAAGAGAGTCCCTGTCTTTCTAACACTGAGGTGACCCCAACAATTCTCCTCATACTCCCCTCTTTCTGCAATATCACTAGCATGGGCAGATGTTAAAATGTTCCCATGATTGCTAGTTGCCTGGTAGCTTTGCCATGCCACAACAATGTCTCTGTGTTTGTGCCATCATGTTTACTGAAGATAAGCAAAGCTTTTTTTTCAAATTTTTGCAGCCACTACTGACAAAATAATCAAATGTAATGTTTTTGCCCAAAATTCTACATGGAAAGCAAAAAGCTGTGTGTTTGTGGACAGAGTACTCTACCCAATTGTATTTCTCAAACCAGCAATGCTAAAATGCCCTTTTCTGTGACCCATACGAAGGTTTTGGTAAACTTTTAAGCTTCACTTGTCTGGTCCCAGTGTCTTTGTCACCTAAACTGCTCTCATTTCTGGAAAGAGTTGCTGCAGCGGCTTGATTACTTTCTCTCTCTGGATCTGTTCTCTGTCCCCTCTCTCTCTCTGGATCTGTTCTCTGTCACCTCTCTCTCTCTGGATCTGTTCTCTGTCACCTCTCTCTCTCTGGATCTGTTCTCTGTCACCTCTCTCTCTCTGGATCTGTTCTCTGTCCCCTCTCTCTCTGGATCTGTTCTCTGTCCCCTCTCTCTCTCTCTCTCTCTCTCTCTCTCTCTCTCTCTCTCTCTCTGGATCTGTTCTCTGTCCTCTCTCTCTCTCTCTGGATCTGTCTCTTCCCTCTCTCTCTCTCTCTCTCTCTCTCTCTCTCTGGATCTGTTCTCTGTCCCCTCTCTCTCTCTCTCTCTCTGGATCTGTTCTCTGTCCCCTCTCTCCTCTCTCTCTCTCTCTCTCTCTCTCTCTCTCTNTATAATTATACAGTGTTCTAAAAATGTACAAATGGCTCTACTAAGGACACAAGATAAAATAAATAAGCATAAATATGGGTTGTATTTACAATGGTGTTTGTTCTTCACTGGTTGCCCTTTTCTCGTGGCAACAGGTCACAAATCTTGCTGCTGTGATGGCACACTGTGGAATTTCACCCAGTAGATATGGGAGTTTTTCAAAATTGGATTTGTTTTCGAATTCTTTGTGGATCTGTGTAATCTGAGGGAAATATGTCTCTCTAATATGGTCATACATTGGGCAGGAGGTTAGGAAGTGCAGCTCAGTTTCCACCTCATTTTGTGGGCAGTGAGCACATAGCCTGTCTTCTCTTGAGAGCCAAGTCTGCCTACGGCGGCCTTTCTCAATAGCAAGGCTATGCTCACTGAGTCTGTACATAGTCAAGGCTTTCCTTAATTTTGGGTCAGTCACAGTGGTCAGGTATTCTGCCGCTGTGTACTCTCTGTGTAGGGCCAAATAGCATTCTAGTTTGCTCTGTTTTTTTGTTAATTCTTTCCAATGTGTTAAGTAGTTATCTTTTTGTTTTCTCATGATTTGGTTGGGTCTAATTGTGCTGCTGTCCTGGGGCTCTGTAGTGTGTGTTTGTGTTTGTGAACAGAGCCCCAGGACCAGCTTGCTTAGGGGACTCTTCTCCAGGTTCATCTCTCTGTAGGTGATGGCTTTGTTATGGAAGGTTTGTGAATCGCTTCCTTTTAGGTGGTTGTAGAATTTAACAGCTCTTTTCTGGATTTTGATAATTAGTGGGTATCGGCCTAATTCTGCTCTGCATGCATTATTTGGTGTTCTACGTTGTACACGGAGGATATTTTTGCAGAATTCTGCGTGCAGAGTCTCAATTTGGTGTTTGTCCCATTTTGTGAAGTCTTGGTTGGTGAGCGGACCCCAGACCTCACAACCATAAAGGGCAATGGGCTCTATGACTGATTCAAGTATTTTTAGCCAGATCCTAATTGGTATGTTGAAATTTATGTTTCTTTTGATGGCATAGAATGCCCTTCTTGCCTTGTCTCTCAGATCGTTCACAGCTTTGTGGAAGTTACCTGTGGTGCTGATGTTTAGGCCAAGGTATGTATAGTTTTTGTGTGCTCTAGGGCAACAGTGTCTAGATGGAATTTGTATTTGTGGTCCTGGTGACTGGACCTTTTTTGGAACACCATTATTTTGGTCTTACTGAGATTTACTGTCAGGGCCCAGGTCTGACAGAATCTGTGCATAAGATCTAGGTGCTGCTGTAGGCCCTCCTTGGTTGGTGACAGAAGCACCAGATCATCAGCAAACAGCAGACATTTGACTTCGGATTCTAGTAGGGGGAGGCCGGGTGCTGCAGACTTTTCTAGTGCCCTCGCCAATTCGTTGATATATATGTTGAAGAGGGTGGGGCTTAAGCTGCATCCCTGTCTAACCCCACGACCCTGTGTGAAGAAATGTGTGTGTTTTTTGCCAATTTTAACCGCACACTTGTTGTTTGTGTACATGGATTTTATAATGTCGTATGTTTTACCCCCAACACCACTTTCCATCAGTTTGTATAGCAGACCCTCATGCCAGATTGAGTCGAAGGCTTTTTTGAAATCAACAAAGCATGAGAAGACTTTGCCTTTGTTTTGGTTTGTTTGATTGTCAATTAGGGTGTGCAGGGTGAATACATGGTCTGTTGTACGGTAATTTGGTAAAAAGCCAATTTGACATTTGCTCAGTACATTGTTTTCATTGAGGAAATGTACGAGTCTGCTGTTAATAATAATGCAGAGGATTTTCCCAAGGTTACTGTTGACACATATTCCACGGTAGTTATTGGGGTCAAATTTGTCTCCACTTTTGTGGATTGGGGTGATCAGTCCATGGTTCCAAATATTGGGGAAGATGCCAGAGCTAAGTATGATGTTAAAGAGTTTTAGTATAGCCAATTGGAATTTGTTGTCTGTATATTTGATCATTTCATTGAGGATACCATCAACACCACAGGCCTTTTTGGGTTGGAGGGTTTTTATTTTGTCCTGTAACTCTTTCAATGTAATTGGAGAATCCAGTGGGTTCTGGTAGTCTTTAATAGTTGATTCTAAGATCTGTGTTTGATCATGTATATGTTTTTGCTCTTTATTCTTTGTTATAGAGCCAAAAAGATTGGAGAAGTGGTTTACCCATACATCTCCATTTTGGATAGATAATTCTTCGTGTTGTTGTTTGTTTAGTGTTTTCCAATTTTCCCAGAAGTGGTTAGAGTCTATGGATTCTTCAATTGCATTGAGCTGATTTCTGACATGCTGTTCCTTCTTTTTCCGTAGTGTATTTCTGTATTGTTTTAGTGATTCACCATAGTGAAGGCGTAGACTCAGGTTTCCGGGTCTCTATGTTTTTGGTTGGACAGGTTTCTCAATTTCTTTCTTAGATTTTTGCATTCTTCATCAAACCATTTGTCATTATTGTTAATTTTCTTCGGTTTTCTATTTGAGATTTTTAGATTTGATAGGGAAGCTGAGAGGTCAAATATACTGTTAAGATTTTCTACTGCCAAGTTTACACCTTCACTATTACAGTGGAACGTTTTACCCAGGAAATTGTCTAAGAGGGATTTAATTTGTTGTTGCCTAATTGTTTTTTGGTAGGTTTCCAAACTGCATTCCTTCCATCTATAGCATTTCTTAATGTTACTCAGTTCCTTTGGCTTTGATACCTCATGATTGAGTATTGCTCTGTTTAAGTAGACTGTGATTTTGCTGTGGTCTGATAGGGGTGTCAGTGGGCTGACTGTGAACGCTCTGAGAGACTCTGGGTTGAGGTCAGTGATAAAGTAGTCTACAGTACTACTGCCAAGAGATGAGCTATAGGTGTACCTACCATAGGAGTCCCCTCGAAGCCTACCGTTGACTATGTACATACCCAGCGTGCGACAGAGCTGCAGGAGTTGTGACCCGTTTTTGTTGGTTATGTTGTCATAGTTGTGCCTAGGGGGGCATATGGGGGAGGGAATGCTGTCACCTCCAGGCAGGTGTTTGTCCCCTTGTGTGCTGAGGGTGTCAGGTTCTTGTCCGGTTCTGGCATTTAGGTCACCACAGACTAGTACATGTCCCTGGGCCTGGAAATGATTGATTTCCCCCTCCAGGATGGAGAAGCTGTCTTCATTAAAATATGGGGATTCTAGTGGGGGGATATAGGTAGCACACAGGAGGACATTTTTCTCTGTTAGGATAATTTCTTTTTGAATTTCTAGCCAAATGTAGAATGTTCCTGTTTTGATTAATTTAATGGAGTGAGTTAGGTCTGCTCTATACCAAATTAGCATACCCCCTGAGTCCCTTCCCTGTTTCACACCTGGTAGTTTGGTGGATGGGACTACCAGCTCTCTGTAACCTAGAGGGCAACCAGTGGGTCCATCTCCTCTATACCAGGTTTCTTGCAGGATGACAATGTCTGTATTACCGATTTCTTTGGTGAAGTCCGGGTTTCTGCTCTTTAGGCCAAAGGCAGATGACCTCAGGCCTTGGATATTCCAGGATAATATAGTGAAGGCTTTTTGTTCCATAGAGTGTCCAATGATGTTGGTCGTGGTTTAGCCTCAGGCCAGTAAGTGTGAGCAAAGCCTGCTGAGCATCTGGTACATGCCATTGGCTTGGGCGAGTGTGAGAGTGGGGGTTGGGACTGTTTGCCCGCTCACTACCTGGGCGTATGTGTGGCTTCCATGTTGAGGCCCTCTTTGCGGGGGTGGGGTGCATGGGGTGGGCAGGAGTGGCATAGGTCTGATCTGAGGGGGCCTAAATGGAGTGTGGGCATGGTTGACGTGGGGGGGTGTTGATTGGTTGGGGTGGGGGTGTGGATGTGTCTGGGTGTACTGTGGTCTGGATGTAATTCCTCTTGGCGTGGGTCCTCTATGTGTAGGTCCAGGGGGAGGTCCTGCAGATCTGGGAGGGTGTCTCGCTGGTCTGGGTGGGGTGTCTATTGATCTGTTACTCCTGTGTGGAGTGTTGGGGATACGTTTGAGAGCGATGTCCTTTAGAGTCCGGGCAAAGGTGGGCACTGCTGCCTTGTAGAGGTGGACCTGGTCATAGAGGCTGTTCAAGTCCAGGGTGGAGTGGTGGGCCAGGAAAACGTTTGGTTTTGAGGCACAGTCACGGGAAATACTTGCATTTACCCGCTGTATTGTGGCGGGGTGGAAGTCTTTTCGTGGTAGCAGGGTGGAGATAACCACTTGTGCGTTGGGGAAAGTAGAAGAAGCCTTTTCAATCACTCCCTTCAGTGCTGTGGCCACTCTTTCCTGCTGTGCTCTCAGGTCGTTTGTGCCTGTGTGTATTATTATGTGGCTGGGTGAGCCTAGTTTGGCCTCAGACAGAAGGTCTAGGGCGCGCTGGGTGTTTGGACACCAGAGTTTAGACACACTGTGTTTGGGAAAAAGTATTTTTTCTTCTATATATTTCCCATTTGAGTCCATAAGTAGTACAATCTGTGTCTTGTGTTTGTCCTCAGTGGGTGTGGGGGGGTTGACAGAAGGGCTATCAGGGTGGCTGACAGGGGGGGTGCTCAGAGGGGGTGAGAGCCTCTGGGCTTGGGGTTCTTCATTTGTCTGTTGTGCTGTGATGTCGACTCTATGGTCAGGGTCTGGTGTGGACTGTTCTGCTGTGATGTCGACTCTATGGTCAGGGTCTGGTGTGGACTGTTCTGCTGTGGTGTGGAGACTTTTGTTGGGTGCTGAGGTGGGCTGTTCTGCTGGCTTCTCTGTGGGGGTGGCCACCTCTCTAGTGGGTTGTTCTCTGTCACACGCCGTCCCCCTCAACTTCTCCTCCATCCCCCTCACCCTCTCCTCCATCCCCCTCAACCTCTCCTCCACCAGCAGTCTGATACTCTCCTCTAGTGCTCTGTTCTGCTCCTCTTTCTCCTGTTGTATTTGTCTCACCACTGTCCAAAGTGCAGATATGTCTCTGTCCACCTCCAGCTCTCCGGGTCTGGTTAAGGGGCTGTTGTTGTGCTGGACTGTTGTCTGGGTCTGTGCTGACTGAAGTGTAATCACCTGCTGTTCCAGCTCCACCTGCCTTATCTCCAGCTGGGTGAATTTGTCCTTCATTTCAATGAGGGAGTGGTAATCTGTGCTGGGAGGTTGACCCTCCGCTGGGGGTTGCTCATCTGTGGGGTTACATAATGAAGAGGTCTGGTCTGATCCTCTCGGGGTGGGGGTATCTTTATCAAGGGAGAGTTTCTCCTGCTGAGCTAATTCTTTGATTAGGTGAAAGTCCAGCTGAAACTGTTTGTGGTTACGCTGTACCATCACTGTTCCGGACTTATAGATATTTATATTACTTAACTCAGAGTCCTCGTTGTCAAGTATTCTGAGTTTCCACCCCTCGTTAATCCCCCCTCTCGTAACAGAGGGGTAGTGTGCTAATATAGCACTGTGCCATGCCAGGGGATGGTTTGTGTGGAAGATAAGGTTGCTGATGTTCCCATTTTTGTAATAGTCAGCAAAAAGTGTCTCTTGATTTTCCATAAGGAGCTTCATTTTGTAATCTTTTCTTGCCTTCTCGTTCTTTACATGCGCAGGGTACTGTATTTTAATTACCTCTGAACAGCGGGAGGGAGCTTCTAAGGCCTCTCCATTTGGTTGGGGTTGACTGTGTGACTCTCCTGCCATTGTTGGGCTAATGAGCTTTGACACCTCTCACTTGACACGTCAGTGCTATTTGAAGCTGTATCAAGTCAGTTCCAGGTTGGATGGTGTTTTCAGGTTTCTGTTGTTTTCCAGAGAATTTGCTGTATAGAGAAACAAATCTTGGTAGTTGTGAACCTTCCAGGTGATTCCGTAATTCCGTCCAAAATCAGGTTGTAGGTTTTAAGTTTTGATTTGAAGTAGGGGTTATGTTGTAGAGGGTAGAATCCAGTATGTGTTCCTGACAAAAAATCTAAGTTTATCTAACTCCTAATCTATCTTTTTTAAAGAAAATGCTGAAAAATGCAGGAGCTCATCTGATTGTGACTTCCTCTCTGCTTCCTCTCTGCTCTGCTCTCTCTCTCTCTGGATCTGTTCTCTGTCCCCTCTCTCTCTCTCTCTCTGGATCTGTTCTCTGTCCCCCCTCTCTCTCTCTCTCTGGATCTGTTCTCTGTCCTCTCTCTCTCTCTCTCTCTCTCTCTCTCTCTCTCTCTCTCTCTCTCTCTCTCTCTCTCTCTCTCTCTCTCTCTCTCTCTCTCTCTCTCTCTCTCTCTCTCACTTATACAGCTCGCACGTTGATCTCTGCCTTGAACAGAAACCTCTTTCTGCATGAACATAATTTATTTATGCCTAACAAAAGCAAGACATATGCTGTACACATTTAAACATCTCACTTTTTTTTATCACTAACCTTCGTCAGACATGCTCCTACAGCCCTGTCAGCCTCCAGCTTCTTTCCCTCATTCTTGTCTGCTGTGTTTTGACATGAATTGTTATTAAACTCATATTTACAATAACTCAAGGCTTAATAGGTGATTAATCAGTTTAGGTTTGCATTTGTTCCTTTGAACTGGTAAAATCTTAATTTCTCAACACTATGTCAACTTTTCTACACATGACTGACTGATAATTGTTTTGCAATGGCCTACTGAATGAAAGCATTTGAGTATGAAAAGATATGTGCAGGATGTTACGTCATCTGTCTCATTTATAGCCTGACACGGATGGCAAAACTACATTAAATACAACGTTAATTAGATATCATCGCCACATAACTTATGCCGAATTTAAAAGACACTGTTAACGTTACCTTTAGCTAGCTCGCAACGTCTGTTACACTGTAGCCTACAGGCAGCCTCACATAAACACGTATTGGTTAACAATGCTTTGATTATGACCAAAGTCTACTCTCTCTCTCTGTTCTAACTTACAACAAATTCACATCGTAGGCTATCTGCATGAATCTGTCCTGTCAGAGCCTTTTCCTGTCCGTTTACTGTTAGCTAGCAGTCTCAAGCCACAGAAGTAACTAACGTTAACCAAAAGGTTAGCTACAAGTAGGCCTAAAAGTCACTAGTGCGTGCAGCAGCCTCCCCCAGGTCCTAGTGCCCACCTGGTAAGAAGTTTAAAATGCGATGGAAGAAGAAGAAAAATCACAGAAAATATATTGACTGATATATTGATTTATTCAGGGGGGGCTAATGAATATTTTAGGGGGGCTAGGTCTAACGACATCCCTGGTAAGCAAACAACCAAAATATCAATAGCCACTACAATGTCAAAACATGATTTGTCATTAATTCAATACCAATTGCTTGATTTTGCGGACCCATGACTATGGTGTATCAACGTTAGTTAGCCAACATTAGCATGCTAGTGACGCTAGTCAGCATAGGTTGCTACATGATAATCAGCTTGCGTTAGCTAGCGAGCTAGCCAGCCTAGCAAGCTCTAGTCTAAGCGAAACAGATGCAGCCCTGCTGGCTAACGGCTACCTAGATGACCAGTAGTGACAGTGAGGTGTCTATGAGATTCAAGGCTTTAATAAGTGCCATTGTGCAGAAATAGCAAAGAAAAAAACTGGTTTGTGAGCTAAGTTAGCTAGCTATGACAGTTACCAGTGTGCATGCACAAATGCATGACTACACATTGCATCAAAGTCAAGAAGGCATGCAGAACGGACTGTGTCTCTTGGACTTGACTGCCCCATCTAGCTAGCTAGTAGAGGGGTACAAAGATGCTGGTGCACAGATTCATAGCTCATGCAATTTGTTCTAGTCAATTACATTACATGTTGCAATGTAAATACATGCATAAAATCTCCCATTGCATGCTAGTGCATACAATCTCTAGTTATATGTTTTTTGCATAGGAAAAGGGACCCACCCAACAAATCTTTTGAAGGGGGATACACATTAATGATTGCTTGTGACTGAGGATGAAAAACCCGGTGACCACTAGATATCCTCGTATACCCATATTTAGATCAAATGCACTTGATTTTTAAATCAGTACCGTGTGAATGACAAGACCATTCAAGCTATTTTGGGGTATCTATAAGTGTTTTTTTTATACTCAGCAGGTATGGAAGCCCTGAAGCTCAAGATATACACTCTTGCAATTACCTAGTTTGAACAGCTTTTTTCTATGTTGTTCAAGCAAGATACAATCTGTGCACAAGAGGCGAGACCCAAATGCAGACACAAGAGGCTGGAGTCGGAGTCTTTCAATGTTTATTAATCCAAAGGGATAGGCAAGAGAATGGTCGTAGACTGGCAAAAAGGTCAAAACCAGATCCGAGTCCACGAAGTACAGAGTGGCCGACAGGCTCGTGGTCAAGGCAGGCAGAATGGTCAGGCAGGCGGGTACAAAGTCCAGACACAGGAAAGGGTCCAAACCCGGGAGGACTAGAAAAAGGTGAATGCAAAAAGCAGGAGAACGGGAAAACCGCTGGTTGAATTGGAAACATACAAGACTAACTGGCACAGAGAGACAGGAAACACAGAGATAAATACACTGGGGAAAGTAAGCGACGCCTGGAGGGGGTGGAGACAATCACAAGGACAGGTGAAACAGATCAGGGCGTGACAGATACTTAGTTGTTTGAACCAGTTATCTTGTTTGAACAACTTAAATGTTATTTTGTCTTATTAGGCCTAATTTGTTATGTAGCTTGTCAGACCTGTAGTGCTGGCTTGCTGCACCCATTCATTCACTGATTCCATGCATTGACATGATTATTCATTCACAGTTCTTTGATAGCCTAAAGCAGGGCTGCTTTTGAGCATGTTAGTGGGTGAGTGTGGAGCGAGGAGTAGAGTGTAGTTGAGCAGATTAAAAAAATGCTCGCTCTGGTACTGCTTAGCCACATGGTCTGTGCATGCTCTGCCTTGCATTTTCCATTTCCTTTACCACTATTTTAATTAGGCCTATTTGGTTATAATAATTTCGCCTACCCCGCTCACAGTAGCCTATATCAAGTTTATATTCTACTTTCTAACATTAGGAAATGTTTCTATTTTAGCTTAATTAAATGTATTTATATTATGGCAATTGTATTCCAAATAAAATGTTTACATTTGAAGTCCATCAAAATAGAAACTACTATACTAATGTTAGAAAGTAGAATATAAACTAGATATAGGCTACTGTGGGTGGGGTAGGCTAAGTGATTACAACCGACCAGGCCTAGTTAAAAATAATAGTGATAAAGTGAATGAAAAATGCTAGGCAGAGCATGCCCAGAGCTTGTGGCTGAACAGTACCAGAACAAAATTGGAGTGGGAGAGAAGGTTGAGGTCATTTGTTAAATGTGCTTGAATTATGCTCTGCTTGCTCCTGGCTCCAAACTTCCATTTACAGGCTCTGGCATTCAAAAGCAGCCCTGCTTTAGGCGATCGAAGGACTGCCAATGAATAATCATATCAATGGATGGAATCAGTTAATGAATGGCTGCAAAAAGCCAGCAACCATTACAGGTCTGACAAGCTGCATAACAAATTAGGACTAATTATACAAAATAACAATTCAGTTGTTCGAACAACAACTTGTTCAAACATCTTAGTATCTCGGGGAACGGATGATCCCCGCATTGTGTGGTTCCCACCGTAAAGCATGGAGGAGGTGGTGTGGGGGTGCTTTGCTGGTGACACTGTCAGTGATTTATTTAGAATTCAATGCACACTTAACCAGCATGGCTACCACAGCATTCTGCAGCGATACACCATCCCATCTGGTTTGCTCTTAGTGGGACTGTCATTTGGTTTTCAACAGGACAATGACCCAAAACACACCTCCGGGCTGTGTAAGGGCTATTTGTAGCCCCCACAAATAGGACCGCTATAAGCCCTTGGCAGTCCGCTTTTGGATCTCTGGCATTTAGCCTCCACTCAGAGGACTGCGATAAACCCTAAGCAAGCCATCTAGCCACGAGTTAATTTGAAAGACAATAGCAAGGAATTTATCTCATCTCAAATTCAGCCTGCCACCTTCCAGCGAACCACAGGCAGCCAGAGGCTGCAAGCTTTTTTTGTTGTTTCTATAAATACCATACATTTGTTGTGATTTTAATTTGATTAGATTTATTTGCCAATTTTGAAACACAATACAACCACACATGCGGACATAATGCATTTAAAATCATCGAGGATGACACCCAAAGCGAAAACCTAATAATTTACAGTTTAAGTAGATTACTGCTGTGTGACTTGTTTCAGGAAACTAGGCGTATGTCGCACGTCACTACTTCACAGGAGCGCCATTTGAACGTGAACTTTAAAAAAAAAAATCTATATGCGTTTTTTTGGCAAAAATGCCTTCTGGAACATGTGAACTTTCATGTGCCTTAATAACAAACTTGTATGCAATCTGTAAATACGAATACATTTTTAAAATTACGAGCCCAGTTGGTTTAACGTCAGCAACCTACCCGCTAGCCATGATTGGCTGAGATAATGAGTGGTCTGGACATGCTGAGAGATGAGTTCAGATTGGTCTGCCATGTAGTATGCTTCTGTCTGTAACATGAGATGGTCAGTATGTGTAGGTGATGCTGCTTTTTTTTAAAGATGTCACATAGTAGAACTGCATAAGTGTTGCTCTACACTCTCTGGAGGATCAAGTTTTGAAATCAGTGAAATTAGAGTATGATAGCTAAGGAGATGGAGAAAATTCTGGTGTTTGATTGCAAATATGCAGACGGAGTCAAAAAAAGGACAAACAGAAGGCTGTTGTAATCCGGAGACAGGTGTTTTATATATCTTCAAACTAAGGTCAACCATGGCATCTGTGACAGAGGAAGAAGCATCCATCCATGTACAAGAGTCTAGCTAGCTACATTTTCAGATATGACATGTTTCTAATTTTGTCAAAAAGTCAGTGTATTGTTAGCTGGATGGCTGTTTGAAATATTATTTCAATCATTTGCATTGATACATTTGCATTTGCATTGCTAGTTATAACCTAATGTTAGCTAGCTGACATTGAATCTGCTTGGTTAGCTAACTGCAGATTTATACAGGGTAGTAACATTATGATTTGGGATTGTGGTTCATTGTTTAGCTAGCTAGCTACATGTCTAAATAAAAGACTCCACTATGCAAGTAACTATTTCAATAAAATGCTTGTCACTGCGACAACTGTTGATAGACGTAGCTGGTAAATTCACGCAGAATAACTGCCGAATTTACGACTGCTGAACACCTGTTGAATATGGCCGGTGTCAGTAAATGTTGGCAGAAGTGTAATTTAAATTGTTGCCAGCAGTACAGTTAGTCACCAACGCTCTGAATAACAGAAAAACAGCCTAACCAGCTCTGCTAGGGCGACTAAAATGGTCAGAGTGAGCTGTTCTCTCATTTGTCTGGAAGTAGCTAGTAAGCTAGCCATCGTTAGCCAGTTAGCTTGGGTGCTTGACTGCTGTTAGGCAGAATGCTCGGATCAACCCTACTCCTCGGCCAGAGCGTTCAGTGTGCGCTCTGAACACTCCGAGACTAAAACGCTCTAAATTTACAAACGGACAATCTGACAACGCTCTGTGTATGAACACCCATAGCACACTCTAGCACTCCAGATTAAATTACGAACACACCCGTAGTATCAACCAGCCTTTAGTCTTGAAATATTTGGTTGTTTAGTACATAGTCTCATGTGAATCCTCAGAGATGGGTGTGGTCTAAAGCTTAAGAGGGTGTGAACAATGCTGAATGGGTGTAGACAAAGAAGAGCTCTCCAGTAGGTACCAAAAACATTCAAGGGCCATTTTCCCCAAAATTTGGTTACAAGGTTATCAATTTTCAAAGCAGAATTACTTTCCCATTGTTTCTTAACTGTAGTGTATGATAATTTTCTAGCTCTGAGTCTCTACTTTTATCCAATGTAAAAAATACAATTTCAAATTTTGCAACATAAGATCGAGTCGGTCGGTCACGTACAGTATATTGATTATGCCCAAAAATAGCCTACATTTTTGCCATTGATGTAATATACTATATTTTCGAGGCGATACAAATGGTTCCTTTCCAGCAATAAATGTCACTCCCTAAACCGCCTGACACACTTGAATAAAAGTGTTGATCACTACATACAGCAGAATCTGAAAAGCCTTCAACAGGAAGTTATCTTTGTGACCATTCTCAGTTGAGTTTTCAAACTGGTCTTTGATACTTGATAGTAGCCAGTTGCTTTTGGAAAATAAAATTACACTTTTTTAACTGAAGAACAATTTAATTGTTTGTATTTATCACCATCAAACGGTTTGAAATACTGAACAATAATACAGTTGATATTGATAAATGTAGCACCAATTCAGTAGTTTGGATTTTGAATCATGTATGGCGAGACTGGATCGTTCGCAGGAGACAATAGAACTTGTTGGCTACCTAGCTAGCTTTAGTGATGGGAAACCAAGGCTTTCTGAAGCCTTTGGGGCTTTCACCAAATCATGCAGAAAAACAGTTAATTATTCAGAGCATTTAACACAATCTGCTGGTCAGCAATGAAAAGCAGCAGTTGATGTTTATATACGTTTTTTCACACTATTCATCAAATCTCTATGGCACAGCGGTTATTTGAAGTCTTCGTAGCCTACAATAATTTACCATTGCACGTTTGCACTTTCCTTAACGCTTCCCTTTTTTTCTGTTAATATTTTTTTTTTGCTGTGTCACATAAAACTATTTTCAAAATAATATTCCCTTCGCTCAGATTCGACCCTGTCGTCTGAGTGTTCTGGTCCCCGAGACCCCAACTCTACCTGCATCTACATGAAACAATCCTAACAACATTGTAAGTAAGTTGTCCAGTAGAGGCTGGTGTTTCAAGGCAGCTTGGTATCAAAGAATTGCACCGGAACTACAGTGAAATCAGTAGGATCTCGCATTTTGCAACACATGGTTTGAAAATGCAAAGTTTGTTTGCTCAAGTAAGTAACATTACTGCTTTCCTTAATTTGTGTGTAGTTTTATATGTGTAATGTTAACATCAATGAGGACAATAACGCAAGCTACTGTAGCTAGCCAAGCTAGTTAACATTACTTGTCTAGCTTGCTAACATTAGATGGCTTGGTAACATTAGCTAGCTAGCTAAAAACACAAACTTGGCTGTTGCTTGCTAGCTAGCTAGTTAAATGATGATACTGTAAATGTTAAGTTGGCTAGTTTGTTATCTGATTATGACCTTGCTAGCCGAGTTACTTAGCTAGCTAGCTTGCTGACGTTCGATGGTTTGTTAACGTCTAGCTAGCTAACAACATTAATGTTGTATGAACATTCAGATGAGAAAAAATACCCTGTTTATTAATGTAACTAATCTGGTGTGTCTTTCAATTAGGGCAATGGCCAGGCCCAGTATTGTATTCCCCACAACACCATGTGGATTATGTCTCAAACTGAACGCGGCATTCTGCCTTTTCCCTACAGTTCAGCGGTTAGCTGACCATGTGTTTTAACATTTTAGAAATTTCAATAATCATCGCTTGCGATATGGCTCTTGAAACATATGGCCCTTTTATCAGCGAGAAAGTATCCTTCAAATAAAAAGATACACTTACTGTAGCAATTTTGCACAGATCCATACAGCTATGGGTGCCTCCATCCGACAAAACTACACTTCCGCTACACTTCCCGAGTTACGCTTACACACAGATGTTCAGCGCACGCTAGATAGCTAATTAGCACCGGTGGTTGCCTCTGTTTTCCCTAAACAAGCGCTGTAACATGGCGATATGGCCGTCCGGAAACACTAACCTTATAAAAGTGTGTATAAATTATTAATTCTTGCTGAAATGAAAGATAAGGTCCTTATGATTCCAAAACCGTACCACAAGCGATGTGTTAAATGTTCAGACCGCGCGTCGAGGCTCTTAGCAAAACTCCCCCATACATACTGTAAGACGCCTTCATCAAATTGTTTTGGTCACATACACATGTTTATTATATGTTATTGCGGGGGTAGCGAAATTCTAATGACTCTCGTGTAATGTAATGGAACTGTGATTAGACTTTGTTCATTATTGCCCAGATTAGACTCATTCTTGCACAGTATATACTTCATTTCAATGTAAATTTGTTTGAAACAGGGCCGAGGATGGCAAGTTTTGGCTGTAGACATGAAGGTAAGAGCATACCTGCTTAAATGTAAATATTTATTGGAAATATCTGTCTTTACAGACTGTATGTGTATATACAGTATATGGGGTGGGGGAAGCAAACATGTTATCATAGTGTCATTTCTAGTACTTCTCTTGTATTTTGGCTGTAATGCCAAGGACCTGAAGTCGACAGTTTGCCCACCTTACATTCTGTCAAACTGTTTTGCTATCGCCACAACCTGGACTGGGGCAGGTTATATTGCCTGTTTTCAGGGACTTGTATCTGAAGGCTATTCTTCACAGTAAGTTTTGATGTTCATTTTAAGTCAATTCTTAAACTCATGTGTGATTCAAATGTAACAATTCTCTTTTGTGTATAGGGCCCATTCGGAAGAACCCTGCAACCCGGGATGCCAAAGATGAGGGGATCCAGATTCAGGTCACCAATTACCTGAAAGGGGCCTCCGATTTTGAAGGCGGGAGGCGGCAGCGCACAGGGTAGATAGATCCTAATAATCCCCTTAGCCCTTCCCCTCATTTTCGAGTGTCCCTCTGTGGGGGGGTGGCACTCAAACTAAGGTGAGCTCAATTAGTCCTAGGGAATGGGACATCACCACATCACTTGCGGACATCAGAAACTACCAATGGATACAATACAATTCATTAACGACGAGCCTTGTGTTTTTCACTATGTCTGTACTGGCGGCAGTAATAGCATTCCATATATTTGTCATGCAACAAATAAGTTGTTGTGGAAATTCTTACACAGGGAAACTCAATCATAAATTAATCATTGTTTATTGTCAGCGCGCTGAAGAGGTTCTAACAAACTTGCTGCACCATAGTCAATATCTGTCAGGAGCTCTAACGGGGCAGTCCCGTTTAGTTCCCTTTATATACTGCAGACAAGTCATATTTGCATGATTTAGCTTATTCAGAATTAATTAATCATTAACGTTTGCTTCATTCACGTAACCGACCAATACTGGGTCATGGATGTGACAGATAAATACCTCACAAGGCTTGTTCTCTCTAAGCTGAGATCTTGAAATTGCAAGGTTCTGGGCATACTGCTAAATTGCAGACACTGATAGTGAGGATTCGTTCAATTAGTCACTTGCATGAACACAGAAATTGGTTTATAGAAAAGCACAAACAGTGAACAAAGACATTTATAAATAGAAAATCACCAACATAAAATGTTCCATCACAACATAATTACCATATGAGAAGGACTAGCTCACTAAACTAGCACACAGTGCCTCCTGGACATCTCCCCTTGCCTCCCCTGCCGGGGCGGCAGCGTAGCCTAGTGGCAGCGTAGCCTAGTGGTTAGAGCGTTGGACTAATAACCGGAAGGTTGCAAGTTCAAACCCCCGAGCTGACAAGGTACAAATCTGTCGTTCTGCCCCTGAACAGGCAGTTAACCCACTGTTCCCAGGCCGTCATTGAAAATAATAATATGTTCTTAACTGACTTGCCTGGTTAAATAAAGGTAAAAAAAAAAAAAAACTGTGGTTGACAGGCAG
Organism: Oncorhynchus kisutch; assembly: GCF_002021735.2. NCBI lineage: Eukaryota > Metazoa > Chordata > Actinopteri > Salmoniformes > Salmonidae > Oncorhynchus > Oncorhynchus kisutch. The sequence goes on from NC_034203.2 coordinate 7,182,980, forward strand.
GGGTCGAAGGATACTCTACTGGTGTGTACTAACAACCATTGTCAAAAACAGAGGGAGAGGGCTAAAGGTGTCCGTATACATATGTTTGGTTTCCTCCCAGCAGAACTCGGCTAGGTGACGTGAACGTCTGCGCCCACATACTCCATTAAAGAACTTTACTTGAAAAACATGAAAAAAGCTATTGGTCCTTATTGAGATGCCGTACGCAACAACAAACAGTAACACTTCCTTAAAATAGTCAGAATCAATCTAAGATAATTCATTTTTAAGTTTTTGCCAAGGAGGTCTTAGTCGCTCAATTGTACATCTAACTAAGATGTTTGGTACAGTATTTCTCAAGTGAAAAAATGTGCATGAAAACTGGTCTGTCTTTGAATGACAACACACCCTTCATTGAAAAATCCCTACTGTTGAGCAATCACACACAAAGGTGCTTAGACTTCGGCTACCAAGCTTCGACTTGCCTCAGGAAAATGTTTTGTGTACTCAAACACCTGCAAAAATACCTGCCGAACACCAAAACAAAGAAAAAAAAAACATCACAAAAGTTTGGTAAACTTTAAGGGAGGGCTAAGGGGGTATTGGAATTTAAGTCTCGGACCACCTGTCTCAAAGCCAGCCTTTACCGCCAAGCCACAAGACGGTTTCAACAGCTGAACCATGGGCTGACTACTGCACCATAACTTTTATTTATATTCTGTACACACTGAACTTTTGTCTACCAGACCAATGTGTCACGACTTCCGCCGAAGTCGGCTCTTCTCCTTGTTCGGGCGTCGTTCAGCGATCGACGTCACCGGCTTTCTAGCCATCGCCGCTCCATTTCTCATATGTCCATTTGTTTTGTCTTGTTTCATACACACCTGGTTTCTCCATCATGTCTTTGTGTGTAATTGTTTATTGTTATGTGGATTTGTGCAGGCGCTATACTTTTATGTTCCGTGTTTTTTGGGTACGTTTATGTTTTATGTGCTGTCGTTTTGGACTGGAATTAAAGTGCGCCTGTTCACTACACTCTGCTCTCCTGCACCTGACTTCGCCTCCCGTACACACACCTAACACAATGCAATAGTTATGTCACCTCACTGCACTACTAATGTACACTGCTCAAAAAAATAAAGGGAACACTTAAACAACACAATGTAACTCCAAGTCAATCACACTTCTGTGAAATCAAACTGTCCACTTAGGAAGCAACACTGATTGACAACAAATTTCACATGCTGTCGTGCAAATGGAATAGACAACAGGTGGAAATAATTGGCAATTAGCAAGACACCCCCAATAAAGGTGTGGTTCTGCAGGTGGGGACCACAGACCACTTCGCAGTTCCTATGCTTCCTGGCTGATGTTTTGGTCTCTTTTGAATGCTGGTGGTGCTTTCACTCTAGTGGTAGCATGAGACTGAGTCTACAACCCACACAAGTGGCTCAGGTAGTGCAGCTCATCCAGGATGACACATCAATGCGAGCTGTGGCAAGAAGATTTGCTGTGTCTGTCAGGGTAGTGTCCAGAGCATGGAGGCGTTACCAGGAGACAGGCCAGTACAGCAGGAGACGTGGAGGAGGCTGTAGGAGGGCAACAACCCAGCAGCATGACCGCTACCTCCGCCTTTGTGCAAGGAGGAGCAGGAGGAGCACTGCCAGAGCCCTGCAAAATGACCTCCAGCAGGCCACAAATGTGCATGTGTCTGCTCAAACGATCAGAAACAGACTCCATGAGGGTGGTATGAGGGCCCGATGTCCACAGGTGGGGGTTGTGCTTACAGCCCAACACCGTGCAGGACGTTTTTCATTTGCCAGAGAACACCAAGATTGGCAAATTCGCCACTGACGCCTTGTGCTCTTCACAGATGAAAGCAGGTTCACACTGAGCACGTGACAGTCTGGAGACGCCGTGGAGAACGTTCTGCTGCCTGCAACATCCTCCAGCATGACCGGTTTGGCGGTGGGTCAGTCGTGGGGTGGCATTTCTTTGGGGGGCCGCACAGCCCTCCATGTGCTCGCCAGAGGTAGCCTGACTGCCATTAGGTACCGAGATGAGATCCTCAGACCCCTTGTGAGACCATATGCTGGTGCGGTTGGCCCTGGGTTCCTCCTAATGCAAGACAATGCTAGACCTCATGTGACTGGAGTGTGTCAGCAGTTCCTGCAAGAGGAAGGCATTGACGCTATGGACTGGCCCGCCCGTTCCCCAGAACTGAATCCAATTGAGCACATCTGGGACATCATGTCTCGCTCCATCCACCAACGCCATGTTGTACCACAGACTGTCCAGGAGTTGGCGGATGCTTTAGTCCAGGTCTTGGAGGAGATCCCTCAGGAGACCATCCGCCACCTCATCAGGAGCATGCCCAGGCATTGTAGGGAGGTCATACAGGCACATGGAGGCCACACACACTACTGAGCCTCATTTTGACTTGTTTTAAGGACATAACATCAAAGTTGGATCAGCCTGTAGTGTGGTTTTCCACTTTAATTTTGAATGTGACTCCAAATCCAGACCTCCATGGGTTGATACATTTGATTTCCATTGATAATTTTTGTGTGATTTTGTTGTCAGCACATTCAACTATGTAAAGAAAAAAGTATTTAATAAGAATATTTCATTCATTCATATCTAGGATGTGATATTTTAGTGTTCCCTTCATTTTTTTGAGAAGTGTATATACTTCCATATAATTCAATGCTGTTACTGTACTGTACCTTATTCCAATCACTATGCACATGGGCAAACACAGTCCATACTTTATCCCTATAAGCAATTTTCTTCCTATCTTATTTTTTTAATCTGCATGCCTCTTGTACTTGATTTAGTTTATTTAGTATTTTTATTAGTATGTTATATTTACAATGTTTTTTATTTGTATTAACTTTTATTTAATCGCCCAATTGAGACTAGTGTCTAATTTTCAATGGTGCCCTGAGGACATTTTTTTGTTGTTCCCCTTACTAGCTGTTACTGCTGGTATCTACTTTAATGAGGGAAATGTTTATATGACTGTGAAATGTGATTGTCTCACCTAGTTATCTTAGGTTGAATGCACTAACTGGAAGTTGCTCTGGATAAGAGCATCTGCTCAATGACAAAAGTGTTAATTAAAGTCAATCAAAACAACTGCACTCCGGTGAACTCATTTATCAAGGTTTTAAACTGCCCTAGTGGCACCAGGGAAACCAAATGTAATGCATTTTGTAAGTGATTCCAAAAATGTGGAACATGAACTAAAAGTGGATGTATTTATTGTAGTTCGGTGGAAACCCAAGGAACCTAAAACATTAACCAACCCTGTGAATGGGTTTGGTATCTCATGTTTTTATACTTTAACAATGAAGTTTATGTCGGAAGCTTGAAAAGTAGAACTTTTGAAGTGGACTAATCTACGGGACTGCATCCTTATGTAATACATGTATCACTAGCCACTTTAACTATGCCACTTTGTTTACATACTCATCTCATGTGTATATACTGTACTCGATACCATCTACTGTATCTTGCCTATGCTGCTCTGTACCATCACTCATTCATATATCCTTATGTACATATTCTTTATCCCCTTACACTGTGTATAAGACAGTTTTGGAATTGTTAGTTAGATTACTTGTTGGTTATTACTGCATTGTCGGAACTAGAAGCACAAGCATTTCGCTACACTCGCATTAACATCTGCTAACCATGTGTATGTGACAAATAAAATTTGATTTGATTTAATGAAGACCAGACAATTTATTTTTATTTTAAATGTTTAAATTTGACCCCTTTTTCTCCCTAATTTCGTGGTATCCAAATTGTTTAGTAGCTACTATCTTGTCTCATCGCTACAACTCCCGTACGGGCTCGGGTGAGACGCACTGCTTCTTAACACAGCGCGCATCCAACCCGGAAGCCAGCTGCACCAATGTGTCAGAGGAAACACCGTGCACCTGGCAACCTTGGTTAGCGCGCACTGGCACAGGAGTCGCTGGTGCGCGATGAGACAAGGATATCCCTACCGGCCAAGCCCCAAGAGACTTACAACTGTAATTGCTTCAAAAGGTGGCTCTACAAAGTATTGACTTTGGGGGGGGGGGGGGGGGGTGGATAGTTATGCACTCAAGTTTTCTGTTTTTATGTCTTATTCCTTGTTTGTTTTGCAATAAAAAATATTTTGCATCTTCAGAGTGCTAGGCATGTTGTGTAAATCAAATGATACAACCCCCCCCAAAAATATCAATTGATCCAGATCTAATTTCAAATGCTCACGCAAACGTTTTCACATTCGCTCGAACAAATAATGTCTTATTACCATCGCGGTGTTATACAGCGTTGACAGTGATCGTAATGGTGGCGCTTGGCGCGTGCAAATTCAGCACCCTCAACATTCTGTAATGGAATTGTGTTATTTGACGTGGCAAATGAAAAGCTTATTTGATGCGTCAAATAGGGTTATTTGACAAACAAACAGCGTTCCATATCCACAAGCTTAAGAGTAGTGGCTGCTGAAATCTGATAAATGGTGTCCAGAACTGGCAGTAAAGTATTCAGGTGTTTGTCAATCAATTGCTGTCATTCTTATTTGTGGATAGTACAACTCCTTCCAACAAAGTCAAATGATTTAGTGATAGATTTGAAATATACATTTTACCATAGCTCTAGAAAAACATTTACAGTATAGAGGCTGGCAATGTTTGGACTGGATGTCTGATGTAACTGACTTTGCTTTACTCCGTAAATGTCCTTTCATGTAAAGTAAGTCTGTCTCACAAGCTACTCTATAAGGCTATTAAAGATGAACACACTGTACTTGTCTTAATCTGGCCTACTTGGGTGGGGTTGGGGGGGGGGGGGGTTGATACACCGGCGGTTCAGTGTTTGCATTGATTTGCAAACAGCATCAATCATGTGGATGGGCCAGTAAACAGACGTGTGCGAGTCCCAATGTGTTTGTTTGTGGTGCCACAAGTGCATTAGGACTTGAGGGTTTACACCTTTCCGTACTAACTCAAGTTTGAGGGGGTCGACGAGTGCATTTTGGGGATGGAGGATGGTATGTGTGCGTGTGTGTTTAGTCTGAGTATAGGGACAACTTGGGTTGTCAATTTCAAGGGATCAGGGCAACTCAGGACAGGAAAATAGGAGAGGAAATGAGTGAGGACAGCAAGTATAAGCTTAGTTGATGCACAATGCTGTGTCACTACCATACTGTAAAAAAATTATAATCCTGTAATTGTCTCGCAAAATTACTGTATAATCAACAGTCACATACTGTGTAAACCTAATACAGTTGATTACCATAAATGACATTGCATTGTGGGAAAAACATTGAACAGTCGGGAAATATTAGATGTATTTTAGACATTAAATGCTATGTAAAACACAGTAGCAGTTAACTTATTGCATTTGTAAATATTCAAAATGATTGATTGATTAATATTATGCTACACAAAGATAAAATAACATGTTTCTAAACTAATCCAATCAGTTAGATTATGATTTTAAAAAATCGCCCGACACTGAAATGGTTGTTCCAGTTTAAATGGCTTAGGGAGTCACCTCACAAAGTGCCTGACCCTGGCAGTCATTCTGCAGGTTACAGGTGAATACATTCCAACTTTTGGATATCCTAACTCTGACTGGTTTCCAATAGGAATTACACATCACTTTGCAAGCCAGCATAATGTGATTTACAGGTAGGGTTGCAAAATTGTGGTACCTTTCCCAAAATTCCCATGTTTTCCAGAAATTCCAGTTGGAAGATCCTGCCAGGATTTCTGGGAATTTTGAGAAAGTTACCAGAATTTTGCAATCCTATTTGCAGGCCAGATGTGGCCTGGAAATTATGATTTTTAGGCCACTGTGTAAGAGTAAAACTAGGCCCTCAAATAAGGCCTTATATTGTGTTATAAAATAAACATTTTATGGTAACATATTTGCTTAGGATCACACTTGTTGAAGGCTACAGGACAGAACATGGATGAATACAACAACATCTCTCTTTCACTAACAAATACATTCATGGGTGGTACTACTATTCATTCGAAAGGAAAGGCACTCTGGGAAATATGCAAATAAAGCCTTACAGTAAGAGTACAGTGGCTTGCGAAAGTATTCACCCCCTTGACATTTCCTATTTTGTTGCCTTACAACCTGGAATTAAAATAGATTTTCTGGGGGGTTGTAATCATTTGATTTACACAACATGCCTACCACTTTGAAGATGTACATTATTTTTATTGAGAAACAAAGTAATAAACAAACAACTTGAGTGTGCAAAACTATTCACCCCCCCCCCCGCACGTTTATTCTCGGGTGATGAGAGGTGTTGGGTTTGCGCAAGACACAGCATTTTCCTTGATGGCCAAAAAGCTACATTTTAGTCATCTGACCAGAGTACCACATGTCTTTTGGATAATTTTTTTCTTTGAGCAATGGCTTTTTCTGGACACTCTTCCATAAAGCCCAGCTCTGGGAGTGTACAGCTTAAAGTGGTCCTATGAACAGATACTCCAATCTCCACTGTGGAGATTCAGGGTTATCTTTGGTCTCTTTGTTGCCTTTCTGATTAATGCGCCTCTTGGCTGGTCTGTGAGTTTTGGTGGGCAGCCCTCTCTTGGCAGGTTTGTTGTGGTGCCATATTCTTTCCATTTTCTAATAATGGATTTAATGGCGCTCCTTGGGATGTTCAAAGTTTCTGATCTTATTTTATAACCCAACCCTGATCTGTATTTCTCCACAACTTTGTCCCTGAACTGTTTGTAGAGCTCCTTGGTCTTCATGGTGCCACTTGCTTGGTGGTGGTACTGTAATTTCAGATTCCACACAGATGCACCAATTTGGACTTTTTTGTGTATGTCCATTACATGAAATCCAAATAAAAATCAATTGAAATTACAGGTTGTAATACAAGAAAATAGAAAAAATGCCAAGGGGTTGAATACTTTTGCAAGGCACTGTATGTTGCTGTAAAATGTCTACAGTATAATTATTGGCACTGTAAATCCATTTCAGTAGCAACAGTATTAGATAACTTAAAATATGGAATGGTAACATACTGTTCCTTTTTTACAGTAAAAACAAGAGGATTTGTTTTAGTGTTGTGGTTTGGTTACACACAACCATGGCCTCATAAACTAAGCACAATTGTTGCTGTTTAGCAGCTGGGCCATTCCACCTAAAAAATAAAACAAACAAGGGGATTTTGAGACCCTACATCTCATATGGTTCTGAAATGATTTTATGTTAGAAATTGATAAGATTAGCATTCCATCAACATTATTTTGTTGAAATATAATTTGATCTGAGAAATAAGCTAATTGACTACACCTAAATTGGCAAATTGTAACTTTATTGATTTTTTTTTCTCACTTTGGTACTTTTTTCACAAGTGTGAATTTTCAAAACTTTTAATACAAAACTCCAAGCTTGTATCGCCGCCGGTCTTACATTCAAAACCTTTCATTGTACATTAATTTTGTTTGTAGACCTCTTCCACCACGCAACCATTGATCCAAAATAAGTTCTGTGAAATGATTACATTGGTTTACAGTTTTTTCAACTGCTTAAACACGTTTTCAAAACTGTCTCCTTTTATCAAAACTCTACACACAATTCCCAAAACTGCACACACAAAATGCAAAATGCCTCACATCTCCTTCAAAATGTAACACTGCATTCAAAATGCCATAAACACATGTCAGAATGAAGCATTTGCTTCAAATGGCAAACACTGCTTTCATAATAGTACATTTTTGGATATACCATGTAAACACTATTCTAAATCTAAAGCTCTTTCATAGGCTTATAACTACATTTCAATACAATGTTCTACAGTGAAAGTAATCTGCTGAGAGGGGTAACAAGTACACTGTAAACACCAATGCAATGTAGAAACAGAAAATATTTATTAGGCCAAACATTACTGTTGTATACAGTAGCATACAACAAAACCATAAACATATGTAAACCAAAAGTATATTCTTTAGAATACAGTAAAGAACACAATTTGTGTGTGTGGGGTCCCGGGGGGGCAGTCCAGGAAATGGTATGGGGGGAGGCAGTCACCAGTGCTAAGCTACGCTTCATCTCTTCTCCGGCCTGGGTCTGGCCACAATACTTCGTCCACATCACAAGATACATTTTCTCTTGCCAAACATCGAGGGAAGTATCCCCTAGCATGGCGTATCCAACCTTTATGTCCCCACATGCGTCCTCCATTGCCTGGAGAAGCGGCATGTGGGCATAGGGTTGGCGATCATACACTTTCCAGCTCCAGGCTGAGAAGAATTCCTCTATGGGATTTAGAAAAGGTGAATATGGAGGTAGGTACAAAACTACAAATTGTGGATGGGTGGCAAACCAATTTTGGACCAGAACAGCCCGGTGAAAACTAACATTGTCCCATAAAACCACAAATCTAGCAGGCTCCTGATCTGGATCAGGGACAAGCATTGTGTAAATTGCATCCAGAAAAGTGAGCATATGGCCGGTGTTGTACGGACCCAGTGTGGCATTGTGATGGAGGACCCCGTTTTGAGTGATGGCAGCTCACATTACCCCCACGCTGTCCAGGGACATTGGTGATTGCCCTCTGTCCTATTACATTTCTTCCGCGGCGCCAACCTCATCCACATAAATAAATTAATGGTGAATTTCATGGGCATCCAGCTCCAATACTCTCTGTAACAGACAAAAGGATATACAGATGAGTAAATATGGTATGTCTGAAGTACTAGAAGTAGTGTTGCATACATACCTCTACAAAGCCATGTCGCATATTCTTGACTCTGTCAGAGTTTCTCTCAAATGGCACCTTGTAAAGATGTTTCATCGTCACTCGGTGCTGTTGGAGGATGCGTTGTATGGTCGACAGGCTTACAGCATTGATGTTGTTAAATATGGTGTCATTATTTAAGATATGCTCTCTTATCTCTCGAATCCTAATTGCATTGTTGGCCAAAACAATTTAATTTTAATTTAATTGCAATTTATAATTGCAGTCTCTTGTACATCTGTAAACAAGCCTCCTTGTCCTCCATGATGTATTTGCCTTTCCACTCTGTACAGAATTCAAACACAGTATGTGTTCAGCATAGGACCTGTAAACAATGTACAAAAAAAGGTAGTACAGCATGATAGCCAACCTCATTCATTCAATGCAGTGCAGTAAGTGGATGGCTTAGAGTTACAAATGTTTATGCAATACTATGCAGTCATACGTATTTTACGGTACATTACTGTAATGCTAAAATTAGTCATTAGATAGTTGCATACCTGTTCTCATTTCTGAAGGTTCTCATTTCTGAAGGTTCGAATTATGAACGCCACTGTAAATCGACTCAAGTTGGGCTGGACTCTCAGTCCACTTAAAAAAAAAACTCTCAGTCCACAAGTTGGGCTGGACTCTCACTTAAAAATAATTACAACTTAATAGCAAGTAAGAACCTGATGATATCAGGATGTAAGATGGGATGGAAACATCACCAAATTCACTGAGTATACATATTATCACATTAATTTACTGTTTTCATTCTCAGAGATAATTTGAAGAGCTAACAAACAACTACATTGATGAGTAAAAGTTTTGGTTTATTGAATTCCATTTAAGAGTTTTCTGCTATTTTAAATGAGCACTCCATGTGTTCATGTGCCTGGTTTCTCTGTTCTGTTGCCTCAGCGTGACTAGAAATACGTAGCATGCGTGTGCCACGATTGGGAGTCAGTAAACGTCTATGAGTTGGAAGAACATTTTGTAATGTGTTCAATTTAAGAACTGTGAATAGATATTGTGATTAGGTCTGCTTTAGATGAATGTAGGCTACCAATGTAGAAATGTACAGTGAACAAAAATATGAACGCAACATGCATCAATTTCTAAGATTTTACTGAGTTACAGTTCATATAAGGAAATCAGTCAATTTAAACAAATGAATTAGGCCCTAATCTATGGATTTGACATGACTGAGAATACCGAAATGCATCTGTTGGTCACAGATACCTTAAAAAAAAAGGTAGTGGCGTGGATCAGAAAACCAGTCAGTATCGTGGCCTGTGGAATGTTGTCCCACTCCTTTTCAATGGCTGTGTGAAGATTCTGTATATTGGTGGGAACTGGAACACCCTGTCATACACATCGATCCAGAGCATCCCAAACTTGCTCAATGGGTGACATGTCTGGTGAGTATTCAGGCCATGGAAGAACTGGGACATTTTCAGCTTCCAGGAATTGTGCACAAATCCTTGCGATATGGGGCCATGCATTATCATGCTGAAACATAAGATGATTGCGGCGGTATCTCTATGCATTCAAATTGCCATCGATAAAATGCTATTGCGTTCGTTGTCCGTAGCTTATTGCCTGCCCATAGATAACTCCACCACCACCATAGGGCACTCTGTTGACAACGTTAACATCAGCAATCCGCTCACCCACACGACGTCATACTGCCCGGTACAGTTGAAACCGGGATTCATCCATGAAGAGCACACTTCTCCAGCATGCAAGTGGCCATCGAAGGTGAGCATTTACCCACTGAAGTCGGTTACGACGCCAAACTGCAGTCAGGTCAAGACCCTGGTGAAGACGACGAGCTTGCAAATGAGCTTCCCTGAAATGGTTTCTGACAGTTTGTGCAGAAGTTCTTCGGTTGTACAAACCCACAGTTTCATCAGCTGTCTGGGTGGCTGGTCTCACTCAGATGACCCCGCAGGTGAAGAAGCCGGATGTGGAGGTCCTGGGCTGGCGTGGTTACACGTGGTCTGCGGTTGGGAGGCCAGTTGGACGTACTGCCAAATTCTCTAACATGACGTTGGAGGCGGCTTATGGTAGTGAAATTAACATTCAGTTCTATGGCAACCACTCGGTGGACATTCCTGTAGTCAATTGCCAATTGCACACTCCCTCAAAACTTGAGAAATCTGTGGCATTTGTTTTGTGTGACAAAACTGCACGTTTTAGAGTTTTTATTGTCCCCAGCAAAGGTGCACATGTGTAATGATCATGCTGTTTAATCAGCAACACCTGTCAGTTTGATGGATTATCTTGGTATAGGAAAACATGCGAACTAACAGGGATGTAAACAAATTTGAGAGAAATAAGCTTTTTGTGCGTGTGGAACATTTCTGGTATCTTTTATTACAGCTTATGAAACATGTGACCTGACGCTTTACATGTTGCTTATATATTTTTGTTTAGTATATATGGACATTTCCTGATTCAGAAGCTTTTCTTTTAGCTGTTGCCAGTGTATTGCTAGTCTACTGCACTTATTTGATATTTGTAGCTATATTATGTCTCACCGTTGGATCACCAAGAACTGTAAATATACACATTGAGCACTTCGACCTACTTCATTTCCGCTGATTTCCAGCCTCTATGACAACTACAAGGCCCCTAGGCTATTTTACATCAAAACTTGAGAAAAAACATACCAACCGAACCTTAACTTGACATTGTAGGTTACGGAAACGTATTACATATACAATAAATTGAGTACAGTGTCTCTGTGCTGGGCAACAAAATAAAAAGCCAGCTATAATGAGTGTGTGCTGTTTTTGTTCTAGTGTGCGTGTACTGGGAAGTCGAGGTGTCACTGTGAAGGAGTCAAAGGTAATAAGGTAAGCAGACCACCAGCCAAGGCAAGCACCCTTGGGAGTAACTGCAATATTTTTGTTCTCATCACACTATTCAATATTCTCTGTTTCTGTTTTTCTCTCCATCTCTCTTGCTCTCTTTCACACACACACACACACACACACACACACACACACACACACACACACACACACACACACACACACACACACACACACACACACACACACACACACACACAGGGAGAAAAGGGTTACTCAGGAGAGGCTGGTCTACCTGGGTCGGTTGGCTATCCGGGCTCAGAGGGTCATCCTGGATCAGTGGGACCAAAGGTACTTTCCTTACCTGCACTACAGTATGCTCCACATAAAAATTGCCATTAAATGGAAATATTATACATGGCCCGTATTCATAAATCGTCTAAAATGAGTGCTGATCTAGGTTTAGTTTGGCCTTTTATAAACTATTATATGGACAGAGGGAACCTGATCTTAGATTAGCACAGTTAGCTATTTAAACTCTTAAGTTAACACATGACTGCATTGTCCAAGGTTTTGGTACAGTTAGCAGTGTACTAGCCTTGAGAACCTAAGGTTGTACGTTTTCATACCAGCGAAAAGAAGCATACCTGAATCATGTCTTGATTGTCTTTCCCAGGGGGACGTGGGCTACCATGGACCTCCAGGACAATATGGCAATCGGGTAACTTTCCACAATAAATGTCTTTTTTTTTGTTGTTGCTGTATATTTTATATAATCTTGCAGTTCCTAAGACTACAATCCTTTCTATTTCTTCAGGGACCTGAGGGTAAAGAAGGATTTGCTGGGACACCAGGTCTACCAGTAAGTGTGTGTTATTACCAGTAAGTGTGTGTGTGTGTGTGTGTGTGTGTCTTCATCCAGTGTAATATTTGCCAAATTGTTACTCTAGGGCATCCCAGGCCTTCAAGGACCAATGGGCCAACAAGGTGCCTCAGGATGCAATGGAACAGAGGTGCAGTAACAGTGGCTATTGTCACCATATTCTCTCTATGTGAACCTCTCTGACAAAAGGTAGCACACCAAGCTAGATATGTATGCTCTCTTTCAATGCAGATGTGGACAGATTCACAATTATAGTCACACACTTTAACTACTGTAGACAGCAGTATTAGTAGTGTGTATCACTACTGTTTATCATCATATAGTAGCGCAATCATGACCTATAATGAGACATCCAAAATGTGTTTCAAATGGCACCCTATTCACTAAATAGTGCACTACATTTAACCAGAGCCTTGGGTTTCCTGGTCAGAAGTAGTGCAATAAATAGGGAATAGTGTGCCATTTTGGATGCAGTGCCACAGTCATTTTGCATGGCTACCCAGGCTCCTTGATGCAGTCAAACGGGGGCGGTTTGACAATGTGTCATTAGCTTTGATACTGTAATTGGTTAGATACCATCCAAACGCTGATAACTTTGTTTTGAACAATGCGTCTCGTGCCCCTCGTCACCACAAACAACTTCAATTATGGCTCTCTCAGACTAATGTATGTAGCGAATGACAGAGCAGCAGAATAATAAGAGTGTGAGTCGTCAGGCTGACAGTACTTCTAACGGGTGCCAACAATGTCTTTGCAGGGGAAGAGGGGTTCAACTGGTCCACCTGGTCTCCACAGCAGTGATGGATTAAGAGTAAGATGGATACATGAACATCTTTACTTGTGTGTTTCACTACTGTCTGTCAAAATACGCTTTTACCGTAATGTTGATAGTTGTCTTTTATTTGACAGGGTTCACCTGGAGCACCTGGACCAAAGGTAGTCCCTCTTCCTCTTCCTCCTGCTCATACCTTCATCATCGCCATCCTTCTAATAAACAGCAGAATTCAAAATGTTGTGTGTGTGTGCGCATGTGCAGGGTGAACCTCAAACAATTGGAAGTGGGCCACCTGGACCTAGAGGAAGAGACGGTGACCAGGTAACCAGCAGCATCCCATAATGTAGCATTACTCTCGTTGTCCTCCCTTCTCTCTGTCCCTCCTCAAACTCCAGTTCCGTACCCTACTTCTCTTTCACCCTCCATCTCCTCTCTATATCCTCTATGTCTTCTTCTTCTTCAGTATCTATTCATCATTTTCCTTCGTCCGAAATAGACCCTTAATTATGCGCTTGTGCCGGATCAAGTGAGAAGTGGTATTCGCCAAGCAAGCAGTGTGTCGTCCTTTCAATTAGCAATATGGATCCCCTTGCCTACTGATAGGCTATGTTTGCCATGCTTACACTAATCAAATCCTCTGTCATCCACTAGTGCATATGGGTTATGGGCTTGTGGCATTTGGGACTGGGCATGTCTCTCTTCTCTTTATCAGAGATAGACATTAACCCAACTCTCTGTGGTGTCTTACAGGGTGTCTCTGGGTCACCAGGACCGACGGGACCACCAGGGGAAGCTGGACTTCGTGGGGTTGAGGTAAGTTAATTGTTTTGCCTGGACTGAGCTTGGCTATGCTATGTAAATGTAGCAAAATACTTGTATTCTTTTATTAGGTTTTTCACAGATATGCCATTGGTTTGTATAATATTGAGGTTCAATAGATAATACTTGTGTAAGGGTTGTAACATACTGTGTATAGTTATGTCTTATTGTGCATTATTGTTACTCTCTATCAAGGGATTGATAGGCCTACATGGAGCACCAGGATTAAAGGTAATAGGGTTGTGTGTGTGTGTGTGTGTGTGTGTGTGTGTGTGTGTTAACAGTAGGACATTGGGATATTTGAGGTCAATGGAAGGTGGCTCAGTTGTGCTGTAACTGTTGACCTTTTCTGTAGGGTCAAGAGGGACGCAGCTCTAGTATCCCTGGCCCTCGTGGTCTAAAGGTAAAGACATTGTAACTCATTACTTTTGCTTTATTCATGTATAACTCGCCTAAATCTCCTAGCCCTCAGATCTCTGAATCTCTCAAATGGTTGAAATCATGCTTACGTTTAATGCTTGATTATATCTCACCATTGTTTCTCTTATGCTAAAACTCATAACCATATATATCATTTGTACGTATACAGAATCCAATTACTTCAGTACCTTATAAATGGTGACATTGAATGCCTTTTAGAGTAGGCTATGTTTTGTAGGTATTAAGACATGGCCTTCTTTGCACTGCCACTGTGTGGCCAGTCTGCGGAGCTGCACTTGAAATATGAAGGCGAGAGCTCTCTGTGTTTTCTTGTTTGTGTTACATGTATACCATCATGTAAATGTGTGTTAATGCTTGTGATTACCGGTATCTGTTATACTAACCCTGCTGTCCTCTTGGACCAGGTTTCTCTCAATGACTAGCTCATCCTAGCATCCTAACATCATAATTTGCATGTATATGTAGCACATGGGGATGTGTGAAACTACTCAGCCTTAAGTGTCAAGCTTGCGTCGCCTCATTAGCTAGCTTTTGAGGTGGCGCGATCAGCTAAGATGCTTTAGGGAGCACGGTCACGTGTGTTTGTGAGGCAGAGGTCCAGAGTTCGTGCCAGGTATGGGCCGAATCGGGAGGAGGTGGTACTTGCTAAGCAAGCAGTGTGATGTACTTTACACATACAGGTGGATGAAATATGAATTCCATCCAATGTACAGGATATATGTGTGACTGGTTCCATTTCTCTTCTAGGGACACCAAGGGCCCCCTGGAGTCCCGGGACCGAAAGGGATCAAGCTATACGCCCACGCTCCCTTCGATATGAAGGTATAGTCAAGCCATGTCAGACCTGGGTTCAAACACTATTTGAAATCTTTAAACTACTTTGATAATTTGCTTTAGCCTGCCTGGAGTGTGAAGTGGGTGTTTTTAAAATGATTTTCTATTGGTTTCATTGCAACAGGCAAGTTCAATAGAGCACAGCTGATGTTTTACCGTAATTTCGGTTAACCCAGATCTAAAGTGTTCCGTAATTGGTCAGATGCTCCATTAAATTCTGGGTCCATACGTGTTAAGAGAAGAGATCAAAAACGAGGATCAGAGCTGTAACGGAGAGCTCCACCCTCTCTCTTTGCAAGTTACGGGCAAATCTATGTCCCCTCCCCTTCAGAATTTCAAAAGATGCTAACTCCTGCAAAATCGTGATTTGTCCAACCACCGGACAGATCTACAGTACCATTTATGTTTACGTAGTCTGTCCACGAGAGATTACCAATACCATATTTAGTGCCCGCAATTGTGACCTGATAATAATATTTTTTGTGATTAAGATTATCATTACTGTGATTTATCAATAAATACTGTGATGTGTGTGGAGTAATATCTACCCTTTAAGAAATCTGTATGACAAATCAGAAAACCTCACTGATTGGTGTGATGGAGGTCAGCTGACCCTCGTCTTTTCTCTCTGCAGGGAGAGATGGGTGAATTGGGTGAGAAGGGCTGTAAGGGTTCACTTGTAAGTCATCTCCTTGTTTCTCACTCCTCATGCATATCTAGCTTTTAATCAACCACAGTCTGTTTTATGGGCAGAATCATCCAGTTACATTTTATTTGACAGGGTCGTGTGTGTGTGTGTGTGTGTGACAGTGTTGTTTCACTACGACATTTTAGTCCACCATATGACTGCCCTGGCATAGGGAGGTTTCTGTCCATGGGTGTTATGTCACTAGAGTTGTAATACAAACCGCTACCTCTGTCATCTGACATGAGCGGTCGTAAATGGACATGTTACAACGCCATCATGTTCATGTCATAGCGGTGCTATCATCTATCATGTAGTGTCTCCTGGAATCCTAGCTTTAGATTCAGAAGATTAACAGTCAATTAGATGAACTGTCCTGTCTTGACTTGTCTGTTTGTTTGTTCAATCAACCTCTCTGTCTGCCCTCAGGGTTATGCTCAGGGTTATGCTGGCCACATCCATTTTAAAGGAGCAAAAGGGGACCAAGGGGACGTTGGTACTGAGGTATAACACTGACTCCACATAGGGTATAAATGTAATATGAGCATTATGCCATTACACTGTATAGGTGACTGACCTACGGAATGACAGGCGATACATGATGTTATGACTGATGTGGTTATGATGATGAGAGTGATGGGAGGATTTCATGCCTCTGAGCAGTGTGATAGAATGAGCATGTGATGCAATATAATAATGTGGTGTTGGTTTCAATGATTAGCTGTGAAACAGTACTAAGTGATAAGAGGACTGAGAGATATGCCTTCTCCTTCTGGAGGACTGACTGTCATGAATTCCCTTTTAGGGAAGGCCAGGGAAGGATGGGGATCGAGGACCCACTGGATATAAGGTAGCTGTCTCTTCAACTGACCAGGAAACCCAGGTGTTGTAGTAATATCCTCGTGGATACCGGACGTCCTCACAAGTAAAACAAGGAATACTTCCCTTGTGGCGACATTTCCCAGGTCCCCATGAGGACAAAGGCTATTTTAAGTTTAGGGGTTGGGTTTAGAGTTAGGATTAGAATTAGGAGATAAGCTTTAGCGTTAGGGGTTAAGGTTTAGGTTAGGATTTTGAATGGAAATCAATTTTAAGTCCCTACAAGGATAATAAAACTGTGTGTGTGTGTGTGTGTGTGTGTGTGTGTGTGTGTGTGTGTGTGTGTGTGTGTGTGTGTGTGTGTGTGTGTGTGTGTGTGTGTGTGTGTGTGTGTGTGTGTGTGTGTGTGTGTTGTGTGACTACATACAACTATGTTGATTATATGCTATTTTATTATTTTCATGTATGATTTTTTAAATTTATTGGCCCATCCTCTTCAGAGGACAGAGATAACTTACACTTTTTGCTGTTACATGTACATTCTACACACATTTGACATACATGGCACTTTTTTTACACAGTAAAAAAGAAAAGTGAAGACTAAGGGGGATACCTAGTCAGTTGCACAACTGAATGCATTCAAACAAAATGTGTCTTCTGCATTTAACCCATCAGTCATTTGACATACATTACATCTGGATAGATGGTATTTAAACATATCCGGTATACGTTTATTGATTTATAAATATATTATAGATAATGAGCTTTTAATTTCACCTCTCAGCCCATCCCACCTATCTCCATAAGCCTCCCTCTTATGATTTCCATGTGCCATATATTTTTCAACTGTGCTGGGATGTGTTAAATAAATTCTGAACCTTTCTAATCACGTAGTATCTACAGATTGTTAAAGATTCATATTTTTAGTAATGACTATACTGTTGATTGATTGACTATGGCTTTCCACATCTCACAACAGTGCTATTTGTAAGGTTAGAATAATTATACAGTCTTGCCCTTCAGGGGAGAAATGGGAATCACGGTTCAGCAGGTCCTGATGGAATCCCTGGACCATGGGTCAGTCATTACCGCAATTATTTTCATGTTTATAGTGTGTGTGCGTGTGCATGTGCGTGTGTGTGTGTGTGTGTGTACAGTGCATTCAGAAAGTATTCCACATTTTGTTACTTTACAGCCCTATTCTAAAATAGATTTTTCTTAAAAATCCCCTCATCAATCTATCGTTGTCCTGTTGGAAGGTGAATCTTCGCCCCAGTCTGAGGTCCTGAGTGCTCTGAAGCAGGTTTTCATCAAGGATCTCTCTGTACTTTGCTCCGTTCATCTTTCCCTCGATCCTGACTAGTCTCCCAGTCCCTGCTGCTGAAAAGCATCCCCACAGCATGATGCTGCCACCACCATGCTTCACCATAGGGATGGTGCCAGGTTTCCTCCAGACGCTTGGCATTCAGGCCAAAGAGTTCAATCTTGGTTTCATCAGACCAGAGAATCTTGTTTCCCATGGTCAGTGTCCTTTAGGTGCCTTTTGGAAAACTCCAAGCGGGCTGTCATGTGCCTTTTACTGAGGTGTGGCTTCCGTCTTGCCACTCTACCATAAAGACCTGTTTGGTGGAGTGCTGCAGAGATGGTTGTCCTTCTGGAAGGTTCTCCCATCTCCACAGAGGAACTCTGGAGCTCTGTCAGCGTGACCATCGCGTTCCTGATCACATCCCTGACCAAGGCCCTTCTCCCCTGATTGCTCAGTTTGGCCGGGCGGCCAGCTCTAGGAAGAGTCTTGGTGGTTCAAAACTTCTTCCATTGAAGAATGATGGAGACCACTATGTTCTTGGGGACCTTCAATGCTTCAGAAATGTTTTGTACCCTTCACCAGATCTGTGCCTCGACACAATCCCGTCTCTGCGCTCTACAGACAATTCCTTAAACCTAATGCCTTGGCTTTTGATCTGACATGCACTGTCAACTGTCTGACCTTATATAAACAGGTGTGTGCCTTTCCAAATCATGTCCAATCAATTGAATTTACCACAGGTGGAATCCAATCAAGTTGTAAAAACATCTCAAGGATGATCAATGGAAACAGGATGCACCTGAGCTCAATTTCGAGTCTCATAGCAAATGGTCTGAATACTTAGGTAAATAAGGTAATTCTGTTTTTTAAATGTGCCTACATTTTTTTTTTTACTGTTTTCGCTTCGTCATTGTGGGGTATTGCATTTAGATTGATGAGGAAAATATTTATTTAATCAGAATAAGGCTGTAACGTAACAAAATGTGGAAAAAGGGAATTGTTCTGAATACTTACCGACTGCATTGTACGTGTGCGTGTCTGGCAATGATAGATTCTTTTTTTACGTGTCTACAGGGACAGAAAGGTGGTCAGGGTCAAGATGGTGACCCCGGGGAGGTGAGTCAATGTGCCTGAGATTTTGCCTGATAATGTCAGTATCAATATAGTTAGAGAAGTATGTCAGAGAGTGCTGATCTAGGATCAGTTTAGCGTTTTAGATCATAGTGATAGGATTAGAATGACTAAGATTACATGAACTCCTACTCTGAGATGCTTTATGAACACATGCCCTGGTCTCTCTGGCCTCCCCATAGGTGACCATGATTGGCGAGGCCGTGTTTGGCTCCGGGGGTGCCAAAGGACAACAAGGGTTGGCTGGCCCTCCAGGTCCCACTGGAGTTACTGGTCCCCCAGGTACTCTACGCATATCTAGCATACACACCCTCATTGATATTCACCCTCCTATCCAATCAGACGTTGAGTAGCACTGTATAATCCCGCATCATTCACCAACTTGACCAATAAGTGTGTCTGTATAGCTAAACATATCAACCTGTTTTCCAGGTAGCACCGGTTTCCAGGGGCCTCCTGGATCTCCAGGTAAGTGCTGATCCTCACTCATTCATTCACTCACTCACTCATTCTCCATCATCGCAATCAAGTGTGTACAGGGGCTCTATCTTCTCCTTCACAGCTCATAACTATGGAGATGATCCCTACAATCGCGGAGCGAAGGGTCGCAGTGGACCTAAAGGGGATAAAGGAGACCAAGGACCCATCATCGACGGCGAGCCAGGCAGAGAGGGCTTTCCAGGAACAACTGGGGAAAGTGGAGACCCTGGACCCCCAGGACCATCTGGAGACTCAGGTAGACTTACTCTCCAGAAATAATGTAATGTTCACAGTTCTGATATTGTTAAATCAACCTGATCTCACGAGCTCACATTTACTTTTCACATGAGAAATGAAACAAATCTATAAATTACTCCCATTGAGATGATTAAAAATAAGGTACTTGTTTTTTTCTAATTGTAGGAAATCTTAAGGGCTTTATAGGACCTCCAGGGGAAAAGGGAGCCAAGGGCTTGACAGGCGAACAAGGGTACAGTGGCCAATATGGTTTAAAAGGTGAGCTCCCTCTGATTCCTCATGGTTTCTGATTGGATGGACATTCTGGGTCATCACTGCTTGTTGATGGGGCTGTCCACAAACCCTTCTGTCTCATTGGTGGAATTCCACCGACATTGGCATTGTGGTGTGTCACTTGGTATCAAGTGTTTGTGTCACTTTGTGTCATTGTGTCACTCTTTCTCCACTACAGGTCAGAAAGGAGAGGTCTGTATGTTGTGTACAGGAAAAGGGTCTGGAGAGCCGGGACCCCCAGGACCCCCCGGTCAGCCTGGATTCCCAGGTAACAACACCTGCAGCATAAAAAAAACGTTCACATAGAAATGTATTGTGTAAGGGCGTCCCGGGTGGCGCAGCGGTCTAAGGCACTGCATCGCAGTGCTAGAGGCGACACTACATATCCGGCTTGGATCACGGGCTGTACCACAACCGGCTGTGATCGGGAGTCCCATAGGGCGGTGCACAATTGGCCCAGCGTCGTCTGAGTTGGGGGATGGTTTAACCGCGGGTACTTTACTTGGCTCATCGCGCTCTAGTGACTCCTTGTGGCAGGCCGGGCGCATGCAGCCTGACCTCGGTCGTCAGGCGAAAGTGTTTCCTCCAACACATTGGTGCAGTTGGCTTCCTGGTTAAGCAGGCGGGTGTAAAGAGGCGCAGTTTGGCGGGTCATGTTTCGCAGGATGCATGACTCAAACCCCCCCCCCCCCCCCCCCCTCCCTTCCGAGTCCGAGCCCGTTGGGGAGTTGCAGCGATGAGACGAGATTGAAATTGAGGAGAAAAAGGGGATAAAATACATACCCAAAACATTTGTATTGTGTAGAACAAAACTGATTGTCTGTCACATAGAATGGGGGATAGTGTCAGCTCTTCATTTTAGTTCTACCTGTAACAATCAGAGTCCATTTGAATACACCCTCGTCTCACAGGCTTTAATGCAGGACCAGGGCCCAAAGGAGAGCCAGGATTCAAAGGCCCATCAGGACCACCTGGTCAACCGGTAAGACTATCTACATGATTACTCCGCTATACAGATACTGAATGCTATTATATTTTACCTTGCAATGTCGCTGTGACACTGCCTGGGGTTTTTGCAGTTACATTATTTCCATAGTGACACCTCTTCCTTTGTAGCGTTGCTTAGATCAGTGGTTCCCAAACTTTTTTGAACTGTTACACTTCCCCATAAATGTATGTATTGCCCGCCATCTCATTGGATCTATACTGCAAATCATCTATTTTCTGTGACAAACATGTTTAATAGATGAAATAGGGTTTCTTTGAAATATAGTTTGCATAGTTTCTTACTCAAGATTATTCATTTTTTGTGTACCCCTTATAAGAGCGTCCCGCAATCCTCGCCAGAAAGAAAGAAGCTCCAGTAAAATAGGTCTTTAGTTTTGAAAGGTTTGAGCTAGAGACCAGGGGTTTTATGCGTTGCAAAGGTGCAACCATGGGCTCAAAGCCAAATACTCTGTTTTTTTCTGTAGCAAATCTGTGCTGTGGTACAACTAAGCCTAGTTAGACTTGCCTGTGGTAATGATTCTCACAAGCAAAAAATGATACAAATGACTTTTCTCGTGAATGATACAAATGATACAAATGATACAAATGATACAAATGATACAAATGTAACAGCCTGAGCGAATTGGACTTGAAACAACGATACAGGTGTAACCATGTGCCATTCAATTTATTGTCTGAGCAGCACTTGTGCTCTCAATTCAAAATGCCATGTGCATTCCACAGGTCCCTTTTCTAAGTGTTCAAAAAAATGATCAAGATTAGGAAATGTTTTGCAGCACACCTGAGCACCTCAAGGCACACCAGTGTGCCACAGCACACCGGTTGAAAACCACTGGTTCAGATCTTGTATCCATGTTGTTGGTAGGATACCATATCATTGGTGTTGCTTGGGTACTGTATCCCATGGTGCTGCTGGTATACAGTATCCATGGTGCTGCTAGGATACTGTATCTATGGTATTGCTGCAATAATTTATTGAAGGCTTCTGGGTTACCGTATCCATGACAACTCCTGTCTGTCTTACAGGGTCCCCATGGCCCCTCAGGTGTTCCAGGGCCCCCGGGAATGAAGGGAAATCCAGGTTCCCACAACCACCGCGGGATAAAGGGAGAGAAAGGATCCCCAGGACTAGCTGGCAGATCGGGGAAGGATGGAAATCATGGGAACACTGGCTTCCCTGGACGCAAGGGCCAACGAGGCCCCAAGGGTGATCCGGTGAGGATTTTCAATAGCTACTTTTTTCTGAAATGCAAATGATTTGAATGCATTTTTAGGTTCTTTAAACTGAAGTAAATTTGTCATTTGGGTGTACTGTCCCTTTAAAGGGTGGCTGAGCTTACTGATTTGGTCTTGATGTTTAGCATGCTCATTAAGAAATGCTAGCGGACATGACTGAAGCCAAACGTAAATTATCTTGGGAGTGTGGTTTGGGGGTGTGGTTTCATGTGGAAAAAAAGGCTAATGGAGAGGAAAGCGAAGCTAGCTTTGCTATGGAGAAAAGTTTTGAAGTTGAAGACTTCTCCTGTCGTAGAATATTCAAATCAAGTGAGAGAGACTTTCTCATTTCTTCAAACAATCATCTTTATTTAATATTGATTAATTATTGCAACGATGCTGGTCGACCGTACACTCTTAAGTGTGTTGCAGAGAGTTTAACCTCACCAACAATCCTGGTTCTTATTTTTATTTTACCTTTATTTTACTAGGCAAGTCAGTTAAGAACAAATTCTTATTTTCAATGACGGCCTAGGAACAGTGGGTTAACTGCCTGTTCAGGGGCAGAACAACAGATTTTGTACCTTGTCAGCACAGGGATTTGAACTTGCAACCTTTCGGTTACTAGTCCAATGCTCTAACCACTAGGCTACCCTGCCACCCCATTTATTTATATAAACGTCCTCTCACTATCAACTGTGTTCATTTTCAGCAAACTTAACATGTGTGAATATTTTTATGACCCTAGCCAGATTCAACAACTGAGACATAAACTGAACAAATTCCACAGACATATGACTAACAGGAATTGAATAATGTGTCCCTGAACAAAGGGGGGTCAAAATCAAAAGTAACAGTCAGTATCTGGTGTGGCCACCAGCTGCATTAAGTACTGCAGTGCTCATGGACTGCACCAGATTTGCTGTTAGATGTTACCCCACTCTTCCACCAAGTCACCTGCAAGTTCCCGGACATTTCTGGGGGGAATGGCCCTAGTCCTCACCCTCCGATCCAACAGGTCCCAGACGTGCTCAATGGGATTGAGATCCGGGCTCTTCGGTGCCTAGATTATTATATATGTGTGTGTGTAATTATATATGCTTTATAAAGAGAATAGATTCAGGCCGGTGACACCGTTACTATGAAACTGCCAGCTGTGTACGTTGCTGAATTCTTGCTAACAAGTTTTGTTATTTTCTGCCAGAGCCATATTATATATTTTTGATTGATGTATTTTTTAACTAGACAAGTCAGTTGAGAAAAAATATTATTATTTACAATGACAGCCTAGGAACAGTGGGTTTACTGCCTTGTTCAAGGGTAGATCGACATACTTTTACCTTGTCAGCGCAGTGATTCGATCTAGAAACCTTTCGGTTTCTGGCCCAACGTTCTAACCACTAGGCTCCCTGCCATTCCTTAGCTAGCTACAGTATCAGTATCAAATAATTTATCAAACTATATATAAATGTTGATATTAGTTAGCAGGGGTCTTTACTTCAACATTATTGTGTTTTGATGGATTTCCAATAGGGTTAGGGTTAGGGTTAGGGTTAGACCTCTGGTAGACCCCTTTTCCATCTGTTTGACTTGAAATCAAAGCCTTTGCTAATGCCCGATTTTTTTTTCGGGGGAATATGGTTGAAAAATGTATCTATGGCTTAATTTCCCAAAAATATAGTCTCTTAGCTTTCATTTGTAGCCCAATTTGACATTTTCCAATTAACTTTACATTTTGGTGCTAATGGGTCCTTTTACGTGGAAATGACACTTTCTGAATGTTCAACATTTGTTACTGTGAAGCAGTAATGTTATGCCAACTAATGTTTTGTGAAGAACTGATGTTTCATGACGGACTGAGGTTATAGCCTGTCCCCTCTGCCAGTACTATGGGCCGACGGGTCTGAAGGGAGATGTTGGTGTCCCAGGCCCTCCCGGACCACAGGGATACCAAGGACCAGATGGGTTGCCAGGTCCAGTAGGCATAGGACCTCTTGGCCACCCAGGATCCAAAGGCAATAGTGGGGTACCAGGTCTACCTGGCATAGCTGGCTACCCAGGTAAAGCAAAACACATACTTGCATGCACACACCACCTCTCATTGAAGCCATGAAGTACCCCGGCAGAATCGTCCCCAATAGTCAATGTGAAAATTGCAATCTTCTTGGGCAATATTTGTGTAAATAAACAACAAATGTGAAGACAATCATGGAAACAGTAATTACTTCTATTACACCAGAACAGTCAGAAGTTTAGTCATTAAAACTCGTTTTTCAACCACTCCACAAATTTCTTGTTAACAAACTATAGTTTTTACAAGTCAGTTAGGACATCTACTTTGTGCATGACACAAGTAATTTTTCCAATAATTGTTTACAGACAGATTATTTAACTTTAACTGTATCACTATTCCAGTGGGTCAGAAGTTTACATACACTAAGTTGGAACAGATTGGACATCATTTGAGTCAATTGGAGGTTTACCTGTGGATGTATTTCAGGGCCTAGCTTCAATCTCATCATGGGAAAATCAAAAGAAATCAGCCAAGACCACAAGTCTGGTTCATCCTTGTGAGCAATTTCCAAACGTCTGTTAGTACCACGTTCATCAATAACAAACAATAGTACGCAAGTATAAACACCATGGGACCACGCAGCCATCATACCGGAAAGAGATGCGTTCTGTCTTCTAGAGATGAACATACTTTGGGGCGAAAAGTGCAAATCAATCCCAAATCAACAGCAAAGGACCTTGTGAAGATGCTGGAGGAAACAGGTACAAAAGTGTCTATATTCACAGTAAAACGAGTCCTATATCGACATAACCTGAAAGGCCGCTCAGCAAGGAAGAAGCCACGCTCCAAACCCGCCATAAAAAATCCAGATTACGATTTGCAACTGCACATGGGGACAAAGATCATACTTTTGGAGAAATGTCCTCTAGTCTGATGAAACAAAAATAGAACTGTTTGGCCATCATGACAATCGTTATGTCTGGAGGAAAAAGGGGGAGCCTTGCAAGCCGAAAAACACCATCCCAACCTTGAAGCACGGGGTGGCAGCATCAAGTTGTGGGGGTGCTTTGCTGCAGGAGGGACTGGTGATCTTCACTAAATAGATGGCATCATGAGGAGGGGCAATTATGTATATATATTGAAGCAACATCTCAAGACATCAGTCAGGAAGTTAAAGCTTTAAAGCTTGGTCGCAAATGGGTCTTCCAAATGGACAATGACCCCAAGCATACTTTCAAAGTTGTGGCAAAATGTCTTAACCTCTCTGGGATATTCGGGACGCGGGAGCGTCCCACCTCAACAACAGCCTGTGAAAGTGCAGGGCGCCAAATTCAAAACAACAGAAATCTCATAATTTAAATTCCTCAAGCATACAACTATTTTACACTATTTTAAAGATAAACTTCTCATTAATCCAGCCACAGTGTCTGATTTCAAAAAGGCTTTACGACGAAAGCACACCAAACGACTATGTTAGGTAAGCACCTAGTCACAGAAAGACAGCCATTTTTCCAGCCAAAGAGAGGAGTCACAAAAAGCAGAAATAGAGATAAAATTAATCACTAAACTTATAGGACTCACTCATAGGACTTCATGTTTCACATTACATGTATGTTTTGTTCGATAAAGTTCATATTTATATCCAAAAATCTGAGTTTATATTTTCGTGTTATGTTCAGTAGTTCCAAAACATCCGGTGATTTTAAGTGCCACATCAATTTTTTTTTTTGTTGTTGAATTTGACCCCTTTTTCTCCCCAATTTCGTGGTATCCAATTGTTTTTAGTAGCTACTATCTTGGCTCATCGCTACAACTCCCGTACGGGCTCGGGAGAGACGAAGGTTGAAAGTCATGCGTCCTCCGACACACAACCCAACCAAGCTGCACTGCTTCTTAACACAGCGCCATCCAACCCGGAAGCCAGCCGCACTAATGTGTCGGAGGAAACACCGTGCACCTTGCAACCTTGGTTAGCGCGCACTGCGCCCAGCCCGCCACAGGAGTTGCTGGTGCGCGATGAGACAAGGATTTCCCTACCGGCCAAACCCTCCCTAACCCGGGCGATGCTAGGCCAATTGTGCATCGCCCCATGGACCTCCCGGTCGCGGCCGGTTACGACAGAGCCTGGGCGCGAACCCAGAGTCTCTGGTAGCACAGCTGGCCCTGCAGTACAGCGCCCTTAACCACTGCGCCACCCGGGAGGCGGAGAGCCACATCAATTTACAGAAATACTCATCATAAATGCTGATGACAATACAATTGTTATACATGGAACTTTAGATAAACTTCTCCTTAATGCAACCGCTGTGTCAGATTTCAAAAAAGCTTTACCGAAAAGGCACACCATGAAATAATCTGAGTACAGTGCTCAGACAACAAAACAGCCAAACAGAAATCGGCCATGTTGTGCAGTCAACAGAAGTCAGAAAAAGCATGATAAATATTCACTTACCTTTGATGATCATCAGAATGCACTCCCAGGAATCCCAGTTCCATGGTAAATGTTTGATTTGTTCGATAAAGTCCATAATTTATGTCCAAATAGCTCCTTTTTGTTTGCGTATTTAGTACACAATCCAAACTCACGACGCGCAGGCAAGTCCAAGCGAAAGTTCAGACGAAAAGTTATATTACAGTTATATTATATTATGTCAAACGAAGTATAGAATCAATCTTTAGGATGTTTTTATTATAAATCTTCAATAATGTTCCAACCAGAGAATTCCTTTGTCTGTAGAACTGCAATGGCACGCAAGCTAACTCTCACATGAACGCGAGTGGTCAGCTCATGGCACTCTGCCAGACCTCTGACTCATTCAGCTCCCATTCCCCCCTCCTTCACAGTAGAAGCCTCAAACAATGTTCTAAAGACTGTTGACATCTAGTGGAAGCTGTAGGAAGTGCAATATGACCCCATATACACTGTATATTCAATAGGCAATGACTTGAAAAACTACAAACCTCAGATTTCCCACTTCCTGGTTGGATTATTTTCTCAGGTTTTTGCCTGCCAAATTAGTTATGTTGTACTCACAGACATCATTCAAACAGTTTTAGAGACTTCAGATTGTTTTCTATCCAAATTTACTAATTATATGCATATTCTAGCTTTTATGGCTGAGTAGCAGGCAGTTTACTCTGGGCACCTTTTCATCCAAGCTACCCAATACTGCCCCCAGTTACAAAGAAGTTAAGGACAACAAAGTCAAGGTATTGGAGTGGCCATCACAAAGCCCTGACCTCAATCCCATAGAAAATCTGTGGGCAGAACTGAAAAAGTGTGTGCGAGCAAGGAGGCCTACAAACCTGACTCAGTTACACCAGATCTGTCAGTAGGAAGGGGCCAAAATTCACCCAACTTATTGTGGGAAGCTTGTGGAAGTCTACCCGAAACAAATCATTAAAGGCAATGCTACCATATACTAATTGAGTGTATGTAAACGTCTGACTTACTGGGAATGTGAAATGTGATGAAAGAAATACAAGCTGAAATAAATCTTTCTCTCTACTATTATTCTGACATTTCACATCCTTAAAAATAAAGTGATGATCCTAACAGGCCTAAGATTTTACAAAGATTAAATGTCAGAAATTGTGGAAAAACTGAGTTTAAATATATTTGACTAAGATGTATGTAAACTTCCAACTTCAACTGTATGCCCTTCAAAACATTTTTTTTTAAATTGCAGGATAATTTAGTGGCTAATAGCAGCAGCTTGCAGTACCCAGGTCGACCAACTTGAGATACTCAATGAGGGGGCAACATAGTGCTAGCTTGCAACGTCGCTTCCTGGAGTAGCTCAAACGCATGTTATGTCTTGAAAATCTCCCCCATGAGACGCCATCTTAGTCACTAAAATCGACTTACTTGGCTTCAAATGCGCTATTGAGTCTTTGCATAGGAATGAATGGTGTCACGTGATCTATGGTTTTGACCATTCATATACAGTCCATGGCTCACACATACACTTGTACCAAATTTGAGCCTCCTTTGCGTATATTATACTCTTTAATTGTGTGTGTGTCTATGATGACTGTCTTCCTGATAATTGCTCCTATTTATGCTGATGGTCTGACCCAATGTTCTCCCCCCCTCTATCCCCACCAGGTCAGAAAGGTGAGCCCAACAAAAGAGTGGCTTACCAGGGAGTCCCAGGCCCACCAGGACAGATGGGTCTGCCTGGGTTACAGGGCCCCCCAGGTGAGCAACCAAAATGGGGCCCTAACCACAGCATGAGAGGGGTGGCTGGAGGTCTATACTACGCTGAGCTTGGTGGCATTTCCAAACCGATATGCTTTGTTAGAACGGTTAAATGGAGCAAATCATCTTTGGTTCCAGGCCAAATTGAAGTTTTGCTTTTAGTAGCTTTACTGCCATTAGCACCTGACAAAGACCTTTGTGGTCAAAACATGATAGGAAATAATCATTGAGTTGAGTTTGTCCACACAGGTCCTCGTGGTAGTGTTGGTTTACATGGACTACATGGTTACCAGGGGGAGAAAGGAGACAGTGGTGGATTCTCCACCCTGGGAGGACGAGGACCCACTGGAACGAAAGGTGAGTCATGCCTACATCTCTTTTAAATATACATTTTACATTGTATTCAAGTTTTTTCCAAAATGTTACATCCAGTTACTTGTGAATGTATGTGTGTGTGCATTTTGTTAGTAGGACTTGTGTTGCTGTCTGTCTCCTAGGTGACAAAGGGCACCCGGGACCCCCAGGTACCTCTGGAAGCGGCTACCCTGGACGACCCGGCACACTGGGAATCCCTGGGGTTCCAGGGTCAAAGGTCAGTACTGAACACCAAACCTGCCATGTTTGTCTGTCGATCTATGTCTGTCATTACCCATCCATCCACCCATCCACCCACCATTCCATCCTTTCATCCATCTAGCCTTCAAAATTCCCTCAGTTGTTCCATCCATCCCGCTAACCATTATGCATGCTTCCATCTACTTTCAGGGTGATGTTGGGTTTGGGGCCCCAGCTCCAGTCGGCCCTAAAGGTTTCCAAGGTGGTGTTGGGGCCCGGGGACCTCCAGGAGACCCAGGGCTACTGGGACGACCAGGGAATCCAGGACCAATAGGTCTCAATGGGTCACCAGGCCCCAAAGGTACTTACTGTACACACAGATGGACACAGAGGTAGGACAGGGCAAACAAGACTAAGACACGGATGGGCATGGGACACACACACACAAATACAGACGTGGGACACACCCACATTTTGCAAACTCCATTTCTATCACACACTTCACTTAAGCTCTCTGAACGATTTCATCCACACTCAACAGCATACACACAGATGCATTTACATACTGGTGCATATACTCCCAAAGCAGTTATGGCCTTGTCTGTTTGTAGGAAGTAAAGGTGGGGTAGGTTCCCAAGGACCACCTGGTTATGCACATACTGACTGTACAGGAGCCACAACCGGACCACCTGGTCCGCCAGGACCAGCAGGCAGACCCGGACCTCCAGGTGAGCCCGTGGAGCCTGCTAATGTCCTCACACCATGTCATCTTTCTTCAAGGCATTTCACTCAGTTTCTTTCGTTCTTGACTATTCTTATGTGGCTTCTTCCCGTTGTCTTCTCTCTTCCTTCTCTTTCACCACTGCGTGCACCATGTGATTTCAACATGGATAATTGGGTAATATTTGGTTGAGACATTGATCAATCAGTTTACAATCTATATTCACCCACTCAAAAAGACAGCCACAAGATAGTTGAATTTCCACTGTGTTATATGCTTTCAAACATCTAAAAGCACCACCAAATTCCAATGGGGAAACAATGTCAGATTTTTGGTAAAATTGTCACCCAAATGTCTATCACTGCGATTTCAACCATTTTAAAAGCCCAGCAAAGTTCAAATGGGAATACATTGTCAGATACTTTCATTATTTATATGACAGATTGTATTGTCGCTGTGCTTAATCTAATAGCAGAACCAAATGACTTCGATTACATTTGAGATTACATTAAAAGTACATGGTGCAAGTGATCAGATTATTACAGCAAGTGTGAAGATCTTGAGCTGGAATTTTTTATGTCTGTGCTTTTCTAATAACTCATTTCCGTGTCCTATTCATGTGCTTTTCTATTAACCGTTTTCTGTGATCATGCAAGTGACTTACTGTACAAATCCTCACTATCAGTAGCTGGCAGTACGCCCAGACCTTTGTTTTAAGAAAATAAGATATCTCAGTGTCAAGGTCTCAGCTTAGAGAGAAGAAGACTCGGAGTTATTGGTCTGCCACATGATATGAAACAAAATAGTAATGATGAATTAATTACGCTAAATCATGTGAATATAACTTGTCTGTGTATAGCTGTATATAAGACAACTGCTGGGACTGCCCCAGCAGAGCTCCTGATTGACGTGTACTATGGTGCATTGAGTTGGTTGGAACCTCTCCAGCGCGCTGATAATAAAGGATGATTCATTTAAGATTGACTTCGAGTGTCCCTGGTGGTAATTTCCACGACATGGTGTTGAATTTCCAAAACGATCTCCACAGACCTGCGATGACCTATGCATGCTTATTTTGAACATGCAAACTTTATATGATTACATCAGAAGAAATGTATAGCTAGTGACCTTAAAATGAGTAACACATCCATGGTCACATTTTAAGGTTTAATGTTACATTAGTGTGTTTGTAAGATAGCCTTAACTTTAGGCTGGTCACTATACTAGTAATATTGAATTGTGTTTGGTTGACAAACGCAACTAAATATAATTATTTAACGGAGATTTATCTACTGCTTGGATAGTTCCACCTGTGCCACTGACTAATTAATTCCAGTGTCTCTACAAATGAATAATTGATATGTTGGATTCACATTTACATCTCAACCAAAACTGTTAAAAAAATAGGATCAAATCTCATTTTAAATGCACTTTAAAAAGGTTCATTGTATTTAGTCCTATACTGTAACTTAGATTTTTGGTTTATTCATTGTAGACAAAATGGAATTAAAGCCAGACTAAATCAGTGGCACAGATGAAACTATCCAAGCAGAAGAAACATCTCCTTCAAATGTTGATATCTGGTTGTATTTACAACCAAACGTAATTCTATCAGGAATCAAAGACCCAGATGCAGACTGTCGAAGTAACAATATTTAATGTTCCAACAGGGACAAGCAGAAGATAGGTCAAGGCAGGCAGAGGTCGGTAATCCAGAGGAAGGCAGAGGTACAGGTCGGCGGGCAATTTCAGGGTCGGTGGCAGGCAGAGTGGTCAGGCAGGCGGGCACAGAGACCAGAAAACATGCAAGGGTAAAAACCAGGAGGACTAGCAAAGAGAAATAGAAAGCAGGAGCAAGGGAAAACCGCTGGTAGACTTGAAAACATACAAGACGAACTGGCCCAGAGAGACAGGAAACACAGGGATGAATACACTGGGGAAAACAAGCGACACCAGGAGGGGGTAGAGACAATAACAAGACAGGTGAAACAGATAAGGGCGGGACAAATTCAACATCACTACATTTAAAATTAACCAGAGCTTGACATCCTAGTCCTATTGTATTGTCTATTTGTAGTTGAATTGAAACAATAGCTGTTGATGACTGCAAATGCTATATAGTATCAAATGCTATATAGCTAAATAGCATCATTGATGAAAAGAGTGATCATGTATGGTTACATTTAATTTGCTCTGTTAAAGCTACCCTTTGGAATGACTTCAATAGCAACAGTAAATCTGTTTAGTTTTTAAGTAGCGATCTCGCAACAATCATTCTCACAATAGAACATTGGTAATAGTCATTGACAAATATCATAATTTAGCAGGGCTAGACTGGATTAAAAACCTGGATAGGAGACCAAAGGGTGCCCAGACTATATTTGTTTTAATTATTTTTTATAGTGGATATAACGTTGAAGATCTGACATTGTTTAAAAGTACAAATTCAACATATTTTATTCAAGGTTTTTCTATGCTTAAATTTGGTTAGCATGATGACAAGCCTGTGGTTGAAATTTCACCCTCAAAACAGCAGTTTATGTTGATTACTTTTTAAAATCCACTGTCTATTCCATGTAGATTCCACGTCACAATACGTTGTCAAATTACATTGTTTGGCATCCACTACATCCACTAATCGACCACTGTCCCTCCCCTCACCCAGGTTTAAATGGACCGACGGGTGCGCTTGGGGCCCCTGGCGCTCCAGGTTTTGGACGTTCAGGCCCGGCTGGTGACCCTGGGCCCC
This sequence comes from Oncorhynchus kisutch, assembly GCF_002021735.2. Classification (NCBI taxonomy): domain Eukaryota; kingdom Metazoa; phylum Chordata; class Actinopteri; order Salmoniformes; family Salmonidae; genus Oncorhynchus; species Oncorhynchus kisutch. The sequence goes on from NC_034203.2 coordinate 7,215,697, forward strand.
CTGGGGTCTCCGGACCCGGAGTGCAGGGACTAGATGGACAGAAGGGAGGCAGAGGGAGAGATGGGTTAACAGGCACACTAGGTACATTAACAGAACGGACACATTCAACACATTGGTAACACTTCAAAGCTAACAGATATAATGTGCTAAGATATGTTATAAGCATGTATGAGCGTTTATATTATACTGTCTTATTATATGGATGAGCAAAGTTACAGTGGTCTCAAATGAAATAATGTTATTGTCTATGTATTGTCTGTCCCTGTTTGTTGTATGTGTCTGATGCATCCCCATAGCCCTAATAGGAAATGCACCTAGGGGACAAATGTGTCTGGTTACAGGATCCTAGGCTTGTTGTAATTATTTGACAAAAACTGTTCTTTACATTTTATAAAAGTACAGCCGGAGCTTCAAAATGGTATATCATACACTGCAATTTGAGAAAGTAATGGGAAAGTAATGCTGCTTTGAAAATGTAAAAACTGGTTTACCAACTTTTGAGATCAAATGTTTTATAAACTGAACAAAAATATAAACGCAACATGAAATCATTTCAAAGATTTTACGGAGTTACAGTTCATATAAGGAAATCAGTCAATTGAAATAAATTCCTTAGGCCCTAGTCTATGGATTTCACATGACTGGGAATACAGATATGCATCTGTTGGCTCACAAATACTTTTTTTAAAGGTAGAGGCGTGGATCAGAAAACCAGTCAGTATCTGGTGTGATCACCATTTGCCTCATACAGCTCGGCACAACTCCTTTGCATAGGGTTTATCAGGCTGCTGATTTGTGGCCTGTGGAATGTTGTCCCAATCCTCTTCAATGGCTGTGTAAAATTGCTGGATGTTGGTGGGAACTGGAACACGCTGTCGTACAGCATCCTAAACATGCTCAATGGGTGACATGTCTGTTGAGGCTGCAGGCCAGGGAAGAACTGGGAAATGTTCAGCTTCCAAGAAATGTATACAGATCCTTGCGAAATGGGGCTGTGCATTATCATACTGAAACACGAGGTGATGGCGGCAGATGAACGGCACGACAATGGGCCTCAGGATCTCATCACGTTATCTCTGTGCATTCTAATTGACATCAATAAAATGCAATTGTGTTCATTGTCCTTAGCTTATGCCTGCCCATGCATAACCCCACCACCATGGGGCAATCTGTTCACAAGGTTGGCATCAGCCAACCGCTCGCCCACACGATGCCATACACGCTGTCTGCCATCTGCCCAGTACAGTTGAAACCGGGATTCATCCGTGAAGAGCACACTTCTCCAGTGTGCCAGCGGCCGTCGAAGGTGAGCATTTGCCCACTGAAAGTCCTGAGGTGGTCCTGAGCTAGCGTGGTTACACGTGCTCTGCGAATGTGAGGCCGTTTTGACGTACTGCCAAATTCTTTAAAACTACATTGGAGGCGGTTTATGGCAGTGAAATGAACATGACATTTTCTGGTAACAGCTCTGGCGGACATTCCTGCAGTCAGCATGCCAATTGCGTGCTCCCTTAAAACTTGAGAAATCTGTGGCATTGTGTTGTGTGGCAAAACTGCTAGTTTTAGAGTGGCCCTTTATTGTCCCCAGCACAAGGGCTCCTGAGTGGCTTAGTGGTCTAAGGCACTGCATCTCAGTGCTAGAGGCGTAACTACAGACACCCTGGTTCGAATTCAGGTTGTATCACATCCAGCCGTGATTGGGCGGCGCACAATTGGCCCAGCATCGTCTGGGTTGGCTGGTGTTGGCCGTCATTGTAAATAAGTATTTGTTCTTGCCTAGTTAAAGGTTCAATTTAGAAAAATCCACACCTTTCAGGTGGATTAGCTTGGCAAAGGAGAAGTGGTCACTAACAGGGATGTAAACTAAATTGGAGAGAAATCATATTTTCGTGCACATGGAACATTTCTGGGATCTTTTATTTCGGCTCATGAAACGTGGGACCAACAGTGTTGCGTTTAGATTTTTGTTCTGTGTATGAGGCGACAATACAGAAGGTCACCTTTTCATTTAAGGGTATTTTCATATGTATATCTGTTTTACCTTTTAGAAATGAAAGCATTTTATGTATCTAGTACCCCTATTTGAAGGTGTGAAATTCACTTATAGTGTATTAAAGCAGTCAAAAGTTTAGTATTTGGTCCCGTATTCCTAGCACGCAATGATTACATCAAGCTTGTGACTCTTCAAACTTGTTGGATTCATTTGTAGTTTGTTTTGGTTGTTTCAGATTATGTTGTGTTGGCGAATAGAAATGAATGGTAAATCATTTATTGTATATCACTTTTATTGTAAATAAGTATAGAATATGTTTCTGAGTGCTTCTACATTAATATGGATGCCACCATGATTAAGCATAATCATGAATTAATTGTGAATAATGATGAGGGACAAAGTTAGAGGCATAAATATCAATCCCCAAAAAGCATTTAAAAAAAGAAATCAAACAGCCCTCCTGTGAAGTATTATCTAGTGTCAAACGCATAGAATTCTGTTACCAGTCACAAATAAAGTTTGATTAAATGTAATCTGCAAAGACATTGAGTGTTCCAGTGTCATTACATTTAGTTAGTCTAAAGCCTCACAGGAACCTAGGTAATAGATTTTTTTACTACTAAAGTAGCTGATGCAGTGTATGTTACCTACCACAGGTCCTCGAGGTGATCCTGGGCTGGATGGAAGATCTGGATCGGGCCCTGACGGATTCCCTGGATCTGGAGGACAACCCGGCCCCAGAGGTACAGACAAGCCTTACACACATGGGCGTGCGCTCACACAGACACACACACACTCACAAGTACCATATATACTGTAAAACACAATGATGATAAAGGTGATGATGATGATACTGATATACAGTATAAGGATTATTATGCTGTGTGTTTCTGGGCAGGGTCGGATGGCCGTGATGGGGATAAAGGCCATAGAGGTGTACCAGGCCCTGTGGGGGACAAAGGAACCACAGGCCCTTCTGGACCAGCACCTATCACAGACTTATATGGGCTCCCAGGTGACCCTGGAAAGCTTGGTGAGCACCATAGAGACTCTCGATCAATTCAGTATTTACGCAGTTTGTGTAAAAAGCTACTACTACTACTACTATAACGTATACTCAGCTCACCGGTACAGTGGGCAGATGTTTCCAGTTGTCAGAGTGCAAATACACAAGGACACTATGCAAAAAATACAGGTTCCATTTGAATCACGGACCAAAAAATGTAATCAAACATTGTGAGTAATATGGTCATTTAATGTGGATTATCTGTTGTACAATAGGTCGGCTTGGTTTTCCTGGTGCAAGAGGAGACCCTGGATATCCTGGACCAAAAGGCATTGATGGGAGGGATGGTGACCCAGGACAACATGGGCCTATAGGTGTGTGTGTGTGTGTGTGTGTGTGTGTGTGTGTGTGTGTGTGTGTGTGTGTGTGTGTGTGTGTGTGTGTGTGTGTGTGTGTGTGTGTGTGTGTGTGTGTGTGTGTGTGTGTGTGTGTGTGCATGTGCGAAAAGGACATTTCCTGCTTTGTGGTGGTGACTGTTTTGGTTGGGTTATTTTGCCTAAAAACCATTAGGTCTACCTATATATACACTACCATTCAAAAGTTTGGGGTCACTTAGAAATGTCCTTGTTTTTGAAAGAAAAGCAATATTTTTTGTCCATTAAATAACATCAAATTGATCAGAAATACAGTGTAGACATTGTTAATATGGAATATCTACATAGGCGTACAGAGACCCATTATCAGCAACCATCACTCCTGTGTTCCAATGGCACGTTGTGTTAGCTAATCCAAGTTTATCATTTTTAGGCAGAGTTCCTCTGTTCAGTGTCTATGTTATTTTGCCCATCTTTATATTTTCTTTTCATTCACCAGTCTGAGATATGGCTTTTCTTTGCAGCTCTGCCTAGAAGGCCAGCATCCCGGAGTTGCCTTTTCACTGTTGACATTGAGACTGGTGTTTTACAGGTGCTATTTAATGAAGCTGCCAGTTGAGGACTTGTGAGGCATCTGTTTCTCAAACTAGACACTAATGTACTTGTCTTATTGCTCAGTTGTGCACCGGGGCCTCCCACTCCTCTTTTTATTCTGGTTAGAGTCCGTTTGTGCTGTCCTTTGAAGGGAGTAGTACACTGTGTTGTACGAGATCTTCAGTTTCTTAGCAATTTCTCGCATGGAATAGTCTTCATTTCTCAGAACAAGAATAGACTGACGAGTTTCAGAAGTTATTTATTTCTAGACATTTTGAGCCTGTAATCGAACCCACAAATGCTGATGCTCCAGATACTCAACTAGTCTAAAGAAGGCCAGTTGTAATTGCTTCTTTAATCAGACAACAGTTTTCAGCTGTGCTAACATAATTACAAACAGGTTTTCTAATGATCAATTAGCCTTTTAAAATTATAAACAATGTTAGCACAATGTTAGCTAAAAAAGTCTGAAGGCTTATTGTGATCCTCTTTGGCAAACAAGATGGCAGGTGGGCAATATTGACATTGTATACGCTGTTCACAGAATGTAATAAAAAAAGCACTAAATTAAAAATATTTATAACATAATCAATAGTACAGCGGTGCCCAGAGGTAAAGCAAAGTTCAGCGTTACAGACACACACTCAACCTCCTGTATGTAGACTCAGCACAAGAAGCGGCACGCTATCAATCAAGGTAGTCACTATCGATCAAGGATAAAGTGGGAGTGGTAATTGTCCGGAACCTGATTTTCAGAAGACGGAACCATCAACAAGAGTTCACACAGAGTTCAGCTGTACTATAATAGCTGAACTAATGCTAATGAACACACCGGAACCCTAAAGTACATGAACCGAGTTTAACCGGATACATTTCAGGGTTACATTTTTTTTTTCAAATAATAATTTAAAATGAGCTTAATAATCTTAAGAATGACTTAAGACGAATAAATCACACTGCCGATACCGGTGGTAAAACATATTGATGATAGCAAATTCATAATAAATCCAATTCTAATCTGATAAGGCGATTATGCAGATGGTGCACTTTTTATGCTTTCTAGCAAAGCATTCCTCAATGTTAGGAGCCCTGCAGAAGCCCTACCACCCATGGGCTATTAGGAACCACTGATACAGGGCAGCTTTCCAACCCTGTGGAGGTGGAGGATGGGCTGAACAAACCCAGTGACACCACACACCTGTGTCGTCATTGTAACCAAATGCAGCTCATCCTAAGGATCATGGACATGCAAAAAAAATAGAAGGATGACTGTGCAATGTGTACTTAACCAGTTATTTACCTTTCTCTGGATTTTTTTGGTTGAAAAGGACATTCTCTAAATAAAATGTGTGTGCTTGCTTGTCTTGGAATATTTTTTTACTTGTGAAATAATGTCAGTGGGGTTAAACAACATGTGCAGTGGAAGTGGTAATGACTGCAGTAGTCATTCAATTGGTAGTGACTTCAGCAGGAGTAGTAATAGTGGTAACTGTTTTAGTATGCTTTATAGCAAGTGTATGTCAGATTTCTAGAGTTTAAAAACACATTTTTATAACAAGGACACTAATGACGTGTGTATGTTAGGTCCCCCAGGTGATCGTGGAGCCGATGACCTATATTCAGTAGGAGGACCAGGCCCATCTGGACCCAGGGGAGATATTGGGAACATGGGTTTACCAGGTAACTAACACACACGCACACAATGACACACACACTCACAGATGTGCACGCACACACACACTCCCTCACACACACAATCACAACAAATAGTATTCTTGTATGCTTGGCATACTGCATCGCATACCAGCTTATGATATCATACTGAAAATGGTTCAAATTCATTAAAAGCCAATTGATTATGTTCTTACTGTTCTTATTGAGTTGTGCCGATGTAATCTCTTAGGTCCCCATGGAATAAAGGGAGTTCTGGGTTACCATGGAGGCCTGGGACAAGACGGTAGACCCGGTCCATACGGGCCTAAAGGATCTAAAGGAGAGCCCAGTTATGCTCAACCAGGCCGCATAGGACCACCTGGACAAAAGGTGTGTTCAACAAACAGAACCGCAGTCTATTACCAGCAATTGAAATCACTGCCACTGTGCAACAAAACACTGTAAAACTACAGATACCATTTAAACACCAAGGTGACTGTTACCTGGCTCTGATAACACCCTTCTCTCTCTCTGTCTCTTTTTCTCTTTCTCTCTCCCTTCCCTCCGCCTTCTCTTTAGGGCGAGCCAGCATTGTGTAACAGCCATGGTTCCAAGGGAGAGAGAGGCTCTCCTGGTTGCGCAGGTCGTCCAGGCTCCCAAGGGCCCACTGGAGCCAAAGGAGACCCAGGACATCATGGACATCATGGTTACTACCACTGAAATACTAGTAATGATAGTTATGATAGATGATTATGAGGATAATGTTTTCTTTCTTTCCATCTTTCTTTCTGTGATCCAGGACCCCTAGGTCCTGCAGGGCCACCAGGTACCGATGGTCCTCCAGGCCCCCCAGGACCCACTCCGTCCTATGGAGCTCCAGGTCAGAACATCACTAAGGTTTATTCAGGAAATACTGTATATCAATGAAAAATACAGTATGTGTATGTTTTTGTGTCTCTATGACTTGTGTGTGTATGTTTTTGAGGTGTCTGACCATATCCTCTTTCATAGGACAACCAGGGTTACCTGGCCCTCCTGGTCTCTGTGGTCCTAAAGGTAACCAGGGTCGCGATGGCATTCCTGGACCTGCTGGTCAGAAGGGAGAGACATGTAAAGACAGACTCCTTGACTTCTACTTGCGTTGTGTTTATATCTATACTTCTTGCCCCATGCATATGTAATAATTTGACATTTTGTGGATATAATATATCTTCTCTGCTCTCTCTAGTGATTGTGGGGTCAACTCCTGGCCTACGTGGAGAGAATGGACAGCCAGGTGAGTCTCAGACTGATGACATCATTCCTATACCTTCAGACATGTACCACTGGCTCAACATTGGATTTGTTATTAATTAGAATTGGTTCTGTAATAAACTTGATTTAAGTTATTATCGGCTCCGTTCATGGCTAAAATTGATGTAATTGGCTAAAATGGTTTGTTTTCTGTTTCCCTATAGGTCCAAAAGGAGATGTGGGTTTTCCTGGCCCCACTGTTTTGGGGCCCCCAGGGTTTACTGGAGACCAAGGCATTGAAGGACCCCAAGGTCCTCGTGGTGAGCCAGGGCACCGAGCCGTTTGTCTCAAAGGGCTGAAAGGAGACACTGGTCCTCATGGCAGACCTGGAAGCCCTGGTGAGGACGCACTGTTCTTTGTGGCTTTGAACACCAACTCTGTCACTGATTAGCTCTATACCTGAATCTAATTGAAACTGTGTCAGTTGTGCTGACACAAACTCTACCCTTGAATCAAATTCAATCTCTATCCTTGACTGTGTAGGCCAGTAAAGAGAATGAAGTGCTTCTTAGTCAATTACAAGGTTTAGACTCATTATGAACAACTGTCCCTGATTCACTCACACCATTGGTTAATTTTAACTCACTCATTCAACCTCTTCAAACTCTTATTCCTCCTGACTAACCAAAACGCAATAGTTATGACTTGGTAAGTCAAACTCTATCTCTGACTCTAATTCAACCTCTCCCTTATTCCCACCGGCCCTGAATGCTGCTCTACCAAAACATGCCTCTGACTGAAATTATGACACATTTAGGGTCTTTCTGTCTGCAGGGCGACGGGGTCCACGGGGACAGCCAGGGTCTGGAGGTTATGGATATAATGGGGACAGGGGAGACACGGGCTCTCCAGGGGGCCGAGGCTTCGACGGGCCCAGAGGGGACCCAGGGCTTCCAGGGCCATGGGTGAGTCACTCCATTGAAGAGTACAAGACCAACTAAATGTTGTTTACGTTTTGGGATATCCCTTGAACGCTGGAAAATATAGGTGTTATAAGTAATTATATGTATAATTTGAAGTATTGAATTGTTGCTTGAATTGCTTTCTACCCCCTAGGGACCAAGAGCCATCCCTGGACCTCCAGGATCAATAGGTGACCCAGGTCACCCTGGACCCCCAGGATTCCCCGGTAATCTTATTGCATCGACAACAATCCTCTGCATTGTAATTTTTTATTTACAAAAAAAAACAAATCTGTCATTACACCATAGTATTGAGTGTGGCCAGGAGTTTATCCTGACCATGAAGAACTCTGGGTTCTAGTTCTAGGGCAAAGAGCTTTCCCGTGTAAGGTCACATGCTCTGGAAAAACTCCTGTGCCTCCTGTTAATGTGTGACATGTGTTGTAGCCATCAAAATGTCATCCCTAGGTTTTTTAGTTATGACATGCTAGATAGTGTGTGTGTGTGTGTAGGAAATGTGTTTGGTTTGTTTCAATTGAGATATTTTGACCACAAGTCTGATACCACTATGATGACACCAAATGTGTTTGATGGATCGTTTTTGGCCTTCTTCTAATGCCTCTTAAGGGGAAAGTAATCCAAAAAGGAATTTGATTAAGTTACTGTGTTTGGGTAATCCAAACGTTAAATGACTGATTACAATTTTGGACATGTGCTTGTAACTGTAAAGTATTACATTTCGAAAGTAACCTTACCCAACTGTGTGTGTGGTGCAGTTGGTGATTCAGTCTATCTTGATGAACTGTGTTGTTTTAGGTGAGACGGGTGATCATAGTTATAACCCCGGCACGAAAGGACCAAGCGGGGCCAAAGGCCGGCCAGGACCAGCAGGTCAATATTTAACACTCAACATTAAACACTAACAACTCAACATTTAACACTGAAATCTGTAGATTTAACACAGAAAACCATTGGGTCAATATTCAATTTGTCAATGCATCCTAATTCTAAACGGAATCTTAAACAGAATATATTCTAAAGTAGTTAGTCAAAACGAATCTCAGGTTTTTTTTCATGCACATCTACAGGTCGTCCAGGGCTTGACGTGTCTGGACAAGTGAGATTCTATCAAGGGGATCCAGGCCCACTTGGTCACCCCGGGAACCAAGGACTTCCAGGTCCAAGTGGGCTGCCAGGACGGCCAGGATTTGCAGGTTCACTATCCTTTTATCATCTGCAACTACAAGCCACATGGTCAGGCCAACTGTGGTTCACTTCAACCAAATGTCATATTCTTTCTTATGAATGAAATAGTCTATGGGGAAGGAGTGAATTCAACCTATGCCATGTCTTAGCCTGTGGTGACCGGCATGCTAACATTAGCACAATAGATCCTACTTTAGCTTTGGCTAACTAAATTGCTTGCCAAAATCAAGTTTTCCCTCTCACTGCCAGGCTCCACGGGCCCGAAGGGTCAGCATGGACACAGCCCTCCAGGCCTGCCTGGGTTCCCTGGACGCAAGGGGGACAAGGGATCACCGGGACGGACAGGTATTTATATACATCCTGTTGAACATGAGGCGAACAGTTGGAAAACATGTATTTTATCTAAGTGTTTTTGCTCTGGCAGGGCCGGTGGGCTACCAGGGGTCTCCGGGACAGAAGGGTTCTCGTGGCCCGTGGGGCTCCAGCACGGCAGGCCTGGCTGACAGTTTCCTGCTTGCCCGACACAGCCAGACGATCAGAGTGCCTGACTGCCCCAGAGGTACCACCCTCATCTACTCTGGATACTCTCTGCTCTTCATCAATGGCAATGAGAGAGCCCACGGACAAGACCTAGGTAAACAGCATGGAGACACACATTAATACTAATGAGGCACACACACACACACTGCTCAACACAACAACAAAAAACTCACCAAACGCAGAGCGGTTGTATTCATAGGTTGCACCTCCGTCACTCCGGCGCGTCATGCCATTGGTCTGAACGTTCTCAAGCTGGTGCTCTAAAGTGGTGCTCTAAAGTCATGATAAGCCCAGTCATTCTGGGCGGAGTGTCTAAATTACACTATAGTGCCTGGAAATACAATGGCATTGCTAAAGTAGTATTTAGTAGGAAGCAGCATTATCATGTTATCAAATTTACATTAGACAGATGACAATGTTGTCATTAGCTATCAAAGTTTGTAAAAAAAAATTTTAAAAAGGCTAGCGATGCTAGGGATGACAAAAGGTTTTCCTACTCATTTTTTGGCCTCCTTTTGAATGTCATTGTATTTCCAAGCAAAGATTTTGATGAGATCTTCATTAGCGCTCATAGACGATGCATTGAGTAGAATGCATCAGTCCAAAATGAAAGTTCAAAACAATATTGTGATGAAACATGCAACCAATGAATAGGTGTAAGTTAGCAATATGGTGAAATTCTTACAAAGCATATCAAAAGGCAGTGTGGGGTTAATACCATATTGGTTAATACCTAACGCATCCAATCATCTCAGATCTAGAGGGTACAGTTCGATTTGGGATTGAGCAAATTAGTTTCTAAAATTGTTAACTCAGCACTCTTACTTTTCCTGTTAATTTGACCTTGTCTCTCTTTGATGACCTCACCACTGCCCCCCCCCAGGCTCCATGGGCAGCTGCCTACCACGTTTCTCCACCATGCCCTTCTTGTTCTGTGACACGGACAACACCTGTCGCTACGCCGCCCGCAACGACTACTCCTATTGGCTGTCGACGGAGAAGCCCATGCCGCGCAGCATGGACCTAATCAGAGGAGATGAGATAGGGAGCTACATCAGCAGGTACACAGCCCTGGGAGGAGGGACAGACACACACACACATGCACGCACGCACGCAAGCAGTCACACGTGCGCAGTCACACATGCACGCTTACACACACACACACATACTTGCAGGCTAATAAAATACAGGGTCTCTACAGTTTGCACTCTTTATTTTGGAACACATTTTAACGTGTTGCACAGAAGTGACACTACGCTACACTTGTTGGTGGTGTGTGATTTAGGTGTTCAGTGTGTGAGGGCAGCTCCAATGCCATCGCCATCCACAGCCAGACCACCCAGACCCCAGACTGTCCTCGTGACTGGGAATCCCTCTGGCCTGGATACTCCTTTGTCATGGTAACGACCTGCTCCGTATATTATATCGATATACTGTTTAATATCTGTACCTGCAGTGCCTTCAGAAAGTATCCACACCACTTGACTTGTTCAACATTTTTGTTGTGCTTCAGCCTGAATTCAAAACAGATTCAATCATTATTTATCTCTCACCCTTCTACACACTCACCCATAACACTCACCCATAACACTCACCCATAATGACAAAGGGAAATCATGTTTATTTGCACATTTATTGAAAATGAAATACATCAATATACATTTGCAGAAATATTCACACCCCTGAGTCAATACTTTGTAGAAGCACCTTTGATGCCGATTACAGCTTTGAGTTGCCTTTGGGTATCAGCTTTGCACATCTGGATTTGTGGTTGAATGATAATGATACGAATGATAATGCTGCAAATTAAACATCATAGTAGGAATATAATGTTGCGCACTCCATTGTGACAATTCAAAACTCAATGTAGCTCACTCTACCTTCTCTATACTTCTCTCCTCCTCACTTCTTCTGCCCCATCCTGCCCTTCACCGTGTCATCTCTTTCCTCTGTCCCTTTCTCCTCATCTCTGCTTGTTTTCTATACTCCTCTCCTCCTTTCCATAACCCATTGCTCCTCATCTCTCTTCCTCCCAGCAAACGGGTGCGGGTGCTGAGGGGTCGGGGCAGCCGCTAGTCTCCCCAGGCTCGTGCCTGGAACACTTCCGCCAGGTCCCCTTCATCGAGTGCCACGGCCGGGGAACCTGCAACTACTTCCCAGACTCCTACAGCTACTGGCTGGCCTCGCTCGACCCGAATCGCATGTTCAGGTTAGAATCATCACCTCAGAGATCGATTCAGTGTCTATACAATACGATCAGCGTTGTAGTAAAAAAAAAAAAATGCATAGAAGATGTAGGGAGCGTTACTTTATTCACCAAGAACAGTGATTTTTTATCCTCTTATGTTTGTTGTGTAGTAAATATTTCTGTTTTTATTTTCATTGTTTTCATTCATTTTTTCCCGTGAAGCAGATTGTGTTGCATTCCATGTCTGAGATATGCTGTATAAATAAAGCTTGATTTGAATTATCAATATTTATGGCCACATACAGGGATGTTTTCTTTTCAATGCCTGTACAGCATTGTCTTTTTATCAACTAGTTATTTATGTTTTGTGACAGTGTTTAGTATCATTCTAATACTTTTAGGGTAGTTTAGGTAATTCTGCTTCGACAGATTCTGTCTGGCCTTACCTATACACCACACTAAACTCCTCTTCTTTGATCTCCTCCCCTGCAGTAAGCCTGTGCCCCAGACTGTGAAGGGACGTCTTCTAGAGAATGTCATCAGTCGCTGCCGCGTCTGCAGGAAACCCTATTGAACATTGCCAGGGGCCGGAACAAGAGTTTGGTAAATTACCATCGGGAGGAGGGGCTAAGGAGATTGACAGGTAGTGTAGATCAGTGGTCAGTAGCACTTTATTTTATGGTACTGTTTCCACTATTATTTAATAGAGGTTTATTTGCTTCAAGAATTCACCACACTTTGTAACTATCTGGTATTGAATGGTGCTTAGTAGTGCTTGTTTTAATGGGGGGATTATTTATTTTTTAAATCAATAAACGAACAACGAAATGTGACTACGTGGTGCACATGCACAAATACAAAACAATATCCCACAAACACAGGTGGGAAAAATAGCTACTTAAATATGATCCCCAATTAGAGATAATGATTACCAGCTGCCTCTAATTGGGAATCATACAAGACACCAACATCGAAAAATTCAACTAGAATGCAACATTGAAATAGTAAACTAGAATAGCCCCTAGTCACGCCCTGACCTACTACACCATATAGAAACAAGGGCTCTTTATGGTCAGGGCGTGACAGCCATTCATATGTTATTAATGTGAAATCACCATAACAATACCTTGTTATTTTCTGTACTGTAAAATAAAGTGCTACCCTCACTCCGGGTCTTGAAGGGTACGGATGTGGAACGGTTTTAATCGTTTTTGTGCGTGATCACCTTGTCCTCAGCCATCAGCCATGTTTCTAAGGAACTGTGTGGTTAGAGTATGTCCGAAAGAACACCCCATTATAAAGACATTGCAATATGATTATTATCCCATCATTGTTAAAGTCCCATCAAAGTAACGGTTCATTTTACACTGACTGAGGCTGTATGCAGGGTAATACACTACCACCGCAGGTCACCACATGGTGTCCAACAAACTTTGGTTCAAATGGCATTGGTTTTCTTTGAAAATACTTTAGTTGAGAGTGGTAGAGCCTGCCTAGACTGCCAGATGGCAGGGGTTGCACTTTTGGGACTATTCCATTAGTTCGATTTTACCAGATAAGCTCAAGTGAGTGTTTTGAAGCTGTCTAATACTATTTTAACCCATGTCTGGTACCAAGTCCAACATACATGGCTGACCAGAGAGACTACTCTTGACCTCCATACAGGGGTATTCAGACAGTAGCTTGGTTGGTGTGGTTAATGACACAGGAAATATACTTGCCTTTATAACACTGTCATTCAGACTGACATAAAATATGTAATTCAGACTGACATAGTTACAGTATGTCGTTAAAGCTAGAATCCTTAATTGAAACCATAACAAAGCGGTCACCCCAGTTCTGTTTTGGTAAAAAGCTGAGGGATGGGCCTGGATAAATGTAACCACTCTCAAATTAATAGACAGAGCTATGGATGCATCATTGATATCAAAATTCTACTTTTAGCCATATTTTGACGCTATACACATTTCCACACTGTTGGAACCTTTCCAGTTCAAAAAGGTTCCTTGAGGAACCCTTGTGTACATTTTCAAACCGGAACCTTTTTGTGATGGAGGGGTTCCATTTTTTCCCCTTTTTAATAACATACTGTAGAGGTGGTAGCCCATCAGAACATTGAACGTGGCTTATTTGAAGTGTGGCTTTCAGGTAGTTCTTTCAGACCACCGGTTAGAGTAAATGTAATTCCTGTTCATGTTAAGTTTGTACACTGCAACAAAAAAGTCCTTGAATATTTATGCATATTACATATTCTAATAATAATAACATTGCTTATTTAGTATAGTAATAAAGTGGTAACTAACCCGCAGCTTGTGTTGGGGTTTGGCGTCTTTTTATTGTTGTGATGTTTTATCAACTGCACTCGATCGTCAGTGTTTAATCATAGCAATTCAGTTGTGGAACTTTTAAGTATATTTGCAAGCACACATAGACTCAGCTTTGACAATGCAAACACGGGAAATGCGGTGGGATGCAGTGGTGATTGAAAGCAATGAGGAATAGACTTCCCTTGCCGACTACTCTGCCAATCAATGCCCAATCCTTGAAGGGGAAAGTGGACGAGCTGACGGCTAACCTGCGCTACCTGCATGACTACCGGGACACCTACATCCTGGCAATCACTAAGAGCTGGCTGTATGATCGGGTGAATAACAGCGAAGTGGAGCCAGCTGGTTTCACTATGATCAGACAGGAGCGAGACCCTGCTACTATTGGGAAACGTGATGTTGTCTGTTTACTTATCAGGGACCAGACGTTGAACTGCTGTCGCTGTCCCTACAATCCCATTTACCTGCCCTGTGAGTTCCCACAATTGTTTTGCAACTATAGATGTCTGGACTAGGCCTATATTTTCATTGAGGGACGTAATGAGTAGCCTATGAATACATCAAAATAACGTATTTTATTTCATTGGTAACCTGTTGTAGAAAAGCAATTGTACACTCGAGGTTGTGCTGATCTACGGTACTCTGCTCTTCCTCGTACTCTACCTATGACCGCTTCACAGACATGCTAAAAAAAGTTGTTTAACAAGCCCTCTCGTGTACAATTGCTTTACTACATACCGTACATCCTAAAGCAAACACAGCCAAATCTTCAAATATAAAGGATGGTTTATTGTACACGGAACTGTTACGCTTGAAAGTTAACAAAACACTTTGTTTAGGATATCTACATAAGTTCAGCAATTGCACTGAAGTAGATTGTAACGATTGTTGTTGGAAGGATGGTCGGACCAAGATGCAGCGTGGGGTAGGTTAATCATTTTTATTTATGATAACCGGCACAAAACAAGAAAGAGTAACAAATGAAATGTACAGCTTTGTAGGGCTAAAAAGCAACGATACAAAAACAAGATCCCACAAACAACAGGTGGGAAAAGGCTGCCTAAATATAAAAACATTTATTTCACCTTTATTTAACCAGGTAGGCTAGTTGAGAACAAGTTCTAATTTACAACTGCGACCTGGCCAAGATAAAGCATAGCAGTGTGAACAGACAACAACACAGGTTACACATGGAGTAAACAATAAAGAAGTCAATAACACAGTAGAAAAAATTGTCTATATACATTGTGTGCAAAAGGCATGAGGAGGTAGGCGAATAATTGATAAAGTGATAAATGATCAGATGGTCATGTGCAGGTAGAGATACTGGTGTGCAAAAGAGCAGAAAAGTAAATAAATAAAAACAGTATGGGGATGAGGTAGGTAAATTGGGTGGGCTATTTACCGATGGACTATGTACAGCTGCAGCGATCGGTTAGCTGTTCAGAAAGCAGATGTTTAAAGTTGGTGAGGGAGATAAAAGTCTCCAACTTCAGTGATTTTTGCAATTCGTTCCAGTCACAGGCAGCAGAGAACTGGAAGGAAAGGCGGCCAAATGAGGTGTTGGCTTTAGGGATGATCAGTGAGATAGTTATGTCTTAGTTATGCGCTTCAACAAAGGTGCTCTCACAAAAAACAATGTGATTTTTGCATTTACAATATTTTTTATTACACTGGTTGCATGATGCCAAATAAACATTCACTTGGAGATAGATTTCTGTACATTTCCTGGATTTAGGTCTTTGGTCTAAATGCAATACAAATATAAGCCCTAACCCATCTCTGCTTACTTGGTGTTGTTGTGTAAAGTCTCTCCTTGTAATGTCTTTTCTCTCCTTGTCATGCTGTCAGGGTACAGTAGTATTTATGAGTAGGTCAATAGGCCCCCAAGGCTCACTGAAGCCCATTCACCCTTGTGGAATGACTTTGATCCGAGGCTGCAGGATCATCTTCAATAATCTTTATGGCCAATCACAACAGTTGCCAATAATAATTCCATTAATTTGAAAAGCACTTTTATCACACCCAAGGCACTCAAAATTATATATATATATATATATATATTTTTTTTTTATAATAATGAATAATAATTAAAACAAATCAAAAACACAGAACACAGACAACAAGCAAAGTTATATACAGGCGTCGTCAGATTCGGTGGACTGGAGAACAGAATTAGCAGAGGTCATTGAAAGCTTTTCTGAACAGCACGGTCTTGAGGTATGCCTTAAAAGGAGAACATAGACTCTGCAGCCCTAATAGTATCTGGAAGTGCGTTCGACAGCCGCGGAGCCGTGCAACTGAAAGCTCGGTCACCCATAGTCTTTAGCCTGCTGCGGGGCTGCTGTAGGGAGACAGACCTAGAGGAGCGAAGGGTGCCGTGCTGGGCAGGAGGGTAGAAGGAGGTCAGACAGGTACTTGGGTCCAGAGTTGTGGATAGCTTGGTAGGTGTGAATCAGGTTTTTGTAGTTGATGAGTGAGCATATGGGGAGCCAGCGGAGGTGGAACAGCACTGTGTGTGCTTGAGGTCACATGCAACAGAGTTCTGGACATATTGTAGCCTGTTTAGGCACTTGGGAGATGCGCCACCATAAAGGGTGTTACAATAGTCCAGACGGAATGAAATAAAGGCGTGATTGAGTCACTCAGATGCAGTTGTGATGGCATAGGCCGTAACCTGGGAATGTTCCGTAGATGGAAAAATGTGACATTGGTCACACTCTTGATGTGGGCCACAAAGGTTCGCAGCTTGCGAACCTCAGGGGAGGACCTTGACACCACCCATATTGAGGCTGTAGCTGTTGATTTAGTTATGATGGTGCGACTGACAATCAGGACGACCTCTGTCTTTGCTGTTTAACTGCAGGAAATGAGGGGATTCAATGAGCAGGAACGGCTCATTACCTGATACTCTCAGGTTAATGGGAAACATATTGTGGGTGACTCTGCCAATAGAGCGCCCATCCAGCACTTTGATGTCCATAGGAATGGAGAGGGGTTGTGTGGGGATTCCCAGCTACGACACCAAGGTAGCGTCCATCAAGCTCTCATCGGCACCCAGAGATATTTGGACTGGTCACTCCACAACAGGATGGCATGGAGATGGGCACAAGTAATGGGGGGCTCACCAGCATACTCGTACCTACTTGATAAGCCTGGTCTTTTAATTGACAGGTAGATATGTAATGTCCTGATGTTCCACAATACAGACAGCTCTTGGTGCTCAGTCTGCATAAGTGTTGAGCAGGAGACAATCTGGCCCTGCCCTGTTGCATGGGCTACGGAGGAAGCGAGTCGACAGCCTTCGCTAATTCTCGAGGGAACTCAGGTGACATCGGCTTCTCCCGGGACTTCCAGAAATCCTCCGAGGCGAGGTGGACGCCGTGGTCGAGCGAGTCTGACCGGGAGCAGACCTCCTCTCCCTCCTACGTTTCTGTAGCCTCTCATTGATCGGAATGGTAAAGACTATGGGAGAGTCGAGATCCATGGGAAGCTCCTGGGCTGCGAGCTCGTCTTTAACCACCTCCGATAATCCAGGCAGGAACATGTCAAACAGAGCACCAGGGTTCGAGTTAAATCTACTCTGTCACACTACGGAAGTCTTGACATAGTTGCAGTAGCTTACGAGCAGCCTCTCTCCTGGACAACGGAGAATCGAACACCTTTCTTACCTCCACCACAAACTCCTCCAGACTGAGTGACCCGGCAGGATCCTGGATCTCCAGCTTAGCGCTCCGGAGGAGGTAAGCGGCTTTCTCTGGAAACCAGGTAGCAGGGTAACTGACAGTCTGGGGGGTTACTGTTGTGGCTTGCTGCTTAGTAGATAACTCACGGAATTGCTCCAGCAACGCAGTGAAAGCATGGTCATCGCATTCCTCTGGAGTCTTTCCATAAGACTCCTTGGATGGAGACAGCGTTGCGGAGCTGGTCCGAGTCTCCTGGGTCAGTCATGGCCAGTTCGTACTATCACGAACGACCTAGACCTAGATGCAGACCCAGCAGGCAGATGGTTCAATTCTCAGAATGTATTATGACATGGGGGCAGGCAAAGGGCAGGTCGAGAGCATGCAGAGTTTCGTAACCAGGTCAGAATCAGGTAGGTACAGAATGGCATGCAGGCTCAGATTCAGGGCAAACAGAAAGGTCAGAACCGGAAAGGCTAGAAACAGAAACTAGAGAGCAGGGAAAAACATGAAATACACTGGGACGACCTGACAAAATACGAACTGGCAACAGGCCAACAGGAAACTAAGGTATGAGTACACAGGGGAAAATGGGGGAAAATTGGATACATCTGGTGGGGGGTGAAGACAAGCACAAGACAAGTGCAACAGATCAGGGTGTGACAGATGTTGATTCTATGCAATGTTGTGCTGCTCTTTTTATTGACTTGGCAAAAGCTTTTGATACCATAGACCATTCCATTCTTGTGGGTTGGCTAAGGAGTACTGGTGTCTGAGGGGTGTTTGGCCTGGTTTGCTAACTACCTCAAGTGCAGTGTATAAAGTCAGAACATCTGCTGTCTCAGGCACATCTTGTCACCTAGGGTGTACCACATTGCTCGATCCTAGGCCCCATGCTCTTCTCAATTTACATCAAGAGCATAGCTCAGGCAGTTGGAAGCTCTCTCATCCATTTATATGCAGATGACACAGTCTTATACTCAGCTGCCCCCTCCCCGGATTTTCTGTTAAATGCTCTACAGCAAAGCTTTCTTAGTATCCAAAAAGCTTGTGGTTGTACATTGATAAGCACACCAAAGCACAACAAAGTCGGCATTCAAAATCATTTAAAATAAAGACTGCACTTTTAAAACACTATTTCACACCATCGCCTGCTGAATTTGCTAAATAACTTAGAAATGCACAAATAGAAATGTGGCACTGACTCACCCATGAGATTGATGTTTCAGCATTGTCTCAAAGAAGAGTTTGGCGTTCAACTAGCCATGTGCGACATGGACGAGCAATATCCACCATTGTAGAACAGATGAAGCCTGAGCTGGAATATAAATCTAACTGAATAAAATAAAATCTAGTTGTATTGGTCACATACACATATTTAGCAGATGTTATTGCGGCTGAAGCGAAATGCTTGCGTTCCTAGCTCCAACAGTGCAGTAGTATCTAACCATTCACAATAATGCGCACAAATCTCAAAGTAAAATAATGGAATTATGAAATATATAAATATTAGGACAAGCATGTCGGAGTGGCATTGACTAGAACAGTATGTAAACATGATTATAGTGACCAGTGTTCTACTATTAAAGTGACCAGTGATTCCATGTCTATGTACTGTACATAGGGCAGCAGCCTCTAACATGCAGGGCTGAGTAACCGGGTATAGACAGTCAAGCTGGATAGCTTTTAAAAACCCTGAGTAGATCTAGCTTGCTTCGTAAAATACCCCTCAGGTCTTGACAGGACATAGGAGCAATTTGTAAATAACAAATGATGTTGTGAATTTGTGCACTGTTGAATGCAGACTGTAGCCGGTACTGGGAAAATACACATGCTACTGTACGTCTGTCTACATGAACTCCTATATTGTTTTGTTTTTACACACTTGAATTATACTCCACGGTTTTATGGTGCGTAAAATACTAAAATGACCACTTATTGTAGACCAAACTGCCGGCATCCTGTTCCTGAAATGTCCTGTTGTGACATTATTGGTTTGTTAAATTCCACGGCCAGAATCCTTAGAACAAGTATCCCTTCATTTCCTCATTAACAAGACAAGCAACATACTGTAGCTGTCCAAAGAGCTGAAGGCCAATAGAAAGGTCCATAAAGGTGCTACAGTAAAGACATAGTAGATCACCTTTAAAAAAAAGAAATCAGTGTATGTTTGAGTGCGCGCACCTGCCTAGGTGTAGGCATGCGCCTGTGTGTATTTATGCGTGTGAATGCCAGCCGGGTAGCTGCACATTTTAAACAGCTAATTCCACAGGCTACCTGAACCAATGGTGCATGGTAGGAGAAAATAGAATGTTGTATTATGTGCCACTTTTCATCCTATCAACTTCTAGTGTGTTGAATTGTCTGCGACGATTCCATCGTCTCTTTTCTCCTTTATTCAGTAGAAAAGAAGTCATTAGGTCACACTATCATCAGAAGAGCAGTATTGGCCCCCTATGGTAGAACACTTCAACTCACTCAACCATTGCAATGGCTGTGGTCAATAGCTTGAAAATCCCTATATCACAGTTGATAACAAAGCCCCAGGATATTTAACACACACTGCTTTAAAGAAGCTATTTGCAATACTTTTGCATTGTAATTTCAGAAATTGTTCTTAATACATCTACAGTAATGGTGGAATGATAGTGTTTGACAATATTTTCCCCACAAAATGTTAATGGTGTTAAGAATGAACAAAAATTCAGGAGAGGGGACCAGACTTAAACGCAACACTAACTATTAGTTGCCTTGAACACAGCTCCTCAACAAGCATCAGCTATAACTCATTGCTAATCAATTTTTTTTAAATGTGTCACACACTTAGTAAATAACAGGTAGACTAACAGTGAAACTCTTACTTACATGCCCTTCCTAAACAATGCAGGAAATATATAAATAATAATCAGCCTCCCCACGTATCCTTAATAGCCTTAATCACCACTGCCATCCTACGGCAGGTAGCCTAGTGGTTTGAGTGTTGGGCCAGTAACCGAAAGGTTGCTGGATCGAATTCCCGAGCTGATAAGGTAAAAAATCTGTCATTCTGCCCCTGAGCAAGGCAGTTAACCCACTGTTCCCCAGGTGCTGAAGACGTGGATGTCGATTAAGGCAGTCCCCGCACCTCTCTGATTCAGACAACATATTAGTTGAATGCATTCAGTTGTACAACTGACTAGGTTGTACAAACCTGACCATTCTTGTTCTGCAGTGTTGCATGACAATGTGTGTTACTAGCCATATCAAGTTTTGCATCCCACCTTCTATCTTGTATATCTTACGTTCTTCCAAGGATGTCCTTGGGGGATTGCCATCACCACAGCAGCCTAACTACCACGGCCTGATGATGATATCTGCCTGAGTCCACACCCCCAAATCCATTCATCTGCAGCCCTCTGCTTCATCCGGTCCATTCTCATTCCCCTCCTGAATCCTCATTCTCACATCCATTCCATTTCCTCAATAAATATTGGAAACCCATTTTACTGTCTGGTCCTTAAACTCGTGAATTGGGCCCACACAAAATTACATTCTAATGTTGTAGCCTTCTTATTGGTCAACAAAAGAAGGACCAGGGTCTTGTTGTCAAATAGTCTGTGGTCAGCAAATGTAATATTAATTTGAACCTTTATTTAACTAGGCAAGTCAGATAAGAACAGATTCTTATTTACAATGCCGGCCTACCCCTGCCAAACCTTCCCCTAACACGGACGACGCTGGGCCAATTGTGCTCCACCCTATGTGAATCCCAATCACAGCTGTGATACAGTCCGAGATTGAACCAGGGTATGTAGTGACACCTCTAGCGCTGCAATGCAGTGCCTTAGACCGCTGCGTCACTCGGGAGCAAATATCTTGTTGTCAGTCAACAACCGACCAGTCAATTTTACAGCAACAGATTTGCTGTCCACAGTCAATTTGACAACAAGTGATTTGCCGGCCCCCGTCAACTTTACAGCAAGAGATGGTTCGGGGTTGAATTGTTACATGTTGTACTTTTAACGTAAGGAAATTACAGACATAAGTGACATACAACTTCAATGGTTAAATTTAACTATTTTTTTTACATTTTCTAATGAGGCCCTGTTGCAGAGCATAGGAAGCTCAATGAAGGTACTATACTACCAAAGCCTAACACTGCTTTGACCGAAGGCACCATAAGAAGCCATACACTCTTAGAAAAAAAAGGTGCTAAGTACACCTATATAGGCTTTTTCGGTTGGTACCCTTTTTAGTGCTAGGTAGAAACAGAGCCATATTCATTATAAGATTGTTTTTAACATTTGTTTTAGGACTGATGTCCAGCTGAGCGTTCTACTAAATTCGGTCTCAATAGGTATTGATTAAGATTTAGTCTAAAGTGCTTTACTTTGGCTTGGAAACCTGGAGACAAAAGAAGGCAAATAATTAGTAGGGCAAACTTTTGTCATTATTGTGATGTCGCCAGATTGACTTAAGATGCAGTAGAACTTTAGCTAGCTAGCTAGCTAAGATTGAGGGGAGGGCACTGGAATTTGAGGTAGCTAACTTTAGCATTGCTAGCTATTGCTGATTCACTTTTGAGTATATTGGCAACATTGCCATCTCGCTAAAGCTAACTTGATGAAATCATAATGATGGCAAATTTGTTTTCTACTAATTATTTGTCTACTTTAGCAATGTCATTATATTTCCAAGCCACTATAGTGTAATGTTGATGAAACAGTCATTAGCCCCCGTTCAGAAAGACTGTTTAACCATCAGTCGGACATCAATATGCTGCGGCATCTGTAGAACGTTAATAAAAATGGCAATGACGCGACCAAGTGACGGAGGTGCAACCCATGAATAGAGAGTTGGGCCAATGCGGTTTCTGTGTGAATATTCTGAGAGTGCCAATTTCTCCTAACTAGCCGTTGCTAAGTAATAACACTTCCGGATTGTGTTGTTTATTTTTTATAGTTTTCTGAACCTATTAAGATCTCCAGTGAAAGCAGATATGCAATTTGTTGACACCTCAACACAGTACAGATTTGGATACACATTATCCCGAATGCTAATCAATAAATAGTCGGTAAAATTGAGCTCTGTTTTGCCAGCGAGTGGGTCATTTCGTGGGAAATTGTCAGAGGCGCTCTAGTATTGTTACATCACCAAAATTTGGAGACCAAGAAGCCTTTTATATTTGAAGTGTTCCTCCTAGAACCCTCTATAAACGGTTCCACCAGCCATATTAGCCTCATATTAACTATTTATGACAATACATTACATATATGACAGTACATTACATATACCTTTCTTTGAGGACCTAGTTATACCCAATGATTTACATGTTCACTAGATGACTGACAGGGGGCGTAGTTTTGAAGCCACCGCTTCTCCATCTTGGTACTCTCCCATTGTATTTATTTTTGAAAGCTATAGAAATTAAAACATGAATGTCTACATTATTTTGCCACGTTTATTCTATTACAGACACCTTCATGCATACTTTAAAATATATTATGTGAGCGAAATAATATGTAACATAAAAACATTTTTATTATATTTGTATTTTTTTACGTTCTAATGTCACTGTCCCCAATACTTAAATACATTTCATTTTGGCCTTGAAACATTGAATTGAAATACTGTAGAATTCCATTCATTCCTATGGAGGACTGGTTATTTTGGGGAGTGCCAATATGGCTGACCAGTGGCTTCAAAGCCTCTCATTAGCCAATCAATAGCATCAGCAATCCAGGGTTTATATACACAATTAGTTATACCCTAACATAGTGGTGTTAGGAAACTTCTAGTTTACAGGCCACGCCAGGCCTGCAAGCCCACAGCATTCCGCAGCAATATGCCATCCCATCTGGTTTGTGCTTAGTAGGACTATCATTTATTTTTCAACGGGACAATGACCCAACACACCTCCAGGCTGTGTAAGGGCTATTTGACCAAGAAGGAGAGTGATGGAGTGCTGCATCAGATGACCTAGCCTCCACAATCACCCAAGCTCAACCCAATTGAGATGGTTTGGGATGAGTTGGTACAGAGTGAAGGAAAAGCAGCGAACAAGTCCTCAGCATATGTGGGAACTCCTTCAAGACTGATAGAAATGTCCTCATGAAGCTGGTTGAGAGAATGGCAAGAGTGTGCAAAGCTGTCATCAAGGCAAAAGGTGGCTACTTTGAAGACTCTGAAATATAAAATATGTTTTTGTTTTACACTTTTTTGGTTACTACCTGATTCCATATGTGTTATTTCATAGTTTTGATGTCTTCACTATTATTCTACAATATAGAAAATAATAAAAAATAAAGAAAACTCCTTGAATGAGTAGGTGTGTCCACATTTTTGATTGGTATTGTATATTTGAGGATTTTATTTATTTGGCCTTAGAAATAGATTTGGTCCATAGAAATGCATTGAATAACATATTCATACATGGCAAAACAGAGAGTCAAAAAAATGTATCCAAAGGAAGTGTTTTGAAGTGTGTGTCATATCTGAGATGTATAAGAAATCTCAGGAAATTATTATATATTTTTTAACCCATATTTAACCCTTTTTTGCCACTAAAGTACTTCCATATATAGTTTTATACATTTTTTAAACTGGTACCGGGCTACCTTCAGATGAGTCTTGTGAGGCTTGTGGGCGTCCTAGAGCAAAATGAGATATTCGTGAGAGTCTCACCTTTCGATGGTGGAGTCATAATAGTGTGTACACAGTAAAGTTGCAACACCTATGGAGTCAAATGTAACAATTTTGTGGGGGTTTATATGGTCCCACCCCCATTTTATGTTAAAACTACTCTGGTCATGGTGTTGATATTTTTGGAGTTAAAATTACACAAAATATAGTACAGAGTACATTTATTTTTCAGTTTACTTTCTTTTAATTATACAGGTGTAAAGCCTTTAAAAATATTTCTTAATTTGTCACATTATGGTGGTTTGCAATGTAATATCCAAAAGGGTCTATCAGAGTACCAAATGTGCACATGTATGCACAGCAGAGTCCTAGAATATTGGACCGTTGGCTTTCATGCTTTTCGAATTCTTAGGGCAGCTCAAGCAATTTCTCTAACTGTTAACACATTCAAATAGAGGACGCGTACTGGAGATTTGTTGGTTGGGAATTGTGGGGTCGTGCGGGCTGTCCGTCCCCCATGGATGGTGGTCTCAGAGCCACATTGCTATGTCGCAATGGGAGGCCGGACTGTCGCGTCTCAGCGTCTGTGGGCTATGATTTATGCTTTACAAAAAACCCTTCTCTTCCAAAATGGGTTCTTCAGAAGAAAACAGTTCTTGGTAGAACCCTATCCCTCTGCAAAAACCTTAGAAACCTTTTTTCTAAGAGTGTGCACGGCACTAGTAGCAAACCATTCATGTACTGTAAACTCGCACGATCAGGCGGCTCGCAAGGTTACGGCACTACCTCTTCTAATCTTAAAATACCTTCAGTATAAAGACATTTTGTAATTTGCGCCTTATAGTAGTCTTCATTGGACCTTGTCGACACCATGCACGGTGCCATGAACTTGTTAGGGAAGTGCACTACTACCTTCTGCACTAATAGGATTAATCCACTCAGTCGAAGAGGTAGTACTTACTAATGGCAGGGTCGCTACACTGGGCTCCAACAGTATCTAATCATATAAAGTCGTGTGCTATCCCCTTACCGGCCTGCCTCCTTCCCTTTCAAGGTGAACTTCAATAAGAGGAGCCACATTATTTTGTCTTGGGCTTGCCAAGCATTACTTTCTAGGTATAGGAATTCTGAATGCGTTTTCATGAAACATAATCTAAGTGACTGGTCAGTTATGGTCAGTTATGGGCTGTGGGGAGAATTCAGACCTGAGTTACTTGCACGTAAATGGAATTTAGCTCACTTTTTATGCACTTTTCCCTCTATGCGTGAGGAAACCATGAATACCGCATTATCTACCAAGAGAATTCTCTTCGATTATAATCACAGCCGTATATATCCCCCCCCAAGCAGACACATCGATGGCTCTGAACGAACTTTATTTAACTCTCTGCAAACTGGAAACGATTTATCCGGAGGCTGCATTCATTGTAGCTGGGGATTTTAACAAGGCTAATCTGAAAACAAGACTCCCTAAATTTTATCAGCATATCGATTGCGCAACCAGGGGTGGAAAGACCCTGGATCATTGTTACTCTAACTTCCGCGACGCATATAAGGCCCTGCCCCGCCCCCCTTTCGGAAAAGCTGACCACGACTCCATTTTGTTGATCCCTGCCTACAGACAGAAACTAAAACAAGAAGCTCCCACGCTGAGGTCTGTCCAACGCTGGTCCGACCAAGCTGACTCCACACTCCAAGACTGCTTCCATCACGTGGACTGGGAGATGTTTCGTATTGCGTCAGCCAACAACATTGACGAATACGCTGATTCGGTGTGCGAGTTCATTAGAACGTGCGTTGAAGATGTCGTTCCCATAGCAACGATTAAAACATTCCCCAACCAGAAACCGTGGATTGATGGCAGCATTCGTGTGGAACTGAAGGCGCGAACCACTGCTTTTAATCAGGGCAAGGTGTCTGGTAACATGACTGAATACAAACAGCGCAGCTATTCCCTCCGCAAGGCTATCAAACAAGCTAAGCACCAGTACAGAGACAAAGTAGAATCTCAATTCAACGGCTCAGACACAAGAGGCATGTGGCAGGGTCTACAGTCAATCACGGACTACAGGAAGAAACCCAGCCCAGTCACGGACCAGGATGTCTTGCTCCCAGGCAGACTAAACAACTTTTTTGCCCGCTTTGAGGACAATACAGTGCCACTGACACGGCCTGCAACGAAAACATGCGGTCTCTCCTTCACTGCAGCCGAAGTGAGTAAGACATTTAAACGTGTTAACCCTCGCAAGGCTGCAGGCCCAGACGGCATCCCCAGCCGCGCCCTCAGAGCATGCGCAGACCAGCTGGCCGGTGTGTTTACGGACATATTCAACCAATCCCTATACCAGTCTGCTGTTCCCACATGCTTCAAGAGGGCCACCATTGTTCCTGTTCCCAAGAAAGCTAAGGTAACTGAGCTAAACGACTACCGCCCCGTAGCACTCACATCCGTCATCATGAAGTGCTTTGAGAGACTAGTCAAGGACCATATCACCTCCACCCTACCTGACACCCTTGACCCACTCCAATTTGCTTACCGCCCAAATAGGTCCACAGACGATGCAATCTCAACCACACTGCACACTGCCCTAACCCATCTGGACAAGAGGAATACCTATGTGAGAATGCTGTTCATCGACTACAGCTCGGCATTCAACACCATAGTACCCTCCAAGCTCGTCATCAAGCTCGAGACCCTGGGTCTCGACCCCGCCCTGTGCAACTGGGTACTGGACTTCCTGACGGGCCGCCCCCAGGTGGTGAGGGTAGGCAACAACATCTCCTCCCCGCTGATCCTCAACACTGGGGCCCCACAAGGGTGCGTTCTGAGCCCTCTCCTGTACTCCCTGTTCACCCACGACTGCGTGGCCACGCACGCCTCAAACTCAATCATCAAGTTTGCGGACGACACAACAGTGGTAGGCTTGATTACCAACAACGACGAGACGGCCTACAGGGAGGAGGTGAGGGCCCTCGGAGTGTGGTGTCAGGAAAATAACCTCACACTCAACGTCAACAAAACTAAGGAGATGATTGTGGACTTCAGGAAACAGCAGAGGGAACACCCCCCCCATCCACATCGATGGAACAGTAGTGGAGAGGGTAGCAAGTTTTAAGTTCCTCGGCATA
This sequence comes from Oncorhynchus kisutch, assembly GCF_002021735.2. Lineage (NCBI taxonomy): Eukaryota > Metazoa > Chordata > Actinopteri > Salmoniformes > Salmonidae > Oncorhynchus > Oncorhynchus kisutch. The sequence goes on from NC_034203.2 coordinate 7,243,206, forward strand.
CACATCACAGATAAACTGAATTGGTCCACTCACACAGACAGCATCGTGAGGAAGGCGCAGCAGCGCCTCTTCAACCTCAGGAGGCTGAAGAAATTCGGCTTGTCACCAAAAGCACTCACAAACTTCTACAGATGCACAATCGAGAGCATCCTGGCGGGCTGTATCACCGCCTGGTATGGCAACTGCACCGCCCTCAACCGTAGGGCTCTCCAGAGGGTAGTGAGGTCTGCACAACGCATCACCGGGGGCAAACTACCTGCCCTCCAGGACACCTACACCACCCGATGCTACAGGAAGGCCATAAAGATCATCAAGGACATCAACCACCCGAGCCACTGCCTGTTCACCCCGCTGTCATCCAGAAGGCGAGGTCAGTACAGGTGCATCAAAGCTGGGACCGAGAGACTGAAAAACAGCTTCTATCTCAAATCAAATCAAATCAAATTTATTTATATAGCCCTTCGTACATCAGCTGATATCTCAAAGTGCTGTACAGAAACCCAGCCTAAAACCCCAAACAGCAAGCAATGCAGGTGGAGAAGCACGGTGGCTAGGAAAAACTCCCTAGAAAGGCCAATACCTAGGAAGAAACCTAGAGAGGAACCAGGCCATCAGACTGTTAAACAGCCACCACTAACATTGAGTGGCTACTGCCAACACACTGTCAATGCCACTGACTCTACTCCAGCCACTTTAATCATGGGAATTGATGGGAAATGATGTAAATATATCACTAGCCACTTTAAACAATGCTACCTTATATAATGTTACTTACCCTACATTATTCATCTCATATGCATACGTAGATACTGTACTCTATATCATCGACTGCATCCTCATGTAATACATGTATCACTAGCCACTTTTACTATGCCACTTGGTTTACATACTCATCTCATATGTATATACTGTACTCGATATCATCTACTGTATCTTGCCTATGCTGCTCTGTACCATCACTCATTCATATATCTTTATGTACATATTCTTTATCCCCTTACACTGTGTATAAGACAGTAGTTTTTTTTGGAATTGTTAGTTAGATCACTTGTTCGTTATTACTGCATTGTCGGAACTAGAAGCACAAGCATTTCGCTACACTCGCATTAACATCTGCTAACCATGTGTATGTGACAAATAAATTTGATTTGATTTGATTTGATTTGATTTGAATAAGGTTCAGCGAACCTGCCGGTTCCAAGTGGAAAAACGTTTTCTTCATTTTTTCCTGATAGAAATAACAGCATTAACCATGTACTGTAATTTATAAATTGACCATAGCTATTGATACGAGCTATGTAAACGAGTAATCCATTTGGATAAGGGGAATGTAAATATAGGCCAAATTTGTTTTAGATCTACAGTATTTTGTCTTATGATCGCTGGAGATGAATGTGAAACCAGTCATGTGGCAGGAAACTGAGAAGCATATCAAAATGACAGATATTTATGCCCCTTTCCCACAGTGAAATATGAAATGCTGTGTCATTATGCAGAATTTGAATTGTATGGCCTTATAACTTCAATTTACATTTGGAGACCCAAACCAATGGGATGACAATGCAAAGAGTTGCAATTTGAATCATATGCCCTGACTCTCCCTGTTGCTTTCCATCTGTAGGCTATACAGCATGTTAAATATTCTTAGCCACTATCAGTAGCAACCGTAAGTAATAACTACGTATACTCTATTTAACTGACATTTTACTGTACGTTCCCTTCAGTTGGTAGGCCCTACCCTAAATTCGTATCCTTCCATTACATCGTTCGATTTAGCCTAGCTGTATGTGTTTCCTTTGTAAATGCTGTCAATTTGTTGTGGTTGTTGCCCAGGGTCAAGTAATAGTGGATAGAAATTGTAGTAGAAATAAATCAGGACTTGTACCTTCTAATTTGAATTTGACTGGCAGAAGGCAACAATTGTAGACTATGGAGAATTTGAACTTGGCACTTGTCCTCAAACAGTTCCATGATCAGTGCAGGGAGTCAGAGTTGTAATTATTATCTGTGCGCACACGACGAAGAGGACGTGCACCTGCTAATTTTGCTTTCCTATTGAACATACTTCTTTCCGTATCGAAAATTATAGTTTAATTACATTTTAGGGTACCTGAGGATTTAATAGAAACGTATTTTGACTTGTTTTAACAAAGTTTAGCGTTAGCTTTTTGGATTCCTTTCCCTACATGTTGAATGAGTGGATTACTCAAATCGATGACACCAACTAAACTGACCTTTTGGGATATAAAGTAGGATTTTATCTAACAAAACGACCATGCATGTTATAGCTGGGAACCTATGGATTGCAAATCAGAAAGTAAGGGAATATTCAATCGCTATTTGGGATTTTATTTGGGATTTGGGATTTTATGAAGCCTGTGCTGGTTGCAAAATATTTTGATGTGGGGCGCGGGTTCCTCAAACAATCGCATGGCATGCTTTCGCTGTAAAGCCTATTGTAAATCGGACAATGCAGTTACATGAACAAGACTTTAAGCTTTTAACCGATATAAGACACTTGCATATACCTAAATGTTTAATATCCATCATTTTTATGATTATTTATTTGAATTGTGCGCCCTCCAATTTCACCGGAAGTTGTTTTTAAATGTACCATGGGTACTGAAACGGAGACAAATATGTATATGTTTGCATTGCTACCTATCCATATTCTGAAAGCATTCTCCATTGTCTACATTGTAGTCTTCTGCCAATCAAATTCAAATTAAAGGTACACAGTATCTAAAGGGTTTGCTTGAGATAAATGAGCAGAAAAAGTAATTGAACAAAACCTCCCTGATCAAATTGGTAGGTGACACAGTGGGTGTGTTTTCTTAGGTTGATTAACACACAAGATATTTACTATAAATAACAATAATAATAATAATATCGATAACAGCAATAATATTGAAGTGGCAGCAGCCTATCAGAAGATTGGAGGCATGGTTTTTTGGAGACGTGGATTTCAGATAGTTACTTTTGGCCAACCGTGAGAGTAAGGGCTAAAGTTCAGCGCTATAGCGTGATTGGAATTTAAAGGTCATTTCTGAATGAGCCAACACATGCAGCATTTTCAGTGCCACGGATTGAATTGAACCCTTAATGGCATGCCTGTTGTTCAGCTGTGTTTTCATTGGGGTTAGGTGATTTAAGGCAGATTCTTATGGTGACTATTTGACCTTTTGGTATATCACATGTATTTATATAAGCCTTTAACAATGCTTCAGAACTAGCTATGTACAAGTTCAACCTATAATGATAATACAGCAGAACAGATTAACAGGCATGACATTTACTCTCACAGGTGGCCATAATATATATCTGAATGCCACACCCTCCTATAAGCCACACCTCCAATCTTCTGACCTCCAATCTGGCTGCTGTACCTACAATATATGAATTAAAGGTTAATAATTGAACCTCCCATCACAAAAAAGTTTCTGTTTGAACCTTTACAAAGGGGTTTCTCAAGTAACCTTTTCAGAGTTGTTCCTTGAAGAACCTTTGAACTGAAATGGTTTCCCCCATTATGAACCCAAAGGTTTCTTTGAGGCTCCATTACTTCTTAGAGTGTAGTCCGTCAGTCCTCTCTCTGGTAGTCCGTCAGTTTCGATGACGACTCGTGCATGTCACTTCGATTAATTGTGGGTTCTTGAGTGGCTCAGGCGTCCAAGTTTTGAAGCATATACTGAGGCATGAGGGACAGACATGTGCTTTCGCTGGTCTTGTTGGTCCGGTTGTGCGTGAAGGAAGCTTTGCTCTGGCTGCAGTAAGACAGTTTTTCTGACCCTCTTGAGGTTGTCTACTACTGTGAGGGTTTTGGCGTGCCAGGTGGATCGGGTAGAGACGATGTCTGTGAGTTAGCTGGGCTGGATGTAGCGGAACTTGAGGCTGTGTTCAAGGTTGTCTTTGAAGCGTTTTTTTGGGTCAGCCTGTCTTCCGGTGCCTCTGCTGCAGCTCGCCGAAGAAGATCCATCTTGGGAGACAGTGTTGGGGAATCTTGATGGTGTGGCCGGTCCATCGAAGCTGATGTTAGCCTCAATGCTAGTGCTGTTAGCTTGCTGCATTTACCTCCCAGTTGGAGACCTTTTCTTGCCACCGGATACCCATAATAGATCTCAGAGATCGTCCATGGAATGTCTCCAGCTGTGTAGGTTACAACTGTAATTAGAGAGGTGGGAGAGGTGGGACAACGATGAATGTCAAACAGAGTGTAAATCTCATTAATGGTCTAGGCAAAGGGAACATGCCGCGATGGTTATTGACTTCCATGACCTCTGGATTCCCTAATGTGCTCCAGTCGAGTGGACATCCGTTGCCTCAACTTTATGGAGTGGAAAGCTGGTTAATGAGATCACTGTTGTGCTGTGTTGGTGTCATTAATGTTTTATTTCATGTGAACGGACATGGCAGGGTCCTGCGTGGTCCAAGTCCTGGCACCTATGATCCAAATTAGAGCCAGGCAGATGCTAAGACATGGTACCTTTTGGTTATTTGAATTTATATCAAATGAAAAATTGTTATCTCCATAGTAGAATAGTTACCTATTCAATTGTTGATAATGGAGTTGCGGGGGCATCCCAAGATGTGCAGCGGTCTAAGGCACCGCATCGCAGTGTTGAGGCGTCACTACAGATCCGGGTTCGATCCCAGGCTGTGTCATAGCCGACGACCGGGAGACCTATGAGGCAGCGCACAATTGGCCCAGCATTGTCCGGGTTAGGGGAGGGTTTGGCCGGCAGGGATTTCCTTGTCACATTGCGTTCTAGGAACTCCTTGTTGATGGGCCGGGCGCCTCCAAGCTGACTGCAGTCGCCAGCTGGACAGTGTTTCGTCCGACACATTGGCGTGGCTGGCTTCTGGGTTAAGCGAGCCTTGTGTCAAGAAGCAGTGCGGCTTGGCAGGGTCGTGTTTCAGGGGACGGATGGCTCTCGACCTTCGACTCTCCCGAGTCCGTACGGGAGTTGCAGCGATGGGACAAGACTGTAACTACCAAATGGATATCACGAAAAAGGGGTAAAAAAAATAATAATGATAATAAAACTTTTGTTTAGGCTAGTATATTATATTATATTATACACACACACATACACACACACACACACACAGTCTTGTATAACTAACCTTGTGGGGACACACAATTCAGTCCCATTCAAAATCCTATTTTCCCTAACCCCTAACCCTAACCCTGGTCACCCCCCCCCCCCCCCCACACACACACGCAAACACACGTTAATTAAAGGCTATATGCCTTTAATTAGCTGTAACGTTTTTAATTATGGTCCAACAAGTTAACTTCTTGTAGAATAGTCAGTATTGCAAATAATATAACAACACGAGTTGCGTTTAGCTTCACCCATATATTTTGACCCTTTAATGACTGTTGTAAATTATCTGTCACGTGCTTTAGTGCATCACTAAGGACAAATACAATTTGAGAACTATCTTCATTACCTCACCCTCATCTTACGCAATACATTGGTTTAAAAAGACCGGGTACCTAGGTAGCCGGAATTCAGTCACAGTATCCTTCCTTATTCAATCTTGGGACATCTCACCTACTAGCTGAAGAGAAATACCAGATGGCCCTCACCGGAGTCTTGTGTGCATTTGCCTTTGTATGTGTCACGCTGTGTCAGGCAGGGAAGATTGACTCTGTCGGAGGTTTGTCGGATCGCAATCTCAACCACCAAGATAAACTAACGTGGCTCGGAACATTACAGGAGAAAAGGGTAAGGAGTATGGTGTTCTGTTCCCCCTATGTGAACGTTAGGCGATATAAAGTTTACTTTGTGGAACATGTTTGCATTGAATTAAATGAGTGGATCTGTCCATGGTGCTGAAATTGCTTATTGGTAGTAAACACAACAAAATGATATGCTGCTTCACTTGAGATGTTTTCATTTAGTAGGCTAGCCTACCTATGCTAGGCTATAGACTAATTTAATTAACAAGGAATGCATTTAACATGTTATATTTAGCCTGTATTCTACACATCAAATATTGCTAACAAGGGATGCATTTAACATCTTATATTTAGCCTATATTCTACACATCAAATATTGCTAACACTGTCCTCTGTCCATTTTTGCAAACTTAACTTACTTTACAGTATATGACAATAAGCTATGAGAACATATCTTGTTCCTTTCACAGGTAACCACCGACGACAAATACCACCTCGCCTGGCTGCTATACAAGCTTTTAAAGTCACACAGCGACCAGTTCAAATCCAACTTTCTCCCTCCTGGACCAGAGAGTGGCGGGATACAGGAGAGTAGGCGCGAGACTACGCCACAGAAGGACAAGCGCATTCGCAAAGCCGGATGCAGAATGTTCTTTTGGAAGTCATGGACTGCATGCTGACAGACTTGTCTACTTTTTACTCCAAAATGCAGATGGTTTTCGAATCGAGAGCCTTCATTCCAAATCAGCTTACCAAAGTGTTTCTGCAATTATTAATGTAACTTATTATTTTTATGAATGGTAACTTATCAACTTATTGACGTGGTTGTGAGGCTACGAATGTCAAGTTGTAATAAAAGGTGAGTTATTTATTCATTGTTTGTATCCAGAATCTTTTTTTCCCCTCTCTCTCTCTCTCTCTCTCTCACACACACAGAACAGAATGTTATCATACAGATTGGACTGCACTTTAAAGGGCCAATCTGCAAATGTATATATACTTTTTAAAACGTATATATTAATGATGTATAGGCTATCGATGATTCTTGAAGAATAGAACTTATAAACACCTCACGAGCTAAGTTCAACTGTTACTCCATAGTTTGTATACAATGTAATTGTAAACAAACACTGTATATGCCTCAAATCGTGGTTCAAACTATAATTGTAATATCATGGATGGTCAAGCCTTGTATCCATAGCTCTGTCTATGAATTTCAGAGTGGTTACATTACTCCAGCTCCACCCCTCAGCTGTTTACCGAAACAGTGGTGGTGTTGGAGCCATTTATGAAAAAGCTGATGTTTATAATTTTGAGCGAAAAATAATATCCATAGGAAAATATTTACCTTTATGTTTGAAGAAAATCTTGTTTATATGTAGGAAATATCTACTTACCCGAAATGCCAAATAGGCTTTGATATCCCTGTGAAGTAGCCTACCCATTCTATAAAAAGAGTGATGGGGTAGTCTACCCATTCTATAAAAAGAGTGATGGGGTAGTCTACCCATTCTATAAAAAGAGTGATGGGGTAGCCTACCCATTCTATAAAAAGAGTGATGGGGTAGTCTACCCATTCTATAAAAAGAGTGATGGGGTAGTCTACCCATTCTATAAAAAGAGTGATGGGGTAGTCTACCCATTCTATAAAAAGAGTGATGGGGTAGCCTACCCATTCTATAAGAAGAGTGATGGGGTAGCCTACCCATTCTATAAGAAGAGTGATGGGGTAGCCTACCCATTCTATAAGAAGAGTGATGGGGTAGCCTACCCATTCTATAAGAAGAGTGATGGGGTTGTCTACCCATTCTATAAGAAGAGTGATGGGGTAGCCTACTTCGTGGGCAGGATTGTTATTCCGGGGGAAGAGACACAGTTTTGTTTGATTTCGAATCATGCTTTTCATTTCAGGCTTTTATGATTCATGTTTAATATAAGGCATCATGTATGAGAACTTTATATGATTTTAGTTTGTATAAGCTATACCCCCGCTATCAACCACCTGTTGGACCCGACGCAATCATCACTAAACAGTGAGTAGGCCTAGCCTAAGGTGAATAGAAATAGTGATTTTCGAATAAGGAACTATATTCTTTCCTGTCCCCGGTTGGCCGTGGCTATAGAACGTTTGATTTGGATACGAAGTCACTACAGGTGGGGCGGCCACTTTTTTTAGTGTTCGAACCGCAGATTGCCCCTTTATCATTGATTCAAATCGAGGAGGGTTTATTCCTCGTTTTATTTTTTGATAGCTGGTGTGTCATGCGCTATAGCACTTCATCATCAACAGGGGGGGCTCTTTGCCTGGTGCTTCAATGAATCTACCTGAAATCCATCAAATGTCTGCAGTACCCCAGATTTACTTCAATGATCTATGCACTACAGTAGTAAATATAAACACACCCATATGGATATTCAATTGCCCATGCACTATATGACATTAATTGGATTATATATTTTTACATTTTTTATTCACCATTATTAAACCAGGTAGGCCAGTTGAGAACAAGTTCTCATTTACAACTGCGACCTGGCCAAGATAAAGCAAAGCAGTGCGACAAAAATCAACAGTCAATAACACAATAGAACAATCTGTATACAGTGTGTGCAAATGAAGTAAGGAGGAAAGACAATAAATCCCACATTTTGTTTAGTTACAGCCTTATTCTAAAATTGATTAAATAAAACAAATCCTAATCAGTCTAAACACAATACCCCATAATGAAAAACAGGTTTTTAGAAATGTCTGCAAAATTATTACAAATAAAAGCAGAAATACCTTATTTACATAAGCATTCAGACCCTTTGCTATGAGATTCGAAATTGAGCTCAATGTGCATCCTATTTCCATTGATCATGCTTGAGATGTTTGAACAACATGACAAGAGTCCACCTGTGGTAAATTCAATTGAATGGACATGATTTGGAAAGGCACACACCTGTCTATGTAAGGTCTCACAGTTGACAGTGCATGTCAGAGCAACAACCAAGCCATGAGGTCAAAGGAATTGTCCGTAGAGCTCTGAGACAGGATTGTGTCGAGGCACAGATCTGGGGAAGTGTACCAAACAAATCTGCAGCATTGAAGATCCCCAAGAACACAGTGGACTCCATCATTCAGTGGAAGAAGTTTGGAACAACCAACTCTTCCTAGAGCTAGCTGCCCACCCAAACTGAGCAATCAGGGGAGAAGGGCCTTGGTCAGGGTGGTGACCAAGAACCTGATGGTCATTCTGACAGAGCTCTAGAGTTCCTCTGTGGAGATGGGAGAACCATCCAGAAGGACAACCATCACTGCAGCACAGGCCGTTATGGTAGAGTGGTAGAGTGGTAGAGTTCCGAATGCACTGTATATTATGTATTTAATACTGCACGGGCTTAAAATTAAGCCCCAGAGAAATAAATATGCATTAATTAATATCAAATTGGGCTGAAAGAGAAAGTAGCCAGAAAGTCGCAAGAGAGTGTGAGACTAAGAGAGATAAGAGACACAGCAAGAGAAAGAGAGCGAGAGAGATGGAGAGCGTGTGAGAGAGATGGAGAGAGGAGAGGGGGAGAGAGGCAAGAAATGTAGAAAGAACAATTTTAGTGAATAGAGGAGCGAAAGAGCGAGAGAGAGAGAAGGAGTAAGATGGAGGGAGTTGTGTGAATCATTAAAGCAGCAGTGTAGCAGAGTTTACGCCAGAGCTTGGCTTAGTGTCTGTTCTGTCCCTGGGCTACTGGGATTGAGCAGAACAGCATCGCAATGTAACAGGAAACAGCAGAATTACATGATCATACTGCAGAGCTTGTTGTGTGTGTGTATGTGTGTACATGCATATGTGTGTTGGAATGTACACACACCTTCGATAACATAAGCCTGACTGATGTAATCCTCAACTATGTGGGACCGCCGTGTGTGAACATGCGTGTCTCTGTTGAAGTGTACGTATATTAGAATATATTTGTTTCTATGCGGCGTGTGTATGTGCCTGTATTACATCCGGCATCGATTGGGAGTCCCATAGGGCGACGCACAGTTGGCCCAGTGTCATCCGGGTTTGGCCGGGGTAGGCCATCATTGTAAATAAGAATTTGTTCAGACTTGCCTAGTTAAATGACGGTAAATACAATAAAAGTGTGTTTTTTTAGGTGTGTGTTTTGGATGAAATATATCAGTATTTGTGTGGGTGCTTCATGAGTCTGTGTGTGTGTCTTTGGGTGAATACTACAACACACGAAGGAGAAAATGCTTCATAGCATATAAAGGACGAAATTCTCTGTTTTCTCTGTGGTAACATCTGTCTTTTCTGACTTACACAAAACGTCCAAGACTTCTGTGCAGTCTCTTCCACTTGTATAACTCCTTTCATTTACAGCCAACTTGCTTTTCTCCCTTGCTCCAGGAAATAGAAGAATTAAAGCCTATTATCCAATACTTTCTTAACTTCTGAACAGTAGATTTGGATGAAAAGACATGAGAAACACCTGCTAGCTCATTTAGATCAAAGGCAGACCGCTGAAGTCTTAATTGAATGGAGACCAATTATTTTTAATGAGGATGTTTGTTCTACTTCAGAGCTAGGAATTCCCCTTTCTGTCTGGAGAGGGGAGGAGAAGAAAACAAGGATGGTTCCCAAGGCTCCAACCCATATCTAAACAACAAGGAGGATGTGTCTCAAATTGCACCCTATTTCCTTTATAGTGCCCATAGGGCTCTGGTCAAAAGTAGTGCCCTATATAGAGAATAGGGTGCCCTATATAGGGAATAGAGAGAAAAAGAAAAGAAAGATGAGGCAAACAAAGAGAGACATGTAGAAATTTGATATTTAGAAGGCTTTGATGATTTTCTGAAGATGACTCACTCTGGTATCAACTCAAATTGGGTGTAATTTATTAAATGTATTCAGAAAATCAACGGAGGACAGAAACTTGCTGTCGATCCAGTGTTTCCTCATGCTCACGCAGTAGAGACGAGGTGAGAGGCAGGGCTGCAGTCTGATAACTTGCATTGTTCCATGTTTACATGTCAGAGGGTGCAGAGTTGGGCAGAGTCCAGCCCTTGACCTCACTCACCTCGGGTGCCAAGGGAGTCTAAACAGCTGACCCTGTTTTCTACTTACAGAGGAAAGGTTTTCTGTGAGCAGTTTTCTTCCTATTAAAAAGGTTTATCAGTAGGCAAGCTGAAAAGGGCAACATAGATTCCTATAAGGCCATAGAGATCTAGGATTTCTGTGAATCATAATATTAAAGGCACAATTCACTTAACAATGTTTGTCAGTTACTTTCAGACAGCTTTCTCAAGAGGGGTCAAATGTCGAGATGGGTCCCACGATTGTCATGTTCGTCGTAACGAGGAGACCAAGGCGCAGCGTGATTGGAATACATTCTCCTTTTATTAAAACAAAGAACACTTTAACAAACAAAATGACCGTGACACTATAAACAACTAGTGCTAACATGCAACTACACATAGACAGTAACCCACAAAACCAAAATGGAAAATGGTAACCTAAATAGGATCCCCAGTCAGAGACAACGATAAACAGCTGTCTCTGATTGGGAACCAATTCAGGCCACCATAGACCTACATATACCTAGACATACCAGAACCCCATAGATATACAAAAAACCCTAAACAAGACAAAAACACACATACCACCCTCGTCACACCCTGACCTAACCAAAATAATAAAGAAAACAAAGATAACTAAGGTCAGGGCGTGACAACGATATTATTTTGCACCCCATCATTTCTATCTGTACTGCACATTCTTCCACTGCAAATCAACCATTCCAATGTTTTACTTGCTATATTGTATTTACTTCGCCACCATGGACTTTTTTTGCCTTTACCTCCCTTATCTCACCTCACTTGCTCACATTGTATATAGACTTATTTTTCTACTGTATTTTTGACTGTATGTTTGTTTTACTCCATGGTAACTCTGTGTCGTTGTATGTGTCGAACTGCTTTGCTTTATCTTAGCCAGGTCGCAATTGTAAATGAGAACTTGTTCTCAACTCGCCTACCTGGTTAAATAAAGGTGAAATGAAAAAAATGATGCTCTATGCCTCAATCCCAAATAAACTTGAGCCTTTATATTTTTATTTAACTAGGCAAGTCAGTTCAGAACAAATTCTTATCTTCAAGGACAGCCTAGGAACAGTGGGTTAACTGCCTTGTTCAGGGGCAGAAGGACAGATTTGTACCTTGTCAGTGCTGGGATTTGAACTTGCAACCTTTCAGCTGCTAGTCCAACACTCTAACCACTAGGCTACCCTGCCTAGAGGTTGACTGATTATGATTTTTCAACACCGATACCGATTATTGGAGGACCAAAAAAGCCGATTAATATTTGTATTTATTTATTTGTAATAATGACAATTTCAACAATACTGAATGAACACTTTTATTTTAACTTAATATAATACATCAATAAAATCAATTTAGCTCGAATAAATAATGAAACCTGTTAAATTTTGTTTAAATAAGCCAAAAACAAAGTGTTGGAGAAGAAAGTAAAAGTGCAATAAGTGCAAAATGTTCCCAGGTAAGATGTTTTAGGTTGTAGTTATTATAGGACTATTTCTCTCTATACCATTTGTATTTCATATACCTTTGACTATTGGATGTTCTTATAGAAACAAAGAACACTTTAACATGTTACATTGCCAGTGTAACAGTAAAGCTTCCGTCCCTCTCCTCGCCACCTACCCGGGCTCGAGCCAGGGACACATCGACAACAGCCACCCTCGAAGCATCGTTACCCATCGCTCCACAAAAGCCGCGGCCCTTGCAGAGCAAGAGGAACAACTACTTCAAGGTCTCAGGGCGAGTGACGTCACCGATTGAAACGCAGTCTCCTCATGGAGTGCAATGTAATCACTCACAATCGGTGTCCAAAAATGCAGATTACCGATTGTTATGAAAACTTGAAATCGGCCCTAATTAATCGGCCATTTCGATTAATCGGTCGACCTCTAATATCAACTATCCCCAAACTAGGCGTCGCCATCCAATATGGGGAAACCAGGCCTGGTATTCATAGCTGACTTTGAAAAGGCTTTTGATAAAGTATGACTGGAATTTATATATAAATGCCTGGAATATTTCAATTTTGGATGCGATGGGTTAAAGTTATGTATTGTTAACCCTAGGTGTAAAATAGTAAATAATGGCTACTTCTCAGAAAGTATTAAACTGTCAAGAGGAGTGAAACAAGGTTGTCCACTATCATCAGATGTATTTATTATGGCCATCGAAATGTTAGCTATTAAAATCAGATCCAACAATAATATCAAGGGCCTCGAAATCCAGGGCTTACAAACAAAGGTGACATTGTACGCTGATAATTCATTCTTTTAAATCCACAATTTGGATCCCTCCACAGCCTCATAGCAGATCTAAATAATTTATCTAACCTCTCTGGATTACAAGCAAATTATGATAAATGTACTATATTACGTATTGGATAACTAAAAAACACAACTTTAACTTTACCGTGTAGTTTACTAATAAAATGGTCTGACCGTGAAGTGGACATGAAACAATTCATATCCCGAAAGAAAGAAATTATCTCACTACAATATATTTTTGGAAATTTAGCAAACATAGATAAGGACTTGCTACCATGGAAAGGAAAATACCTGTCTATTTGTGGAAAAATCACCCTGATTAACTCTTTAGTCATATCCCAGTTTACCTATTTCCATATGGCCTTGCCTACAGCTAAGCGACCAGTTTTTAAAAAATTATATGAGAAAAATGTATTCCATTTTACTTGGAACGGCAACCCAGACTAAATTAAACGGGCCTATTTATATAATTAATATGAATTCGGAGTGCAGAAATGATGAAATATTAAAGCATTAGTCATACAAAAGTTATACTTCAATCCGAACTGGTTCTCTAGCAGATTAGTAAGAATGTCTCATCCCATGTTCAAGAATGGCCTTTTTCCCTTTATTCAGATTACAACATCTCACTTTCGGTTATTTGAAAATGAAATAATCCCCAAACTGTCGCTATTTTTAAAACAAGCCATAGAAAGTTGGTTGCAATTTCAGTTTAACCACCAGAAAAGTCAGAATGTTTAAAACGTTTAAAAACTGTATAATCTTTGTAAATTATATCATGAATATGACTGGTGGAGTTATGCCACACATGCAGCTACAGTAACAAATATATATGGAAATGTCGGCTCTCCTCAAAATTACAACCAACTAATTGAATCATTACCGCAAAAATGGAAGAGGCAAGTGGAAAGGGGAAAAAGTAAGGAACTTGTCTGTTGGCACTGCATTAAAGAACAAAATTGGTTAAAGAATATTGTGATAAATAAAAAAGTATACCAGTTTCATTTGAGGATCAAAAAATTGACAGCTGTGCCATAAAAATTGCAAAATAGTTGGGAAGACTTTTGATGTACCGATTCCATGGCACATGGTTTATGAACTGATACACAAACCGATGCTGGATTCCAGAGTTTTCCCATTTACATTATTATACAAAATTCTTGCAACTTTATATATATGGGGGATACAACCATCCCAGCTCTGCAGATTTTGCTGCGAAGAGACAGAATCATCAGATCATTTGTTTTGTTACAGTTTCATATGTAGCTTGTTTTTGGTCGCAGATTCAGGAATGGCTGAATAATTACAACATTTACCTGGAGCTAACTCTGCAAATAGCACTTCCAAAGTCATAGTCAATCAATAAATTATATAATAAATGTTCTCTCTTTAATTTGCAATCTGTAGAAACTATGAGAATAGAAAGGTTCAGAACTTTTGTGAAACATCACAGCCCAGTTGAAAAATAGAATGCAAATAGAAATCAAAACTGGGTGGTGTTCAGCGATAGATGGGAGGGGTTGAGGGTAGCTAAAGGACGGGACTAGAAACAAGCAAAATATAATTATTGTAAAATAATCGGTGTGTGTCAAATGTACAGTATATTGTGTGTATAAGCTGGAAGTAGAAGCCTAAATGTTGTCCATTAGTTTACTCCAATTTGGTGAGGGGTGGAGGGTTAGGGGAAAATAATAAAATATATATATTTAAAAAATTATATATGGGGGATTGGAAATGGTGCAGAAAATTACATTGATGGAAGCTACAATCTATCTGCAATACTAAAGCTGATCTATCCCTAAAAATAAAATGCTCACCTCCAACGCTTGGAAGGGCACTTTGGAACCTACTTTCCAATCCGTTTGACTGTGATCCTGGCTCAGTTGACATGCCAGGAGGTCAAATCCAACAGCTGATCGACCTGTCTGCTGCAATCAACGCATCCACAGGTTACTACAGAGGAGTTTTGGTTCCCGACTATAATATCCAGGGAATAGTATCCTGCCGTCTCCCTCTGGGCATTAAGGCCACGTTCAAAACAACTGGGAACACGGAACTGGGAACACAGAAATCTCAGACTTCCGACTTCCGAACCCGGAAAGAAAAAAGCTCAGACTGGGAAAAATAGTTTTGAAAGGTCATCCAACTCGGAATTCCAACTTGGGAACTCAGGCCTCTTTCTAGAGCTCCGAGTTCCCAGTTCCCTTAAAAGTACCACAAAACTCATGGTAGGCTACCCTTCGCCAGCTCATGTGTGGAGCTGGATTCAGTACTCTCGTCTGCATTAAAAACCTAAATATCGATCCAGGTTAGATGAGACAGCAAAGATGAGATGTGCACTGTCGAACACGCCCCCTGACTTTGAGAAACTCAGACGCGACATGCATCAAGCACACCCATCTCATTAGTGGTGGTGAGATAAAGAGACATTATGTCAGATTCATTTGCAATTGACTGTCATAGCCCCACATTAAAAGTGTGTGATGTCTGAGTTGAGAAGACAATCAGAAATGCTGTTTTTCAATTGACTGCCATAGCCCCAAATAAAGTAAAAATGGTCTGTTAATTACATCATGTTTTTCACATGGTTGAGGTGGCGAGTATGTTCAGATATCAAAATGGGCTCGTTGAACCCCTGCTTTAGATATATATTTCCCATTAATTTGTGATTGACACATATTACACAGTAATAACAAAAGCTGGATCTAAACAACAGATAGCATGGAACAAATGGCATGTTCACCTACTTTCCCTTTATGTGACAAAACATGCATTATATAATGTAGACAGAAATTGCTGTGAAATATCTTTTCAATAACCTCAAATATTGTATTTTTAGCTGTTGGAAACTGGTGAACAAAACCAAAAGTTAAAAAAAGACACAAAAACAAAACTTAAGAAGAAAAGCATAGAAATAGCACCCTTTGAAAGGATCTACCGCTTATCAGACTTGCTTTCAATAAGAATGACAGATCTACAGTATAACTCCCAGTTCTATGTGTATTTGGACGGGTCGAACACAGAGCTACATACTGGACTTATAAAGGTTCATACATTTAAAAGAAAACGAACTATCACTTAAACATAGTAATAACTGATGAATTTGTTCCAGTACCCATGTCAGAGTTGGACATTCATTCAATGAAAATACTTTCAAAAGTACACATCCATCCAGCTCTATGGACTAAAACATCGTGGCGCAATACTACTCCAGTCTAGCATAGAAATTAGCACAGCTTGAAAATTATTTCATCAGGGAGAGCCAGGGATAAAAGAGCTTTCTTTGAATACAAAATATTTTTTTGTTTCTTCAAATTTAATGAATGAGTTAGACAGTGTGTGTGTGAGAGAGAGAGAGAGAGAGAGAGAGACACTGTATATATACATATGCCATTTGAAGTGTAATATCTACTGTTCACTTTTTATTGTTTATTTCACTTTTGTTTATCCATTTCACTTGCTTTGGCAATATAAACATATGTTTCTCATGCCAATAAAGCCCCTTGAATTGAATTGAGGGAGAGAGAGAGAAGGGAGCAGGCCTTTTGTGAGAGGTGTCCACGTCTGAGGGTTTTGTGAGTGAATTGTGTGCCTGTGTATATGGGAGCAAGAGAGATTAGAGCGATAATTGGGTCTATCTTCCCCTCTCTCTCTGAGTATGTGGGTGTACACTCATCCCTTGTTGAAGTGACACATTTCTTTCAGGTGCTAACCTAAAACAAGGGAGAAAATCCAAATATAAAAAGAGAAAACTCAACCCCCCCCCCCCCCAAAAGAAACCGTTCTCTGTGCAGCAGTCATCAGGCTGAGAAGACAGCTCTGAAAGTCATACGGGGCCTTCATCCTCCTCATGCTCCTTGCAGACGGTAGGGAAAGTCTGTTTCCATGACAACAGTGGAATTATGGGGCGCAAGAGCGCAATCCCAAAATGACACATTGGACTCGAGCCTAAATGATATGATAAATCACCTTCACTGATTTGATACTGGGCACACTCTCGTACATAAAGGATACTACACGAAATCTGGGAGAGAGGGTAGAAGAAGTTATACTCTACATGAAATCTGGGAGAGAGGGTAGAAGAAGTTATACTCTACATGAAATCGAGTCTTTTTGGGGATGTTGTCATCGGGGGGAAGAATACAGTGCACAAGGCTATCAACAAGAACACAGCGGTACAATAAATAAGTGAAAGCTTTTGATAATGTATTTTTTATTCTTAAAACAATCACTAACTTCATTCTGATTTTTAAATATCAATGCATTTTTTTTTCATCTCACAATTCATAATGCATATATGCCTGTGTTCCATTTACGGTGAAATCATTTGCAAACTTAAACATAAATATAATATCTCTTCACACAGTATTGAGCCCCTGCGCTATCGCTCTGGCATTTTCATTTTGTCCCCCAAAAGTGCTCTCTTAGTTCACTCGCATATCCCCTATTTTACTCTCACTCCCTATTCTTAACCCCTCATTTCTATCTTCCCTTCTTTTCTCTGCCAGCAGGTTATGTAAAGTACATCCTTCCGAGTAGAATGAAGTTGAAGCTGATCCAAGGTCAGTTTTGCGTCCCTATCCCCAAATGGTTAAGGTTAGAACTGAGGAAGAGTAAGCCGATTACTAGATCTGTGCCTTTGGGCTATTTAAACTGGAGCAACTACTGCAGAACTGAGCCCAGCTCTCTCCTGATCCCAGTGGAAGACTTGTGCTGGTCTTCTGCCATGACCTGCCGCAGTTAAATGAGGAAGTGTCTGACATGACACCCTGACATCCCCTATCTCATGCCCGGTCCAGATCCCAAGACTTCCAGACCCCCCACTCTGCCACCAACACCCCTGACCCAACCCCCCCAAGACCACACCTTTGGCCAGGCTTTGTGCATTAGGTGCTGGGCAAGGGTGGCCCGCCTTGTTGTCAGACTCCGTTCATAAGACTGGAGTGGGACTTCCTGAGTTAGGCGAACAATAGGATCAGTGGACATGGTGACTTCTCCATCTTGGTGATGGGGGAGATTCCTCCCTGCCTTCCCTGCTGGTTTAACCAGCCTTTTTACTCTTCATATATACAGCCACTCTCCTACATTTGATTTATGAAATGGCGGGGGCTCATTTCCACAATGCAGCAATCGGCTCATTTCATGGCTCACAAAACCTACTGAGATGGAAGCCATTGGGATGCCAGCCTGTAAGTACAAAAAAGTGAAATATTTACAGACTCTCAGGGCAAAAGAAACTTCCGGCATCCACATTTTGTTTTTGTTGGTTTTGGATGACTGGGCTCCTTCCCGTTGCATTGTGCTAGGTTATTATTGATTACAGTGTCGTAGGAGAAAGGGTATTGATGGAAGAGGAGGAGCTCACAGGGGCTTTGTCGAAAAGTATCTTAAAACACTTCCTTTGTTTCTTTTCCCTCATTGGCCACAGATATAAAGAGACTAATTACATCAAATGAATGCGCTACACCCCATCCACCGATTATTGTGACATTTCTAGTCTGCTCAGTGCACTGATAACAAAGATAAAGACACAAGGAGAGGAAGCTTCTTAAGAGTATTGGGACTTGGATAGCTTTCACAATCACCTTAGCCCCAAGCAGCCTGAGTCTGCTGAGCCCTTACACAAGCCACAACAACGTGCCTTCCCAAGGACATTTTCATGATTTATTTGTACCGACTAAAAGCATTCTCTGACGCATTTCGAAGAAAGTCTTGTCAAAGCTCATAAAGAGGTGAAGTAGACCTGTTCATGAAAGAATCCTTGATTGGCTAGCCAAGTTTCCTTTTCTGGAGAGAATATTGCATTTCCCCCCAGGATTGGCCTACCCAGCCCTTATTAGTACTGGCACACCAAACAAAAACAACCTCCTGTCTATACCCACTTTGCCAGAGTATTGATAATATTACAAGGCTATCCTTTCCCTCTTGACCATTAAGTTCACAGGACTGGATCATTGAGAGTAATGGTGCGTTCGAACGGTCCTCGGAATCTAATATTTCCCAGTTGGTGAAGTTGTAAATAGAACATGAGTGCTTTCAAGTGCTTTTGAAGTCAGAATAACTCTTCAACCAATGCCATTTTTGCTAGATGGCTAATCTAGCTAACGTTGCTTATGTTGACAATATGTCAAACTATATACTGTATGGATCCACTGAGCTACATTAATCAGATGGTTAAGGTTGTAAATGGCTTTCTTTTATCGTCTAGTGGTCGAAAAGGTGAAAGGTCACACCTCATAAACTTCAGGATCTTCATTCTGGACCGTGTTTCCCACTTGGAACTCAGACTTTGAGCGTCGTTCAATCATCATTTCTGGGTCGGGAACTTGTATTCCCAAATTTCCATCGGCACTCGAACACACCATAATATGCTAGAGGACTACTATGAGGCTTGGTGGAGTAGCCGCCATATTGATTTTAGTTGTCTAGTCCTGTCATATCAAAGTGTATGTGGAGATAGGAGATATTCCACACCGACAGTACATCACCTGAGCAAAAGCCATCCCACTCACCCATTCCTGTTCCTACCGAGCCCACCAGCGACTTCTCATATATATTCGTTCTTTACCCTCACACCAGTGTATGCAGTGTGAAAGTGCAATCAATGTCAAGCAATAAATAAATACCAACTATTTTTCATGTCTACAGTCTCAAACGAAAAACAGAACACCCATGATACTAAATTGGTATGAAGAGTTATCAACACATAAGTAATATTGTTATTATTGGACAACAGTAACACAATTAAGCATGTGAGGGTGCCATAGCATTCATAAAATCAATGCATGGGAAATTAAACATGTCTTTAAAGCTAATTTTTCACAGCTTAAATTGGAAACGATAGATATTTGTATTGTGAAGAGACCACCATTCCTTTGTCACAGCTTTTTTTTTCCCTTTTTTGCATAAAACGTAGGTCAACTCCTGATTGAAAATGTTTGTCGTTGTTTTTTGTTTTTTTTCCTCTGGGTTTATCTTGATATTCGTCTAAAAGATTTTCACAGGCGAGAGTTCAGTTTTTTGTCATCTTGGGTGTAGCTCCTCCCCCTCGTGGCTGCCCATCCCTTCAGAGGGCATGTTGGTGAGGGGGTCTGTAGCCTCTCTCCCCTCTATTTAAGAGAGGGGGGACCCGGGCCCCCCACCCTTGGGGCCCTGCTGCTAGGAGTTCTGGTTGACAGCTTTCCCTCCGTTCATGGTGGGAGTCCCTGAGCTCTTCCTGGAGCGCTGTTTCTCCTCGATCTCATGCAGCGACGGCTCCCTGTACATACACACTGCACAGAGTGTATGTAGTAGAGTACGAAGCAGGAAGCAGTGGGGGATAGAGGAGAACATGGAGGACAAATAATGAGGAGATGGATGGGCAAACAGAGAGACAAAGTCAGATCGAGCTCAGGGACTCCCACAGAGTGTAGGAAGTTACTCTTGGGACCTGTTTTGGAATAAAATATTAAATATCTGTCCTTAAAAATGTAACTTCCTGTGTTGGGTGGTTACTCTTTCACCATGGATATGTTTTAGGTAATTTTGAGACCTCAGGTACTGCTGGAATGTCTACTAATGGCATGTCCAGCTTTTTGGGAGTAATAACTCAGGTCCTTTATAAACAGGTTGTTTATAAAGTATAGATAGTGCTTTCTTTAGGTCAGGTAGCCTACTGCAAACGTCTAATATAAATAAGTATTTATATTAAACACCTTTTACATGGCCTTATAAACCAGCAATACATTGTTTAAAAATGCATGAATAACTAGCTTACTGACATAAAAAAAAAAGTGTAGGAATAATGAATACTAAAATGGTGGGCAGACTATTTCTAAAAAACATATACATTATTTATCACTGGACATAATTATAAAGTGTTACCCACTTGTGTGAGTATTTAATTGGTTCCATTGTGCAAAGTAAATAAATACAGCTAAAGTATTTGACCACATAGGTCAAACATTGTCCCCCAGGGGCCATGTTCATAAAACCTTTTGTACTTAATATTAGAATGAGGAAAACTGTAGCGGCAGTGTGAAGAAATGCAATTTGTAAAATGAGTACCGGTATACACTAATAATATCGTGTATATCACATAAAAGCGTTTAGTTTATAAATCAAGAAATGTCATGCAAATCCAAGTAAATCACTTATTTCCATTCGTCAAGTTCAAGATTTATAAATCACAATGTTGCTGTGGATTTCATCGTACGCACAGTGTACGATCAAATCTGTGCGTGAATTTTTTTTATTTTTAAAAGAGGGCCTTGATTTCACCATATAGGGCTTCAACCAACTTACTCCAGGCGATCAAAACCTGCAAAAGACAATACACAGATGAGACAGCAGATTCATTCAGATGCCTTACCTTCAATGGGCCTGGGGACAAAGTGTGAGGAGGGCTTGGTTTTCTTGACCCTGTTCCCCTTCATGACCTGGCCTTCCTTGGTAAGGCCTAGAAACCAGGCCCGACCGGACTCCTGCTGCCGGTACACAGTGGACGAGTAGATCACGTAGTAATTCTCAAACACCGACTCCTTAAACTTGCACTCCGGCGTGAACATTTCCTGTTTTGGTGCCAAACAACAAAGGGAGTTTGTTGTTAGAGTAATGTTCATGAAGTCGGATCAAAGTTCAGGAAGTCGGATCATGTTCAGTAGGGAACATCACCCAAAATGTTTTGCCAACGAAATTGGAAATCTGTGTTCTTATTAGACAAAGTCAGATTTCACTCTCACGTTTCAAACTGTTTTCTCCCCACTGAACATGACGAGGCAAGTGAGGGTTGTTATTGCGGTAACGAGATGGTTTGAGTTACGAGACGTTGGTGATCCACAAGGCATTCGACAGACAAACGGACACAGGTCAACAGATGATGGAGAGATGGGCGGAATACACAAGCCTATGAGAAATCATCTTTGGATTATATTGTTTTGAGGATGATATTGGGTAGAAGGCACTGCCGTCATTCAAATCCAACAAAACTCCATTGCCAAATGGAGATGGAACTAGCTACTGTGTGTGTGTTGACAAGGTTTGGTTAGGTTCTCTTGGATTGGTGTATCAGACTGTGTATGGTCCAGGTGAATGAGTTTGTTTGGAACTGCTGGGCTAAGTGATTCAGCAGTGTGTGTGGTGATATTTCATTCATCTCTGTCTCCTTCAGGGTTATGTGCCCTTTTAAGGATGTCCCTTTGACTGACAGCCCAATTCTGCTCACTGCAGGAGATGTTCCACAGGCAAACTTGTGTGTGAGTGAGAGAGTGTGTGTGTGTGTGTTAGAGTCAGAGAGAAATGCATGTTTGTGCATTCAAGCCTGAATATGAATACTTAATATGTGAATAGGTGCGTGCATGAGACTGCATGGCACTATCGCACACTGTTTGTGTGAGTGCTCGTTTATAACACCTGGCGGTGTTCGACACGCGGCGGCAGTCTGAAGGACTCTCGGTACGTGTCAGGCGTGTAAGCCGGTCAGCAGGCGTGCAACTGTGGGCCGCAGTGGGGAGTTGGAGTGGTCGGTTTTATCTGGACCTGATGACACTCTGTCAGAAAACAGACGCCTCTCTATGTGCGAGGTCGTGGGGTCACATCCTTCCTGTCCCACGGTGGTCAACTCAGCCAGGGTTCCTCCACCTCCATCTCCCTTTCTCCCCCATCTATGCCAAGGTCCCCTCACACCTTGCTCCCACACCCCCGAACCACCCCTCCCTTTGTCAACCACATGGACATATTCTGAAATCCCCTCCAAACTTGGCCACAAGGACATCGCTCTATTAATGTCTAGTATTCCTGTAGCATAGCAGGGAAGGTTATACGGTGCGTAGGAGGCTTCGATGGGGGAATGATAGAGGTGTGTAATGGTATTTGTTATCTTGTATGTTGTTGAATGGATAGTGAATGGGATGGTGATAGAGGTGTGAGATTGTAAGGACATGAGTGTACATTGTGCACAAGTTTGTGGGGGAAAAAAACAGGTATAAACAAAGAGATAAGAACCCACATTTGCATTAACACACACGTACACAGGTCTTGTGCCGTGCTAAAAGTTGGCTCCTCTGCCAGGAATGCATAATGAAGAGAAGCTGTTACTAGCTCACCGAGAAAGGTAAAAAAAAAAACACCCCACCATTTTTCTGAATAACAAGCTGTGCTTGGAGAGTTTAAACGGATTAAAAGGACGCTCGTTTATATTCAGCCCCAATTCTGAAGGAGAAGGAAAGAACTTGTCAGTGAAACTGGGCACATGATGGGGGCTCTCACGCGCCTCCATTACGGGGCACTGGGGCAGGATAAACAACTAGCCCGGAGCCCAGTGGAGAAACAGTGGAGAGAAAACAACTGGTAAATGCAGGAGGAGCAGATATACACTCTAAGAATTAGTTGTGATTCGATGAACCCTAGAGGTCCTCAAGGAACCCTGGAGTTATTCAAGGAACCATTCCAGAAGAAACCCTGGACTGGAGGCATGGCTTAGTAGGTGCGTGGCATTCAGCTAGATCTTTTTAGGACACCGGTGGGAATAAATGCCCTTCCTGTTCTGTTGTATTGTCATCACATGTTAAAGTTGAACACTGACAATTTTGTAGCTTCAAATCCCAAAATGTAAATAGTTACCACTTTATTACCATATGTAATCAGCAATCTTAACATGATGTTCAAACATGTAATATGTGTAAATATTCAAGGAAATTGAAAGCTGCAGTGTACAAACTTAACATGAGGAACAGGAATTACATTTACTGTAACGGGTGGCCAAAAATAACTAGCTGAAAAGCCACGCCTCCAATAAGCCATGACTCCAATCTTCTGATAGGCTGCCACCTCTACACCACCTCTACCTCTAATATATTATTTAAAAGGTTCAAAATTGAACCCTTCCATCATAAAAAAGGTTCCGGTTTGAACCTTTACATGGGGGCTCCTCGAGGAACCTTTTTGAACTGGAAAGGTTCCTCCAGTATGGCAATGTTTAGAACCCAAATAGTTCTTCCAGGCTCCTTTACTTCTAAGAGTGTAGAGCACATAGACAGGACAGACAGACGAGAGATAGAAATAGAGTAGACGGACACAGAATGGACACAAGAGTATACAAACAAGACCGAGTGGTCTGTACATGCAGAGCTTCAACGTATACTGTATGTAAAACAATAGTCAGACGGATGCGTAGATATATGCACAGCATGTGGTGTATACATGGTAGACCAAGCACGCAGTAAGGGTAGAGAATGTAAAGTTGTTTGTGGAAAGACTGAGAGTGAATCCAGTTCAGTTAAACAGACTGAAATGGAATGCAATTCAGTGTAAATAGATTAAGGCCGGGATACGATCCAACAGCACGTTGTTGTCAATGTGCCTTTTAACAGCAATGTTCCTGCGTTCACAGAGATCGCATTCACAGGAAACGCTGTATATCTCGGCTCAATCAACGCACAAACAGATTGACTCCCAGCCTAAGAGTGAATCCAGTTCAGTGTAAACTGACAGAGAGTGAATCCAGTTGACTCACCAATATAAAATCCTGTATTGCCTGACTAGCCCATACCTTTCCTCAGGCTTTAGAATTCCCCTTCTCATGTTGAAACCATACAGCAATTGAAACAACATCAGAATATAAAGGCCCTTCAATTTAATCTGAATCGAGATTTGTTGTTCTGCGGGTCTGAATCCCCTCTACTCGGTATCATTACTATTCCAGCTCGGAGCTGTACCACTCTAGTCTAGACAGCTACCTCAGTGACATTGGGAGTGTGGGAACGACACAGAACCCACAAAGAGGACATATATTACACAGTTAATGACCAAACACACACACCCACAAACGGACACAGACACACATGAAAATGGACACACAGAAAACGCACATATGCACACACACAGACGAAAACAGACACAAGCGCACACATAGACAGAACCTACACATGCACAAGGACATGTTTGTACATACAGAGAAATACGCACGCAGACACACACACACACACACGCAGACACACAGACAGACACACGCACACACACAGACACACAGAATTTACAGCAATAACTATTTTTATGGGGCTCCCTCTGAGAGAGAATGAAATTAATAGTTCTGTTCCAGTGTTCTCTCTCTAACAGAAGGCCACCAGGCTACATCTCATTAGTAGCCGCAACACAGTCTTATCGCTTTATCAGACTGCAGAGCTTGCACCTTCACAGTAATCCTCTCTATTCCACATACTCACATCAGTCTTTGGTTGGAGAACAGAGACACTGCACAGCACTCTCTCGCAAAAAATGATATTTTCTCATTTGCGGTGTGGAGGCCCCATCCCTAAAAATAAAAACTGGAGTCTTGCCTTCCCCTCCTCTCCACTACGGTTTTACTGCGGCACAATTTTTGGTCTCCGGCGGCACAGGCATAAATAAGAAGCAATAAAGTCAGTGGGTGATTGAGAGAAACAATGGGAACAATTTAGACACCATTTAGAAGGCCAGGTACAACAGGAGAGAGGGCAGATGCAGGGCGGGATTATCAGCAGTCCGTGTGTGTGTGTGTGTGTGTGTGTGTGTGTGTGTGTGTGTGTGTGTGTGTGTGTGTGTGTGTGTGTGTGTGTGTGTGTGTGTGTGTGTGTGTGTGTGTGTGTGTGTGTGTGTGTGTGTGCCTAATGGTATGTATGAGTGCTTGAGTGGTAGGTTGCACATAAACGGTATGCTTTATGTGAGGCTTTGCGTTTATAAGGCTTCACTTTCATGTGTGCATGTATGTTTCTTGAGAGTGTAAGTGTGTACGCGCCCCCTGTCCCTTAGTTAAAGATAGATGCTTTTTGAAATACAGCGGGCGCGTGGTTACTGCTGTGCTGCAAAGTAGGTCACAGTGAGTGTTATAAATAATGGAGATCTCCTCACTGGAGATGAACCCCCACACCTCCCAGCTCTCAACACTCAACATCACCCTTCAAACCAACATCAGCATTGTTGATCATCGTTCTGGATTCCAAGTCCATAGACTGTAGGACACCATGGCTAGCTACAGTACTCAACATCTACAGTACTCAACATCTACAGTACTCAACAGCTACAGTACTCAACATCTACAGTACTCAACAGCTCCAGTACTCAACAGCTCCAGTACTCAACAGCTCCAGTACTCAACAGCTCCAGTACTCAACAGCTCCAGTACTCAACATCTACAGTACTCAACAGCTCCAGTACTCAACATCTGAACTATGTAATCTTACATCCACACTGCACTTACTGATAGTCAATACACTCAATACATCAACATATACAGTACTCAAAATAACACACAAATTGTTGATTTCTGTTGAAAAGGTTGAAATATGGTGGCCGTTTTATAGTGCTGAGTGATAAACCGTTTTTTAAACAACTAATTGACCGACTTCAGTTCAATTATTTTAATTCCACTTCGCTCCGTTTTTTCTTCTTCTGTGAGCTCAATGTGCCGTTTCTATAGCGATAAATCCGATCAAGCCTGAACTGTGCGATGTCGTATGGAGTTGTAGTTTCCAAGAGGCCAATATTCAACATAGTTTAACTACAATGACCATAATCCATTGTGCACCTGCCTACTTATCCGGTCTGTGTGGAGCACTGAGCTACATTGCCGTGAAAAAGTATTTGCCCCCCCCCATTTCCCTATTTTAGCATATTTTTCATACTGAATGTTATCAGATCTTCAACCAAAACCTAATATACCACCATGCTTGACCGTTGGATTGAGGTTCTTACTGTGGAATGCAGTGTTTGGTTTTCACCGGGTATAATGGGACCCATTTCGTCCAAAAAAGTTGACTCAAGTTTGTCAAAAAAGCACCTGGATGATCAACAAGACTCTTGGAAGAATGCTCTATGGACAGATGATTCAAAAGTATAACTTTTTGGATGACACGGGTCCCATTATGTCTGGCGAAAACCAAACACTACATTCCACAGTTAGAACCTCATACAAACGGTCAAGCATGGTGGTGGTAGTGTGATAGTTTGGGGATGCTTTGCTGCCTCAGCAACCTGGATGACTTGCTTAATAGAAGGAATCGTGTATTCTGCTCGGTATCAGATAATTCTACGGGAGAATGTCATGCCACCCGTCTGTGAGCTGATGCACAGTTGGGTGGGTCATGCAGCAAGCCAATGACCCAAAACACACAATCAAGTCTACATGGAAATGGCTAAAAAGCAACCAATTTGAAGTTTTGGAATGGCCTAGTCAAAGTCCAGACCTAATCTCAATTGAGATGTTGCGGCAGGATTTGAAACAAGCAGTTCATGCTTGAAAACTCACAAATGTCGCTGAGTTACAGCAGTTCTGCATGGAAGAGTGGGCCAAAATTACTCCACAGCGACGTGAGAGACTGATAAACAACTACAGGAAGTGTTTGGTTGGAGTCATTGCAGCTGAAAGGTGGCACAACCAGTTATTGAGTGTAAGGGGGCAATTACTTTTTCACACAGGGGTATTGGGTGTTGCATTGTTTATGAAATAAATGAAATAAGTATGTAATGCTTGTGTTATTGGTTCGCTTGTGTTCCCTTTATCTAATGTTAGGTTTTGGTTGAAGATCTGATAACATTCAGTATCAAAAATATGCAAAAGTAGAGAAAATTCTAAGAGCAGTGTGTAGCAGACAGAGCAAACAGAGAAGAGAGAACGAGCGATCGAGAGGGATAGAAAGCAGTTGCTTCGCGAGGTATCTCTACCTGAAAATACAGGATCTAAGTGATTGATAGTTGCCTATCAAGTATGCCTTATTTACTTAGATCAGACAGTATATTGTCAGACAGTATAGGCAGCATCTCTATAGAGACGAGATGTCTTGGACTTAATAATAAATAATTAAGTAATCCAATAAAACTAGCAGTACTAGGCAGTCACTACCGAAACCTAAACGAAACCGAAACGTGGTGATATTACCTGGGGTGAATGCAAAGAATCGAACCCAAAATTCTGCCACCATTTATCTTTGTTGAACAGCTGACATGATGTCCTTTATGTTCTTAGGTGGAACTGGTTTTCTTGAACATTGCAGTAAGTACCACTATTCCCCATACACTGAGTGTACAAAACATTAAGAGTAACTTCCTAATATTGAGCTACACCCCACCCCCCGTTGCCCTCAGAACAGCCTCAATTCGTCGAGGCATGGACTCTACAAGGTGTTGAAAGGGATGCTGGCTCATGTTGACTCCAATGCTTTTCACAGCTCTGTCAAGTTGGCTGGATGTCCTTTGGGTGGTGAACCATTCTTGACGAAAAAACCCAGCACCTCCTACCATGTCCCGTTCAAAGGCACTTAAATATTTTGTCTTGCCCATTCACCCTCTGAATGGTACGCATACACAATCTTTGTCTCGAATGTTTCAAGACTTAAAAATCATTATTTAACCTGTCTCCTCCCCTTCAGCTACACTGACTGAAGTGGATTTAACAAGTGACATTAATAAGGGATCATAGCCTTCACCTGGATTCACTTGATCAGTCTATGTCATGGAAAGAGCATGTGTTCATAATGTTTTTTACACTCAGTGTATTTTACTTGCTCTGAAAAATGCAAGCCTCTGGCCAGGGGGTTAACTTAATTGCCTTCCATGAGGTGTTACCAATTACCAACTTAACCTTGTGTAAAACCACAGATGTCACTTTCTTTTTAGCCAAGCTCTGAAAACATAACATGTAAGCCCACAAAAATTATGTTGTTACACTTAACAATACATTTGGGGTCCAGAAATGATCTCCAGGATGATAACCAACCTTAGAATATAATTACTCAACTGAAAACACTTAACTTTCCAAGATACCCTCTTCAACACTGACCTTAACACCATCAAGCAACATCACACCGATCACTCAACACCCTTTCCCACAGATCAGTGAGATCACCAACTCCAACTTTCATCCACAATTCTTTAACGCACACTCACACCCAGCCCTTCTCCAAGTTCACAGGTGAACACAACACTGCAGCTCTGGTCTGATACATTAGAAAAGAAGAGCATTAGAAAAGCCATGCAGACAGCAACACTTGAAGAGACCATAAAAATTTCAAAAAGAGTGAAAGAAGTTAGAATGTTTTACCATTCCCTCTCCTTATACTCCTTCCATTATGGTGAATAACGTCTCCCCATCCACTACATGTGAAGTATCTCATTCGTGGCAGCATGAGCAGCATGCCTAATGCCAATCAGAGGTCAAGTTGACTCCATTGTAAACCCCGATGTGGTGTCGTTAGACAAACCTTGAGGAAACCACTTTGCACTTAATATACCCGAGTACAGTTACTTAAAGTGATTTTGTAGTCATTACTCAAAATTATAATAGTCACTGTGAAAAAACGTTTTCATTATAATTAAACTCTTTATGAAAATACATTATGTGTCTCATAAGGCCTTATTTTGAGGCCTAGCAACCTCAAAACGAATCCAATGGAGTTTCCCATCTTCTTAAAATAATCTCTGAATAGACTTTCCTAAAATTCCCAGATTTTTGCAAAAGTCCTGGTTGAAGGATTTCCAGGAATCTTCCAACCGGAATTTTGAAACCCTACTTGCATGTCACATTATGCTGGCTTGCAAAGTATGTGTGTAATTCCTATTGGAATCCAGCCGGAGTTAGGGATATCCAACACTTGGAATTTTTATTCACCTGAACAAGATGGCGCCGATAGACATGTTCGCCTCGTTCCTGGCTCCTAAACAACTTTGCCTTAAATATATATGTTTTGTGTTACTTCTCATATTATTACATCAGAAAGTGCTGGCATTATTACATACAGCTGGAAATAACTTTTGGATACTACGACAGCCCTCAAAGAACTTCACTGAACTTTATGCAAACTGGAAACCACATAACCTGAGACCGCATTTATTGTAGCTGGAGAGTTTAACAAAGCAAATTTGAGGAAAATGCTACCGCAGTTTTACCAACGTATTGCCTGTGCTATTCGCACATGGAAAACATTGCTACTATCCCTTCTGGGACAGCTACAAGGCCCTCCCCCACCCTCCCTTTGGCAAATCAGATCACGCCTCCATTCTGCTCCTCCTTTCCTATAGGCAGAAACTCAAACAAGATGTACCCATGGTAAGGACTGTTCAACGCTGGTCTCACCAATCGGAATCCATGCTTCAAGATGGTTTTGATAATTCAGGGCTGGGATATGTTCCAGGATGCCTTCGAGAATAACACTAACGCATATACTGACACGGTAACTGAGTTCATTCATGTATAGGGGATGTTTTTCCCACCGTGACGATTAAAACCTATCCAAACCAAAAAAAAACATGGATTGATGCCAACATTCACACAAAACTGAAAGCGCGAACCACTGCATTTAACCACGGAAAGGTGACTGGGAATATGGTTGAGTATGAACAGTCCAGTTATACCCTCGTAAGGCAATCAAACAGGCAAAACTTCAGTACAGCGACACAGTGGAGTCACAATTCAAAGGCTCAGACATGAGATTGTGGTAGGGACTCTAGACAATCACGGATTATAAAGGGAAATCGAACCACGTCGTGGACACCAATATCTTTCTACCGGATAAGCTAAACACCTTTTCCTCCCGCTTCGAGGAAAACACAGTGCTGCCGATGTGGGCCAGCACATCTCCCGAGGACAGTGAGCTCTCGTTCTCCATGGCCGACATGAGTAAGGCATTTAAGCGTGTTAACCCAGACGACATCCCTAGCCACATCCCCAGAGCATGCACCGACCAGTTGGCTGGATTGTTTACGGACATATTCAATCTCTCCCTGTCCCAGTCTGCTGTCCCCACTTGCTTAAAGATGTCCACCATTGTTCCTGTACTCAAGAAAGCGAAGGTAACTGAACTAAATGATAATCGCCCTGTAGCACTCACTACAGAGTTCCAAACTGCCTCTGGAAGACACGTCGGCACAAGAACTGTTCGTCGGGAGTTTCATGAAATGGGTTTCCATGGCCGAGCAGCTGCACACAAGCCAAAGATCACCATATGCAAAGCCAAGCTTCGGCTAGAGTGGTGTAAGGCTCGCCGACATTGGACTCTGGAGTAGTGGAAGGCACTCTCTGGACCACCATCTGGCAGTCTGATGGACGAATCTGGGTTTGGCAGATGACAGGTGAACGCTACCTGCCCCAATGCAACTCTAAAGTTTGATGGAGGAGGAATAATGGTCTGGGGCTGTTTTTCATGGTTTGGGCTAGGGCCCTTAGTTTCAGTGAAGGGAAATCTTAACGCTACAGCATACAATAACATTCTAGATGATTCTGTGCTTCCAACTTTGTGGCAAAAGTTTGAGGAAGGCCCTTTCTTGTTTCAAGCATGACAATGCCCCATGCACAAAGCAAGGTCCATACAGAAATGGTTTGTTGAGATTTGTGTGAAATAACTTGACTAGCCTGCACAAAGCCCTGACCTCAACCCCATCGAACACCTGGGTATGAATTGGAATGCTGACTATGAGCCAGGCCTAATTGTCCAATATCAGTGCCCAACCTCACTAATGCTTTTGTGGCTGAATGGAAGCAAGTCCCTGCAGCAATGTTCCAACATCTGGTAGAAAGCCTTCCCAGAAGATTGGAGGCTGTTATAGCAGCAAAGAGGGAACAAATTCCATATTAATGCCTATGATTTTGGAATGAGATGTTCGACGAGCAGGTGTCCACATACTTTTGGTCATGTTGTGTGGCTTAGCATTAGCTCATCATAATCAGTACAACTTGCCAAAAAGTATTTTACACACATTGTATGTGTCCATTAAAATCTATGCAAGAATCGGAAAGCATGATTTGTCACCCAATACTTGAAAACGTGAATAAAACTGTAAATACATTATGCTCCATACATACATACAGTGTGCTCCACTAGAAAAGACAACACAACAGAAAATAAGGCACTTAGGAACGGACACATGCATTTGAAGGCAATGTGAGCAGCAGCCATAAAACACGCTAGGGGGAAAAAGTTTATGCTAGACTGCGCAAATGTCTGCATACTTGATCTGTGGAAACACTGTGAAAGTGTTTGGGGCTCTCCTCGAAAAGAGTTTGTCCGGCTTAGTAAAGCCTCAAAGCATTCTACGTGAATTCATGAGGAGGCGGAACACATCTAAATTCAAACCGTTTTGAATTTGAAATTGACATGTTGAAACACAGCCTATAAATAATTTGCAGTCTTGGTTTGAGGGCAGCACGGGTTAACTATCCGGTTCGGCTGTTTGCCAAGGCCTCTGTGATCTGCCAGGTCATGCTAATTTCCCATGATGCATGTCTGGAGAGATGGGCCACTGTATACGGCTGCTCTCTGTTTAATTAAAATGGGTCTTTCAGCCACTACTGTGAAAGCCTTCATGGCTTCTGACAGATTCCTTATCCTCTTTGTGTAAGGGGAAAGATTTGTGCTCCGGCCCATAAGAGTGATGATGAAGGATTGTGTAGCAGAGCCTTAAAAAAGCAGCTGTTTGACACTGGGGTTAAAGTCCGTCTGGCCGTCTGGCTCCCAAGATCAAATCAAATTTTATTTGTCACATACACATGGTTAGCAGATGTTAGTGCGAGTGTAGCGAAATGCTTGTGCTTCTAGTTCCGACAATGCAGTAATAACCAACAAGTAATCTAGCTAACAATTCCAAAACTACTACCTTATAGACACAAGTGTAAGGGGATAAAGAATATGTACATAAAGATATATGAATGAGTGATGGTACAGTGCGGCATAGGCAAGATACAGTAGATGGTATTGAGTGCAGTATATACATATGAGATGAGTATGTAAACAAAGTGGCATAGTTAAAGTGGCTAGTGATAGATGTATTACATAAGGATGCAGTAGATGATATAGAGTACAGTATATACGTATACATATGAGATGAATAATGTAGGGTATGTAAACATTATATTAGGTAGCATTGTTTAAAGTGGCTAGTGATATATTTTACATCATTTCCCATCAATTCCCATTATTAAAGTGGCTGGAGTTGAGTCAGTGTGTTGTTAGTGGTGGCTGTTTAACAGTCTGATGGCCTTGAGATAGAAGCTGTTTTTCAGTCTCTCGGTCCCTGCTTTGATGCACCTGTACGGACCTCGCCTTCTGGATGATAGCGGCGTCAACAGGCAGTGGTTCGGGTGGTTCTTGTCCTTGATGATCTTTATGGCCTTCCTGTGACATCGGGTGGTGCAGGTGTCCTGGAGGGCAGGTAGTTTGCCCCCGGTGATGCGTTGTGCAGACCTCACTACCCTCTGGAGAGCCTTACGGTTGTGGGCGGAGCAGTTGCCGTACCAGGCGGTGATACAGCCCGACAGGATGCTCTCGATTGCGCATCTGTAGAAGTTTGTGAGTGCTTTTGGTGACAAGCCGAATTTCTTCAGCCTCCTGAGGTTGAAGAGGCGCTGCTGCGCCTTCTTCACGATGCTGTCTGTGTGGGTGGACCAATTCAGTTTGTCTGTGATGTGTACGCCGAGGAACTTAAAACTTTACTACCCTCTCCACTACTGTTCCATCGATGTGGATAGGGGGGTGTTCCCTCTGCTGTTTCCTGAAGTCCACAATCATCTCCTTAGTTTTCTTGACGTTGAGTGTGTGGTTATTTTACTGACACCACACTCCAAGGGCCCTCACCTCCTCCCTGTAGGCCGTCTCGTCGTTGTTGGTAATCAAGCCTACCACTGTTGTGTCGTCCGCAAACTTGATGATTGAGTTGGAGGCGTGCATGGCCACGCAGTCGTGGGTGAACAGGGAGTACAGGAGAGGGCTCAGAACGCACCCTTGTGGGGCCCCAGTGTTGAGGATCAGCGGGGTGGAGATGTTGTTGCCTACCCTCACCACCTGGGGGTGGCCCGTCAGGAAGTCCAGTACCCAGTTGCACAGGGCGGGGTCGAGACCCAGGGTCTCGAGCTTGATGACGAGCTTGGAGGGCACTATGGTGTTAAATGCCGAGCTGTAGTTGATGAACAGCATTCTCACATAGGTATTCCTCTTGTCCAGATGGGTTAGGGCAGTGTGCAGTGTGGTTGAGATTGCATCGTCTGTGGACCTATTTGGGCGGTAAGCAAATTGGAGTGGGTCTAGGGTGTCAGGTAGGGTGGAGGTGATATGGTCCTTGACTAGTCTCTCAAAGCACTTCATGATGACGGAAGTGAGTGCTAGTCGTAGTAGTCGTTTAGCTCAGTTACCTTAGCTTTCTTGGGAACAGGAACAATGGTGGCCCTCTTGAAGCATGTGGGAACAACAGACTGGGATAGGGATTGATTGAATATGTCGGTAAACACACCAGCCAGCTGGTCTGCGCATGCTCTGAGGGCGCGGCTGGGGATGTCGTCTGGGCCTGCAGCCTTGCAAGGGTCGACACGTTTAAATGTTTTCCTCACGTCGGCTGCAGTGAAGGAGAGTCCGCATGTTTTAGTTGCGGGCCGTGTCAGTGGCACTGTATTGTCCTCAAAGCGGGCAAAAAAGTTATTTAGTCTGCCTGGGAGCAAGACATCCTGGTCCGTGACGGGGCTGGTTTTCTTTTTGTAATCCGTGATTGACTGTAGACCCTGCCACATACCTCTTGTGTCTGAGCCGTTGAATTGAGATTCTACTTTGTCTCTATACTGACGCTTAGCTTGTTTGATTGCCTTGCGGAGGGAATAGTTACACTGTTTGTATTCGGTCATGTTTCCAGTCACCTTGCCCTGATTAAAAGCAGTGGTTTGTGCTTTCAGTTTCATGCGAATGCTGCCATCAATCCACGGTTTCTGGTTTGGGAATGTTTTAATCGTTGCTATGGGAACGACATCTTCAACGCACGTTCTAATGAACTCGCTCACCGAATCAGCGTATTCGTCAATGTTGTTGTCTGACGCAATACGGAACATATCCCAGTCCACGTGATGGAAGCAGTCTTGGAGTGTGGAATCAGATTGGTCGGACCAGCGTTGAACAGACCTCAGTGCGGGAGCTTCTTGTTTTAGTTTCTGTCTGTAGGCAGGGATCAACAAAATGGAGTCGTGGTCAGCTTTTCCGAAAGGATGATGGTAATTGAATGTTTTAACCTGACTGACTATAGGGGAGAAGTCGTAGAAATGTGGTTCCACTGTCACAAACTCTTGAAATTAGCTTTGCATTGAGTTAATGTTTGTTAAATTACTGTTTAATTCAACTGTAATGTAACGTACACAATAATGTGTGATTTGTATCTTTTAAGTTTAAGTGTGTTTGTACTGGTTGGTGTGTATGTAGTCATTTATTTGTCTCTGTACATATATTGTGCATCTGTGATTGTGTGAGTATATTTGCAAAAGTATTGGTGAATTTATGTATCTGTATGTGAGTGTACTAGCATCATGTGATTATGAATATTTTAGCATTCTTATCTCTATTTATGGATTTATATACATTTGTGTGGATATGTGTGTGTTCGTGCGGGCATATGTTTGTGTATGTGTATTTCTGTTTAACTTGTTGCCACCAGAGACGTCGAAAGCCGAGCTACCCTCTCTGACAGACTCATCACGGCTGAGCAGTGATCATATGGCCATTACAGCCGCACCACAAGTCCCTCAGCAGTCAGACACTCCTGGGGGACCACATACCCCTCTTCTCCCCGTACATAGTCTAACGGGATTAGAAAGTTGTGCTGCTGTCCGTTACGTAACCAATCTGAGATCCTCCTCTCTGCTGCACCACATTCCCACAAACGTGCTCAAGCCTCTTCTGTCAGTGCAGAGGCATTCATTCGTCACCAATCGGAACAGCTATGACGCCCTCCCCATAGCTATCACACACACAGCCCACCCACCCACAATTGAGCCCCACAGAAACATTGTATCATCCTAAACTTAAAGAACGACTGACCTTCCTGATTTGGCCTCGTTTTGAAGTTTGGTCATTAATAAAATGTTAGCAGCCATGACTGAAGCCAAATGAGAGTTGTCTTGGGGGTGTGGTTTGATGTGGGTGTTTCTTGGGTGTGTCTTTGCCATCCATTCAATCACAACAAACAAGGCAGTAGTGAGTACAGTGAGGTAAACTAAGCTAGCTTTGTTATGGAGAGAAGGAAATGTTGAAGTGAAGGACTTCTCCCCTGACTGACGTGTTATCTCAAGGTGGTCAGCTAATTCAGTTCTATGTGTAGGCTAAAGCCTGGGCTGACCTTATGTTTAGCCAAGCTGACAGCAGCTAGCTAGTATAGCTTGGAGATAGCTGTAGCTGTCTAGCCTATCGAGCTGATATTTCTCTGTGAAATCAGTTTAAGGCAAGATAGCAAGAGCCGGTGGCTGGTATGCGTTTCACAAGACACTTGTTCTAGAACACCTTGCTACCAAAATAGCTTGCAACTTAATTTCAATGTTTCATCACTTCATGTAAAGACATGTTACTGTGGAAATTGTACAACTTCAGCTGTCTAACCAGAACAGAAATGGCATTCTATTTGTCCAAATCTGAGATGTACAGCTCTCTGGGTGAGGTTCTGTCTTCATCACCCACTGGAGACTTGAAGTCCCTTCCATCTATGTAATGTTTTAGACAGGTGCAGTCAGGGGACAGGAGAAGTGGAGTGCATGACACTCCATCCCGGATGTGACAGAGTTTGCTTCAACCCATGGGTCCAGTAGGCAGAGTTCAATAACTACTGGAGGATGGCGCACTTCTCATACCACTCTGTAGGCTACTGACCAATTCAAAGCTTCCTCCAGGTTAGTAGCCTAATCAGTAATATTAGAGGAGTGCAATTGCTGAACTTGTTACATTTACATTTGATATTTTAGTCATTTAGCACTCTTATCCAGAGCCACTTACGTAGATAACGTTCAAGTGTAACAGTTCCATGTAGAATAAACCCTACTTCACATAACACTATAGAAGCAGTGTTCTGCTAATATAACAATGTGCAAATATTATACCTTTCTGTATGGTGTGTGTGTGTGTGTGTGTGTATCCCACATGGATAGTACAGTCCGATTCAATAATAACAAAAGACCACAACAAGTAATAGATATGTTGTATAATTTGAATGCTGAGTGCAAGATCTCTGTCCCGGTTCAGACATCAGTATCAACCTGAGGACTCCATTTCAAAAGAATCTCTTTCTGTCCTCCATCTGTAGTAAAACAAGGATGAGTTGATGAGTGACATGTATTGAAAGAGTGATAGTGCATCACAAGTATTTAGTAATATCTTATTACTTATCCCCTTCTGAGGTGTTTGCCAATACCTGATGTCTATGGCAGCGTAGATCGGCTCCAGGTCCCTCGTCACAGATACTGGTCATAAAGGAGCCTGACTTAGGCTCCTATATCTGACCCAGCTCGTATATCACAGAGGGAGGGAGAGAGAAAGTCGGTCACCATACAGTCATGGAAGCCAACAGTAAATACACTGTTGATCATAGCCAATCAGAGATTATGATTCACAGCTAATTCACAAGGGACACGTGCCAGCATGGCACTGACTGGTTGACATTACTCACTCAGGCCCAGGAGTAGTCCATTGGCACAGTGGAAGGGGGCACCTCCTTACAACATACAAGACACACATACTGTACACAAATCAAAACCAATTTTATTTGTCATATGCAGTGAATAAAACATGTGTAGACCTTACCGTGGCATGCTTACTTACAAGCCATTATCCAACAATGCAGTTGATTTAATTGAGTCAAGTAAATATTTACAAAATAAACTAAAGTGAAGAAAAATAATAATAAAAACAATAACGAGGCTATATACAGGGGGTACCGGTACCGAGTTAATGTACAGGGGTACAGGTTAGTCAGAGTAATTTGTAAAGTGACAATGCATAGATAATAAACAGCGAGTAGCAGCAGTGTCAATGTAAATAGTCCAGGTGGCCATTTTATTCATTGTTCAGCAGTCTTAAGGCTTGGGCGTAGAAGCTGTTAATAAGGAGCCTTTTGGTCCTAGACTTGGCGCTCTGGTACAGCTTACCGTGCGGTAGCAGAGAGAACAGTCTATGACTTGAGTGGCTGGAGTCTGAAAATGTTTCGGGCCTTCCTCTGATTTTTTGGGGACTTCCTCCATCATACAGCACTGGTTACATTATCAATGGTGGTTAGGTGAATTCCAGGACTTTTAACCAAATCAAATGTGACCAACCTTATTCAAAGGTCCTCCATTACTCTGAAGCAGGACTGGTGTCTGGCCACTGCCTCAGCCTTCTGTAACAGCTCCTGATATGGTAGGTTTTGTACGTAGCCTGTGAATGAAATAAAATATCATCAATAAACATTTAGCGAGAAAAATAACTTACTTTAGTTTGGAAGTAATTTATATGCTAATAGAGGGGCTGTCACAACAAAATAGATTAAGGCCGGTGATGCTGACACAGTTAATATGCAACCAACTGTGTACTTTGCTGAATGCTTGCTGACAAGAGCCATAGCTATATTTATTTTTGCCCTAGAAAACACACAATCAACTTTTATGAGAACAGGCATGTTGTTTTGGGTTAGCAGACGGAGACCCCAAATGCTAGCTAACTCTTGCAAATCAGGGTAAGTTATAAATCTTTGCATGAGTTGAAATGAGTTGGCCAGCCAGCTAACGTTAACTAGCCAGTTCGAGTTGAAACATTATTGAAAGCAAGCTTGCTACATCCTCTGATTAGCTAGCAAGCTAGTGCCCAAGTGCCTGCCCTGTATTGACCCTAAATGTCAATGGGCTAGTCAGCTGTTTTTAGCAAGGTAGCTAGCTAACATGAGCTGCATATCTTCCTCGGACAAGCTACATCACATTACACGTTAGCTTCATGCATTTAGCTAGCTATAGTACAGTATCATTCCTCTTTCATCTGTGGTATCATAGCTAGCCTGGCTCGCTAGCGTTATCAAAAAATGTTGTATAACCAAACGTCGCTACTAGCTAGTACCAGCTATTTACTTTGCTAAAGTACTCACCAACACCAGCGGTTATACGGTTGACATGCGGCAGAAGTGACCGTGTCGGAGGTAATCATTCCTGGCCATTTGGCAATATTGTTGAAATGCATTGGAGGTTTGCATCAACTTTATGGAAGACAATTGTCCCTCCAATTTGCCGAGTGAAATGTGCGTGCGTAGCACCCATATGCAAACTTGACAACAAATGTCCACATGGCAGCTGGGGAAAGACCACAATGTGTTGTCTCTGGGCAATTGGGCATCATCGGCAAAAGTGGGCATGTACAGTTGAATTCTGAAGTTTACATACACTTAGGTTGGAGTCATTAAAACTCGTTTTTCAACCACTCCACAGAAACTATAGTTTTGGCAAGTCGGTTAGGACATCTACTTTGTGCATGACACAAGTAATTTTTCCAGCAATTGTTTACAGACAGATTATTTCACTTATAATTCACTGTATCACAATTCCAGTGGGTTAGAAGTTTACATACACTAAATTGATGTGCCTTTAAACATTTAGGTAAATTACAGAAAATTATGTCATGGCTTTAGACGCTACTGAAAGGCTAATTGACATAATTTGTGTCAATTGGAGGTGTACCTGTGGATGTATTTCAAGGCCTACCTTCAAACTCTGTGCCTCTTTTCTTGACATCATGGGAAAATCAAAAGAAATCAGCCAAGACCTCAGCCAAAAAATTGTAAACCTCCACAAGTCTGGTTCATCATTGGGAGCAATTTCCAAACGCCTGAAGGTACCACGTTCATCTGTACAAACAATAGTATGCAAGTATAAACACCATGGGACCACGCAGCCGTCATATCGCTCAGGAAGGAGACACATTCTGTCTCCTAGAGATGCACGTACTTTGGTGCGAAATGTGCAAATCAATCCCAGAACAACAGCAAAGGACCTTGTGAAGATGCTGGAGGAAACAGGTACAAAAGTATCTATATCCACAGTAAAATTAGTCATACATCGACATAACCTGAAAGGCCGCTCAGCAAGGAAGAAGCCACTGCTCCAAAACCACCATAAAAAAAAAGCCAGACTACGGTTTGCAACTGCACACGGGGACAAAGATCGTACTTTTTGGAGAAATGTCCTCTGGTCTGATGAAACAAAAATAGAACTGTTTGGACATAATGACCATCATTATGTTTGGAGGAAAAAGGGGGAGGCTTGCAAGCCGAAGAACACCATCCCAACCGTGAAGCACGGGGTGGCAGCATCATGTTGTGGGGGTGCTTTGCTGCAGGAGGGACTGGTGCACTTCACAAAATAGATGGCATCATGAGGGGGGGAAATTATGTGGATATATTGAAGCAACATCTCAAGACATCAGTCAGGAAGTTAAAGCTTGGTCGCAAATGGGTCTTCCAAATTGACAATGACCCCAAGCATACTTCCAAAGTTGTGGCAAAATGGCTTAAGGACAACAAAGTCAAGGTATGGGAGTGGCCATCACAAAGTCCTGACCTCAATCCCATAGAAAATCTGTGGGAAGAACTGAAAAAGCGTGTCCGAGCAAGGATGCCTACAAACCTGACTCAGTTACACCAGCTCTGTCAGGAGGAATGGGCCAAAATTCACCCAACTTATTGTGGGAAGCTTGTGGAAGGCTACCCAAAACATTTGACCCAAGTTAAACAATTTAAAGAAAAAGCTACCAAATACTAATTGAGTGTATGCAAACTTCTGGCCCACTGGGAATGTGATGTAAGAAATACAATCTGAAATAAATCATTCTCTACTATTATTCTGACATTTCACATTCTTAAAATAAAGTGGTGATCCTAACTAACCTAAGACAGGGATTTTTTTACTCAGATTAAATGTCAGGAATTGTGAAAGACTGAGTTTAAAAGTATTTGGCTAAGGTGTATGTAAACTTCCAACTTCAACTGTAAGTAGCCCATACCCAACCCTCCAGTAAGTCGTGACGAACTCACTTACAAACTCTGTGTTGGACGAGACTGACTTCATGACCAAAACTATCCTATTTACACTTTGTAGTAAATTTTGAGACAAGAGGGCTTCCCGAGTAGCGCAGAGGTCTAAGGCACTGCATCGCAGTACTAGAGGCGTCACTACAGATCTGGCCCAGCGCTGTCTGGGTTAGGGGAGGGTTTGGCCGGCCAGGTTTCCCTTGTCCCATCGCACTCTAGCGACTCCTGTGGTGGGCCGGGCGCACGCATGCTTCCGGGTTAAGCGAGCAGTGTGTCAAGAAGCAGTGCAGCTTGGCAGGGTCGTGTTTCAGAGGACGCATGGCTCTCGACCTTCGCCTCTCCCGAGTCCGTACAGGAGTTGCAGTGATGGGACAAGACTGTACCAATTTGATATCACGAAATTGGGGAGAAAAAAATATGAATAATAATAAAAAATGAAAAAATAAATACAATTTCACACAAGAATAAATGTTTCTGACACATATTGATGCCACATAGGCAGTTGTCAAAGGAGAAGTTTGATTTTAGGGGCAGTTAGTCTTTTTCTCTAAAGTTTGCATTAAGTGCATGCAAGGTACTAGAAAGAAATAAGGAACAAGGTAGAAATTATTGCACAATAAAACAAGTGTTTTACACAGCTCCACACAAAAATACCGAAATTGATATGTATCAATGTAGAATGAATGTGGTAATGTACAATGAAGGAAAACATTTTACGAAACAAAACAAAAACAACAATACAAAAACATATGCATGCACACTGCACAACATCAGCATGTATTCAGACACACACACAAATACACGCATGGACTCATAAACAAACAGGCACAAACACACATACACACACGCCTGTGAGAGGCGGTGGCTCTTACTGAGCTGTAGAGGAATCCTTCTCCGTTCATTCCAATGTAGAGGCCGGCCTTCACCCCTTGGATGGCCACCACCCTCAGACCCACAGGAATTAGATTAAACAGGGCTGAGAGGGAGAGATTGAGAGAGAGAGCGAGAGAGGGAGACAGAGAGAGAGAGAGAGAGAGAGAGAGAGAGAGAGAGAGAGAGAGAGAAAAGACAGGTATTACTCACCGGAGACCTTTTGACCTCGCACTTTTAGTATTTAACTTTTACCTGTGAAAGGCCTGCTGTGCGCAATTATAACTGAATTACCCGGGAGATGGATCCCACTTCTGACACCAGTGTGACCTGACTGATATTCCTGTATGGCACCTCTTAAAGTGGGGTTTTTGAACAGTGGCTGGCATTGTAGTTATACCGCATGCATTTTCCTTCTGAGGCAGAATTCCCTCTGAAGTGGACACTCCTTTTGAAGTGGTCTTCCCTGAGAGCAAATATTTGACAAAACGTGGACATCCCTCTCTCAGGTGGACTCTTTCCTAAAGTGGACTTCCTCTAGTGGTGAATTTTCATGTTGAGTGGTTAGGGATATAGCACGAGCACTATTGATTGTAAGTGGTGACGGAATCAGATAAAGCTCAGATAAAGCTCACAGGGATTAGAGGAGAGGTGCCAACAGAGGTCTGTCCGCCCAGCAGATTCAATTTCACTCAATAAAAATCGACATGCCGCTTTCGCCTAGCTATAGTATAAATTGTCCTCTGAGGATCTCCAGGCAGGAGATATATACTTACACTGAAAAGGCTTTGTTGGATCTTTCAGTACTGTACTCTGGGCCCAATGTGGCGAGGTTGTCCAGCACTTCATAGTTTCCTTTCTTTTCCATTTTCTCGCTCTCTCTTTCATTC
Source organism: Oncorhynchus kisutch (assembly GCF_002021735.2). Classification (NCBI taxonomy): domain Eukaryota; kingdom Metazoa; phylum Chordata; class Actinopteri; order Salmoniformes; family Salmonidae; genus Oncorhynchus; species Oncorhynchus kisutch. The sequence goes on from NC_034203.2 coordinate 7,285,779, forward strand.
ATCCGTCGCTCGGTTGCACTTTCTGACGGAGGCCTCTGTTGCTTTGATGACCAAAACTTGTCTCTCCGAGGATTCGTGCATGACTTCATGAGCATGAGACAGAATGTTCTGGACGAGAGCTGCCTCTACATCAGCCATCAACCGCACAGACATATTGTAGGGTTCAATCAGATCAGATGCAGTGCCCTCAGACAGACCTAGACATATTGTAGGGTTCAATCAGACCAGATGCAGTCCCCTCAGACAGACCTACATTGCCATTGCCTGAGATCAGAGAAGTGGTAGGACGTGTGGAGTAGAAATCATGAAATGATTAATAGCTGCCAGAGCTCTCATTTGACTTGTTCAACAACTGTGACTTAACTAATGAGACAGGAGCTGTCCTACATTCGAATCCGTAAGAGAAAACCCTGCTTTTGTCTACTTTATCGAATTATTCAACAATCATGTCCTTTAAGCATGCAAAGACATTGGCAAACATTGAGTTTTTATTTCATTTGATTTATTTAACCTTTATTTAACTAGGCAAGCGTTAACGACGAGCCTGTAACTCACACGTCTATAATATCTGACAGACACCAGCTAAAGCTGGCCTAACCTGCCATATGCGAGTGTAAAAAGATTTCCAGAAATATTCATTCTTCAAAAGGGCAGACAAACGTGTCAAAGTGACTCAAGAACGCCAACTCCTAGGAATGTCAGCCCTCTGAAGGAGCTGTAATCGGCCAAGGCGAATCCAAAAGGGAAGGTAAGCCTGTTTGATGCGCTAATATGGGCTCGGTAGATAATACAACCCCGGGACAGTTTAGAAAGTGCTGGGCCGTGCAAATGGGAAGGGCAGTTCCTATAATCCTGAGGGACATCCTTTAGGTGAAATTTGGTGGGAGAAAGCAGGGGGGGGGCTTACTGTGACAGATAGAGAAGGCTCTCTCAGCTGCACTAACAGCTCATGCTAAACAAGAGCATTAGCCATGGAGATGATGGAGCAGGCGAAGAACTAGCACTGTATATAGAGTTGGTCTTCCACAACCAGCGATGGCTTCATAAGCCTCAATTTGTGCAGGTACTTATAGAGGAGCGATCAACCGAATATGCGATGAAATTAGTGTCGGGTTGCTGACTCAAAATTGAACACGGTTGTTAATTAATTTAATGGTGGATTCCAGCACTCTCTTGCAATTGTGTACTAACCTACCAGTCAATCATATTACCAATAAGACGCCCACTCAGTACTATAAATGCAGCCGCCTGCACCCTAAACCAGCTTTATCAGCCCACCAACAAATATCATGACATTTAGAAACCAAATTCCTAATTTTGGACAATTAAACAGAATGTTTTGTATTTGTGCATGAAATCCTCCTGTTCTCTGAAATCAACAGTTTATCCATGTCAGATTTGCCTTCAGCTTGCTGCCTAAAGAATAAGCATGGACCATTCTTTATTGGAGGAAAATTAGAGGCCAAATCAATGTAACTGAAATGTCTGGTTTCACCATAGCTGGTCACACCTAGTATGCAATTAGAGTTTTTTCCTCTGATCCCAAAAGTACAACCAAACCGCCTCCTGAAAGTAAATTATTCCTGCCATCTCGGCATCACATAATGTAGCAGAGGTCAGGAGGTCGAGCAGTTCAAGGGTGGAGGTAATCTATTATTCTAATAATCTATCACACAGATCAATAGGTCCTGAATGCCAAGCTTTCACTTTGCATTTCTCTCCCTCTCGATCTCTCATCTCTCAACCCTCCCACCCTACATGCATATTAGTAACTATTGCTCAACAGTTCTCCAGCTCTCTCTTACTGTATTCCAAAATGTTCTATCTTTTCCCCAATGGGAAAAACAGACATCATGGTCACGTTGTATGGTGGTTGTCTAGAGAAAGGTTTTTAGCAAGCAGTTTCTATCTGGTTGTAATCTGGATATCTAACCAGATAACAACCAAAATATGACGTCTTTACCATGACAATTTGAATAATTTGATTTCATCATGGCAAAAATGCATCTTTACCTGGTTTTGAAAGAGACCACAATGTAAAAAATGACCAATCCAAAAATACCTCAATTGGTTACTAGTGAATGAGTTTGTTTTTACCAACTGAAAGAAACTACATTTGTTGAAACCAACTATATGATTCAATGTCAACTGTTATATTTGATTATTAACAAACCTATATTTCAAGTTGAACTTTTCCCCTTTGGTTAAACCTAATAAATAACAAATACAGACAAAAATGCAATGTAAATACAAACCATCTTGTTTTGACTTTGGAATTAAATAAATTCCCTGGAAACTAAGTTTATTCAACAACTTGAAAAATTGTAATATTAAAATATAATATTATTTACAGAAGACCTTCACATTTAGCAAGCACAATATCATAACCAAGCAAAGGCTACCTTAACACAGAAACCTTATCAGGCTCTTAAAAAAAAATCAGGCTCTTAAAATTACAACCTGAAAGCCACACCCCAAATTAGGCAATATTGGTTGCAATCTGGTTATACAATAATTTCTTAAACAGAAATTAAAGCATTAAGACATCATGAGCCAGCTAGGCCAGGTTATTCTCTCCTTTCCTCTCTGTGTCGTCTTCAGTCTGTCTCTGAGCATGAAGCTTCTCGCAGAGGGAATTATTAATTTGGTACAAATGGAGAAGGAGGTATTTTTAGTTCTATTTACTGAATTATTTACTGCAGTTTACTGCACTCCTCCATCCCTGGGCCAGCATTACTGGGTATTGAGAAGATTTCCCAGATACCACTGACCCAAACCACACTGTAATGGAAAACGGTCATTTATACGGTCATTTGGGGTATTATCAACAGTAAAATACTCAGAAATGTTTTTACTGCAGCATACTGTAAATTATGGTGCATTGTGGGATAATGCTGTGGGTGGGGAAATAATTGCTCTATTTCGAATGGTACACACAAAAAAATACTGGAAGCAAGTGACCTGTAAGTTACTGTAAAAAAAGGTACAATATGTTACTAAATTCCAAATAAACTTTACTGTAATCCACCTCTCATAATACAGTACCGTACCGCAACTTACGAGCACCAACAAACCTTTGACCACTAGTGAGTATATGGTACTGTTGTTTCTAGCTCATTAACATATTTTGAGGCGTACCTTGTAAGAGGTATTGATTCCTGTGGTTATAGAGCCCCATCAATTGTAAAATATATAGGGGACACATTGGAGTGGCAGCAAGTCTCAAATGGTTGAGCATTTTGTCATGGCCTTTTTGTCTGTTTTGCCCTGTAGTTGCTGCCAGTTTGGAAGCTTTTGTTAAGGCCTCTAGAAGTGTAAGTGATATAAAACACAAAATATTAATTAAGATCACTTTATTGGTCAATTGCACACAAGGTCCAACTGAAATGTAACTTCTGCTTAAAAAGAGACATACATATGTTTTAAAGAAGTGTGGCCACACAGGGAGCTGTTGTTGTGGGGGGTTAGGTGCCTTGCTCAAGGACACAATGGCAAGCAACGGAATCTAGGATTTGATACAACTCACTTCCCAAAATATTTTTGGGGCAAACTTTCCAAACTGAAGTAGTTTGATGCTGATCTACTTATCTGAGTGCTCAATCCTGATTGTAGGGATTCGAACTGGCAACCCTCCGGCTGCTGGCTCACCTCTCTAACCGTAAGGCTACCTGCCGCCCTATGCTGGAATGTGTAAACATTTTACCTACACTGTAAAAAAAATCCTGTTGTTTTCACGGTATCTTACTGGCAGCCAATAATAACCTGTTGGTTAATACAAAACAAATTACAGTATGTTACCATAAATTCCAAAGAATGTATTGTTTAATTAACCAAAGTTTATTTGGAATTTACAGTAACACTTTTTTTTTTACAGTAACTTACAGGTAACTGTCTGCCAGTAAGTTACTGTAAAAACAAGTTACCGTTTTACAGTGTAGCAGCTAACCTGCTTGCACCAATCCCGTAATTACAGTAAACTACAGTGAAATGCAAACCCCTCCTCTCAATGAATTTCATTCATTCATTAATTCATTCAGATTATTTTTACCATAAAATACAGACAATTCTACGGTATTGTACTGTGTGTCATTACACAGTACTTGCTTTGATACTGTATTTATATTACAGTAGGTGTACTGTAATATGAAACACAGAATTTTACAAGCCACTGAGCTGCCTATAACATGCTGTCAAATTCACGGAAAACCCTTTACAGTGCAGCATCACTCCTAGAACACTGCAACAGTTCCGTTCCCAATAACTCATTTAAAGGACCCCCCCCCAGAGGAGGTTGTCGCCAATATTTCAATATCATTTCCTGTCCTAGCGATGAAATGCATGTTTAGGTTTAGATTGACGAAGGCTACTTATACACATTCAAGAATTGGGTGTGGTAATTTCCCAGTGGAGTTGATGAACATCAACTAATAAATCAAATCAAATCAAATTGTATTTGTCACATACACATGGTTAGCAGATGTTAATGCGAGTGTAGCGAAATGCTTGTGCTTCTAGTTCCGACAATGCAGTAATAACGAACAAGTAATCTAACTAACAATTCCAAAAAAACGACTGTCTTATACACAGTGTAAGGGGATAAAGAATATGTACATAAGGATATATGAATGAGTGATGGTACAGAGCAGCATAGGCAAGATACAGTAGCTGATATCGAGTACAGTATATACATATGAGATGAGTATGTAAACCAAGTGGCGTAGTTAAAGTGGCTAGTGATACATGTATTACATAAGGATGCAGTCGATGATATAGAGTACAGTATCTACGTATGCATATGAGATGAATAATGTAGGGTAAGTAACATTATATAAGGTAGCATTGTTTAAAGTGGCTAGTGATATATTTACATCATTTCCCATCAATTCCCATGATTAAAGTGGCTGGAGTAGAGTCAGTGTCATTGACAGTGTGTTGGCAGTAGCCACTCAATGTTAGTGGTGGCTGTTTAACAGTCTGATGGCCTTGAGATAGAAGCTGTTTTTCAGTCTCTCGGTCCCAGCTTTGATGCACCTGTACTGACCTCGCCTTCTGGATGACAGCGGGGTGAACAGGCAGTGGCTCGGGTGGTTGATGTCCTTGATGATCTTTATGGCCTTCCTGTAGCATCGGGTGGTGTAGGTGTCCTGGAGGGCAGGTAGTTTGCCCCCGGTGATGCGTTGTGCAGACCTCACTACCCTCTGGAGAGCCTTACGGTTGAGGGCGGTGCAGTTGCCATACCAGGCGGTGATACAGCCCGCCAGGATGCTCTCGATTGTGCATCTGTAGAAGTTTGTGAGTGCTTTTGGTGACAAGCCAAATTTCTTCAGCCTCCTGAGGTTGAAGAGGCGCTGCTGCGCCTTCCTCACGATGCTGTCTGTGTGAGTGGACCAATTCAGTTTGTCTGTGATGTGTATGCCGAGCAACTTAAAACTTGCTACCCTCTCCACTACTGTTCCATCGATGTGGATGGGGGGGTGTTCCCTCTGCTGTTTCCTGAAGTCCACAATCATCTCCTTAGTTTTGTTGACGTTGAGTGTGAGGTTATTTTCCTGACACCACACTCCGAGGGCCCTCACCTCCTCCCTGTAGGCCGTCTCGTCGTTATTGGTAATCAAGCCTACCACTGTTGTGTCGTCCGCAAACTTGATGATTGAGTTGGAGGCGTGCATGGCCACGCAGTCGTGGGTGAACAGGGAGTACAGGAGAGGGCTCAGAACGCACCCTTGTGGGGCCCCAGTGTTGAGGATCAGCGGGGAGGAGATGTTGTTGCCTACCCTCACCACCTGGGGGCGGCCCGTCAGGAAGTCCAGTACCCAGTTGCACAGGGCGGGGTCGAGACCCAGGGTCTCGAGCTTGATGACGAGCTTGGAGGGTACTATGGTGTTGAATGCCGAGCTGTAGTCGATGAACAGCATTCTTCTTGTCCAGATGGGTTAGGGCAGTGTGCAGTGTGGTTGAGATTGCATCGTCTGTGGACCTATTTGGGCCGTAAGCAAATTGGAGTGGGTCAAGGGTGTCTGGAAGGGTGGAGGTGATATGGTCCTTGACTAGTCTCTCAAAGCACTTCATGATGACGGATGTGAGTGCTACGGGGCGGTAGTCGTTTAGCTCAGTTACCTTAGCTTTCTTGGGAACAGGAACAATGGTGGCCCTCTTGAAGCATGTGGGAACAGCAGACTGGTATAGGGATTGATTGAATATGTCCGTAAACACACCGGCCAGATGGTCTGCGCATGCTCTGAGGGCGCGGCTGGGGATGCCGTCTGGGCCTGCAGCCTTGCGAGGGTTAACACGTCTAAATGTCTTACTCACTTCGGCTGCAGTGAAGGAGAGACCGCATGTTTTCGTTGCAGGCCGTGTCGGTGGCACTGTATTGTCCTCAAAGCGGGCAAAAAAGTTATTTAGTCTGCCTGGGAGCAAGACATCCTGGTCCGTGACTGGGCTGGGTTTCTTCCTGTAGTCCGTGATTGACTGTAGACCCTGCCACATGCCTCTTGTGTCTGAGCCGTTGAATTGAGATTCTACTTTGTCTCTGTACTGGCGCTTAGCTTGTTTGATAGCCTTGCGGAGGGAATAGCTGCACTGTTTGTATTCAGTCATGTCACCAGACACTTTGCCCTGATTAAAAGCAGTGGTTTGCGCCTTCAGTTCCACACGAATGCTGCCATCAATCCACGGTTTCTGGTTAGGGAATGTTTTAATCGTTGCTATGGGAATGACATCTTCAACGCACGTTCTAATGAACTCGCACACCGAATCAGCGTATTCGTCAATGTTGTTATCTGACGCAATACGAAACATCTCCCAGTCCACGTGATGGAAGCAGTCTTGGAGTGTGGAGTCAGCTTGGTCGGACCAGCGTTGGACAGACCTCAGCATGGGAGCTTCTTGTTTTAGTTTCTGTCTGTAGGCAGGGATCAACAAAATGGAGTCGTGGTCAGCTTTTCCGAAATGGGGGCGGGGCAGGGCCTTATATGCGTCGCGGAAGTTAGAGTAACAATGATCCAGGGTCTTTCCACCCCTGGTTGCGCAATCGATATGCTGATAAAATTTAGGGAGTCTTGTTTTCAGATTAGCCTTGTTAAAATCCCCAGCTACAATGAATGCAGCCTCCGGATAAATCGTTTCCAGTTTGCAGAGAGTTAAATAAAGTTCGTTCAGAGCCATCGATGTGTCTGCTTGGGGGGGATATATACGGCTGTGATTATAATCGAAGAGAATTCTCTTGGTAGATAATGCGGTCTACATTTGATTGTGAGGAATTCTAAATCAGGTGAACAGAAGGATTTGAGTTCCTGTATGTTTCTTTCATCACACCATGTCACGTTGGCCATAAGGCATACGCCCCCGCCCCTCTTCTTACCAGAAAGATGTTCGTTTCTGTCGGCGCGATGCGTGGAGAAACCCGCTGGCTGCACCGCTTCGGATTGCGTCTCTCCAGTTAGCCATGTTTCCGTGAAGCAGAGAACGTTACAGTCTCTGATGTCCCTCTGGAATGCTACCCTTGCTCGGATTTCATTAACCTTGTTGTCAAGAGACTGGACATTGGCAAGAAGAATGCTAGGGAGTGGTGCACGATGTGCCCGTCTCCGGAGTCTGACCAGAAGACCGCTTCGTTTCCCTCTTTTTCTGAGTCGTTTTCTTGGGTCGCTGCATGTAATCCACTCCGTTACACTGGTTGTAAGGCTGAACACAGGATCCGCATCGCGAAAAACACATTCTTGGTCGTACTGATGGTGAGTTGACGCTGATCTTATATTCAGTAGTTCTTCTCGGCTGTATGTAATGAAACCTAAGATGACCTGGGGTACTAGTGTAAGAAATAACACGTAAAAAAACAAAAAACTGCATAGTTTCCTAGGAACGCGAAGCGAGGTGGCCATCTCTGTCGGCGCCGGAAGTCGTTTAGGGCTAGCTAGCATGCTAACCTTATCTAGATAGCTAACTAGCTATTTTGCTAACCTTATCTAGCTAGCTAATGTTATCTGTTGTTGGATATTTTTTTTAAGAACTACGCCGTATTCAAAAGATTAGCCAGCTGGCTCTATGGATGGTTCTGGAGCTGGATTTGTCATAAGCATTGATTTAGGGAAAATATTGCCACAGATGGCAACCACTGTCCTATCTTTGACTTCGCCATCTATTGTTTTCTCCAAAGTTTTGTCATCTTCCATAAATTACGGCCACGAATCCAACACAGAAATAGTTAGAAATAATAAAATGAAGCGCTGGTAATATGGAAAGATAGCTGATATGCGTTTTTCTACATTGTAATGGACCGCGGTACAGCAAAGCAAAGTCAGCCCATGCTCATGACTCATGGTTCTCACAAATGATAGGCTACAATGACTTTGCTCATGACTGTAAATTCCTTCTTCTTCTTTGGTATTATGGCTATCCGCAAACAAATGTTATAGGTGCAGGCTGCCACCTACTATATTGGCTGTGTATCATCCTACTATTCTGTATTATAAACGGGTTGGTTTGAGCACTGAATGTTGATTGGCTGTGGTATATCAGACCGTATACAACGGGTATGATAAAACATTTACGTTTACTGCTCTAATTACGTTGGTAACCAGTTTATAATAGCAATAAGACACATCGGGGGGTTGTGATATACTGTATGGCCAATATACCATGGCTAAGGGCTGTGTACACCTCCGCGTTGCGTCGTGCCTAAGAACAGCACTTAGCTGTGCTATATTGGCAATATACATCCAATATACACATCCTCGGGCCTTATTGCTTAAGTAAGAATTCATTATACTTTGTGCAAAATTACCAACTAACCCTGTACCCATTGAAACCTCACCACTATTCCACGACTTTGGCCCTATCTGATCCTACTCCAGGCCAGCAGCCTGGGAGGACGGGACACTGTCGTTCAAAACATATTTTCTGCAGTAAAATCTTCTACACTCTGTGGCGATCCATCATTCAGGGCTGGTGGGGCAAATAAAATAAAAAATAAAATATATACACTACCAGTCAAAAGTTTTAGAACACCTACTCATTCAAGGGTTTTTCTATTTCGTCCTATTATTATTTTTAAAATGTACCCCCTTTTTCTCCATAATTTCGTGGTATCCAATTGGTAGTTACAGACTTGTCCCATCGCTGCAAGTCCCGTATAGACTTGGGAGAGGCGAAGGTCGAGAGCCGTGCATCCTCCAAAACACAACCCAGCCAAGCCGCACTGCTTCTTGACACAATGCCCACTTAACCCGGAAGCCAACCGCACCAATGTGTCGGAGGAAACACCGTACACCTGGCGACCTTGTCAACGTGCATTGCTCCTGGCCAGCCACAGGAGTCGCTAGTGCGTGATGGGACAAGAACATCCCTGCTGGCCAAACCCTCCCCTAACACGGAACCCAAACCGGCTGCGCGCATGTGCCATCGTGCACCATCGTGCACCATCGTGCACCATCGTGCACCATCGTGCACCATCGTGCATAAATGTATTTTGTCCCCCCTCACCAAACGCGATCACGACACGCAGGTTAAAATATCAAAACAAACTCTATTTTAGCAAATCAAAACATATTTTATATTTGAAATATTTTATACTTCAAATAGCCACCCTTTGCCTTGATGACAGCTTTGCACACTCTTGGCATTCTCTCAACCAGATTCATGAGGTAGTCACCTGGAATGCATTTCAATTAACAGGTGTGCCTTGTTAAAAGTTCATTTGTGGAATTTCTTTCCTTAATGAGCTTGAGCCAATCAGTTGTGTTGTGACATGGTAGTGGTGGAAAACAGAAGATAGCTCTATTTGGTAAAAGACCAAGTCCATATTATGGCAAGAACAGCTCAAATAAGCAAATAGTTATTATCATTACTTTAAGACATGAAGGTCAGTCAATACGGAAAGTTTCAAGAACTTTGAAAGTTTCTTCAAGTGCAGTCACAAAAACCATCAAGCACTATGATGAAACTGTCTCTTATGAGAAACTGGCTCTCAAGTCTAAGTCCTTAGTAAGGGTAAACATCGAACATTTATACCCTTTGGGTCCTGCCATAGAGTTACATTAGAAGAGCCCTTGAGCCAAGAGCCAAGAAGGCTCTTGGCTCATTGGCCACAGATAAAATGAAATCAAATCACGTTGTATGTACAGTAGCTGATCATGTCAACATCTTACTTTCAAAATCTTAGCTAGCAGTCATCATCATGAATCATGTCGACAATCTACTGGCAAATCCTTTTTAATCCTTATCATGTGAAGAGAAATAAAGACGAGAAATAATAGTTAAAATGTATGCTGCTCATCGGCCATAAACATTACACAACAAATTGGAAATTTGCAAATTCAACAATGAGTGGTTTCAAAGGAATCCGTGTTATTTGAAGTGTATCGTTTTTGACATGCAAAGACCCAAATGGCGTTCACCCTAATAATTTGGTCTATTTTCACCTCTTAATTTCGCCTACTGTTCTAACTTGGTGGTGCACATGTAGCCTATAACCTGTTTTAGAGAAATGTAATCATCGAAAATGAGCTTTCGTTGTCTGCTTATATGCCCCCTTTATTTATCCTACGGTCTTGACTTGGTGTACAGGGAGTACACTGGAAGAACGGCCCATGTTCTGAATTCTGTCCCTGTACATTTCAAAAGTGCTGAACAAATAGTTATATTGACTACGTCCGTCATCGCTCGCTCATTAATGTTTTAATCGAAATTACGGATTGCCTCTTATCCGCTTGTCGTCCCCTTATGCCATAGTTTGTACATCTCAATTGTCAGTAGAACCCACATTTGTTTAAGCAAGTCAGCCATATCAGCTATGTTTTTTTTAAAGGCAGTAAATGAGGATGAATGAACTGTTTCGCTGCCAGACAAGGCTCCGCTAGGTGTAGCAGTGGTAAGGTGTTGGGACAGCTGTTGGGACTCTGCTGTTGGGACAGCTTTATGTAGGCCCTAACCGTTTGTCACCGTTATAGTGCAATTAATGTATTGTTTAGTGTTGTGTTGTGTAGTGGCTATGCTGGCATGCATCCCACATAATTTTTTTGCCCCACCAAGATTTATCTGCTAAAATCGCCACTGCGTACACCCAAGTACTTCTCTGCAGCTTCCACCACAACATCTATCCTCTGTGATTTACATTCCAGTCCTGCGGTACAATTGACAACCGTGGCCATGAATGCCAAAAAAACAACCTTACTGAAGCACGTTATTCCTATCACTCTCTATTGGCCTCGGTCTACTCACAGGTAGCCTCTTAAGATCCCTCACCCTGGACCCATCTTTCTCTACTACTCTCCTCACTGCCTCATCATATGACACCTTCTGTACTACTCTGATCCTGGAATCCTCAATCTGCCTTTCTCTCACCAGACACCTCTGATCTCCAGCACCATGGGAACCCCTACAGTTTACACACAGAACTTTTCACACATCTAGGAAACTCCCTCATACACACTGCTGCCACATGACTATAAGCTTGACACCTAAAACAACGTAATGGATTCGAGACAAAAGCTCTCACGGGATAACTGACCCATCCTAACTTAACTTTATCTGAACTCAGTAGTACAGATAGTGTCTTCTCTGTTTCACCACACTCTCCACTGGGTCTGCGTCGCACCAAACGGCGGGTGTCACAGACACAGCGAACTTCAGTTGATCCTCCTCAACACTTAACACCACTCCAGTTATCACTCCTTTCAGCAGAGCCCTGCTCCAGAGAGGAAGGAAAGTCACAGTTCTTGTCCTATAAGTTCCTTGATTTTTTTTTTTTGCATGTGCCTTTTCAATATCTGGATAGACACTTTTTTCTAGCTAACGTTACACCAATCAAAGCAGTGGAGCGTGTAGTCAGAATGGTCAGAACCATTCATCTTGGGGCGATGGGGGGAGATGGTTTGCAAAATGCTATCATCTCACGCAATTACACAATTGATCAAATTGTCATATACACCACCGTTCTAAAGTTTGGGGTCACTTAGAAATGTCCTTGTTTTCGAAACATAAGCACATTTTTTGTCCATTAAAATAACATCAAATTGATGCCAGCATCCTGGAGTTGCCTCTTCACTTGACATTGGGACTGGTATTTTGCAGGTACTATTTAATGAAACTGCCAGTTGAGGACTTGTGAGGCGTCTGTTTCTCAAACTAGACACTCTAATGTACTTGTCCTCTTGCTCAGTTGTGTACCGGGGCCTCTAACTCCTCTTTCTATTCTGGTTAGATCCAGTTTGAGCTGTTCTGTGAATAGAGTAGTACACAGCATTGTATGAGATCTTCAGTTTCTTGGCAAATTCTTGCATGGAATAGCCTTCATTTCTCAGGACAAGAATAGACTGATGAGTTTCAGAAGAAAGTTATTTATTTCTGGCCATTTTGAGCTGTAATCGAACCCACAAATGCTGATGCTCCATATACACAACTAGTCTGAATAAGGCCAGTTTTATTACTTATTTAATCAGAACAACAGTTTTCAGCTGTGCTAACATAATTGCAAAAGGGTTTTTTAATGATCAATTAGCCTTTTAAAATGATAAACTTGGATTACCTAACACAACGTGCCATTGGAACACAGGAGTGATGGTTGCAGATAATAGACCTCTGTACGCCTATGTAGATATTCCATTAAAAATCGCCGTTTCCAGCTACAATAGTAATTTACAACATTAACAATGTCTACACTGTAATTCTGATAAAATTGTAATGTATTTTAATGGACACATTTTTTTTGCTTTTCTTTCAAAACATGGACATTTTTAAGTGACCCCAAAATGTTGAACGGTAGTAATTATATATATATATATATATATATATATATATATATATATATATATATATATATATATATATATATATATATATATATATATATACACACACACACACACATACATATTTTGACTATTTTCTACATTGTAGGATAACTATGAAATAACACATATGGAATCATGTAGTAACCAAAAAACTGTTGCGTCGAGCAAACCCGTATCCGGGAGCGTAATCATAGCCTCAAATGCATTAGCATAACGCAACGGACATAAATACCCCTAGAAACTTTTCCTATTCATGAAAATCGCAAATGAAATTAAATAAATATATTCAAACACAAGCTTAGCCTTTGTTAACAACACTGTCATCTCAGATTTTCAAAATATGCGTTACAGCCAACGCTAGACAAGCATTTGTGTAAGTTTATCATGGCATAATGCTATGCTAGGCTCTGCTGACAGCAGGCAACATTTTCACGAAAATAAGAAAAGCAACAAAATTAAATAATTTACCTTTGAAGAACTTCAGATGCTTTCACTCAGGAGACTCCCAGTTAGACAGCAAATGTTCCTTTTTTCCAAAAATATTATTTTTGTTGGCGAAAAAGCTCCCGTTTCTTCACCATGCTTGGCTGAGAAATCGACCGAAAAATGCTACAACTATAACGCCAAACCTTTTTCAAAATTAGCTACATAATATCGACAGAAACACGGCAAACGTTGTTTAGGATCCATCCTCAAGGTGTTTTTAACAAATATATTCAATAATATATCTGTCGAGGTGAGTTGGTTTCTCATAAGAAGCGATTGGAAAAATGGCTACCTCAGTATTTTACGCAAGGTTTTCTGCGGGAGACACCATGTGACCACATGCCATATATGGTCCCTTACAGCCATTCTTCAAGGGAAATGCCTAAAAAGACGTCACAATGCTGTAGACACCTTGGGAAAAACGTGGAAAATGTAAGCTCATTCGTAGCTCATTCACAGCCATATTAGGAGTCATTGGCATGAGGTGGTTTAAAAAAATGCGGCACTTCCTGGTTAGATTTTTATCTGGGTTTCGCCTGTAACATCAGTTCTGTGGCACTCACAGACAATATCTTTGCAGTTTTGGAAACGTCAGAGTGTCTTCTTTCCAAAGCTGTCAATTATATGCATAGTCGAGCATCTTTTCGTGACAAAATATCTTGTTTAAAACGGGAACGTTTTTCATCCAAAAATTAAAATAGCGCCCCCTAAATCCAACTGGTTAAACAAATATATTTTAGATTCTTCAAAGTAGCCACCCTTTGCCTTTATGACAGCTTTGCACACTCTTGGCATTCTCTCAACTATGGTTCCTAGAGGGCAAAGTAATCCTTGAGTAGCGCCACTGGCCCCTAGGAAACTGTTGTCCGTCCGACATAAATACTGATCCTGGGGCTTAACCTATTCCTGAGGGATTGTTCACAATGCAGAGACTGTTACCCCCCGAGACACATTCCTCCAGGGTGACTCCTTTAGGGAAAGCTGTTTCTTCACTGTGACAAGGTTCATACGGAGACACTGTAAAGATTACTGCTTCGGTGCATGGCAAACCGACTTGGAGAGAGCGACCACTGTAAAAGTGGAGGGAAATGACTCGTGGAATGATCCTTTGGACCAGATTTCTCTTGAGAATGAAGTTCCTTCGATTGGATTTATTCCCCGCCATGAACATCCACAGCGAAATTGCAGTTGTGATAATCACAAGCTTTAGACCTGAATAAATCAAAACACTAACTAGGTTTCCATCCAATTGGTGACAGATTTTCATGCGAATATTCTAAAATTTGCATTAAAACAATATGCACAATTTCCCACCAGATGGGTTTACCATGAATTTGACTTGTGGATAAAAGGCTGTGGGTGATGATGTAATGCACATTAAAAAATACCTTTTGCGGTTAAATTTCCATGCATTGAATAAGTTAAATGGGTTTTCATCGCATTTTCAACTCTACTGATGGTTTTCTCACCATAAATGTTGAGTTATATAGCGTGTGCCTACTCTGGTATTGGCACTTGTGCTCTAGCCAACAGCGTGGGTATAGCCTACATTATGAGATAATTATGGACAAAAGAGCAAAATTATTTGAATTTGTCAAATCGATGATTATGTCACCAGAATAAGACCCTCGATATTTATTGGAAAGGAGCATCACCTTGCACTTTCACCACACTGTGAAGTTCATTATAACTATAACTTATTGAATCTGTAGCCTAATAAACTGCATGCTTTCCGGACAAGTTGTAGTGGGAGGACCACATGTCACCACATGAATCCAAGTTTACTTCGATATATATGGTTATTATATAAATATTTGTCCATAAAAGCATTTCTAATGACATTTCTCGCATAATTCATTTTACCGACAAAAAGATCCTAACCTTGTCTAGCATATTTTGTTTTGTCGACAATTGGAACGTTTATTGTTTCCACCATTTTGACATTCTTTATACAAAGTGCTTGACTTGCATAAAAAGGTTGAATGGAAACCTGGTTAATGTGGCACTTACATCCACACAGTGGCACACAAGGGATGTTTTGCTAGGCGCCGGGAGGTGCTTCCATTTGATATAAAAAACATATTTTAGTGTTCTCAGTTGAACATGCAAATTTTAATCAATTTTTTTTCTTCTTTTCTATCAAAATTATAATGGATTTGACACAAACTCTAGGCTGTTTATTTCTCAATATTACACTGATGTGTAATATTGTCTAAAACTGTCACGCGAGGCAAAAAAATGATATGCAAATTGCTAATCTGCAAGACTTTGTTTAAAAGTTCGACCCAATTGATTGTTCGCAGCTGGTGTATTTTACATAGTTATATATCTTGGCAGTAGATGTTGGCACTTAGCTATAACAAAACTGCACGCACATTTGCACACACATTTTGTTTCACAGTAAATACTAAATAGCAGGCCAAATTGGTTAGCTTAGCAAGTCTGTCATGCTTTGATCATACAATACCATAAAGGAAGTCATACTAAATGGGGTAATGTGAGTATTCCAGTTCAGAGTCTTTAAAAGTGCACCCTTCCTTCCTTCCTTAAAGTAATCACTGATTAGAAATGACTAGACAGGTGAAAGCTATGTGGCGGAGCCCTTGCGTTCACCTGTCAAATCATGTCTAACCACTATTCTGTCAAGAAAGGAAGGACACACTTTTAAGAAACTGGAATTGGGCCAGTGACTAGTGGTAACCATGCGGCATGCTGGGAGTCGTAGTGCCTAACCCAATTACTCACTGTAGTCGCTGTTCTCGTCCTTGCTGCCATCGATAGAGCCGTCCGGCTGCATCTGCAGGTAGAAGCCTTGCTGGCTGAACAATCGTGTCACGATGCCTTTCAGCTGCGGCTCTGAAACAAAGGACAGACCCCCACCACGCCCCACCCCCCAGGGGCATGTCAGACCACACCCCTATCACTTCACACCTCGCCACTGCTGCTCACATTGACAAACTAGTAAAACAGATGTTGGGGATGTGGTTAACGGTAAAAAGCCTGGGTACCAGATTGGGGTCAGAGGTGAGAATTGACTTGGCGTAGAATAAGAAAATTCAAGAGAATCAATGGGTGGGCTCGTAGTCACGACAGTAACCTCTGCATCTGAACTGTTACCTTGTTGTACTGCCAACTTGCTAGCTAAGGTATCTCCTAACATTTATAAGATAAACTGACCCTGGAATACGGATGCATCTGTAAAAATGATGTATATCTACTGCACTCTTGTAGTCTGGTGATGTTAATGAGTGGTTCTTGAAGGTAATGATGTAATCTGAAATGTAATACAGTATATTGTGGTGCAACAGCAACTGGCCTAAGTTTTGGGGTTTTGAGGGTTGAGATTGACCTGTTCTTCACAATTTTTATGAGATGATTGCCTTGTGGGAATATTCACATTGTCACTGTTCACCAAGGGATGAATCCTAACCTTTTATGTGCTTAACTTGAACTTTTGTGTAAATAATGAATGGATGTCGTTGGGATATTTGTGCACAATAATCTCAAACTGGTATTCTGACCTAAGTAACTATTTGCTCCTAGATGGGCCTGGTAATGTTGGTGAGCCGGGACTTCATAATGTGGGTTTGAGTAACAAAAATCCACAACTGTATGTTGATTGTGCCGTTTAGGGCTTTCAACACCACAACTGATCCCCAATCATGGTTATATGGTTATATCCTGAGGAGAGTCAGCCCAAAATGTTATACCATCTATAAATAACTCTTGAGTTTACCTTCCAACTTGGTGGTGCTGATGATATTTGGAGGAGAGCCGAGCTAGCGCTGGGCTCAGGTTGCAGCAATCAACACTTGTGAGGGAGCAGGTGGATACGGAGTTTTAGCCCAAGGCTATGGGAGTCTTCTCTCCCAAGGCAAGAAAAAAATGTATGTGTGAATGAGACTGTTTACCGTTTGGGAAAGGGTGGGGGTGCTAGAAGATCATGTTGTGAGAAACAATAATCTGTGGACTCTCAGGAATGATTCACATGCAGTTATTTTGATTGTGTGGATAGTTTCATTTCGATGGAGCTCATCACCAGTAGCACTTAGCAGTGAAAATAGATTCTGAGTAAACGATCTTGCATTTGGGATTTTTGGTCGTTCAATATTTGGCCTTTATGAAAGCACGTGTTAGATTTGGATTGAACAGCAGAGGCATGAAAGGAGCACCTACAGTGCCTTCGGTAAGTACTGAGACCCGTTGACTTTTTCCACATTTTGTTACGTTACAGCCTTAGTCTAAAATGTATTAAATAAATACAAATCTTCAGCAATCTACACACAATACCCCATAATGACAAAGATAAAACAGATTTTGAAAAATGTTTGTTAATTTATAAAAAATATATACTTATTTACATAAGTATTCAGACCCATTGCTATGAGACACAAAATTGAGCTCAGGTGCATCCTGTTTCCATTGTTCATCCTTGAAATGATTCTACAACTTGATTGGAGTCCACCTGTGGTAAATTCAATTTATTGGACATGATTTGGAAAGGCACACACCTGTCTATATAAGGTCTCACAGTTGACAGTGCATGTCCGTGCAAAAACCAAGCCATGAGGCTGAAGGAATTGTCCCTGGGGAAGGGTACCAAAAAAATGTCTGCAGCATCGAAGGTCCCCAAGAACAGTGGCCTCCATCGTTCTTAAATGGAAGAAGTTTGGAACCACCAAACTCTTTCCAGAGCTGCCCCCCTGGCCAAACTGAGAAATCGGGAGGAGAAAGGCCTTGGTCAGGGAGGTGACCGAGAACCCAATAGTCACTCTGACAGAACTCTAGAGTTCCTCTGTGGAAATGGGGGAACCTTCCAGAAGGACAACCATCTCTGCAGCACTCCACCAATTAGGCCTTTATGGTAGAGTGACCAGACGAAAGCCACTCCTCACTAAAAGGCACATGACAGCCCGCTTGCAGTTTGCCAAAAGGCACCTAAAGTATCTAAGACCATGAGAAACAATGTTCTCTGGTCTAATGAAATCAAGATTAAACTCTTTGACCTGAATGCTAAGCGTTACATCAGGAGGAAACCTGGAACCATCCCTACGGTGAAGCATGGTGGTGGCAGCATCATGCTGTAGGGATGTTTTTCAGTGGCAGGGACTGGGAGACTAGTCAGGATCAAGGCAAAGATGAACGGAACAAAATACAGAGATCCTTGATGAAAACCTGCTCCAGAGCACTCAGGACCTCAGACTGAGGTGAAGGTTCATCTTCCAACGGGACAACGACCCTAAACACAAAGCCAAGACAATGCAGGAGTGGTTTCGGGACAAGTCTCTGAAAATCCTTGAGTGGGCCAGCCAGAGCCCGGACTTGAACCCGATCGAACATCTCTGGAGAGACCTGAAAATAGCTGTCCATCAAACCTGACAGGGCTTGAGAGGATCTGCAGAGAAGAATGGGAGAAACTCTCTATATACAGGTGTGCCAAGCTTGTAGTGTCATACCCAAGAAGACTCAAGGTTGTAATCACTGCCAAAGGTGATTCAACAAAGTACTGAGTCTGAATACTTATGTAAATGTGCTATTTCATTTTTATTTCCTTTTTTAAATGTTATTAAAAATTAGCATATATTTCTTAAAGCCTGTTATTGCTTTGTCATTATTGGCTATTGTATGTAGATTGATGAGGGGAAAAAAATATTTAATACATTTTAGAATAAGGCTGTGACCTAAATAAATGTGGAAAAAGTCAAGGGGGCTGAATACTTTCCAAAGGCACTGTATATTATGGAAGTGATGCTGCTTATGGAGTCATGCAAAGGTTAATTTGAAGCACGGTTGAAGTTAAGGCAGTTGTGATCCAACTGGATCAACCATCGTATAATCTGTGAAAGTGTAAAATAACGTTCATCATCAAACTGAAAGTGAATGGAAAGTCGCAATCTGGAAATAATGAATCCTTCACTTTGCCTGAGCTAAACAAACAAAATTGTGTTTGGATGCAAGTTCATTATTCAATAGAATTTTCTTGGTCTTTAAATTAAACAAACCATTCATTGATCAAGATCAGATCTTTCGAGGTGTAGTGTGAATATGTGGACGGGTTCAGATAGGGCTGATGGTGTAGCATCAGAATCGGGGCTAGTGTCCACAGTGGATCTGTAGGCCTCCAGAGCTGGTCCTGGAGCAGATTAGTGGCATTTGATCCATACTGTAGTTGAGCCCAGGGTTGGCCTGCAAGCTGACCTCGCAGCAGTGGAGGTTCATGTCGCCTCAGCTGTACACTATTCTGTCCATCAACCCACAACTCACTTCCCTTCGGGGGTGGAGCCATCAATCTCTGGGACAGGCCCGCCATCATCCATCATGGGTAGGGCAGAGAGAGTGGGGGCTAGCTGGGGGGGGATCTCACTAAATCACATGTGATAACTGCACTTCTGTAAATAAAGGGCTAAGTAATCACTGACAGCAGAGCACGTCAGCTCCATTCAGAGGGGCGGGAAACAGAATGGACGTGCGTTTACGTGCAAGTGAAGTATGCTGGTATGTGTGAGAGGAGAAAGAAATAGAGGGCGAGGGAGTGTTTAAGTATGAGTTTGAGAGAGACGGGTGGACATTGAAGGAACAAATTACCTGTTTTTGCGCTTGGGATATGCCTAGTATGGGAGAATGTGCCTGTGTGTATGAATGCTGACTGGAGCCATTCAAAATGGCACAACTTTACGTGTATCGATGCAGAGACATACACGGGAACATTTGGGTATGTTGACGAATGGCGTTATGACCATGAAATGGTGAATGATCACCTCAACTGCTACCGTCGACAAGTTAGACAGGGAAAACACAGCAGGTCGATGCACACAAATAAACAGACCGCCACCCAGTCACACAGCAATACTCCACATGTGACATACATGTTAAACACAAACAATGACACACTGGAGGAGGAAAACAAAGAGAGAGAATAAAAACTGATCTGACACATACGAACTGAAAGACTGAGACAAAAAAACTAAAGGCAGAGAGTAGCCAAGGACAAAGAGACTACTGGAAGAGAGCGTTACAAGGAGTAAATAAAAAATAAATAAAAAATTGAAAGCATAGTGTCAAACAAATCAGCAGAGGGGTCACCGGCACCAGACAGGTGCTATAAGCCATCTCCCACCCACCTCCCCTCCCTCGCAACAGGGGTATCTACATGGGCGCGAGATGGGGCGGGGGGGTGGAGACGGAAAAAAACACAGCACACACGGATGGAGGCTGAGCTACTAACCTAGCCTGCCGCCCTTACGGGACACCTGTGGAGGTTTGGAGGGTGCATCTTACAGGGGATAAAAGGAAAAACAAGATTCTTTTAACAGACAAATTCCTCCAGCATTGGCTGTTTGTCAAAATGCTAAAATCATTATAGCAGTATAGGGATATGAGGTAAAGGACATGTGCTGTCTGTCTGTCTATGGTCCAGTTTGGTCTGTCTGTCTATGGTCCTGTTATGTCTGTCTATCAGTGTATAGTCCTGTTCTGTCTGTCTATCGGTCTATAGTCCTGTTCTGTCTGTCTGTCTATGGTCCTGTTCTGTCTGTCCGTCTGTCTACGGTCCTGTTCTGTCTGTCTGTCTACGGTCCTGTTCTGTCTGTGATTCTGGTCCGTCTGTCTGTGGTTCTGGTCTGTCAGTTTGTCTATGGTTCTGGTCTCTCTTGTCTGTGGTTTTGGTTTGTCTGTGATTCTGGTCTGTCTGCATGTGTTTCTCTTCTGTCTGTCTGTGGTTTTGTTCTGTCTGTCTGTATTTGGTTCTGGTCTGCCTGCCTGTCTGTCTGTGGTTTTGGCCTGTCTGTCTGTCTCCCTGTCTGTCTGTGGGGATGGTGCACCTGCTGTACATCACATGACAGCCTTTGGTTCGATAAGGAGAGGAATGATTTGCCCGTTCCTCTTTATCTGTGCACCAGGAGGATGGGAAGAATGATACCTTAGCATAGTAGGAACGGAGCCTGTGTCCATCAATACGCCGGGGTAGCCTCTTAATCACTATAGCTACCTCACTAAACTGCAATAAACATCCCCACTGCAATAAACATTTACCATTAAACATTTCATCTCAAAAGAGCCTTGGTGCACTGCGGTGCAACTTATCTTCACTAAGTCTCAATTTGCATTCATTATTGAATTCTTTAAGGTAGCATTATTCTACTTGGCAAGGGGGATGTAAAAAATAAATCTGGATTAAAAATATATGTTAATATATGTAAGCCAATATTTGCCTTGCCTTCCATTAGAAATGCACAGCATTTGACTATATGATAGGATGGCAATAATGGTGCCAAGATAAACGATCATTCTGACCACAGCAATATAACATACATATTGGTAACGTCACAACATATACATCGTTTTACATTGAGGCTAATACGGCAGGATGTGGGTAAACTGTTGTGTCTTGCGGTGGTTCTCGACAGAGCTATGTGAGCTATGGAACAGGTGGAATTTTCGCATCGCATTCTCAGGCACCGCGGATAAATCTACCTGCAGCCTTTCAGATGGGCTAGCTAGAGCCTTCGACTGCGGTAATGCCTTAGCTCGGCTCGGTCGAGGGGCAGGGGGAACCGTTGCGCACAAAACTACAGCACTGACCTGGTCGCCGCCGAGCGGCTGGTCTTTTCTTGCCACTGCAGAAACGGACTTTGCTGAAGACCCCCAAGAAATGCCGCTCGCATATGGAACGTGGGTCTTTGCTGGGGCTGGGGCGCCGTTTAGTAGTGGAGACCCGGTCACTGTTTGACTCCCTCGCCTGGCGTTTCTGTCGGATCAAGGAGCTGGCGATTGCGGCCATCTCCCTCGCGGGCGAGCCGAACCGAAACCGAGCCCAGAATCGTTGGACAGATGTCGAGTTGTGTGCGGCTGTTTGGTGCAAAAGGAACCGGGTGGAGAAAATCGAATTTACGGTCCACGGGGGTTTACTCAAATGTCATTCCGATCCCCTTTAGAAAATACACCAAGTCCCGCGCATCATCGGGCATCCATACTGCATCCTGGGGAACGATACCAGCCTACAGTCACAAATTCCTTGCAGGGAAAGCGTCAAATGCCATTGACTCATAAAACATATGCCGCAAATTTACGCACGGATAAAAGCATGGCTACAAAATGTAGGCTATTCAAAAAAAAATGTCACAACAGTGGTAAATAAGTTTGTGTGTTGTCGGAGCGTGCGTGCGTGCACACAATTGAGTCTCAGGTATTCCAGTTGAATGGCGCCAAGTCTGACAAGATCGACTCTGTGCAATCCTCATGTGCACGGAAAGTCGGTAAGTGGCAAAATATCCAGCACCATAATGCATTCGAGACACCTTTAAACTCCACTGTAAACAATTTCATCAACAGCTGCGTTAATGCAACGCCTCGTAACTTTTCAACGTATTAAGCCAAATACAACGCCGAATCGAGAGGCGACGAGAGCTAGGCGACTGTCTGTTTGGCTGCCCCACTCGCTCTCGAGGACTACGGGCATTTGTGCCAGCGCGCCAGCACCTCTACCAGTAGCAGACACCGCGAGCACTGTCGGGGAAAGACACTGGTCTGCGAGAATGCAGCAGCAACATGGTGATTTGGGCTTTTACGATGAGAGAAAACAAATATGCGTTTTGTTATTATTATTGTCCGTAGGAAGGCTATAAAGATTTCCCCAAACGCGTTTATTTTTCTTATTGCCCACAAAACCATTGGTGTAGCCTAAAGGAGTATTTCCAATGCGTTCCGTATGGATGTGTGGCGTGTGCTATCGCCGACCAGGCAAGCGTGAATGGGCTCACCTTTCGATCTCTCTCACTCTACGCAATCATACGTGATTGAGGTTTGGATGAGGAATTCTCCGGGGCACAGAATAAATGAGAGGGGCACGGAGAGAGCGAGAGGAAGGAGGGGCAGCGGAGTAAGGGAGAGAGTGTGTGTCTGTACACGTGCGTGTTAGAGAGAGAATGTACGTGTATGCGTAAGGGAGAGACGGAGAGCGCGGATCTCCAAAATAACGGTATGCTGTGGTCCCTACACGCGGTCAACCCCAAACTGTCCACGGATTTGAGAAGCACGTCGGTGCCACATTTTTTTTTCATGGGACAAGAGTCTTTCTTCAGTTTGAAATGGAGCAGTGAAGAATGTTATATCATCTGGTGGTACAGGGACAACTTGGCCCAATGGTATTCAGACTATACCGTTCAAATTCCATTGGTTTATGAGTCCATTTCGCAAACATCAGTTTTATATTATATTGTTTTATACACTGCAGCATTCAAGTACATCCCTATTTAATTGGGTCTCACATTAGTTCGAAGTGTCTATGGACACGTGATGGCTAAAGAGTTTATGCAACATCACCGTATACGAATCCCAGCGCACAATGCAATGCATATACTGGTAGAAATAAAGCACATATTGATAAGGCAGCGACAACACAACAGGACTAAATTACAGACATATACACACACACGTGAATCACATGAAATACAGTGACTTTATGTGAATTCTAATTTGGTGAAAGTAATATTCTGTTCCATGCGTTACTACAGTGTCATTAAATTACAAGGGTGTCATGACACGTTATAACAAGTGTTATATCAAGTCTGCCAGTGTTAGTGTTCTGGCATTGGCAGGCCCTCTCAATGAAAGTGGCAACTCCTGACCTCTGTTGCATTAACTGATGAATGGTGGTGTGTGTGTGTGTTTTTTCTGGTGCTGTGTCCTATATCACGTGTGTGTCCACATGTAGGAGCACACACGCGACAGCGGCTTAGAGGGTGGGAGGGAGAATGACGTGAGTCATACAGTACATGGAAAACATCTTGCCTCCCTGCCACAGAGAGTTGGCATGAAACATTCAGGGGTAAACTTTGTCTGGGTTTGACATCTATTCTCTGAAAACGGAATCAATGATTGAGGAAGCTACTGTCTCGCTCCTTGTCAATCAAGGGGCCATTTGGGATCCATAGCTTATAAGTCTGGGGCGGTGAAAGGGGTTTGAGTGTGTGTGTGTGTGTGTGTGTGTGTGTGTGTGTGTGTGTGTGTGTGTGTCTTGTGAGTTAGTGCCAAAGTGTTCATGCACATTGTTAGGTGGGGGGGGTCCAAGCGCATATATGTCAAAACTGATATTTAATTACTACCAGAAAATATAATCAATAGCAAATCCCAAATTACATCATTTATCAGTTTTACTGTTTGTCGCCCTGAATGGCACCCTATTTCCCTAATAGTGCACTACTTTGAACCAGGGCCTATAGGGCTTTGGTCAAAAGTTGTTCACTATGTAGGGATTAGGATGCCATTTACTGTAGGATGTATTCACTGTCTGTCGCCCCACATAATTCTCTGATATACCGTTCCGTGGAGAAGGGGTTCATGGGTATTATGGAGAATTCTTGGAAAGGGGAAATGGCTCCCACATAATTAAATAATATATAATCTCTTACAGAATACAAATAGAATAGCTCTCTATGTTGGCTCTACTGTGGTGCCGAATAAAGACCAGGCCCAAAATGGGACGTATGTCATTGTCACAATAAGATTTATTGTGTCTTCTTGTGTGTGGTGCGATTTAGTAGTAGTAGTAGTTACAGTAAAACCCCTCATTTGTTTTCACATTGTGGATGTTATCATTGTATAACTCTATTCAATCTATATTATTGTGCTGAAATGTCAACATTAAACAGTCTCTATTACATGACCTATTCTTGTTTTCTCTATAGTATATACCCCTATAGGTAATATATTTACTGTGTAGCATTGACCTTCATTATTTTCTATCAATACCCTCAAATGTCTCCCATCAGAGTCAAGTGAGTGATATTTTTTTTCATTCCTTAAACATTTTATGTTTTTCTACTTCATCACTTGTCATAATATTGTAGACTAACTGGAGAGACGCTATCCGAAGCGGTGCAGCCAGCGGGTTTCTCCACGAATCGCGCTGACAGAAACAAACATCTTTCTGGTAAGAAGAGGGGCGGGGGCGTATGCCTTATGACTAACGTGACATGGTGTGATGAAAGAAACATACAGGAACTCAAATCCTTCTGTTCACCTGATTTAGAATTCCTCACAATCAAATGTAGACCGCATTATCTACCAAGAGAATTCTCTTCGATTATAATCACAGCCGTATATATCCACCCCCAAGCAGACACATCTATGGCTCTGAACAAACTTTATTTAACTCTCTGCAAACTGGAAAGGATTTATCCGGAGGCTGCATTCATTGTAGCTGGGGATTTTAACAAGGCTAATCTGAAAACAAGACTCCCTAAATTTTATCAGCATATCGATTGCGCAACCAGGGGTGGAAAGACCCTGGATCATTGTTACTCTAACTTCCACGACGCATATAAGGCCCTGCCCCGCCCCCCTTTCGGAAAAGCTGACCACGACTCCATTTTGTTGATCCCTGCCTACAGACAGAAACTAAAACAAGAAGCTCCCACGCTGAGGTCTGTCCAACGCTGGTCTGACCAAGCTGACTCCACACTCCAAGACTGCTTCCATCACGTGGACTGGGAGATGTTTCGTATTGCGTCAGACAACAACATTGACGAATACGCTGATTCGGTGTGCGAGTTCATTAGAACGTGCGTTGAAGATGTCGTTCCCATAGCAACGATTAAAACATTCCCTAACCAGAAACCGTGGATTGATGGCAGCATTCGTGTGAAACTGAAGGCGCGAACCACTGCTTTTAATCAGGGCAAGGTGTCTGGTAACATGACTGAATACAAACAGTGCAGCTATTCCCTCCGCAAGGCTATCAAACAAGCTAAGCGCCAGTACAGAGACAAAGTAGAATCTCAATTCAACGGCTCAGACACAAGAGGTATGTGGCAGGGTCTACAGTCAATCACGGACTACAGGAAGAAACCCAGCCCAGTCACGGACCAGGATGTCTTGCTCCCAGGCAGACTAAATAACTTTTTTGCCCGCTTTGAGGACAATACAGTGCCACTGACACGGCCTGCAACGAAAACATGCGGTCTCTCCTTCACTGCAGCCGAAGTGAGTAAGACATTTAAACGTGTTAACCCTCGCAAGGCTGCAGGCCCAGACGGCATCCCCAGCCGCGCCCTCAGAGCATGCGCAGACCAGCTGGCCGGTGTGTTTACGGACATATTCAATCAATCCCTATACCAGTCTGCTGTTCCCACATGCTTCAAGAGGGCCACCATTGTTCCTGTTCCCAAGAAAGCTAAGGTAACTGAGCTAAACGACTACCGCCCCGTAGCACTCACATCCGTTATCATGAAGTGCTTTGAGAGACTAGTCAAGGACCATATCACCTCCACCCTACCTGACACCCTAGACCCACTCCAATTTGCTTACCGCCCAAATAGGTCCACAGACGATGCAATCTCAACCACACTGCACACTGCCCTAACCCATCTGGACAAGAGGAATACCTATGTGAGAATGCTGTTCATCGACTACAGCTCGGCATTCAACACCATAGTACCCTCCAAGCTCGTCATCAAGCTCGAGACCCTGGGTCTCGACCCCGCCCTGTGCAACTGGGTACTGGACTTCCTGACGGGCCGCCCCCAGGTGGTGAGGGTAGGCAACAACATCTCCTCCCCGCTGATCCTCAACACTGGGGCCCCACAAGGGTGCGTTCTGAGCCCTCTCCTGTACTCCCTGTTCACCCACGACTGCGTGGCCACGCACGCCTCCAACTCAATCATCAAGTTTGCGGACGACACAACAGTGGTAGGCTTGATTACCAACAACGACGAGACGGCCTACAGGGAGGAGGTGAGGGCCCTCGGAGTGTGGTGTCAGGAAAATAACCTCACACTCAACGTCAACAAAACTAAGGAGATGATTGTGGACTTCAGGAACAGCAGAGGGAACACCCCCCCATCCACATCGATGGAACAGTAGTGGAGAGGGTAGCAAGTTTTAAGTTCCTCGGCATACACATCACAGACAAACTGAATTGGTCCACTCACACAGACAGCATCGTGAGGAAGGCGCAGCAGCGCCTCTAAAACCTCAGGAGGCTGAAGAAATTCGGCTTGTCACCAAAAGCACTCACAAACTTCTACAGATGCACAATCGAGAGCATCCTGGCGGGCTGTATCACCGCCTGGTATGGCAACTGCACCGCCCTCAACCGTAAGGCTCTCCAGAGGGTAGTGAGGTCTGCACAACGCATCACCGGGGGCAAACTACCTGCCCTCCAGGACACCTACACCACCCGATGCTACAGGAAGGCCATAAAGATCATCAAGGACATCAACCACCCGAGCCACTGCCTGTTCACCCCGCTGTCATCCAGAAGGCGAGGTCAGTACAGGTGCATCAAAGCTGGGACCGAGAGACTGAAAAACAGCTTCTATCTCAAGGCCATCAGACTGTTAAACAGCCACCACTAACATTGAGTGGCTACTGCCAACACACTGTCAACGACACTGACTCTACTCCAGCCACTTTAATAATGGGAATTGATGGGAAATGATGTAAATATATCACTAGCCACTTTAAACAATGCTACCTTATATAATGTTACTTACCCTACATTATTCATCTCATATGCATACGTAGATACTGTACTCTATATCATCGACTGCATCCTTATGTAATACATGTATCACTAGCCACTTTAACTATGCCACTTGGTTTACATACTCATCTCATATGTATATACTGTACTCGATATCATCTACTGTATCTTGCCTATGCTGCTCTGTACCATCGCTCATTCATATATCCTTATGTACATATTCTTTATCCCCTTACACTGTGTATAAGACAGTAGTTTTTTGGAATTGTTAGTTAGATTACTTGTTCGTTATTACTGCATTGTCGGAACTAGAAGCACAAGCATTTCGCTACACTCGCATTAACATCTGCTAACCATGTGTATGTGACAAATAAAATTTGATTTGATTTGATTTAGACAATAATCAACATATATCACAGCATGCGTATGTGTATGTAAACGTTAGTAAATACTTTTTGTGTAGTTGTCACTGTTCAAATCCCACTGGGCACAGACGTCAGTTCCAATGTCTAGTTTTGATTTATCATTTGGTTGAGTTGTCAAATAACATGAATTCAACATGAAATCAAATAAATCTATCACCATGTCATTGGATTTAGGTTAAAAGTTGGGTGAGAAAAAAAAAGAAATGCTCTTACGTTGATGACGATTAGTTTTCCACATTTATTCAACGACATCACAAAGGTTTTTAGTGTTGAAATTATGTGGAAACAACGTTCAAGCAGTTTTTGCCAAGTGGGATACAAATGATCCATTATTTGTTACTCAGCAAAATGAAGTCATTTGTGTCTCAACAAAGCTTAAAGGTCCAATGCAGCTGTTTTTAACCTCAATATCAAATCATTTCTGGGTAACAATTAAGTATCTTACTGTGAACTTTTGACTGCACTGGGCCTTTAAATCAGCATTCAGTCTGTGGTAGAATGATTCTCGTTTCACTAGACAGGAAACTCATAATATCACTAACAAAATTAGAATTGTAATAGATTCCTTCAAATTCTGAAAATATTTAAACATTTCACAACAATGTGGCCAAAGTGATCTTGTTCACCAGCTGTGAGCCTGTCAACCCCGCGGTACAGTGCCACAGCAGGCCACGGCGTTCCAAGAAGAGCACTACAGATTTCCTTATATCTACCGCCATCTTGTGGACATTCTGTCTTTGTCATGCGTCAAGTATTTTAGTGCTCAATTTCAGTTGTCTTGTCATTAGAGCATACTGCATTTGTTTTTTCTTGTACATAAAACTATTTACTGTACTGGAAATGTGACCATGTGACACAAAGGGAAGTGTGATACTGAACTTTTTCATGATATAATAAGAAGTGCATATTAGATTGTGTTACGTTGTGTACTCTATTGGCACTCTTGTAAACTATTGGAATACATAGTTGCAATCCTCTCCCCCATTCCATAAACAGAATGCAGCATGATGGAATGTCAGTTTTAGTGCCCTCGGGAAATAAAGTATACATTTCATGGCCAGATCTAAATTTTTTAACTAGGTAAGTCAGTTAAGGAGAAATTGAAATGTTCAATGATGACCTAGGAAAAGTCTAACTGCCTTGTTCTGGGGCCTTGTTCAGGGGCAGAACCACATATTTTTAAAATTTTGATTCGATCTTGCAACCTTTCGGTTACTAGTCCAATGCTCTAACCACTAGGCTACCTGCCACCTATTATGTAAAAGGTCAGAGTAAATACAGGTAACTGCCAAAATAAAGGGCATACTTGAGTAAATAAGGGATACAAAGTAAGCAATTAACTTCTCATCATACTCAGGGTCGTGTATAAAAATGCCCAGTTGGCCATTATTTTGTCTAACATCGCTAGAAAAAGAGATCTCAGTGACTTTGAAAGAGAGGGTCTCAAAGGAGCATAAGGAGGGTGTTTAAAGGGTGTGTGTGTGTGTGTGTGTGTGTGCGCGCGCGCGTCTCAGTCACCAGATCTCAACCCAATTGAACACTTATGGCAGATTCTGGAGCAGAGCCTGAGACAACATTTTCCACCACCATCAACAAAACACCAAATTATGGAATTTCTTGTAGGATAATGGTGTCGCATCCCTCCAATAGAGCTCCAGACACTTGTAGAATCAATGCCAAGGTGCATTGGAGCTGATCTGGCAGCTCACGGTGGCCCAATGCCCTATTAAGCTACTTTATGTTGGTGTTTCCTTAATTATAGCAGTTACCCATAGATGCCTTGCCTTTATTAAAAATACTCAACATTTTGCTTATAGACATTGATACTTGTGTACTTGTCAAGAGGTTGTCCATGCTCTCATAAAGTAAAGGAAATACAATGACAAAGACATCTCAAGACACATCTCAATCTCAATAAAGTAGAAATAGAGCATGCACACACACACACACACGCTTTTGGATATTCCAAGTATGCATGGGATGAGGTCAACTTCTGACATAAAGCAGGCCATGATGGGGTCAAATCTCTGGCAACCTACATAATCGTTGCTATCATCTTTTACTATCGATTCTGTTCCCGAATACCCTGCTGAAATTCTAATGAGGAATTGGTGTTACCATTGCTTATGGAGATGGTAATAATGGCAGTCAATAGACACATTGTTGCTCGGCGGGAAAGTGAAAGGTTTCAAATCCCTCATCCGGCTTGTTTAGTTTGATTATCAAAAGGATGCCTACATTTTGTCCTCCAGTATTTGCCGTCTTACTTTTCCACCAATGAAAATGTGCTTCCAGCCCATTTATAAGTGTTATATGATTTATAATATGCTGGGACATGAAATTGTGGTAAAGGACAATGAGGAGAGGGAAATGGGGGAGGATCAATGTGAATAATGCTCTATACTGCCTTTCTCTGTACTCCCTGATAATGTACATAAAATAAAATAAATTTGATCACAAATAATTAAAGATGGGAAGTTAAATGAAACCCAGCTACTACTCTGCTTTCATTTTCACATGAAAATGACATCAAATATAAATATAAAGTCATTTAGCTATTAGGTTTTGAAGTGCGTATATTATCAACAGGCATATCCACCTTTAAAACCAGTACAATACTGTTCACAAAAATTATTCTGTAAGGGATGATGTCGCAAAGAACCTGGGGACAGATTTACAAAAACTTTGCATCTGTGTGCATGTATCAACCTGTTATTTACAGAGGGGAACAGATCACAGAATGCACCTTTAGTTACACTTTACAATAAAATATGATCGGTTTACACTTAGTGCCACTCTTTGTATTTTAGTCCCTCTCGGAATGAATGAATGAATGACAAAAAAAATGGTGTCAAATTGCCAGTTGGCAACCCATCCCTTACGGGTTTAAATGACACATAAACAAACATTACAATGATTCAGAGTGATAATTCTTCTGGTGTTCTGTGCAGTGTGCACCACATAAATATAGAAATATAAATCAACACATAATAGTAAATAAGGTTTTGAAAGCAATAATAAAAACCCTAGAGCAGTAAAAAATAAAAAATATTTAAAAAACACAAAAAATAAAAATAAAAAAAACACACAAAATAAACACACAAAAAAAAACACACAAAAAAACACACAAAATAAACACACAAAAAAACCACACAAAATAAACACACAAAAAAACACACAAAAAAAACACACAAAATATACAAACAAAAAAAAACACAAAAAAAAACACAATAAAAACACACAAAATAAACACACACAAAAAACACACAAAAAAACCACAAAAAAACCACAAAAAATATACACAAAAAAAAAACACACAAAATAAACACACACAAAAAAACACACAAAATAAACACGGATTAAACATTTAAAAGAAAAGATAAATATTTGTATACTTTAATTATAGGTCACCGCTTTTCTTTTATTCCAGGCTTTCACTAAGAATTCAGAAAACATTTCAGTTTCTCCTCATCGCTCAGCCACATAATACCAGGGTATATCTGGTGGGCTTTCTGGAATAAGGGAAAGCGCATATCGTATTAGAAAGTTCAATAGAGGATACCATTTATTTAATTCGCTAT
The DNA here is from genome assembly GCF_002021735.2 of Oncorhynchus kisutch. NCBI lineage: Eukaryota > Metazoa > Chordata > Actinopteri > Salmoniformes > Salmonidae > Oncorhynchus > Oncorhynchus kisutch. Next base: position 7,317,544 of record NC_034203.2, read on the forward strand.
CTCTTCAAAGTCACAAATGTTACATAGTCTTTCCTCTTCCATTTCACCACGATACTGACCTGTTTCAATACGTTGATCTTACCTGTGCATATAGCGATATCTTGCTTTTAGGTAGGTTGGAAAAAATATATGGTACAGGTGTCTTATTTTTTTTAAGCCCATAACCATGTGTGTGAGGTGTATACTTTTGTTTCAAAGTAGATTTGTTTAAGACTACCAATAACATTCTGGATGACCCTGATTTACCCTACTGCAGTAAAAAGTTAATTAAACAAAAAGGTTCTCAATTTGGGTTTATGATTAATCTCCTTCACCCATTTATTTTCATATTGCAGGAGAATAACATGTTTTCACCTCACGTGAATTGCAGGTTCACGTGTGAAATTTGCTGTTTCACATGTTAAAAACGTTCACATGTAAGGGGCCTCCTGAGTGGCACAGGAGTCTAAGTAGAGGTGTCACTACAGACCCGGGTGTTGTCCCATTGCGCTCTAGCGACTCCTTGTTGCGGACTGGGCGCATTGGTGCATCTGGTTAAGCGAGCAGTGTGTCAAGAAGCAGTGCGGCTTGGCGGGGTCGTGTTTCAGAGGACACATGGCTCTCTCCTGAGTCCGTACGGGAGTTTCAGTGATGGGACAAGACTGTAACTACCAATTGGATATCACAAAAAGAGGTCAAAAGTACCAAAGGAAAAAATAAATATATATAATTTATAATATATATATATAATTTCACATGAAAATTGGATATGCTGTTTTGCATGTGAAAAAAACATGAACATGTTAAAATCTCACTTTCACATGTGGAATTGCAAGTTCATATATGAAAAACAATCATGTGAAAATCTAATTTGCAGTTTCTAAATCTAATTTATTTATTTAACCTCTTTGTTAAAAGATGGTGTCAACATATTACAGAAGCAATGTCTCCACCGGTGGAATTAGGGTGACCACATCTAAAAAGCCCAAATGTGGGACGGGAACAATTTTGCGGGACGTTCACAGAACAGAATATATTTTGGGGGGGGGGGGGGGCAGGTTAATGGATCAATCTCAAATGGTAACATAGTTCTACTGTATGAAGGTCACTTCCTGTTAAACGGGTAATCCTTAGTTGCTACATCAATTTTTGGATTGATAAATTAATGATACTGTATGTAACCATTGATTCTTGAAGAATATAACGTTAAATGCCTCATGAGCTTATTTAAACTGTTGTACCCAATCAAAACCAAAAATATCAGTTTGTTTTACTCCAATGTTTGTAAACAAAGTAAATGTAAACAATCATTGCTTAGCCTAAAAACATGGTTATGGGCTCTATTCAATCCGTAGAGCTGAAGATCCGCAATACTTCAGTGGTACGGATTGAATTTAGCCCTAAAACTATCATTTTGACATCATGGATGGTCAGTCCTTGCATCGATGCCGTAGTCTATAGATTTGAGAGTGGTTGCATTTCTCCAGCCCCCAGCTTTTAACTTAAACTGTGGCGGGGAGTGATAGTGTTATTACATGGTGAAATTGTTTATCTGACTCATGAAAATAAAATAAAAACACGTGATGTTTTTTTTTCCGTAAGGGTCCCTAAATATGGTTTTCGTACAAATGCTCACAGTCAGACTGTTGGAAAAGGTCAGACATTTTGATTGCTTAGGCTCCCCCTATGGATAGATCCAATTGAAAAACTTTGCTGGCTATTCTGGCAATTGGTATCGCCAACAATCTATCACCATGCACACCTTCCATCTCACCTCACATGGTTCCCAGTCCATGTCCCCAGTTATTGCCAATATAGGCACAAGCTTGTGGACCTAAAAGAATAACGCACTGCTCTGTTATCGACAGGACACATGCATGTGTCTGATACAGTTTGGCATAACCGATACGCATCATACAGATTGTACCTTGTATCTATTGAATGAACTAGCCTGGTCCCAGATCTGTCTGCTATCATGTCGACTCCTTGTCATTGCCAAATGACAATGAGTGGAAAGGAGTGGCATGACCGCACAAACGGAGTTGTGCCGAGGCTAGGAATGAACCCCCGCCTAACATTCTCAAAAAGAAGTCATGAAACAAATGACAGAACAATGTTCTCATAAGTGGGAACAAAGCTAACCCCAAGAATAATCTGCATTGCATAGTCAGAAACCTGCAATAGTAGGCTTGTTTTAGAAAATCTAGTTTAGTCTGCAAAATCTCAGTCATCCACCATTGTTTAATAAAAATAGGCTTAGCTAAACTCAGCAAAAAAATAAATGTCCTTTTTCAGGACCCTGTCTTTCAAAGATAATTCGTAAAAATCCAAATAACTTCACAGATCTTCATTGTAAAGGGTTGAAACACTGTTTCCCATGTTTGTTCAATGAACCATAAACAATTAGTGAACATGCATGAGCGTTACACTGAGGCCTGTACTCTGGAGCAGGATTGATTTGGAGGTGGAGGGTCCATCATGGTCTGGGGCGGTGTGTCACAGCATCATCGGACTGAGCTTATTGTCATTGCCGTCAATCTCAACGCTGTGCATTACAGGGAAGACATCCTCTTCCCTCATGTGGTACCCTTCCTGCAGGCTCATCCTGACATGACCCACCAGCATGACAATGCTAACAGCCATACTGCTCGTTCTGTGCATGATTTCCTGCAAGACAGGAATGTCAGTGTTCTGCCATGGCCAGCGAAGAGCTCGGGTCTCAATCCCATTGAGCACGTCTGGGACCTGTTGGATCGGAGGGTGAGGGCTAGGGCCATTCCCCCCAGAAATGTCCGGGAACTTGCAGGTGCCTTGGTGGAAGAGTGGGGTAAGATCTCGCAGCAAGAACTGGCAAATCTGGTGCACTGCAGTACTTAATGCAGCTGGTGGCCACACCAGATACTGACTGTTACTTTGATTTTGACCCCCTCCTCCCCCTTTGTTCAGGGACACATTATTCAATTTCTGTTAGTCCCATGTCTGTGGAACTTGTTCAGTTTATATATCAGTTGTTGAATCTTGTTATATTCATACAAATATTTACACATGTTAAGTTTGCTGAAAATAAACGCAGTTGACAGTGAGAGGACGTTTCTTTTTTTGCTGAGTTTAGTTTATTCGCTTTTCTAAGTTGCTTCGGTAAGATTTACAAGTTGCTGCAGATACCATTTCCTGTCATGTGGAAGAATGGAAAATGTTCACTGTGAAACTTAAAACAAAGTAAGAATATGGAAGTGTAACTTCAAGACATCTGTATACGGCACCGTTTCACCAATAAGCTTTAGTATAACAGGGATGACTTTAGTACCTATACTGATATCTATAGGGGCATATCTGTCTCAAATCAATTATATTACAATCAAAATGAAATGCTGAATTCGCTTTGAAGGAGATTGTTATAGTTCCCTTCACTTCCACTTCTTAAAGGGTATCTTCACTATTTAAGCCGTTAAGTCCTTTTTACCACTCATCTGTGATGTCTTAAATTGACACTAGAATACTATAACAAAATAGTCATAATCATATGATGTTTTAGCCATGATTTGACTCTTGTTGTATAAGTATAATTACAAGTCTAATCAGTTCACTTGAACTTCTTCAGAATTGCTGTATAGGATAGTCAGTGACTGTGCTTCTCTATCCAGGAGATCCCAGTGTGGATGCTGCTTTTGGTCCAACTACCCCCCCAGGAATCAACTGTGCTTAATGGAGTTTCTAATTGTCTCTGCCCTGAATCTGAGAAGCGCTAGAACTGAAACGACTTGAGGTCCTATGTGATGAGATGAGATGGAAGTGTGATGGAATGGTGTTACCTTTGTTTCAATTTAACAGAAACTGAATTTGATCAGATCAGGATGAGGAATATTAATAGTGTTTAGTGTCATTGATGAAGGAAGTGAGTTGGATCGTTGCAGAGAGCAGCGTTGCAGTGTGTTGTAGGACGAGGGGACTGCAGGACTTGCCAGGGGTCTTCAAGCCTAACTGGGTGAACTGATGCTGGCATCTTTCACTAACAAAGACTATGAATATGTATGCTGTCCATGGTGCTGAAACATAAATATTGAGTGAAATGGTAAAAGCAGGGGAATCTACTTCCAGCATAACTGAGTTCAAGACTGCCACTATGTATGCTGTCCATGGTGTTGAAACGCAAGCATACATAGAAAGATATGACTCGTTGTCTATGGTGCTTAAACCTAAACTATTGAAAGCTCTGGGTTGCAGTCTGGGGTTACGAAATTACATTCCAGGCCGTGTAAGTTTAAGACATGTACCAGTTTTGTCTCCTATTGGCTGTCCTGGTGGCCTGTTTAATATGCAGTGCTGTAAATGACTCATTCCTAAAATAGCATTTCCTAATAGCTCTATAAATGACATAAAGCCGATGAACAAGACTACATGTCTGAGGTGTGTCAGTTTGTATGAGGACTTGGAACACAAATACTTGGGTCTTTCTACAGTAGTGTTGGGATGACGAGTCTCGCGCACTGCCGTCACTGCGCCGCGCATCGGCGGGCGAGAGGCAAAACTCGGGACAGAAGCAAGTGCAAGGGGAGCCTGTTATACCGCAGACTCGGAAGATGTTACTCACACACTCGGGTGGCCAATGAAATCGTTTCCCCCCTCTTTGTCATCATCGCCCAAGAGAAAGCATGCAAGGGTAGAGGCTATGTCTCACCGGCGGTAATTGTGGTCGACTTCGATCGTTCTCCACAGAAACACTGCAGCATATGCGCTCCTTTCTGAAGGAATGGCCTCAGAATCCTCATTGATTTGGGTTGGTGGGAGCCTTCCTCAATCCAAGCAATCCGGAGACACTATCACAACACTGGGCGAGGTAGCATAGCGTATAGCCACCTCGACTTAGAGTAGCCGCTCTCTCGGTTCACAAGCTTCAAAACGCCGGAAGGGCACAGTCTCCGGGACAAATTACGCAAAAATGAGGCATCATGAGTGTTTTTTCCCCCTCTTCTATTCTCGTCCACCGACGGTCATTCAGAACACTCTGTCTTCCAGGGCTAGGCTACGCAAGGACGTTAGAATGTTCTCCTAATTTGTACAGCTCGTCTCCGCGTCTTCACTGGCGGACGTAATATCAGGGAGGGGGAGAGAGAGAGAGAAAGAGAGAGAGTCCTAGTGCAAGCAGTGTGCACGCAAAAGTTAAACTGCAGGGGTAAGTGGCGGGACGGTCATGAATGAGGTAATGCGGTACCGTGCTGTTTGTCCAGCCGAGACAAAGCGAGAGACGCGGCACAGCTGTTGGGATTAAAACGCCAATGTTCCGCGATCCACAGGAAACCGGAGGACAACGTATAGCCTACGTCAGATGCAGCCGACAGTTTAAAGACAAAAGATGAGCAAATGCACGGTCATGATGAAAGAGTAGCGTAAAGAAACTTTTAGCCAATAGTCTACCATGCAGATGTCAAGTCTATTACTGAGGTTGACTCACTCTGAGTTCCACATCAACTATTAGCCTACTGTGCATAGACATATCAGTGGTCACTGTCTGGTGATGACGTAGGCAACCTAGACATCTGAGTAGTATGACTATATTTGGCCAGGACATATTTTTTTAATCATTTCTTGCAGTACCAATAGGTACCAGTACCAAGTCTGTTGAGCTCCCCAATCTTAGGTGAAATAAAAACAGACATGAAAGTTCCTGTGACTTGTGAATATCTTAATGATAAGTGATATAATAATATAATTTGATTAATATCAAATATCATTGTCTCTTGACGCATAATTGAAGTTTTTGAAAATAAAGAGGAATGATTATTGTAATTTTCTACAACACTTATCTCTATAGAGCATCTTGAGTTGTTCTATTATTACATTGAAAGATAATGATATAATTAGTCATTTAGTTTATTTTTAAACATCTTTCTCAAAAAAACACACATTAAAAGACTAGAATGTGTGTGCCTTAAGCCACACCCCTACAAATATAATGAGGCAAAGAGATTCCACCCCTCTCCAGCATGGCCACATAGTGAGTAGTCCCTCTGCAAACATTTGAGAAAGTGAATAAGCAAGTTGGTAAATCTTCAAGTATTTTTAAGAAGTGTCAATACCGAACATCTAATATTTCAAGAAATATGTAAAGTATGCTTTTTGGACTAAAATATATGTTTGCTGGTATGTACTATACATTTGTCCAAATGAAATCTACCCAGCCATATGTTAGCTATGGGGATTAATTACAGTAAAAAAATAAGTATAATTAGTCCAATCCGAAACTGTCACAATCTAAACAATTGACACCATAGAGATATAAAGAGGCCTCATCTTTGTATCTGTGCCATTATGGTCAGTTGTACATAGCGCTCTCAGAAACACGTGGCATTTTCCATTGTCAATGGACCATTCTAACTAGAGGTCGACCGACTATGATTTTTCAACGCCGATACCGATTATTGGAGGACCCCCCAAAAAAAAGCCGATACCGATTAAATCGGCCAACCTGTAATTCTAACTATTGGGATGATGGTGTTTTTTTTAAAATCTATTATGATGAGGCTTTTTTTTTTTTTTTTACCTTTATTTAACTAGGCAATAATGATGTTGAATTACACCATTGCTTTTGGTGCTTTGCACAGGGGACCCCCTGATATGCCAAAACTTGTGACTGAGTTTCCGGTAATGAATAATAAAGAAGATCAGCATTACACAGTCAATGCTCATCCCCTTAGGCTACATACCATTGAAAAACGAGAAGTGGGGATATTAGTTGAGAGCATTAACCATTTTGATCAATTGTGTACATTTTTAGATCTGTGTTGAAATGTACTGTATCTATAGCAGGACAGCAATGATCAAATGCTCAAATACATTTACAGAACTTCTGATCATTTTCTTGCCTTAGTACCTGACTTGCATATCTTTTGGTCAGACCATCTTTTGGTAAAATAGAAATACAAATGTCATCAGTAATATAAATGTACTGTTAAGTGTTTTGTTCACAGAATATTAAGTCCTAAATCATCATCTCCAACATTGTAACCTTCCATTATAGAGGTTTTCTTTGGTGTGGATTTATGCCTATACATTCATATCAGTTGTGTTCTTCCATTGCATTTACCTTTCCTTATTGCTATTGTGTTTCTGTGCGCCAATGGAACGTCAACAAAACTATGAGCAAACCAACCTTTGTATTGAATACATGGAATTGGATTGTGATGATACCGATGAATGAATCCTTCACACAATGTGCTTATTTTAATAATATTTTATTTGAAGTGTATGAAATTGTATGGTGGAATATGCATAAAAGGAGAGTCATTTCCCATAATTCTGCAACTTTGGATAGTTGTACTTCCAGTTTGGATTTTCATAATTTAGTGACTGCAAAGAAAATGTATTGATCTACTGGGATTTTTAAAAGAAAGACTACCTGCTTGCATTAATCTTTTTGCCTACAGTTATGTTCTTTTGATTAATGTATTTCCAATTTTCATAGTATAATATAGCTTTGATTAATGTGTTTGTGTTTTGAGAAGGCAACTACTGTTTTGAAAAAGTCCAGAGTTCTGTGTCTTTTGGACTCGGTTTCAAAATCGCCAACATTTTTCCAGAAAAAATGCTTGTACGCGATTGAGAAAAACTGTACTGTCACCGTTTCAGCACAGAGCCTTTTCATTTCTGGTAAAACCATAGAGTACTTTCTCACAGCATGGGAAGAGTTTTGTTTCCCTTAACCCTTGGAAACTAACAGCCAAAAGAATGAGGTAACTAAAAATGACCCCAAAACCAGTTGATTGGATTATGACCCTATGACCCACAGCCAAAACAAAACAGTGCTAACATCACATCATTTTGTTAACAGGCAAATGTTTCCAAACATTAATTCATTTGATTATTTACATTTCTCTACACAGTGCTCACATTAAAAAGTCATGATAAAGCAACATAAGGACGCTGTAGTGTCTATTACTGCTCAGCGTTGCTTAACACGATATAATCACAATACATCCCATTTTACAGTAGAGGGCGCTGTATGATTACATTTCCATGGAGAGTGAGCTGAGAAGAGAATAGGAGATTTGAACAGGGAGGGGGAGGTAGACAAGGATGAGGGGAAAGGGAGAGGTAGAGAAAGCAACACAGTTCAAGACATCCACAAAATTCAATCAAGGTTCCCTGCCAAGATATATGCCATCATTCATTGGTCGGTGCGGAAAGTCAATATTATTTTGTCAGTGGTTATGGTCGATGTGTTCAGAGGGTCCCTGGTTCGAGCCCAGGTTGGACTAAGGAGAGGGACGGAAGCAAAACTGTTACACTAACAAGCTGGATCAAGAACATGTGTACTACACAGTAATGGTATCCAAGCTCAGAGACACATTGAGAACAGGGACTGGTAGAACTGTAGTCATGCTTATGAGTTTGGTGTGAATTTGCTGTTTGGATTGCCCTGAAGCAGACACAAACCAAACGTGGGCTTTGATTGATTTAGGACTTTGTATAAGAGGGTTTAGGGATGAGTGGGGTCTTGGCTGGGGGATAGAGAGACAATAGAGAGAATAAGAGAGCAGAAGGAGGGAGAGTGGGAAGGTGTCATCGAAGGGAGGAGTGGGTTAAGGCAAAAGGAAGAGGGAAAGAGAGAGCAGGAGACAATGATGGAGGGAAAGAGGGAGCAGGGTGGGAGGTAGAGAGAAAGAGACAAGATGATGTACACTGATTATGCGGGATGGGGTCGATCCAGTTGATTTTATAGTCCTATTTCTGGAATTCACTTCATAATGAAAGTGTGTGGTACTGTAGCAATAGATAATTGTACGTACTTACTTCAAGTGATTTGACACATTGAATGATGAAACACAATTGATTACATGCCAAATGACGTGCAGAGGTGCTCGTTTTAATGAAGCTGAAATAAACCAGAGTAATTACAAGGTAATTATAAGTCAGTTTCCCATTTTAAGAAGTAATATGTTTCAAGAACCTAGACAGCAACAGTTCTTGCTGGGGAAGTTTAGCATTTTTGTCTGCATTGAAAAGTCTTTAAAAATATTTTTTTTACTGACCAAACACACACACCCCCTGGCTCTGCCATGGCATACAGATATTACAACATTAACAACATGTCACGACTTCCGAAGTCTGTCCCTCTCCTTGTTCGGACGGCGTTTGGCGGTCGACGTCACCGGCCTTCTAGCCATCGCCAATCCACTTTTCATTTTCCATTTGTTTTGTCTTTGTTTTACACACCTGGTTTCAATTCCCCAATTACGTGTTCATTATTTAACCCTGTTTTCCCCATGGTTTTTGTGCGTGATTGTTTTATGTATGTTCGGTCCGTTATTGTGGGCTCTGTATTACGACATGTTATTGGAATATTTGAGTAAAGTTACTTGTGTTACTCATCTCTGCTGTCCTGCGCCTGACTCCTCTGCACCAGCTACACCCAGACCATTACACAACATAACGTTTTTGTCATAAACATCAACATTTTGTCGTTATAAAAATAAACTGTTACCGTGTTCCAACACATATGCTTTCTGTTTCATAGTTGTAACAAAGGCACTCATGAATAAAATTGATACTTGAATTTTGGTGTTTTTTGTTTTTACATATAGCCTACAGTAACATAAACTAATGAAAAGGCTATTGTGTTATTTGAAATAAAAGAAACATTATTTGAATATTACCCAAGTCCTTCATAAACACAACCAAATTATTATTTTTGCAATAGCATACATGACATTTATTAATTACACTGTAAGAATGTAGCAATCAGAATGACTGCTCTTTAACTTGAAAGGGCGTCCCCCGAGGCCCAGCGCTTCTGAAGGGGCGTCCCTCGAGGCCCAGCGGTTCGAGTGTTAAGGGCATGTCTCAGGCTGGACATATTGGCAGTCAGAATCTTTAGTCTCCACCGAGTGTTGTTAACACCTCACGGTTCCCTTTATCCAATAGTCGGTGGAGAAACAGCGTCGTCCGGGTTTGGCCGGGGTAGGCTGTCATTGTAAATAAGAATTTGTTCTTAACTGACTTGCCTATTTAAATAAAGGTTCTATTTTTTTTAAATAAATAAAAAATACATAAACAATGGAGCAATACAACCTTAGATGTTGAGTTAAGATACAGTAAAACACTTGTACTAATGAATAAGGTCATTATTAATAAGTTATAATTCTTCAAATATCAATATATCATTATCTGAACATTGAACATTGAACACAAGGAAGTCTCGCAGATTTTGCCCTTAGATGGAAATGGCAAAGGCAAGTGACAAAAAGATAACTATGAGAAGATAACATAGACCCTAAACAGTGTGCAGATAGAAGGGTTGTACACCAATGATGTTGTGTTTTTACAGTATAAACTGTACAAGACTATTCTCTGCTAATCCATATGGGAAGGATTCATACACATTTTTATTTATGTCAGTCTTCATATTTGTCAATCTTATATGATTATTATAGCCTACTTCATATAAGAAAACACACAAAACATGTTTAATTCTTATACAATTCTTGGGTTTATCACATTTACAGTAGGTATATACAACATATAAGTTTAAAAAAAAATATATATATATATATATATATATATATATTGTACTATGCCTGTGTATAATTGTGGCCTACGTCTTATAAGACATACCACATACAGTTGAAGTCGGAAGTTTACATACACCTCAGCCAAAGACATTTAATCTCCGTTTTTCACAATTCCTAACATTTAATCATAGTAAAAATTCCCTGTCTTAGGTCAGTTAGGATCACCACTTTATTATTTCGGCTTTTATTTCTTTCATCACATTTCCAGTGGATCAGAAGTTGACATACACTCAATTAGTATTTGGTAGCATTGCTTTTAAATTGTTTAACTTGGGTCAAATGTTTCGAGTAGCCTTCCACAAGCTTTCCACAATAAGTTGGGTGAATTTTGGCCCATTCCTCCTGACAGAGCTGGTGTAACTGAGTCCGGTTTGTAGGCATCCTTGCTCGCACAAGCTTTTTCAGTTCTGCCCACAAATGTTCTATGGGATTGAGGTCAGTGCTTTGTGATGGCCACTCCAATACCTTGACTTTGTTGTCCTTAAGCCATTTTGCCACAACATTGGAAGTATGCTTGGGGTCATTGTCCATTTGGAAGACCCATTTGTGACCAAGCTTTAACCTCCTGACTGATGTCTTGAGATGTTGCTTCAATATATCCACATAATTTTCCCTCATCATGATGCAATCTATTCTGTGAAGTGCACCAGTCCCTCCTGCAGCAAAGCACCCCCACAACATCATGCTGCCACCCCCGTGCTTCACGGTTGGGATGGTGTTCTTCGGCTTGCAAGTCTCCCCCTTTTTCCTCCAAACATAATGATGGTCATTATGGCCAAACAGTTATAATTTTGTTTCATCTGACCAGAGGATATTTCTCCAAAAAGTACGATCTTTATCCCCATGTGCAGTTGCAAAACGTAGTCTGGCTTTTTTATGGCAGTTTTGGAGCAGTGGCTTCTTCCTTGCTGAGCGGCCTTTCAGGTTATGTCAATATAGGACTCGTTTTAATGTAGATATAGATACTTTTGTACCTGTTTCCTCCAGCATCTTCACAAGGTCCTTTGCTGTTGTTCTAGGATTGATTTTCACTTTTAGCACCAAAGTACATTCATCTCCAGGAGACAGAACGCGTCTCCTTCCTGAGCGGTATGACAGCTGTGTGGCCCCTGGTGTTTATACTTGCGTACTATTGTTTGTACAGATGAACGTGGTACCTTCAGGCGTTTGGAAATCGCTCCCAAGGATGAACCAGACCTACAATTTTTTTTCTGAGGTCTTGGCTGATTTCTTTTGATTTTCCCAAGCAAAGAAATCAAAGAGGCACTGAGTTTGAAGGTAGGCCTTGAAATACATCCACAGGTACACCTCCATTTGACTCAAGTGATGTCAATTAGCCTATACGAAGCTTCTAAAGCCATGTCATCATTTTCAGGAATCTTCCAAGCTGTTTAAAGGCACAGTCAGTGTATATAAACTTCTGACCCACTAGAATTGTAATACAGTGAATTATAAGTGAAATAATCTGTCTGTAAACAATTGTTGGAAAAATTACTTGTGTCATGCACAAAGTAGATGTCCTAACCGTCTTGCCAAAACTATAGTTTGTTATTAACAAGAAATTTGTAGATGTAACGGCAGATTTCCTCCTCTTCGTCTGAAGAGGAGTAAGGATCGGACCAAGATGCGGCGTGGTAAGTGTTCATGACGATTTTAATAAGAAAAGCACTGAACACTATGAAATACAAAAAACAATAAACGAATATGTGAAATAACCAAACCGAAATAGTACCGTGTGGCGACGAACACTCACACGGAAACAAACACCCACAAACCAACAGTGAAACCCAGGCTACCTAAATATGGTTTTCAATCAGGGACAACGATAAACAGCTGCCTCTGATTGAGAACCATATCAGGCCAAACACAGAAATAGAAAAATCATAGAAACACAAACATAGACTGCCCACCCCAACTCACGCCCTGACCATACTAAATAAAGACAAAACATAGGAAATAAAGGTCAGAACGTGACAGTAGAGTGGTTGAAAAACAAGTTTTAAGACTCCAACCTAAGTGTATGTAAACTTCCGGCTTCAACTGTATGTTACTTAAAATGTTTCAGGAGCACCAATATAAGAATCCTTATATGATTCATATAGATTATTTTCAATATGGGAATATACCAATGCTTGCTGCTTGCCTCTTTCCATTTCCTACCAAATTATGCAATTAAGAATACATTTAAAAGGGAAATATCGCAATGTTGACCCTTTGATGTATAGGCCTATGCATTGATAAGTATCAGTATATATTCTATTTGAGTCAACTCATTATTGGCTGCGATACTGGTGTTGCCAGAAGCTTGGCCCGACCCCTCTCTCCTTTCACGTAATTATGTCAACAGAAGCGAGGTTAAAATGTTCACCTTGTAAGGTGATAGGAGCTTAAAACAAGACAGTAACAGGAACTGTAAAGCTGAACGCCCAAAGGTGAAAGTGAAATCTTATTATACGCCATAATAATTATCAGTAAATAATATACAGTGATCCTAAACATCAGTTGAGATCCCTCATAACAATAATCAAATGTGTCAATATGCGTTTACATGGATGTAGAATAAATGATAACAATTTCTGGAACATTCCATGTCATAGTGCTGCAGCTTCTTAACAACAGCAAGGTCACTATTGTTCAGGGAGGGACTGGGAACAGAAATCGTCCTGGGAATTTTATATCTAACACACCAGGCCATTTTTTTCTTCGAGGCCCCCCCCCACACCGGCTCACTTTTTGATTTGAGGACCAAATTATTAGCCAAATAATGATCCACTAAAAACCCCAATTTATACAGGCCCATTAGGCTAAAAATGGACAGTCCCTCTGCTATTGTTCGATTACACACTGCTGCATGCATAATCTTTTTTAATGGCAAGTTGTTTACGATCCAAACCATTCAATTACAGATAACAGAAGTTCGATACAAAATGAACACATTCCTTTTGCAATTCTAACATGTTCCATAGCATGTGAAATGACTTGATAACCTGTTATTCAAATACATGTTTTATGTATTTAGGTACTAAAAACACAAAATGGAGTGAATTTAGTGGCAAAAGTCTGTGAATGGTAGCTTTTATGAATGTAACTTTTTTTGAATGTTAAAATAGATCCTCTGTAACAACAAAAAAGTTAGTTGTTAAACTATTTAAGAAACTAATACACTTTATTATCAGTGTAAGCCCAAATCATTTCTGTTTTTTTTGGTGTTTTTTTCACATTCAACTTTCACTTGCATGATTCTTTCTTTAAGTGTGCAGAACTGTATTCCCCTCACAGACTTTTGGCACTCGTCTTGCACAGAACTCAGCAGGCACACGCATTCAAACCATAAAAGGGGAAAAGGCAAGGAGGAATAGATACAAAAATATACAGCACAATGATGCCATTGCAACAAAAGGTATGCTCTTTTTTGTTTAGCACTTTACACTGGCACTTTTTGTCTCCTTTTGAGCATGGAATAAAATGAAGTATATTTTTGCATCTCAGCCTCCTTGATTTTTTTTTTTCATTTTTATGGTTAGAGTGGGAGTACCTGCTGAATATTCTTTCTCTCACGCACCCGACCACCATTCATTCAAGACTGAGCGCAGACCCTCATACTGCTTTTCTACTCCACTTGCATACAAATGACATTCGTAGTGGTAATTTGGGGATTTGTACAGTTGTAGAACTTACCTCACAGATTACAGAAATAGCAACCGCTAAGACCATGCAGCAGCTCCACTTCATCAGCTAGCCACAAGCATTAGACTGCTACACGATTGTGGTGACTTTTGTCACAAGGGTAAAGGGTCATGATCGTGCTTAACAAGCAAATAGCAGCGGTCAGATATTTCAATACCAGCAGCAGCAGCGAAATCGGAGTCCAACACGACAGTGCCCAGCAGCTGTCTCAGGTGAGAAGAGAAGAGGCCTACACAGGAAGAAAGAAGCAAGACACCTGAAGGGGAAAGACTCCCACACAAACACTATGCTAGACTGTAAACAACCCATACTCTTCTTCATTGCTTTCTAAATGGGTTCCAGTTACCTCAAACTATCTACTGTTCAGCCATTTTTACTTGACTTTTTGGTTTAAAAAAAAAGTGGAATGAATCTGCAAATAATTGAACTAGACATCTCCAGTAATGCTTTGAAACTACATTTCCACCATCTCTCTCTACCGCTATCCCCAACTTGGAGGCCCAGCATTAGCCTGGTCCCATGTCGGTTTGTGCTGTACAGTCAACTTGGTCAATGCCGAACATGGCTCCCCAACCACATCTGTCCTACTGACTTTCCCTGGAACTCCTTGTAGGTCTATACGATCCGTCCATACTCATAGCCTGGAACTCTGGGATTTCATGAAGTGTTTGCCTGTAATGAACTTGTTTGTGGGAATGCAATGATGATGATGATCAGGAGTTTGTGTGCCACTAAGTTAATAATCAGGGGCCCTAATAAACCTGAATGAGTTAGCATGCCACTCTTTTGCTGATAGATCCATCAGCAGCCCCCAATGCCCTCCAGGCCAGAGCTAACATTGGTTGAGTCAACCTAGTTTCCCATTATTACAACTTCATTTATCAACGTCATCATGGTCCATCAAACGTAGCTGATTGGTTGAATTTGTTAAAAGTGAACAGCGTACACAGTCTTTGTCTCATTTTAACCCAGATTTCAATCACAATTCACCAATAGAGTTCCTATGGTTGGTTTATTTCTAATTGAATTTAAGTTTGCCGACCACTCAATCAAATATCAACCAAAATGGTATGGTGATCTGATGTCTTTGCTCTGAGAGAAGATGGAGCTCTGGTTCAGGGCGTGCGGCTGGCTGAGTATCAGCAAGCCAAGCGTAACACCTTGGATCAGAGCTAGGGGAAGGGGAATAGCAAGAGATCTATAAACTGAAACAAAAAGGACGGGGAAAAGGAAGCTCCCAGTTGGCTGAAATGTCAACGAGTGAGCAATGTCTCTTCAACCTGCTAGGCAAGGCATCTGGAGCTACAAATCACAAAAGCATGACTGCAAATCTATTTAAGGTGCCACAAGAGTACCAATGGTCTGTCTGAGGAAAACATATGTACAATCATGAAGTTTGAGATTGAACGTGCATGAGTCTGCAGCAACGACAAAAATGTTATCCGTCTCTGCAAAAATGAACTGTACAGATATGACAGATATCATATTTCACAGATATAACTATTCGGCATTTTAAAGTGTTTTCCATGGTTGCAAACCACATTTCTAGAATGAGCCAACCACATATGAAATTCCCATAAATAAAAGTTGTTTTACTGTGTTGTTGTTATATCTGTATAGTGTATCTGCATATCTTGACTTCTACACATGTACTGTACTATTACTCAATCAATTGTGACACATGCATAATGTATTATGTTGTGTATGTAGTCCCATGAGTTGAAAATTAAGTCTTTTTGGGGAGTGTTACGGTAATAAGGTGAATTTGCCCCAAGATGCTGATCTTGGGTCAGTTTTTCATTTCCCCCACTAATGGTAAGGTTAGGATTGGGGGAGGGGAAGCGGAGCCTAGATCTGTACCTAGGGGAAACTTCACCCCCAAGCATAAAATACCATGAGAAGGGCTTTCCTCCCATCCCACAAGCATTTCACAGCACCTGCGATAACATCCGTAAATCTGTGTACGCGACCAATAAACTTTGATTTGGGACTCCTAGTCCAACTCAATATAAAAGATAAAACTTCAAGAATACTTCAACATTTGCATTATGGAGAGAAGGGGTTGAAAGTGTGTGTGTGTGTGTGTCAGCGAGAGCGTAATACGATTGTCAAACTCTGCAAGTGTGTGAGAGAGAGGAGAAGCAATTAAAAGGTGATGACAGCTGTGGTAGGCATGACACAGAAAGATGGGATTTTGAAAGATGAGGACAGCGAGGTAGGGAGGCAGGATGTAAAATATGAAGAGGTAAGCATGACTGTCTTTAAGGATCTCACAGTCCTTAATAAGAAGAACCAGGGGTAAACAGAAAAGAGGCCTAGGTCAGTAAAAGGTAGGCTAGCTTCGCTAATGAAACACAGAACACTGACAGAACAGAGCCTCCTAATATTGACATTTGGCTGAGTGTGTGTGTGTGTGTGTGTGTCGGTGTGTGCTTGCACCAGACAGGTTCAAATACTATTTTAAATAATTTCATGTACGTTAACTGGGCTTGATTGTGCTTACCTGGCCCAATAGAACCAACAGAATAGTCACAAAACCATGTCTGGCGCTCCAGACACCATAAGTGTTTGAAAGATTTGAAATAGGATTTCAACAGAAATTTGGTTTGCATGCAAATATCTATGCGTGAGTGTTTTTATTCACGCATGCCTGCCTGTGCTTCTGTATGAGTCCTTGTGGTTGAGAAGGATAAAGCTACTGACATTCTGTATCCATCCAACCACAAAACAAACTCTGTATCCCTGCACCAAGAAAAGTAATTCTGACACGTCTGTAAATTTTTCATTACTCCTGGGCCACAAACTGAACAATGAATAGACAAGAGAGAGTTTTGGGTGTTTAGAAGTGGTTCTATTGGCACTGTTTATGTGAGCGTAATTGGATTCACGTAGCGGTGTTACAAGTAGAGGTCGACCGATTAATCGGAATGGCCGATTAATTAGGGCCGATTTCAAGTGTTCTAACAATCGGTAATCAGCATTTTTGGACACCAATTATGGCCGATTACATTGCACTCCACAAGGAGACTGCGTGGCAGGCTGACTACCTGTAATGCGAGTGCAGCAAGGAGCCAAGTTAAGTTGCTAGCTAGCATTAAACTTATCTTATAAAAAACAATAATTCTTAACATTATCACTAGTTAACTACACATGGTTGATGATATTACTAGTTTAACTAGCTTGTCCTGTGTTGCATATAATCGATGCAGTGCCTGTTAATTTATCAAACCAAACGGGTGATGATTTAACAAGCGCATTCGCGAAAAAAAGCACTGTATCCAACCATAATCATAAACATCAATGCCTTTATTAAAATCAATACACAATTATATATTTTTAAACCTGCATATTTAGTTAATATTGCCTGCTAACATTTCTTTTAACTAGGGTAACTGTCACTTCTCTTGCATTCTGTGCAAGCAGAGTCAGGGTATATGCAGCAGTTTGGGTTGCCTGGCCCGTTGCGAACTGTGTTAAGACAATTTCTTCCTAACAAAGACCGTAATTAATTTGCCATAATTTTACATAATTATGACATAACATTGAAGGTTGTGCAATGTAATAGCAATATTTAGACTTAGGGATGCCACCCGTTCAATAAAATACGGAACGGTTCCGTATTTCACTGAAAAATAAACGTTTTGTTTTCGAAATGGTAGTTTCCGGATTTTACCATGTTAATGACCTAAGGCTCGTATTTCTGTGTGTTATTATATTATAATTAAGTCTATGATTTGATAGAGCAGTCTGAATGAGCGGTGGTAGGCAGCAGCAGGCTCGTAAGCATTCATTCAAACAGCACTTTACTGCATTTGCCAGCAGGAAAGTGCTTCAAGCATTGCGCTGTTTATGTTTATGACTTCAAGCCTATCAACTCCAGAGATCAGCTTTTTTTTGGTCCTCCAATAATCGGTATCAGTATCGGCGTTACAAGGGTAAGACTGTTGGGAATAGTTTGTGTGTTATTGTACGGCTGTGATATGAGAGTGAATAGTATGTGCCATTCATGTCAAATATGTGAAAAACAAGGTTAGTACCTGATGTTTTAGTAAGTATAGGTAGGGATTATGATATGGAATATGCAAGTAAGTCTGTTTAAGTGCATGATACACACCAACATATCTGGTATAAGCATATTCATGGATCGATTCCATTGTTCTATATTTGTTTCTATGCATTTGGGAATGCAATGAATAGGGTATAATGTTTATGGTCATATTTAATGCCCTTGTGTTTTTCTTACACTTTTTTCTCCCCAATTTTGTGGTATACAATTGGTAGTTACAGTCTTGTCTCATCGCTGCAACTCACGTACGGACTCGGGAGAGGCGAAGATCGAGATCCGTGCGTCCTCGGAATCACAACCCAACCAAGCCGCACTGCTTCTTGACACAATGCCCACTTAACCTGGAAGTCAGCTGCACCAATGTGTCGAAGGAAACACAGTACACCTGGTGACCGTGTCAGCGTGCACTACGTCCGGCCCTCCACAGGATTCGCTAGTGAGCGATGGGACAAGGACATACCTGCAGGCCAAACCTTCCCCTAACCCGGACAACACTGGGCCAGTTGTGCACGCCCCATGGGTCTCACGGTCGCGGCCGGCTGCGACAGAGCCTGAACTCGAACTCAGAATCTCCAGTGGCACAGCTAGCCCTGCGATGCAGTGCCTTAGACCACTGCACCACTCGGGAGGCCGTATGAATTATACTTGTGTACATGTTCTCAACATGCATACTTCGGAATGTATTCAGACCTATTCACTTTTTCCAAATTTTGTTACATTACAGCCTTATTCTAAAATGTTCGTTTTTTTAAATTCCTCAGCAATCTACACTCAATACCTCATAATAACAAAGCGAAAACGGGTTTTTAGACATTTTTGCAAATTTATTACAAATAAAAAACAGAAATACCTTAGTTACATAAGTATTCAGACCCTTTGCTATGAGACTCGAAATTGAGCTCAGGTACATCCTGTTTCCATTGATCATCCTTGAGATGTTTCTACAACTTGTGGTAAATTCAATTGATTGGACATTATTTGGAAAGGCACACACCTGTCTATATAAAGTCCCACAGTTGACAGTACATGTCAGAGCACAGATCTGGGGCACAGATCTGGGGAAGAGTACCAATTATTTTCTTCAGCATTGAAGGTACCCAAAAACACATTGGCCTCCATCATTCTTAAATGGAAGAAGTTTGGAACCACCAAGACTCTTCCTAGAGATGGCCGCCCAGCCAAACTGAGCAATCGGGGGAGAAGGGCCTTGGTCAGAGTAGCAATGGTGGAGATGGGAGAACCTTCCAGAAGGACAACCATCTCTAGAACACTCCACCAATCAGGCCTTTATGCTAGAGTGGCCAAACAAAAGCCACTCCTCAGTAAAAGGCACATGAAAGCTCGCTCTGGGTTTGCCAAAAGGCACCTAAAGACTCTCAGACCCTGAAAAACAAGATTCTCTGGTCTGATGAAATCAAGATTTGACTCTTTGGCCTGAATGCCAAGCGTCACGTCTGGAGGAATCCTGGCACTATCCCTATAGTGAAGCATGGTGGTGGCAGCATCATGCTGTGGGGATGTTTTTCAGCGGCAGGGACTGGGAGACTAGTCAGGATCGAGACAACGATGAACAGACCAAAGTACAGAGAGATCCTTGATGAAAACCTGCTCCAGAGCACTCAGATCCTTAGACTGGGGTAAAGGTACACAGCCAAGACCACGCAGGAGTGGGGTCTGAATACTTATGTAAATGTAATATTTCATTTCTAAAAAACTGTTTCTGCTTTGTCATTATGGTGTATTGTGTGTAGATAGACGAGGGGGGGAAACAATTTCATTGATTTTAGAATAAGGCTGTAACGTAACAAAATGTGGAAAAAGTAAAGGCGTCTGAATACTTTCCGAATGCACTGTACATATATTTATTATTAGAATACATGTACCTGCACTCAGGTCTTTGAAAGTCCCCTTTCAGTGAACATGCTTCTGATATGACTTTTTGCAGCTAATGTAGGCTATTACATAATACCTGAAGTACAAAGACAACACTTGTGCACTAGAAAACATTGAGCCAACTAGAACTAGCCTACACACAATAGATGCAAACAATAATCCACTGTATACAGAATTTCACGAATGACTATTCATAAATCACTATCTTGGCAATATGCAACCCATGATGAGCTAATATTAAAACAAAATGGGGTGGTTAAAGTCATGGGGTCATAAATCAACTCGATTTTAACAACTAGCAACCTCGGGTGCTCAGTGCCCTAACCGCTGTCGGAAATGTTGGCAGACTTGGCACTTGTTCCTGCAACAACGACCCCTCCACTTTGGCGCATGCTGATGTGATCAGGGAGCTAAAGACAGGCGTAACAGAACATTTATCTCGCGGGAGAAAAAAGTGATAAGTAAGCACTTTTCTTCACCACCTGACATAACGAAGCGCATGTATCTTCTGCACAACAGTAACGTGAAATGCAATTTCACTGGCCCCTACGGCAATGGACGTAAAAATACAGAAAAGTGGGAGTTGATGATTTCTGTAGGCTTCCACAACCCACTCACACACTGACCGACGCACGCTGCAATAGCCTGCACCCTCGGCACCTTCGCAGATAGACCGACACAAATCAAATAAAAATAAGGACATAAACGTTTCTTACCGGCGTTTTTATCTTTATCGCTCATGTTCCGCTGCGAAAAAGCTGGTCAGAGAGTAATTTGAAGAAGGCTTCGGTGTGAATGTGCGTGGTCGGGGAGTGCTTTCTTTCCCCCTCTTCATATGGGACAGCAGTAGCGGAATGGGATTCTGAGCTGAAGTGAGATCGATAAACAGACGAGATCCGACAGAGACGCGGCAGCTATTTTGGCGTGCCTGTCTGTGTTGTGCTTGAGTTTTATGACTGAAATGGGCGGGGGTTCAGATGTGTGTGTGTGTGTGTGTGAGAGAGAGAGAGAGAGAGAGAGAGAGAGAGAGAGAGAGATGTGGCAAACTGTTGCGTCAAATTCTGGCAAACATTTCTGGAAAACTTGTGGCGAACATTCTACTGTTTGCTGCATTTTTGCTGCCACCTCACTATGAATATGCAAATTAGATCAGGTTTTTGGTTACTTTAACAACATTGCATTGTATCTACATAAACAAAATCACATATCATTTTAAATGAACTTGCTTCTCACAGAAAACTAAACTAAACTTACTAAATTTACTAAACAACATGTATTCAATGTCTTGGGGGAAGTTCTCTGCAACAAATAAATTTGTGTAAGGCATTGCACTTGTGGTAATATATTTTCAAATAGTACCCCAAGAGAGAACGCCAAATCCAAAGAGATCATAATAATGTCATAAACCCTCAGCTATGTCATAAACCCTCAAAAGTTCCATAATGGGGCAAAAAATGGCAACCACCTTGGTCAGGGAGAGATCCAAAACTATGAACGGGAGTAGAGACCTAGGTGATGCATTTCCTGCTTTTACTTATGCAGGAAAATAAAAGTAAGGCATGTGATGAATCAGAAATGGTGTCATGGAATTATAGTCAACCTAAGATATTGTCATATTATTACAGATACAGTCTATACACGTTTTATTCTTATTTTCTGCATAAATAGCCTCTAAAATATATGTAAATAGAACATAAATGTCTCAGATTTGGTTTTCTTGGAATGCTGTTACACCATTATATGACTCAATATCAGTACTTTTTGAATGTATAACTTGTCTAAGTCCTTTCATCAACTTATTTGAGCCAGTGTACGGCTGTGGATTGACCTCATCGTTTGAATGGAATGTCTGCATATTTAAAATAAACAAATATTTCACCTTTATTTAACCAGGTAGGCTAGTTGAGAACAAGTTCTCATTTGCAACCGCGACCTGGCCAAGATAAAGCAAAGCAGTTTGACACATACAACAACACAGAGTTACACATGGAATAAACAAGCATACAATCAATAATACAGTAGGAAAGTCTATATACAGCATGTGCAAATGAGGTAGGATAAGGGAGGTAAAGGCAATAAATAGGCCATGGTGGCAAAGTAATTACAATATAGCAATTAAACACTGGAATGGTAGGATGTGCAGAGGATGAATGTGCAAGTTCAGATACTGGGGTGCAAGATAAAAAAAATACAATATGGGGATGAGGTAGATTGGGTGGGCTATTTACAGATGAGCTATGTACAGGTGCAGTGATCTGTGAGCTGCTCTCACAGCTGGTGCTTAAAGCTAGTCAGGGAGGTAAGAGTCTCCAGCTTCAGAGATTTTTGAAGTTCGTTCCAGTCATTGGCACCAAAGAACTGGAAGGAGAGGGGGCCAAAGGAAGAATTGGCTTTGGGGGTGAACAGTGAGATATACCTGCTGGAGCGTGTGCTACGGGTGGGTGCTGCTATGGTGACCAGTGAGCTGAGATAAGGCGGGGCGTTACCTAGCAGAGACTTGTAGATGACCTGGAGCCAGTGGGTTTGGCAACGAGTATGAAGTGAGGGCCAGCCAACAAGAGCATACAGGTCACAGTGGTGGGTAGTATATGGGGCTTTGGTGACAAAACGGATGGCACTATGATAGACTGCATCCAATTTGTTGAGTAGAGTGTTGGAGGATATTTTGTAAATGACATCGCCGAAGTCGAGGATCGGTAGGATGGTCAGTTTACGAGGGTATGTTTGGCAGCATTAGTGAAGGATGCTTTGTTGCGAAATAGGGAGCCGATTCCAGATTACATTTTGGAATGGAGATGTTTAATGTGAGTCTGGAAGGAGAGTTTACAGTCTAACCAGACACCTAGGTATTTGTAGTTGTCCACATATTCTACGTCAGAACCGTCCAGAGTAGTGATGCTGGACGGACAGGCAGGTGCCTCAATCATTTGAGAAACCAAGGCTGTAGAGTCTGCCAATAAGAATGTTATGATTGACAGAGTCGAAGGCCTTTAGCCAGGTCGATGAATATGGCTGCACAGTAATTTCTCTTATCGATGGTGGTTATGATATCGTTTAGGACCTTGAGCGTGGCTGAGGTGCACCCATGACCAGCTCGGAAACCAGATTGCATAGCGGAGAAGGTATGGTGAGATTCAAAATGGTCGGTAATCTGTTTGTTAACTTGGCTTTCAAAGACCTTAGAAAGGTAGGGTAGAATTGATATAGGTCTGTAGCAGTTTGGGTCTAGAGTGTCTCCCCCTTTGCAGAGGGGGATGACCGCAGCAGCTTTCCAATCTGTGGGAATCTCAGATGATACGAAAGAGAGTTTGAACAGGCTTGTAATAGGGTTTGCAGCAATTTCAGCAGACAATTTTAGAAAGAGAGGGTCCAGATTGTCTAGCCTGGCTGATTTGTAGGGCTCCAGATTTTGCAGCTCTTTCAGAACATCAACTATCTGAATTTGGGTGAAGTAGAAGTGGGGGAGGTTTGGGTGAGTTGCTGTGAGGAGCGCAGGGCTGTTGACCGAGGTAGGGGTAGCCAGGTGGAAAGCATGGCCAGCCGTAGAAAAATGCTTGTTGAAATTCTCAATTATTGTGGATTAATCGGTAGTGACAGTGTTTCCTAGACTCAGTGCAGTGGGCAGCTGGGAGGAGGTGCTCTTATTCTCCATGGACTTTACAGTGTCCCAGAACTTTTTTGAGTTTGTACTACAGGATGCAAATGTCTGTTTGAAAAAGCTAGCCTTTGCTTTCCTAACTGCCTGTGTTTATTGGTACCTAAACTTCCCTGAAAAGCTGCATAGTTTTGGTATTTTTACCTTGGTGTCATGAGTGCGTCTGGTGGGGATAGACCAAATCAACATGCGCAGTATGGCGTACGAGTGGGGCCGGTTTGGTCAAGGTGTAAGGTGATTTATTTACCTACAGTGTATTAAGTCATCACCTAAACCAATTCCTCCTTGACCCTTTCCCTGTCCTGTCAGAACGCTGACTCGGTATAGTCATCTGTCAGAATCATTTGTGACAGGCAGTCTTTAGTTATGACGCGTGCAGATGACGTGTGTATGACAATGTACAGTAAGTCCATTAATAGCTTAGCGAAAGAGGATGTTTTGCAGAATGATATCAATATTTTATGAATGCGGATCAATGATATTGTCTCAAGTAAATGGGCCCCATTACTTAACTGTATCTAATATAGCATTGAAATGAAATACTATTAGCAGATAAAAGGTACCACACATTTTATCAACAAACTTTTAAATGTTTGAACTTTAACTCAGCCCTCGACCCCACTTCCACCCTGAGAGAACAAGCGTAATGTGTGTGCAGTGCAGACCTGGGTTCAAATACAATTTCAAATATCTAACTTACTTTCATATACATTCAAAGTAAGTATTCAGGTATATTTTATTTGAATATTTTGACGTATATTTTTTATATTTTTTATACTCCTGGATGGCAAAAGTACTGAGCTGAACTGAGCAAATACACTGAACTCAAATTCACTCCCATGCATTTAACCCAGGTTTTAAAAAAATAAATACAATTCGTTATACTATTTGGTTTCTCGTCAGCACTCTGTTAGGACACTATGATAACAGATTGTGTTTCCTGATGGTATAAAAAAAATATGTTTGTTTCCAGACTCTGCTGAAATAGATCCCCATGGCGAAATCAAACTCACAGGGCATCTGTCTTTGGCTATAGTCCCTCGTTTATATCAAATATACATATTATTTGCATGAAAGCTATTGGTTTAGTTTGTAAATTGGTCCAGGATAATGCTAAAGAGCCTGATCCGAAGCAGAAAGGTTCAGGAGGATATCGATGAATAATGTTGTATGGTGTAAATAGGTCCAGGTTGGTGCAGAAGAGTTACCAAAGCCCACAAATTACTAACACCAACAATGTGTTCCTGGTCATCATCTCTTCTAATGACAAACTCCACACAAAAAAAATACAACTTAACCAATTGTTTATTCAGCGTTATTCGGTGAGTTGGGTGGACTTCAGAAAGTCAAAACATTTAGCTAATGTGTAAGCATTTGTTCACTCTACACACTTTGTTCACAGTGAGCTAGCTAAATGTAATAAAAACAAAATTCCTGTTTGCCTTAAGGCAACACTGTATGTTGGTTCAACTATATGCCCAAATGTGGACACAATCCTATCCTTACAGTTGTACTTTGAATCAACAAACTCTGCTCAAAGTGAGCTGAATTTTAACAAGCTTGTTGAGTAGAATTACAAATATATGTTTGCTCAAAACCACACCCATCATTATCATATTTCCCAGCATGCTCTATTGCAGGTTGATTTTCAGAATTGTTTGTTTCAATACCTGTGTTTTTGCATGTACATTGATTGGTTAATTCATTTTATGCTACACAAACAAAAATAACAGTAACATTTTACTTGACACCTAGCATTATAACACGTTATGGCACAGCCATAACCGTGTCATAATAGCTGTCATGACACATATATTTAGAACTGTTGTGACATATATTGCATTATATTATATGCATTATGGCTGGTGTAAAAACCCACAAAACCTACCATGGTAGTTATTTTATGGCTGGTTATGACAACTACATAAGAGTGTAAAAACCCATAAAACCTACCATGGTAGTTATTTTATGGCTGGTTATGACAACTACATAAGAGTGTAAAAACCCATAAAACCTACCATGGTAGTTATTTTATGGCTGATTATGACAACTACATAAGAGTGTAAAAACCCACAAAACCTACCATGGTAGTTATTTTATGGCTGGTTATGACACCTACATAAGAGTGTCAAAACCTACCACACAAGGCAAAACGTTCAATTAGACCATAGGCCACATGTCAGCAGTATGGTTATGATATATACTTGCTTTTTTTAAATTGACCATATTTAATTATATTTATAATTGCGCACGCATTGATATCAGACATGCACATACCCCAAATGCTCTGTTTCTGATGACTGGGATGAATGCAGGAGCAGATTTCAGGAGCAGGACAAGACACCCTCTTTTTGACTGATGACTGACATAAGGGCATGTACGTGGTAGGCCTATCTGGCTTATATGATGATGATGATGGTCATAATGCCTCTTGAGAGTGTCATAAAGTGTATTTTCTTAGTCCAAGTAAAGTGACACAGGATGGCCATAATGCTTCAATGACAGGGTCGTGAAGTGTATTTTCTACAAGTGATTTAAAATGTGATGGAAAAAAACATGACTGTAAAGAATTCATTACAACAACAAAAGATTGAAGAAACAAGCTTTCAAAACAAAAGGAAACTTCTTGGCTGGAAAAAAGTAATTTGAATAAATGTGCGTTTAACACTCCTATGGAGGTGTCACAACCAGCTGCAAAATAACACAATATATGTCACAACAGGCGTAAATATATAAGCCATGACAGTGTTATGACCATATTTTGACAAGTTATGTCAGCTGTTATGACATGGTTATGACTGTCATAATATGTTATGACACTGGGTGTCAAGTAAAGTGTTAGCTACCTTTTTCTAAACTAAACCAATCTCTTAGTAGTTGGACTTTTTGCACCCATTACTGAGATGGCTGTTCTAGTTTAAATTATTTTGGTAGTCTCAATGATCCATCTTCCCTACCCTGGCAGTCATTCTCAATGCAGGTTGCAGTGATTAAAAGTTCCAATTGTTGGATATCCTCACTCTGGCTGGATTTCAATAGGAATATACACATCACTTCGCAAGCCAGTATAACGTGACTTGCAGGCTTGATTTGGCTTGTAAACCAGGAGTTTCAGACCACTGCGTTAGGGTGTAACTAGGCCCTCAATACACAGTATGTAATGTATTGTCATAAAGAGTTACATTTACACTGAGAAATACACAAATAAGGTAGAATATATTCTCAAGTTGAATTGTTGCTGGTATTTTGGCCCATTCCTTCATGCAGATCTCCTCTAGAGCAGTGATGTTTTGGGGCTGTTGCTGGGAAACACGGACTTTCAACTCCCTCCAAAGATTTTCTATGGGGTTGAGATCTGGAGACTGGCTTAGGCCACTCCAGGACCGTGAAATGCTTCCTACGAAGCCACTCCTTCGTTGCCCGGGCGGTGTGTTTAGGATCATTGTCATGCTGAAAGACCCACTCACGTTTCATCTATCTGAGCAGCTAACCGATCGCTGCAGCTGTACAATAGCCCACCCAATTTACATACCTCATCCCCATACTGTTTTCATTTATTTACTTTTCTGCTCTTTTGCACACCAGTATCTCTACCTGCACATGACCATTTGATCATCTATCACTCCGATTGTTAATCTGCTAAATTGTAATTATTCGCCTACCTCCTCATGCCTTTTGCACACAATGTATATAGACTATCTTTTTTTTCTACTGTGTTTTTGACTTGTTTATTGTTTACTCCATGTGTAACTTTGTGTTGTTGTCTGTTCACACTGCTATGCTTTATCTTGGCCAGGTCGCAGTTGTAAATGAGAACTTGTTCTCAACTAGCCTACCTGGTTTTAAATAAAAAATACAAATAAAAAATATTCAATGCCCTTGCTGATGGAAGGAGGTTTTCACTCAAAATCTCACGATACATGGCCCCATTCATTCTTTCCTTTACACGGATCAGTCATCCTGGTCCCTTTGCAGAAAAACAGCCCCATGATGTTTCCACCCCCATGCTTCAGTAGGTATGGTGTTCTTTGGAGGCAACTCAGCATTCTTTGTCCTCCAAACACGACGAGTTGAGTTTTTACCAAAAAGTTATATTTTGGTTTCATCTGACCATATGACATTCTCCCAACCTTCTTCTGAATCATCCAAATGCTCTCTAGCAAACTTCAGACGGGCCTGGACATGTACTGGCTTAAGCAGGGGGACACGTCTGGCACTGCAGGATTTGAGGCCCTGGTGGCGTAGTGTGTTACTGATGGTAGGCTTTGTTATTTTGGTCCCAGCTCTCTGCAGGTCATTCACTAGGTCCCCCCGTGTGGTTCTGTGATTTTTGCTCACCGTTCTTGTGATCATTTTGACCCAACGGGATGAGATCTTGCGTGGCACCCCAGATCGAGGGAGATTATCAGTGGTCTTGTATGTCTTCCATTTCCTAATAATTGCTCCCACAGTTGATTTCTTCAAACCAAGCTGCTTACCTATTGCAGATTCAGTCTTCCCAGCCTGGTGCAGGTGTACAATTTTGTTTCTGGTGTCCTTTGACAGCTCTTTGGTCTTGGCCATTGTGGAGTTTGGAGTGTGACTGTTTGAGGTTGTGGACAGGTGTCTTTTATACTGATAACAAGTTCAAACAGGTGCCATTAATACAGGTAACGAGTGGAGGACAGAGGAGCCTCCTAAAGAAGAAGTTACAGGTCTGTGAGAGCCAGAAATCTTGCTTGTTTGTAGGTGACCAAATACTTATTTTCCACCATAATTTGCAAATACATTCATTAAACATCCTACAATGTGATTTTCTGGATTTTCCTTCTCATTTTGTCTGTCATAGTTGAAGTGTACCTATGATGAAAATTACAGGCCTCGCAGATCTTTTTAAGTGGGAGAACTTGCACAATTGGTGGCTGACTAAATACTTTTTTTGCCCCACTGTATGTTGGTTCAGCTACATGCCCAAACGTTGAGCAAACTCTGGTTGCCTCACAATGATTTTTTTTAACAGTGTAGAGGATAGTTGCCCAGTTCCAGATCTGTTTGTGCTGTCTTGGCAACTGTTATCATCATTCTTACGCCAAACAGACTGGCCTCACGGGACACAAAGCCTTATATGGAACTCTGCCACCAGCTGGTGGTGGGAGGGGCTGGGATCAGTCTGTCAGTCAGAAAAAGAAGGGAGTCATACCACCTCCCTTTCCCTCCAATTGGCCATCTAGTTACACTAGGGGTTTGTTAGAGCACACCTGGGGCTGTCTACCATTGTGGGAGGGCAGTTATTGGGAGAGAAAGAAGACAGAGAACGAATGGGTGACAGTTTGTACCCGTCCACACCAACACACCATGTCACATGACTGATGCCATTGCCACCCTTATGCAGACAGAAGAGGACCCTGGCTGGCGTCTGTTCATGGCAGATCGATGAGAGGACCTGAAAGAAGACACCAGACCACTGCTGTGAAAAATGCACTGTATCGATCAGGGAGGAACCCAAAGTCCTCTACAGGGTGGAGAGATGGAGACAGAGAGAATGTGTGTGTGCACATGTATTTGTGTGCATGCGTGTCTGTGTGTTTTACTGTTGCAGTCCTTTAGGTTATTTCTATAAATAATGGGGCCATTGTGTGACATTGGGATAAAAAATGTAAAATGGTTTGAAACATTTGTCATGCAGTTCCACATGCACAGAGGGAAAAAACGTTAATACATGCAAATTGTCCAATACTGTAACTCCACCTATACAACAGCATAGGCCTAGGACTATACATCCTTTAAGCAGGGTTCATAAATACATTGGCAAGTCAAATTCAAAGACTTTTTCAAACACTTCATTGTGATTTTCAAGGACCTCAATGTTATACAATTATAATTGTACATACCCCCCCCCCCAAAAAAAAAAAAAAAAAAAAAAAACATGCCAGAAGTGTCAAAAAAGTAAGCCATTACCACATTTTTTTGGCTTTGCCAATGCATTAATATTCAAATGATTATTACATTCTAAAATATGTGAGAATAATGTGGACATTGCCTGACTAACTAGATTTGGTGGTTGAAAAATCCTTTTAATTATTGCAGCCAATTTATAAGTTCTCCTGCTCACTTATAATGATCTGTGAATACATTTTTTATCCGTTTTGTGAGAAATTTGCCCACTTTGTTTGTTTCCCGCCGCTTCAATGGATTTGGAGCTTGTGGATGCATGGCGATCTTCCTGTAGCCAATGTAGCTGACACAGGGACACAATAAAGTCATGAATAGGGGTAGCATTAATCTCACCGTTTGAATATCACCATCGCTATTTTTATGAGAAAGTGACCAAAAACCAGGTTCCTTTTAATCGAAGGATTTGTATGGAAAGCCAAGTTGAAGCCATCAAATGTTCTCGTGCTTATAAAAACCGCACATGGTTTTACCGCCACAGAATAGATAGCATAAGACCCTTCCACTAAGGATACGTCTGATTTTCAAGGTAGGTCTATTTCAGTAATTTCATTTCTGAGCTTCAAATTCAAGTTCAAGTAGTCTCCATCAAGATCCTTGTTTTGTTTAAAATTGCAGGTGTAACATGGAAACCAAAATGTTATTTGTCATGTTATTTCAATACCAGGTCATATTGTGAAGAAACCCACCATATCCAGAATAATTCATTGTTTTGGCTGTTTCGCAAAAGTATATCCTACACAATAGCGCACAGCAGACTCTGTGTCTAATCCGAGGCACAAAAACATATGAAAGCATGACATCATTACCTTAATAATTTCTCTGTTAAATCTAACGAGACCCTGCTGTAAATCAAGCAGACAACAGATGATCAACATCAATTCGCTAGAGATATTGGATCCAATGTGGATCCAGGCACAACTGTCTTCACCCGTGTATCGAATGAAACACCAAAAATATTCTGGACATTACTCGTGAACACCTTTTTTCCCCCCCAGCAGTTGGGCTGTTGTTGCATCGCATGAGCTATCACAGTAGCTGTTCATCACTTGACTGTCATTCAGAAAATTCCTTATCGGATCAGATGATGTGTGAAAATATTATGCTGTAATTAAACAGCTCAACACCAAATGCGCATCCAACAAGTAGTATGACTAATTCTGAAGAACCGCCTTGATAACAGTATCAATGTAGGTTTTAAGTATCAAGGTAAGGTAAGGTGACTCTTTCGGTTTGAAGCATTCGATTTTGCATACATGAAAACTATTTTCACGCAGTAACATAAGGAGACACAAAATGTTACGTCGTTATACAAAAAACTGTCCCAATAGCTAGATCCAGGATTCTTACAGTACAATATCTAATTGAACTGATTAATGCTTAATATATGATATGACAACTTACACTTCCATAAATACATGGACAGAAAATAAAGGATTTATGTCACACTACTTTGGACAAATCCATCAAGACACCAATCGTGATAAAGGGTTAAATCAACTCATTCATTTGATTAAATATAGCTATGATCCCCCCCCCCCCCCCTTTTTATCTTCAATGTAAAAAAACATTGCCAATTATTATCAATGACTTATCAACAGCTGTAACAAGTTGTCCAGTCTAGGAAATCTTCACTGGTACCCTAGTTTATAGAAAGAACACACAGCGTTGAGTTACACTAATGTACTCATGTATGACAATAAACAGCCAAACCTAAACCACCAACAGCTTTAACATAAGTCTACTTCTGGGGGCCTCAAATATTTATGCCTCCTCCCCTCTGTTCTGTTCTCCTTCCCCTTTCTATCTAGGCTTCTCCCCTCTTTCTGTCATTTCTCTTCCCCTATACCACTTCTCTCCCTACCTCTCCTCTACCCCCCCCCCCCCCCCCCCCCCATTACCTGCTCACAGTCTCTGGCAAAGTCATACAGTATATCTCCCCCCTCTTACTCTTTGTCCTGAAGCCTTACTCGTTCTCTTTTTATTTCCCAACTAAATTATGCTCCAACACCAACTCCTGTTCTTTCTTTCCCCCTCTTAAATTTTACCTGTCCACACCCAATTTATACTAAATTAATGAAGATTAGCAGAGTGAAAGGATGGGATGAATGGTTAGTTACAGTAGCAAGCTCTGAACAAGTCATGCATGTGATGTGCAAGTTGTGGGGCAGTTCCTTATTCAGAGTCTGCAGTGCATCTACTCCAGAGGTCAATTCCAATTTCTTTAGTCTACCTACTTCTGGGATTATTGGCAAACAGATTCCAGAGTCTGTCCAAATGTCAATAATCAAGCCCGGGGAGGTCAATACTCCTTGCCTGGTCCCAGTGGAGTCAACACTCCTCTCCTGGTGGTCCTATGAATAAAGCCTATACCTTTCCCCTCCCTCTTCCAACTTCCTTATTCTCACATCCTTTAGGGCTTCAGCCAGATGTTGCACAGTTGTTAAAACATATATATCCCACTAGGTGGCAGTAAAACATTATAAATATAACTAACACAGAGGTATGAAAGAACAGGAGACCATGAGCATAGACCCATGTCCAGCAGATTATGTAGTTCAGGTGGTCAGCAGGAAGTTCAGGATGACAGGTGGTGTCCTCAGGCTCACAAGCACCTAAAGGAATATTTAAAACGTCAGTGTAGTGTGTAGAGGAATAAGAGAACAAGGGTTGAGAACACAACCATAAACTAAACACAGGCCTATATAGACAGTTGAAGTCGGAAGTTTACAAACACCTTAGCCAAATACATTTAAACTCAGTTTTTCACAATTCCTGACATTTAATCCTAGCAAAAAAATCCCTGTTTTAGGTCAGTTAGGATCACCACTTTATTTTAAGAATGTGAACTACATAAAATACATTTAATACACATCTCAAAGGCACGAAGAAAACATCTGAGAACAGTAATATTGTACACACACATGGCGGTACCCATAATCAATCAGTTATTGTAAACAAAATATAAAACAATTGTTGGATAAAGCATTTTGGAAATAAAGTCGTCATATATTAATTAGCATAGGCTTTATTTTCTGCAAAATCACTCATCCCATTCTAAGCAAGTCTACTGCTCAAAGAGAAGAGGGGTGGGCTATCAGCTGATGACAGTGAATGTAGAAGATGTAAATAAGCTCATTCGCCATGCTGTTGAAGCAATCAAACTAGTCTTTACCTCTTAGGCCTAATAACAAACGGTTGAATTGAAGCCTTTAACCTGTACCTGACCGTGAGATGACATACGCAACTCAAAAGGGAGCCACTAGGAACTACTACACTACCGTTCGGCTGCAGGACGATGTGCAGTGTACAGAGTTGGGGAGGGGGAATTTTCCAATATATATATATATATATATTTTGTTTTTAATTAGCTAGTTTGATGTGCAAATCATTTAAATAACACATTGAGAGCGTGATCACACAGTCATCTGGAACAGCTGGTGCTCTCAGGCATGTGTCAGTGTTGCTTGCCTCTAACGAGTATAAAATCTATTTAGCTCATCTGGTAGGCTCGTGTCACTGGGCAGCTCGTGTCTGGGTTTCCCTTTGTAGTCCGTAATAGTTTGCAAGCCCTACTTCAGGCAAGTAATACCTCGAGACCTCTTGAATATTAAACATCGCGCACCAGCTGTTATTGACAGATAGACACACACCCCCACCCCTCGCCAACTGTATATTATCCGTGTTGTAATTCAGCCACGACTCAGTGAAACGTAAGATATTACAGTTTTATAAGTCCCATTGGTGCCAGTGTCCCCTTGTGTACTCCCTGTTCACCCACGGCTGCATGGCTACACATGACTCCAACAGCAACACAAGTTTGCTGACGACATGACGGTGTTAGGCCTAATCACTCTTCCTTGGCTAAATGGAGAAATCTGGAAATTGATGAAAGAACGAGATTATGCTCTAAAAATAGCCCTAAAATCTAAATTAGAGCATGACAGACGTAGGTTTACCATGTTGAGAAATAAGGTGATGAAAGAAATCAGACAGGCCAAGGCAAACTTTTTTATTAACATAATTGGTGAAGCAAAGGGAAATTCTAAATTGATATGGGAGAATCTAAAAAAGTTAACAGGGAAAGACCATAGTAACACTGCAAAAAGACTAGAAATCATGGTGAATAACAATCTAACACAGGATGCAGTCGAAATAGCAATAGCCTTCAATTCCTACTTTATTGACTCTGTCAGGGTACTGACACAGAACCCCTCCACTTGTTTCTTGGGCTCAGTGCTAGTGAATGACACTCAACCTGTCTTCATCATAAGGGAGGTTTCTGAGTCAAAGGTGAACAAGGTGATTAGCTCACTAAAGAACTCTAAAGCCAAAGATGTGTTTGGGATGGAGTCACTCATTGGCCCCATTACTAAGGTCACCAACACATCTATTGGTCTCGGTGTGTTTCCAAGGGTATGGAAGTCGGCCATAATAACGGCCATCTTTAAATCAGGAGACCCTGCTAACGTGAGTAACTACAGGCCCATTAGTATATTACCTGTGGTGTCAAAGGTTGTTGAAAAGTGTGTAGCAGAACAACTGATTGCCCACCTCAACAACAGCCCCTTCACATTACACTCCATGCAGTTTGGCTTCAGAGCGAAACACTCCACAGAAACGGCCAACTGCTTTCTTCTGGAAAATGTGAAGTCCAAGATGGACAAAGGGGGTGCTGTTGGGGCTGTGTTTCTGGACCTAAGGAAGGCTTTTGATACTGTTAACCATGAGATTCTCATCACAAAATTGTCCAAGTTCAACTTTTCCCCTGATGCCTTGAGATGGATGAAATCATACCTTGAAGGCAGAACTCAGTGTGTCAGAGTGAGCAATGAGCTGTCGCCCACTCGTAGCTATGATGTGGGCGTGCCCCAAGGGTCAATACTGGGGCCCCTCCTGTTCAGCCTGTACATTAATGATCTGCCTTCTGTCTGTACTGGGTCTGAAGTTCAAATGTATGCAGATGATACAGTGATATATGTGCATGCAAAGAGCAAACAACAAGCTGCACAAGAACTCACTACTGTAATGGTCCAGGTTTACAAAGTGGCTCAGTGACTCGTGTTTGCATCTCAATGTGAAAAAAACTGTTTGCATGTTCTTCACAAAGAGGGCAACAGATGCTACTGAGCCAGATGTCTATGTGTCAGGGGAGAAGCTCCAGGTGGTATCCGATTTTAAGTACCTTGGCATCATACTTGATTCCAACCTCTCTTTTAAAAAGCATGTGAAAAAGGTAATTCAAATAACCAAATTCAACCTAGCTAATTTCCGATTTATACGAAATTGTTTGACTACAGACGTAGCAAAACTGTACTTCAAATCTATGATACTCCCCCACTTAACATACTGCTTGACTAGTTGGGCCCAAGCTTGCTGTACAACATTAAAACCTATTCAGTCTGTCTACAAACAGGCTCTCAAAGTGCTTGATAGGAAGCCCAATAGCCATCATCATTGTCACATCCTTAGAAAGCATGAGCTCTTGAGTTGGGAAAATCTTGTGCAATACACCGACGCATGTCTTGTATTCAAGATCCTTAATGGCCTGGCTCCCCCTCCACTCAATATTTTTGTTAATCAGAAAACCCAGACATAAGGCAGCAGATCCACAAGGTCTGCCATGAGAGGTGACTGTATAGTTCCCCTAAGGAAAAGCACCTTTAGTAAATCTGCATTCTCTGTGAGAGCTTCCCATGTCTGGAATACACTGCCATCAGACACACATAACTGCACCACATATCACACTTTCACAAAATGCTTGAAGACATGGCTAAAGGTCAATCAGATTTGTGAACATGGTCCCTAGCTGTGTGTTGCCACTCCATGTTGTCTGTAGCTTGTGAGGTGTGGAAACACTTTGTTGCTTTTATGAATTTTGTCTTGCTGCTTTTTGTTTTATGCTGCTCTGTCTGTATGCTACGTCTTGCTTGTCCTATGTTGCTCTGTCTGTATGCTACGTCTTGCTTGTCCTATGTTGCTATGT
Organism: Oncorhynchus kisutch; assembly: GCF_002021735.2. Taxonomy (NCBI): domain Eukaryota; kingdom Metazoa; phylum Chordata; class Actinopteri; order Salmoniformes; family Salmonidae; genus Oncorhynchus; species Oncorhynchus kisutch. Next base: position 7,353,309 of record NC_034203.2, read on the forward strand.
CTTGCTTGTTCTATGTTGCTATTGTCTATATTGTAATTGTTTTTAATAACCTGCCCAGGGACTGCGGTTGAAAATTAGCCGGTTGGCTAAAACCGGCACTTTTACTGAAATGTTGATTAATGTGCACTGTCCCTGTAAAAATTAAAATAAACTCAAACTCAAACTCAATCACAAAAGGCAATGAGACAGCCTACTACAGGGAGGAGGTCAAAGATTTGGCAGTGTGGTGCCAGGACAACAGCCTCTTCCTCAACATCAGTAAGACCAAGGAGCTTACTGTGGAATAGAGGAAAAAGGGGGAGAGAATGCCCCCATCCACATCAACGGGGCTGTAGTTGAGCGGGTTGAAAGCTTCAAGTTCCTTGGCGTCCGCATCACTAAGGACTTAACACGTTCCCTACATCTGAACAGTCGTGAAGAGGATCCTCAAAAAGTCCTACAGCTGCACCATCGAGAGCATCTTCACTGGCAGCATCACCATTTGGTATCGCAAACGCACCGCACTCGACCGCAAATCGCCACAGGAGATGGTGCGGACTAGGGGTGTGCCGATCTCATCATACTGGTAATCGGATTTACTCTGAAAACCCGGAAGTGCACTTTAAATGTAGGTAAAGCCTATACTTCAAGTATGCATTACTGTGCTATCACTCAGAGCGTATCGTTATTTTCCTTCACTCATTCACACACATTGTTCAAAGGTAAACGACCGCGACAGATGAAAATGCACATGAGTTACTTACTTAGTCCTATTAAAATATCAACGGAAATAGGCTAATAAATAGCCTAATGCATGGCTGACTACTACTGTCTGCATTTATTCCAGGCAGATTTAGATGAAAGTAGGCTAATTCGCTTGCCCCATATATTGTTTCACTTTTTTGAGAGGTGCAAAATGTTTCTCTCCTGATACTGATGCCACAACATTTGTACAATCAAAATAAACTATCTACATTTGTCATTTGAATTTATGATGATCTGTCGCTCTGTAAACTTGCCCGGGCGAGAATAAATCATAATAGCAGGCAAACATTGGCTTGGATTACGACATAACGACAAATGTCATCAGCCATGGAGTAATTATACGGACGGACAAAGTAGGCCTACTGAACAATGCCACGTAGCCAGACAAAAACAACTGTGACATCAGTAAAGTCGACAGGAAATAACTAGATACAACAAATGACTAGCTACAGGTTCTGATTCATACATAATGTTTGGAGAAGGGGAGACTTGCGACTGGAAGATGGGGAAATGAGAGCGGCTTGTTATAATCTAATCGTTGCAGCAGGCTCAACCTATTCCCGGCCTGTTTCTTTACAGACAGAAGAACTAGCCAATAGTTGTTTAGAGCACACGGTTATGTGTGCTGGCTGCTGGAAATGACCTTTTCCCGATGAATGATAATTACCAAAAAAACTTGCGTAATCGTTTTCGGAAATTCTCCACTCCTAGTGCGCCCAGTACATCACTGGGGCTGAGCTCCCTGCCATCCAGAACCTCTATATCAGGAGGTGTCAGACAGGGACGGAATGGGAATGAAAAATGGCCCTGGACTTTTTGACTCAGACCCCCCCCACTGCCCACGCCACACTTTATGTAAAAAGGTTACTGAACAATATTTATAACAATAACTTTAGTAAAATAGATGTAAAAAAAAAAACAAGGGCAACGTGTTGCTCTTAGGAGGAGGCTGGCTAGAAGGAACACATATTGGCACAACAGCAGGCAAGTCATGGAATAAAATAAAAATAAAAATATTTCCTACCTCCTTAAATTAGCAATTTCTGCAGCAGCTCACTTCTCTCAGCAATGCCATCTATAACCAGGTCACTGTCCAGGGCCATTAAAACATCTCGCTCAGTAGCCATGAGCATAAAAGCCTCCAGGTGCTGTTGAGATAGAGCCTACTCTTGAGAAATTTCAGAGTAGAGAAGCTCCGCTCGGAAGCTACCTGGGTTACTGACAAGGTAAGTAGGAACTTGTAAACAAGGCCCGGGATGTGGTACGCGTCAGTCAATAAATAGGTTGTACTGACTAAGAATACTGTTGCAACATACTGGACAGTCCTTGCAAGATGAAAAGCTCTTGTTCACCATCTCCACCTCGTTTTAATTTCCTTCAGGTACATGATCCTCCATAGTCCAGGTTGTGTATTCTTCAAATCCTTATTGTTTTCAACCTAGTCCACTGTTCTGCCAAGTCTCATGAGCTCACTCTGTAAATTGTCCACCGTTGCTCTGCTGTCAAATTTGATGAAACATTTGCTTAGTTGTTGAAGTGCTGTCTGTGGAAGGCCACTGGCACTGGATGTTAGCTGACTAAAGTGTTTAGGGTCCAGAAGAGCCAGGTCGGCATACAAAGTGCCATTACTCAGAAATTGCCGATGGATGCCATCTATAACTGTATCCAGAATTTGATTAAGGACACCGATCCGGTGTGCGCTCTCTGCCCCAGTAAAAGTCTCCATCTTGTGCCATCTCTCCAGGCATGGTTTTTCTTCTTTTCGAGACCTTTTCGTAGGCAGAGTGGTCTCGAGCTCCACTGAGCAAATGTCTGCAGCAGACTTGACTTTTTCAATATCTCTTGCCATTCCTTTCAGCTGCTCCTCTGTGGACACAACCATACGATGTGCAGACAGAATGTCCATTCCACTTATTTGAAGATATCATGAGACTGACGAGGTGACCTGAAATATCCGGAGGAATATCTGAGCTGTAAGTGTTGTTTCATACTTCAGCAACCCCCTCAATGTATCCTTGTGCCTTGACCCGTGCAGTGGTGTTGATGTTTTTCTGATCTTGTATGGTTGAAAGAGTGAGAAGGACATCAACATACAGACCCTCATCTGGATTTCCAAAAGCTCCAGTTGGAGCCAGACGTCTGTGTCTTGGGTCCTCGCTCTCCTTCTCCCCAATGTTCATCCTCTGGTAGAATTCCCGGAAGAACACAGCCATGTTGTTAATGGGAGAAAAAAGTGACCCACACTGCCAAGACACTGTTGTGTCTGCCAAACACAAGGTTCAAAATATGTGCATAGCACAACACATGCACTTGATTGGTGGACTTTGCAGCGAGCAGGGCAGAGATGCCTTTATACTGGCCTTGCATACTGGAGGCTCCATCAGTGGAATTACCAAGGCACTTGCTGATGTCAAGCTTCATGTATTCCAGTACTTCACTCTGTACCTGGACAAAGTATTGTCCAGTGGATGCCTCGCATTTCACCACAGCCACAAGCCTCTCGTGGATGACGATTGTCACATATCTGACTATGACAGAGCATTGATCTTGTGTTGTAATGTCCTGTCAACCTGAACTGGAAACATACTAGCTTCCTGGATTTCACTTGCTATGGTGGCCTGCATTGTATGTATGATGGTGGTAATGACGTTATCGATGGTAGTCTTTGATAATAGAGTGATTAGAGAGCCTCTGCCCCCTCTTGACCCAGACTCATGCAGGCAGTGAGATGCTCTTTCATACACATGTCATACTTTCCCAGCAGAATGATCATCTCTAAAAAGTTGCCATGGTCAATGCTGCTGTCTTCTAGCATATAAGCTGCTTCAGACTGCATGCCTCTGTAGCTCAGACCCCTCTTGCCTATGACTTTAACAACATCTATAATGCGCTCTAGCACTTGCCTTCTTCTGCACACTTGCTCTCTATGAGCAGACATCTGACTGCAGATGAGCAGGCTCTCAATGTTACCTTTGAAGGACCTTAGAAAGCAGGCCTCAGCATGACCGCTATGCATAATGCTCTTCTCATGCTCTTCCACTCTCTGATGGATACGCTTCCAGTTTGCCATTCCGTTCATGAAAGGCCTGTTCTCTGTGGGCCTTGCAAATGCCACACAAACAAAGCAGAATAAAGCATGGTTCTCTTCACTGTATACCAGCTACTTCCTTTTGGTCCCATCTTCACAAAAGAAAACCTTCTATACCACAGACGTTTCACTTTTGTTGGAGGTGGAAACTAAAAAACATATCTAGGTCCCCTGACTTCGGCCTCTTAAAATGATAAAATATTGGGGTGGCAGTGGCAACCTGGCTCTGGCTCAATCTACATCTGTCCACTGCAGATGCACTATCCTCAACCTGGATGAGTAATTATTCTAAATTAATATATAAGTATAACATGAAACAAAAAGTATAATGCTAATATAATAGCATAATGTTAGTATAATATTAATTATATTACGTTAGTATATTCATATCATTTCATATAATAGTATACCAGTAGTATAATACTGCATTGTCGGAACTAGAAGCACAAGCTAGAAGCACAAGCATTTCGCTACACTCGCATTAACATCTGCTAACCATGTGTATGTGACAAATACATTTCATTTGATTTGATTTGATAATATGAATTCAGCAGGTGAAACAGATCAGGGTGTGACAGATATTATACTTTCACTAATGAGCTGTGGTTTTCAAACCTTCTGAGAAAATAGACACTTAGTTGGCAGGAAATCGAAGGTAGCCTCAGTATAGCATCCCCTGGCGGAGATGTTCCTGGCTAACTCCTTTCAACCAGCAGAAAAACACCAGAAACAAAACAACACCACAACAAGACCACACCTGCAATTTAGGACATATTTCCACAGGCTTCCAGGAGCACAATTTGGATTCAGGTAGTTATTACAGTCTTCCACTGCGTCCTGGTTTTAAAATGTCAGCAGCAGCGTACACCTTGAGGCCAGAATGTTTGCTACATCTGGTGAAGTTGAAAAACCTGGGGAAGCCTCCCATTGCCGACAGCTGCGGGTAAAGCAAATTGATACCTGTAAAACGCATACAGTTGTAGCATTTCCTTCTATGCTTCTCAGTCAGGAGCATAGGTTTGTAATATGTCAGTCCTTCCAGTGCAAGGAATAAGAAAACCCATATGTGCGAGTTCATGTCTGAGTGTAAATAAATGTTATGTGTTCTACACTGAACAAAAATATAAACGCAACATGTAAAGCATTGGTTCCATGTTTCATAAGATGAAATAAAAGATCCCAGACATGTTCCATAAGCACAACGTGTATTTATCTCAAATTTGGTGGCAGTGGCGTTATGGTATGGGCAGGCATAAGCTACGGACAACTAACACTATTGCCTTGTATCGATGGCAATTTGAATGCAGAGATACCGTGACAAGATCCTGTCGTGCCATTCATCCGCTGCCATTACCTCATTTTTCACTATGGTAATGCACGGCCCCATGTTGCAAGGATCTGTACACAATTCCTGGACGCTGACCATGTCCCAGTTCTTCTAAGGCCTGCATACTCACCAGACGTCACCCATTGAGCATGTTTGGGAAGCTCTAGATCGACGTCGAGTTCCAGGTCCCGCCAATATCCAGCAACATTGAACAGCCATTGTAGACGATTGGGACACCATTCCACAGGCCACAATCAACAGCCTGATCAGCTCTATGCGAAGGAGGTGTCTGGTTTTCTGATCCACGCCCCTACCGTTTACTTAAAAGGTATCTGTGACCAACAGATGCGTAGCTGTATTCCCAGTCATGTCAAATCCATAGATTAGAGCCTAATTTATTTATTTCAATTGACTGATTTCCTAATATGAACTGTAGCTCAGTAAAATATTTTTAATTGTTGCATGTTGCGTTGATGAAGATCTGAATCTTTATGTGGCTCTGTTTCAGTCATCACATAGAAAAAAGCCTCGTCATGATATTGAAAAGTATTCTAACTACCTGGGCACGCCTCTGGATCCCACTTCTAACACCACTGTTGAATTCAGGGGATGACCAACAGTGATTGTTCTTATAGCTAAAATGCTGAACATGTTTGCTAGTATGACATTTCAGCCAGCAATGACCTTTTCTGTTTTCATGTGGGTTGTCACACGCTCTCAGATACCACTGTGATATATCATTGTGTACTGGGGGTATTAACTGTTTCCATAGGAAAATGGGAGCTTGTTTTAAAACTTTTTATTTGGAACTTAAAAAAGAATCTAACCAGAGGAAGGGTTTGAGGTTAATAGGTTTTTAGAAAAGCTATGAAAACAACATTAAATACACTCAAGAGACACTATGTTCACAATACACTAGAAATAGACAATGTACAACCATAGAAAACATACATAGGCACAGATTTGCCTAAGACAGTCTTCAAGTATGCTAGCTTCCCCTATTCTACAAACACATACATTTTCTAGAGACAAGCATAGTATTTAATGCACACCTTTCACATAGTCTTCTATGGGACCATAAAACTTAGAGGGACTCATGTTGGGTTCCCCACATATATCACAGACGGCAAAATAATACACCTTCAGGTACTGTAACTGAGCGAATCTGATTCACTATTGCAGGTATGGATTTTTCTGATGATAAGACCCTAGTCATCCTGCTTTAGCAGTATTTGACCATTAGAGATGTGTTAGCACCTTGGGAGGACTGAGTGTGTGTATGTATAACATATGAACTTGTATCACTTTCCTCCGGTTCTAGCTATTTAGATATAGCATCTCGTTGAGATTTGTGTTTGTGTTTACTTCTTCCTGTACTGATCCATGGCCATGTAGCTTCTGAGGAAGTCTTCAAACTGTGGGACGGCATACTCGGGGGCAGCATCCTGCTGCACTGGCTCATCCTTGGCCGCTGGTTCTGCTGCGGCGGAGGCATCCTCAGCACGACGCAGGCGGCAGCTGTAGTCGTACTCGGGGTCACAGTCAGGATCGGGCAGGATCACGCCACTCTTGTGCTTGTCGGCCTCAGCGGTGAGGGGAGAAGGGGCAGACATTCCATTGCAGGTAAAGTCATAGGGGTGGCATTGGGGTGCGACGGGGGCGTTGGGTTCATCACTGGCCTCCAAGGGCGTGCAGCCCTTATCGTAGTGCACGTAGCAGTCATGGCCCTCCTTGGTCTTCCCAAGGACGCCCAGGCGGGAGTGGATCCGGTACTGGGGCAGCATGGGGGGAGCCTTACGGAGGGAAGTGGCGGCACCTAGCAGGCAGAATGGGTCATAGCGCGGGTCACACGCCAGAGGGCCGGGCGCAGGCTTGTCTTTGGGTGTGTTCTCCAGGACAGGCTTGGTGAGGCCGGCCAACTTGGTGGCAGTGAGGGGGTTGCAGCCCTTGTCGAAGAGGGGGTTGCATTGCTGCTCCTTGGGGGCTTCCTTGGCAGCGGGAGATGGGGCCGCCATGCTAGCCATGCACAGGGGATCGGTGGCCGGGTCGCAGGTGGGGTACATGTTGTAGAAGCTGGAGGGGGCTTTTTTCACCAGCTTTGGCCGGCAATAGGGGTCCTCGGTGGGATCGCAGCCCAGGGCGGCGTAGGACGGGGCGGGTCCAGGAGCGGGCCTATAGCCATAGGCGGCACGCAAGTGGTACTGCAGACACTCGGTGTCATCGGGGTTGCAGATGCGCAGCAGCTCCATCTTCTGCTCGGCGGTGAGGAAGGGCTCCAGGACTGGGGCATAGTAGTAGAACCCTGTGGGGGTCTTCTGAGGGTGCGGCGGGAGGGGTGTCAGGACAGGCACTGGGGCGGCCTTGACTGTGGCTGGGGCGGCAATCTTAGGGATCATGGGGAAGGGGCAGTAGGGGTCGATATAAGGGTTGCATACTTTGACTGTGGCGGTCTTGACAGGCACGGGCATCACCACCTTGGCCTTGGGCTTGCTGGTGGACTCGGCGATGCACTCTGGGTCGTCGGAGTCGGCGCAAGCCTTGTAGATAGCACTGAGGTGGGTGAGGTAATGGGTGAAGGTGGGACCCTCCTCGGAACGGTGCTTGTTCTGCAGGTAGGTCAGGTACATCTTGTCCAGGTGCTCTATCTATAAGGTGAAGACAGGGGAAAGACAAGACTCCCATCAGATCCAGACCTTGGTTCAAATGGTATGTTTGATTGAGCCTGCCTGGAATGCCAGCTGGTTGAAGTTCACTTTTTTGACTATTACATTGTGCAAGGAAAGCTCAATCAAGACTGTTAAAACAGGCCAATGAAGATGGTACGGGAGGCAGGTGCCGTACAAAGTGCCAACGAAGTGAAGTGTATGTGCAGGATGAATATAAAAGGTAAGTGTCAAACCAAAAGTACACTCACTAAAAACAAAAATGATTGTGGAATGTTTGCCACTCACCCCTTCCTGGTTACCAGTATCCATGAAGAACTTGTACCATCCCCAGAAGTCAGGAAGACGCTTGAGGACAGGAATGGGAACGGTAAGACTCCTCTTGCTGCGGACATCACTGGATACTGCAGATGCTGGAACAAGAGAGAGAAATACAGCACATATTAAGAAGAGAATGTGGACTCCAAAAGTGCCATATTAGAGTAAAGAAACACCAGTACACCAGTACACAAGTATGTGTGAGTACAAGACTTAGTATTTGTGTATGTACTGTAAGGATGTGTGTACATGCATATAAATATCACAGTAAGTGAGTTTGCTGGTAATGTCTGAAAATATTTTGATATGACATACTGTCCAGTAGTATGCATGCTAATATCCATGTTCCCCTTGTTGTCCCCTACAAACCAGTCCCCCTCACTCACCCTCCTTCTTCGCATTCTGCCTCACCGGGCCGGCCCCCAGAAACTCTGTAAAACAACAGTAGGGACATGAGTCGACAGGAACCAGATGTTGTGTCCCCCAGATGAGGTAAAATGCTGGCTCTGCTCGACCCCTGGGAGTGCACGGCAGGAGACGACCCTTAGAGGTAAAGCCCAGGCCGCATTTTTCCAATTAACCTAAAAACACACGGCGGCAGGCACACATACGCACACACGCTAATGCATGCAAGCGCACAGACACATCACAACATACATACATATTCACACGTACACACACCTAGACACACCCTTCCAACATAAATACATAACCCCCCCCCCCCCACACACGCACACACAGACACCCACACTCCAGTCACTTTGATCAGGATTGAAGGGCCTGAGTTTGTGTGCTACTGCACGGGGTTCCACTGGAAGTCAGTGGAAACGGTAAAACTACAAAGAGCATTGGGCAGCATGCCCAAACCCCCCCCCTCTCACTCCATCCCACCCAATTAAACCTCAACTGTAAACTAAGATGTTTAGGAGTGGAACATGTTCCGAGGTTCGGTACACCGTGTTTCCATACATTAAAAGCACCAGGGGTTTCCTTTCAGATGTTTACTGGCAGAAGGGGGAAAACGCCCCGTCAGCTAGTTCAGGTGTGGTGAGACGTCTGCCGGGCCTCACCTTTACTAATGATGCTAAAGTGCCGCTCCAAGGCATCAGAGGTGTACTGTATGTCTTTTTATGGTGGGGTTGTGAAAAAGTTCTGATTACATAAGAAGTTGTATGTTATGCCCCTATGGCTGGCAAGTTGTCATCTACAGTACATGCATTGGTTGTATCTAGTGTGTAGGAACAGCCCGTCGTTTTAGTGACATTGAAAATAAATGATTGTGTACTAACATCCATGTGTGGTATGAATTACAATCTACTTGTACAATGCCTTTGGTCAACTGTAAAGTGACTGATGTAAAGTGATCTATTTTTTATTTCGGTCAGACAATCAGTCAAGCATGTCTTTCAGAAACAGTACAATAATGTACAGAGCAATGACTGCGTGGAACTCCCATCTCCCATTTATAAAGCAATACCTCATAGTACAACGCCTCTCCCCCAAGTTGACCTACTTGTTGTGTGTATTTACTGACAGGTACGTGTAGCTGATAGATGCACACCCTCGCACACCCGCACGTTCATGTTTATTAAATGTGTGTAAATTGTCATCTTTTTCATTATGTCGGACCCCCAGTAAGACTAGCTGTTGCCATGGGCGTTGGCTGATCCGGATCCTAATAAAATCAAATACAAAACAGAAAGTGCAAGAGAACAGAAGTCTCACTCACCTGGCAATAACACTACAATAATTCCGGTGGATATGAGGGAAAACATTAGCCTTCCTGTCCGTGCCATATTCTGCTTTATCTGTTTCCTGAGGGCAAAGTTGGGAATATTCAGTCTTTATAAGGAACAATTGGGAGGGTGGAAGTTAAAATGGGTGAAGCTTTATACACATTTTCATGAATAAACATTAAAGAACTTTAATAAATGAATATTTCCTCATTTGTGAACATTTCTAAACATGTATAAGCATTTAAGCGTTACAATTCATTTAGAACGTCATATATGCAATTTATATTAAACATTTGTACAGAGATTTATAAGCATTTATAACGGCTTATTCAAAAGTTAGTATCAAATGTAACAATTGTGTTCTCCTTTCAGCACGTCCTGCACCATTTAACAATGATTTGCAAGTCCCGAACGCCTCCCCTACCGCACCAAATGTCTGCTTGTGTACGGTCATGTAAATTCATAAACTTGTTTATTCAGGCCCAAGTAGTGGTCCTGTCAAGGGTCAATAATTAAAACTCAAATCATTTTAATTTGGTTGTTCTATCAAGGTTGAACGTTGACGACAGCTGAACTTGGAGCATTGCACTAATCATAGAGCACCAATGGCCAGTAACTTCTCAGCGAGGTCAGACTAGACCATAGTTTCTCTTATTTTTAAAGTCTTCAAAGGATTTGAAACTTAGAACATGTAAATGTACTGATATCCTATGTATTCCAGCTATTGGCTTTACCCCTGATGGAGGGATTGACTTGACAGAATATAACTTTACTTATTTATCTGTTATCATGAAAATACATCTTCAGCTTCCCTCCCAAACCAACAACTGAATCATTGAAGATTCTCAAAAGTAAACTTTGCATGTTGTTACTGACTGACACTAACATATCACACAAATAACTTGGTACAAAATAAGCCTAGCTTTAACCATGGTGAAGTAAACCATTTAGATTAACTTTAAAAAAATAAAGTATACATTAGCATACATTACACATTTATAAGCACATCATTGTGTTGCAACCATCACATTATCAAACGTTGTAATCCATGACTTACCTGTTGTTCAACTGAAGTTCTGCCCTCCTGGGACGGCCTCAAGGAGCCAGTGGCTCTCTGGGTTGATTGGTTTAGTGGGTGTCGCTAACCGAGCTGTGTGTACACCCTACCTCACTGCTCCCCTGTATGGGAGAGGAGCGCAGGGTATCATTTTTAAAGAGCCTCTTGATCATTAAAAACAAAAGGCATGTCGTACGGCTCGAGCATGCTGTTACGCACTCCAGGATTGGCTCTTTCACCGCTGGCTGACTGACCAATAGGGGGCCTGTAATTAACCGCACTGAACAGCAAGACCCCTGGATTTTTTTTAAAAACAGATAAACGAGGTGTAAGTTTTGATGTATAGCTTATTTATTGACACCGATTTGGAATTTAGGGTTAAGATGTGAGGCATCTGGATTGCTCCCAATAACAATCAACCAACAATGTCTTTGGATAGAATGGCCATTATTATGGATCTTGGAGCTGATTCGGGCAGCATGATTCTCTCAGTAAACCCTAAAACCAGTCAACTTATCTCTGTGTTGAGTCTGGAATAACACGACGAAAAGGTCCTTCACTCAGCCTTACATCTAGCATACTTTCTACTAGTATATACCTCTATGTTCTGTGTCTCCAGCAGGTTTGTAAAGACAGCCCTAGTCATTAGCTGGTCCTATATATCCCACTGCACCAATCTTTCCTCTTACACTGTATTTCCTGGAAACACTAATGAAGTAGAGGCCTTTATTACACACTGCACACTGCCAACTCAGCTCTGACTGGTGCCTGGGAAAAGGCCACGTAGAACCAGGTCAGTTCCGCTGGTCTCATTGGAATCAACTTGAAAGGCTTTATGAAGCCTATAATGACCCTACAGAAGACCTTCGTAGACGCTCCATAAACCATTCATGAGCAAATGTTTTTCTACATAGAGTGCGTAAAAAGGGCTATTCTACATTTGCATAGTATATAGTATAGAATATGGATAATCAGCTAAGTGAAAACAGTACATGCTCAATATTCCCCTTAAACGATGCATTTTGCATAGGTCAATGAACCAGTTGCCTTGAAAAGAACTATAAGTTAATAGTACCATAATATAAATATGTCAACATTTTATATTCTTGGAAAAATCATGGCAAGTGATGTGTGTGCAAAGCCCATAAAGCGGTTTCATACCACTTGTGGAGAAAAACAAATCATAAAAAACCAGACCCTTGCTGTAAAAATGATGAGGCCCTGCCTCCACTCTCATGTACAGTAAGCAGTTTTTCATCTGTGTTCTCTTGCATGTTCGTATGTTGAACTACATACCACCAACAGGAGAGGAATACATACATTGGGATCTAATCAATGAGGTGAAACATTCTGAAATATGCAGCTAGAAATGTAATGAATAGAGGCGTCATGATTATCTAGGCTTACATGGCAGACAATCATCTGTTCTACACAATGTTCTATAATGTTCTGTGCTCTGCACCCTCCTGAACAGACCCATCGTCATCCACACTTGATTTAAAAAAAGTATATTTGTGGACAGGAAAACGGTTCATTCTAAGGTCAGGAAAGATTCCATTCCTGGATCTGGAACATCTAAATGTGTCCTATGCAATAAATCACAGTACAGTAGGAGCACTCCATTACACCTTATTGGTCAAATAGCCCTTACACAGCCTGGAGGTGTGTTGGGTCATTGTCCTGTTGAAAAACAAATGATAGTCCCACTAAGTGCAAACCAGATGGGATGGTGTATTGCTGCAGAATGCTGTGGTAGCCATGCTGGTTAAGTGTGCCTTGGATTCTAAATAAATCACTGACAGTGTCACCAGCAAAGCACCTCCTCCTCCATGCTTCACGGTGGGAACCACACATGCAGAGATCATCCGTTCACCTACTCTGCGTCTCACAAAGATACAGAGGTTGGAACCAAAAATCTCACATTTGGACTCATCAGACCAAGCACAGATTTCCAACAGTCTCATGTCCATTGCTCGTGTTTCCTGGCCCAAGCCAGTCTCTTCTTTTTATTGGTGTCCTTTAGCAATGGTTTCTTTGCAGCAATTTGACCATGAATGCCTGATTCATGCAGTCTCTGAACAGTTGATGTTGAGATGTTTCTGTTACTTAAACACTGTGAAGCATTTATTTGGGCTGCAATTTCTGAGGCTGGTAACTCTAATAAACTTGTCCTTTGCAGCAGAGGTAACTCTGGGTCTTCCTTTCCTGTGGCAGTCCTCATGAGAGCCAGTTTCATCATAGCGCTTGATGGTTGTTGCGACTGCACTTGAATACTCTTTTGAAGTTCTTGACATTTTCCGCATTGACTGACCTTCTTGTCTTAAAGTAATGATGGACTGTAGTTTCTCTTTACTTATTGAGCTGTTCTTGCCATAATATGGACTTGGTCTTTTAACATATCATATCTATCTTCTGTATGTCACCCCTACCTTGTCACAATACAACTGATTGGCTGAAACGCATTAAGAAGGAAACAAATTCCCCAAATGAACTTTTAACAAGGCACACCTGTTAATTGAAATGCATTCCAGGTGATTACCTCATGAAGCTGGTTGAGATAATGCCAAGTGTGTGCAAAGCTGTCATCAAGGCAAAGGGTGGCTACTTTGAAGAATCTCAAATATAAAATATAATAAATAATAATCATAAAATAAACACTTTTTTTTGTCAACTACATGATTCCATATGTGTTATTTTATAGGTTTGATGTCTTCACTATTATTCTACAATGTAGAAAATGTTTTTTTTTTAAGAGAAAATCTTGAATGAGTAGGTGTGTCCAAACTTTTGATATATATATATATATATATCAGTACATACATACATACAGTCAAGTCCAAAAGGATTGGCACCCTTGAAAAAGAATAGCAAAAAATAATATACAATAAATAAAAACACTGAGCTATAGTGTATGCTAAAAAAAAGTTAACTATATTTTTTATTTATCCATTATTTTACCAGGTAAGTTGACTGAGAACGAGTTGTCATTTGCAGCAACGACCTGGGGAATAGTTACAGGGGATGAATGAGCCAAACTGTAAACTGGGGATTATTAGGTGACCATGATGGTTTGAGGGCCAGATTGGGAATTTAGTCATGACACCAGGGTTAACACCCCTACTCTTACAATAAGTGCCATGGGATCTTTAATGATCTCAGAGAGTCAGGACACCCGTTTAACATCCCATCTGAAAGACGGCACCCTACACAATCACTGCCCTGGGGCATTGGGATATATATATTTTTTTAACTAGAGGAAAAAGTGCCTCCTACTGGCCCTCCAACACCACTTCCAGCAGCATCTGGTCTCCCATCCAGGAACTGACCAGGACCAACCCTGCTTAGCTTCAGAAGCAAGCCAGAGTGGTATGCAGGGTGGTAATGCTGCTCATTTTATACTAATACCATTTTTTTTATTCTAGATTTTGTTAAACAAGTAATGCTTTTTTTCTCTCTAAAAGATAGGGGTCAAATGCAGAAAAGAACCCTAACCCTATTCTAAACTATGGTGGTGGATCTTTGAAGTTCATGGGATATTTTGCTTCCACTGGTTCTGGGGCCCTTGTTAAGGTCAACGGCATCATAAACTTTACCCAGTATCAGGACATTTTAGCCAAGAACCTGGTTGCCTTCTGCCAGGAAGTGGAAACTTGGCCGGTAGTGGATCTTCCATCAAGACAATAAACCCAAGCATACATCAAAATCCACAAAGAAGGATCTTGAAACATTCTGTATGGAGGTATTGGCCAAGATCCATCCCCATGTGTACTCCAATCTCATAAAATTATTTTCAATAAGGCTCAGTGCTGTTATCTTCAGTGCCAGGATTGTGGGTTCAATTACCAACAGGGACCAGTACAAAAATGTATGCACTCACTTCTGTGCTAAGTGAGTCAAATATATTGAAAACAGGGGTGACAATTATTTTGACCCCTGTTGCTTAATGTATTTTTATTACTTGTTGAACAAAATCTTTTTCCCCTAATGTATTTGTATAAAATATTATACTTTCCCCATTTTTATAGTTCAGTATCATCTTTTTTGTTCATCTCTATCAAGGTTGCCAATAATAATGGACCTGACAACAGTATATACACTACATGACCAAAAGTATGTGAACATCTGCTCGTCGAACATCTCATTCCAAAATCATGGGCATTCATATTAAGTTGGTGCTATAACAGCCTCCACTCTTCTGGGTAGGCTTTCCACTAGACAACGGAACATTGCTGCGGGAACTTGCTTCCATTCAGCCACAAGAGCATTAGTGAGGTCGGGCACTGATGTCGGGTGATTAGGCCTGGCCTTCCAATTCATCCCAAATGTGTTTGTTGGGTTTGAGGTCAGGGCTCTGTGTAGGCCAGTCAAGTTCTTCCTCACCAATCTCGACAAACCATTTCTGTATGGACCTCGCTTTGTGCAAGGGGGCATTGTTATTCTGAAACAGGAAAGGACTCCTCCAAACTGTTGCCACAAAGTTGGAAGCACAGAATTGTCTAGAAAGTCATTGTATGTTGTAGCGTTAAGATTTCCCTTCACTGGAACTAAGGGGCCTAGCCTGAACAAGATCATTATTCCGCATAAACCAAACTTTACAGTTGGCACTACGCATACGGGCAGGTAGCGTTCTCCTGGCATCCGCCAAACCCAGATTTGTCCGTCAGACTGCCAGATGTTGAAGTGTGATTCATCACTCCAGAGAGTGCGTTTCCACTGCTCCAGTCCAATTGCGGCTAACTTTACACCATTCCCGTCGACGCTTGGCATTGCGCATGGTGATCTTAGGTTTGTGTGTGGCTGCTCGGCCATGCAAACCCATTTCAGGTCCCGACAAACAGTTATTGTACTGACGTTGCTTCCAGAGGCAGTTTGGAACTCGGTAGTGAGTGTTGTAACCGAGGACAGACTATTTTGACGCACTTCAGCACTCGGCTGTCCCGTTCTGAGAGCTTGTGTGGCCTACCACTAGAGGGCCTACTCCTAGAGGTTTCCACTTCACAATAGCAACACTTACAGTTGACCGGAGCAGCTCTAGCAGAGAAGAAATTGGACGAACTGACTTGTTGGAAAGGTGGCATCCTATGACGGTGCCACGTTGAAAGTCACTGAGCTCTTCGGTCAGGCCATTCTACTGCCAATGTTTGTCTATGTTTGTCTATGTCTATTGCATGGCTGTGTGCTCGATTTTATACACCTGTCAGCAATGGGTGTGGCTGAAGTAGTCGAATCCACTAATTTTAAGGGGTGTCCACATACTTTTGTATATATAGTGTATATACACATTTTTCTCCTTAACATTTATGTAAACTCCGGAGACCAAAATCACACAGGATATCCATCCTAAATCTACTATACCATCAAGCCCCACTGTGCCCATATACAGTATGAGGCTATTACTAACAGACTTATTTGTGTCATTACAAATAATTTAAGTGATTCTTTGCTAAGCCCCATTCATCATCTGCAGTATGTTTTAGGGGGCGACTGCATTCAAGTCTCGGGGATCATCTCGTATATAATTAAGCTCTGAATGCCCGACGAACAGGTGTTCTGAGAGAGACAGTCATTTACAATCCAGCATGGAAGTCCATTGAAGCTACATGAGCATGACAGCAACTCATTATTTTAACATTCCAACATATAGTAGAATGCCTGGAATTTTTTACGAATCTTGCAACATCTGGTGCCAGGCAGTAGCAACGGAAAAAAATTAACTAGAACTAGCACCGCTATTTGGCTGAATGGAAATTATATGTCATTAGAGCTGAAATAGCTAGTTTGCCAGATAGTCCTGAAAAATGAAGGAAAAAAAAGATGTACATGTCCAGTACTGTATATTTGCTCATCCACTTGTTCATTCAATCAACTTATTCACAAATTCTACAAAAATAAATACATCCATAATCTTCCTCACCGGATATCATTGTCATCAAAAAGGTCTTCAAAATCTGTGGAAGAAAAAAAAATACATTTTGAAGAATCCGGTTTATATTGAATTGACACAAATGATCAGTTCTAACAGACATTTTCCGGGGAGAGGAGTGGGTCAGAGAAATGCACCCTGGTAAAAAGTGAAGGACATTCTGGGATGTTTGTGTGCCCTTCCTGTGCGTCTGTGTACGGTTTGTGAGGTCAGAGGTTGATCGTATAGCTCTGTACAAACATGCAAACATTATCCGACATAGTTTGTGTATGGGTGCCATTCAGAGGGTGAATGGGAAAGACAAAATAATTAAGTGCCTTTGAGTGGGGTATGGTAGTTGGTGCCAGGCGCACCGGTTTGAGCGTGTCAAGAACTGCAACACTGCTGGGTTATTCATGCTCAACAGTCTCCCTTGTGCATTTTTATTTAACCTTTATTTAACTAGGCAAGTCAGTTAAGAACAAATTCATATTTACAATGACGGCCTAACTTGGCCAAACCCCAGACGACACTGGGCCAATTGTGCACTGCCCTATGGGACTCCCAATAACAGCCAGATGTGATACAGCCTGGATTCAAACCAGGGACTGTAGTGACACCTCTTGCACTGAGATGCAGTGTCATAGACCACTGCACCACTCGGGAGCCCTATCAAGAATGGTCCACCACCCCAAGGACATCCAGCCAACTTGAAACAACTCTGGGAGGCATTGGAGTCAACATGGGAAAGTATCCTTATGGAGTCCATGCCCCAACGAACTGAGGCTGTTCTGAAGCCTTCTGCAACCATAAGAACCAATAATAATTACATTATTTTATCAAAACCGTTTAACCTTCTTTTTTTGCAATAATCACTGATATGGCTTTCAAGTCTGTCTATGAAAACGCAATTTTTGTTACAAATTTAACAAGAACCATGCATAATGCACATTCACTAATAATAACTCACTTCTTGTAGCAGATATAGAAAATTAACACAGGTCGCATAATCGCGCAAACACAAGCCCACGTGCTAGCACCCTACCTTCTGAAAAAGTTGGTCGCAGATGTGGGTGACCAGCGTTTCAGCCTCCTCCTCAATGAGTCCACGGATGTAAGTGTTTCTAAGTACCTGGGGGTTGTGATAAGGTACTTTAGTGACACCAAGCAGACAATTGTATCAACATTTCTGGGGCTTGTTGAGTTGGAGGGAGGAGATGTCAAATCTAATAGCCCGTGCTGTTGTGGCTTTCCTCGAGAAGTGTTATCTTACCAAAGAGAAACTCCTGGGGATAGGGACTGACAATGCCTCTGTTATGACGGGGATTAACAATGGGGTCCATAAAGTGCTGAAGGAGGAGTATGGCCTCAAACATCTGGTTCTTATTCGCTGTGTGTGATGCCACTCTCTGCAGCTTGCTCATTTGTAGTTCTAAACATATTTAGGGTGTGTTTTTTACTCACGTTTTGTCTCTCCCACGACGTTATTCCTCTCTCCTACAGCATCCATCACCATTACATGCACATGGCCAAGTATGCAAATTAGGTGATGACGTCATTTAGCGACTTCGAGCGACTTTTAGGACAGCCAATAGCTACTTTCCTTACTGAGGAGTTGGTAACACTGCCCTGGACTAAAGAGGCAGACAAATAAGAAACGTGCTAGACCCGTCATTAAATGACACATTTCTCAAGGTAGGACTATCACAAAGATATTATCAAAGACATCCTCCTGAGTTATGACATCGGACAGTATTGAAATCTGACATGTATGATAACGTTTTTGTGATCTAAAAGTCATAATTGTATTAACTTCCAGTGTAGTGAGAGCGACTTTATCACAGTGCTACGTTATACCGGCAGGATTTCTTTGTGGTTTTTAAGCTGATATCCTGCAATTCTATGCATTTTGCCATGGCTTATGCTCTGTTCTTTTACTCAAACATAATAACAAAATTTATCTTTTACTCAAAAGCAAACTATTAGCTGCATGGAGAAAGTTGTAGAATTGCAAATTGGCTTAAATGCTAAAATTTCTCTACACTGCCAAGATGGGGGCCTGACGGGACGACCGTGCTTATTGCCAGACCCACCATCTAAACCTTGCAAGGTAAAGTAAAAACTCAAACCAGTCCATGCATCAATACTGGTATACAGTCAAATACGGTATACCGCCCAGCAATGTTCTCTCAAAAAACATTCGGGACTGAGCAAATTTCAGGTCTGCTGAACGCAAACTAGAACCTTGTGAAAATTCTGTGCAACTTCCAGCATGCGTTTACTGTGAACACTGTAAGTGCCTGTATTAGGTTACAGTTTTAACAGTGGCCATGTAGGCTACTGTGGCTATTTGATCATAATGTAGGCCTAGCAGAGTGGCCTACCATCAAAAACAATAGAGAAAATGCATCACATAACATTTTAACATGGAAATAGCCTACAGTAACAGCCAATGTGTGGTGTTCAATGTAGGCCTACATTCCGTGAGACTTTTGGAGAAAAAAACATGCCGGACTTGACATGAACCTGTTTATCCACTTGTCCTTCAGACAAGAAGGTGAATGAAAAATGTTGTTTGATGCAAGAAACCGCTTTACAAAATACAAGGCATTATTATTCCCAAATCATTATTACAGAGAAACAGACAAATTATGCTACCCTCTGCTTATTGGCCACTTAGCATATTCATGCCTGTCTCATGCTGTAAACACAGGTCCATATGGCAATGGTCTATTTGCATATAGGAGCACAGGTTTGTGTAGAGGACTAGCTGAGTAGTGCATGTCAGCGGAATAGAATCCTACTCCGATTTGTTCTGCCTACAACAAAATCTCTTGCAAATATTGTGTTGATTTGATCACAATTGCCACAGTATAGGGAAACGTTGATAGTTTCAACAGGGAAAACTCTAGAACGGTGGTCACTAACCTTTTGAAGATCACTTTGAGTCAAAATGCAACCCGAGATCTACCACTCAGATTTGGTTTAACGTGACTTTAAAACAAATAAGCCTAAGCAACATGAACCAATTAAAAACAGTACTGTAGCAATGAGGTTTGTGTAGTAAGCTACAGACCCAAGACATTATCAACACATATTGTCTTTGCCTGAATTGCCCTGCCAATTCACTGTTGTTCAGGCAATTTTTTAAATATTATATTTCAAAAGTTGAGATAAGCTATATGATCACAACGGTAATAGAGCCATTGTTGTATTACTTGTGAAGCACAGCTGAGTGAACATACATTTTTATTTTTTATTTTACTGTGTTAATGGTGCCTGCATCTGATGGCCAGTCTCAGCGGAGGGAGAGAGCAGCAGACTGAGGGTCCGCCTCTCAACATCCCTCCGCTCACCCTTTCCTCCGCTGACATTGACCAAAAAGGGACACGTCTTCCAGCTGATGGCAAAACTCGAGTCGCACCGCATTATTTCTGCCTCATGGACAAAACATGTTGTTACTCCTATGAACAGAGAAAGTGAAATATTCCCTCGATATTGAAACTGACCCAATCTGCTAATAATAACAGCACAAGCCTATAGATACATGTTCCTACTCATTCATTTACTGCTGCAGTGCTTGTTGTAGCGCTGAGTGGAAATAGGAAGAAAGTGATTTTTAGAGCTTATACAAGTGTTGAATACAAGGTGCTGACAGGGCTGAGTAAGAAACATGAACTCACTCGTAAAAACATCATCTCTTTGCTGTATCCGTTGACAGTCTCTCTCTAGTCATGCTTTTAAACGTTTTGAAATCTCACAGAATATGCCATGCTGTTGTGTGTTATTTAATGGAGATATAATTGCAGAATTAATTTGCATAACTGCGTGGGGCTACTGTGGTGATCATGTAACGTAAATAATCACACTTTTTCCAGTATTTGGGAGCATGACTGTAGGCCTTACATTAGGGATTTTGACAGTTGTATTAGTGAAATCCATTCTGTATGCAGGTTTGTTATAGCTATTTCCATTGCACAACACTTTTCTCTATCAGCCACTGCACAGGCTTCTTCAACTGTTTTGGGAAAAATGGATTTGAGGCTATATTTAGAGGCCTGTGAGCTAATGTGCAGGATACCTCTTTCTGTTTTCCCTGACTTATGTGGTTTTTATACTGTGTTATACTTTTTCGTGTAGCACTCCTCACAGGCCATTTGGTATACTTTTTGTTTGTTGGTGAGATAAAACTGCCAAAACTCCAAAAAGGTATTATTGCACATCAGAATTGCAACACCAGATTTGTTCAAGCCTAAAATCCTGGTCTGTAATCGTAACATGGTGTTTGTATGTTCACAGATTAAATGTCACGTTTACGTTTCATGTTTCACACATGGCTTTTCTTACAATCATAACAATTTACGTATTGATTTTCTTACAATCCTAATGATACGTACGATCAACCGTTTGGCAGGTATCTCGAATCAATACAATCGTCTAGAAATGCCTTGGGAATTGATCCCAATCAACAGGTTAGTGACCACCGCTCTAGAAAGTTGAGTGAAATTCAATCTCATGCTTCTTTCTCTCTGTGAGCTGATATTTCTGGCGACTGCGCACAGTTTTGAGGGAACTTTGCCGCCCAGCCCTACTGCAGACCCGTTACAACTTCATTTTACAGCACAAAGTGATTTCGTCCCTCTGTGTCAAGAGAAAGTAGTCGTGCTTCAATTCTACAAAATTATTTAGTATGTTTTCATGTTGAGAGCTCTAAATCACCGAGATGAAATCACAATTGCTGAAATTGCTAGACTGTCCCTTTTAAATATACCTTCTCCATAGCTCAGAGTGAGAGGAAATCAATTATTTGTCTAGATAGGTCAGAAAATGTGACACGTCACTCATATCGTTATTTGTTGTATACACATATTTAGCAAAGTTATTGCAGGTTTAGTGAAATGCTTGTGTTCCTATGTCCAACAGTGCATTAATACCTAACAATACACACACATCCCAAAAGTAAAATAATGGAATTAAGAAATATTAGGACAAGCAATGTCGGGGTCCGGGGTATATGTGTGATGGGATGTGTAGACAGTATATGGACAGAATAGGGTGGCAGCGTAGCCAAGTGGTTAGAGCATTGCACTATTAACCAAAAGGTTGCAACATCAAAGCCCCGACCTGACAAGTTACCAATCTGTCATTCTGCTCCTGAACAAGGCGGTTAACCCACTGTTCCTAGGCTGTCATTGAAAATAAGAATTTGTTATTAAATGACTTCCCTAGTTAAATACATTTATAAATAGAATATGTAGTATCTGAAGAATATTACATGTACAGCAATAGTTAAATAGGATAGGTCTTCACTAGAATACAGTATATACATGCGTACCTTTCTCGGATGTCATATTTTGGTTCATAACTGGTCAATTAAATACCTTTTTCTGATCACTAAAAATACATCTGGAAAGCATACTTTTATAGTCAGTACACAACTTGTCCATGACGTCACACTAAAGACGCCTCAAAGACTATGTAGTGTACCTTTATGAATCATGCAAATTTTCTTCAGAGTGGAAGCCCTATCAGGTGAAAGGCGACTATGGCCCTGATCCAATACTTGACCAATAAGCAGACAGTTGAACAAAAAAAGTAAAAAAACAAGGATGCAGCAGCATCACTTTCTCTGGTAGTAGGATATATAGATCAGGAAGATTCTAATCTCATAGGGATTCCTGAAGCATTGAGCCTTTCCACCCAATTATGTCGAAAATAGGTTCATTATGAGGCTTTGATCAACACGGTGTAGACTAGTGGCACCTGCTGGTCAAAATAATTTAGAGCAGCCAAATTATTGTAGATGGCGTCCCACACACTGCGCAGCGTGCACAGAGTAGCCTTTTTGTCTTCTACCGAAACCAATACCAAACCAATCAGGTGGTTGTTTGACGAAACAAAGCTTCAAACGTCATTGATCACATGCTTCTGATAAAGTGATACAGGCATCGGCACACTGTTTCGAAGTAAACTGCTTATCGATTTCGACGCATGCTCAGGAGCTCCGGGGTATCTAACAACATCACTAAAACGTGGACCTAGAAGCCAGTTCCACTGCTGGTTTTAATTATTCTCCTCAGATCTAGGACTGATTTAGATGTAGGACACAACGTGGGAGCAATTCGTTATCTGTCAGAACAGACCAGCAGTACTTGTTTTATTCATTGTTTTATTCATTTTTTGTTTTATAGGTCAAAGTGTTTCATATATTGTGCTCCTGAGTTAATGTTGCTGATCAATTTGAATTTTATTATTATTTATTGATTATAATTAATTTTATTTTTCAGTATCAAATGGTCAAAAAAAAATTACAGTTTAAATAAGGATTTTATATTTTTTTTCCATTTCAGGCAAATTGATGCACTTTAAGTCTTTTCTGTTACAGACTAAAAATCAATGTTAATAAAGTTATTCTTTGTTGTAAGTTGATCTATATTTCTTTCTATTTTCTTTCTTTGTTTTCTTTAATGTTAATAATGATACAATGTTATGCAGAGGTGTACTTATAACAATTTTATAGACAAATTATACTATTTACAGTCGCGACAGAGAGTTGGGGGGTGCGAAATGTTTACTTCTTCCTAGAGGGGGTGTAACAGAAAATAATTGAGAAGCACTGCGATACAGTGAGCTCCAAAAGTATTGGGACGGTGACAATTTTTGTTGTTGTTTTGGCTCTGTACTCCAATTCTGTTGGGGTGTTGATAGAATAGTCTCCTAACCTTCAGAAACTGGACACATGAATGTTGTTGCAACGTTCCCATGAAACGTGTCTAGAACATTAATGTTGAATATGCTGAGAACGTGGTAACCATGTTCGGGGAAGTTCTGGTCTCTTGGACACAGTCCTCGCATTTCACTGGAACATTCCTATGAAAACGTTATTTAATGACCTAGTCTCAGGTAGCCATACCTCCAAGATCACATTGTTGTCATGCCTCCCTTGGAGGTCTGGAGAACTTTGTATTACCAAAACGGTTAGTGGATGTTACATTTCAAGAACCCTCCCACACATGCCCATTGGTGTTACGTGTTTTGTTCGTCACTGTTTTCAGACTGGGTAGGACAAATTTTGCAGAGACTTGTTCCTTCCATATGCCATTTTGGAAGAAAACCTGGTGGAAAGCTGAATTCGGTTTGGCCAGAAGTGTGCTCTATACACAACATCGACAACATATTTTGATGAGGTTTTAATTGCCAATTTTGCACTGTTGCACTTACTACACTAATCTAGTGAGCACCGTTGGAGCTCCGACACCAGCAAGGCATTTGATTGGTTTGACGTGTTGCGAGGCGTTGCTGAATTACAGCTGGTTCCCACCCCTATGTAGCTATTTTTCCCCAGGGCCTGGTTTTCAACAAGGCTAGTTAATGACCTAATGAGACTCCCAAAGGAACATTATCTAAAGTTGTGGGAACATTTGTTGTTAGCTGGGTAGGCACCTCTGTAAAGGACCTCACGCTGCTTGCTTAGTGAGTACCACTTCCTTCATATTTGGCACACACAGAAGCTAGAATCCAGGACCCCGGCCTTGCTAGCACGTGACAACCCTCCAGAAATGTCTTACCTGTCTGTGCCACGCGAAAAGATAACTATTCACTGCAGCAAATGGGGACACTTCAGGCTGAGGAAGACGTTTCACACATTCACATGTGCTACATACACATTGACCATAGTTGCTGGAACCATGCTGAAAAGAGCTTTAGGTTAAGGTTGGTACAATATTGTGAAAATGCTGTGGTGTCGGACCTCACCGTAAGAGTAGCTGATGCCTAAATTGGCTGGGTTCTTCAAGTCCTCGGTGACTCCCCTCAATAATCCTTAGCTCTTCCTTTCTGTCACATGTCACAGATAAAAAGGATCAGATTAACGTCAGAGGATGTCAACTGAAATTAACTGCATGTCAATTGTGATGAATTGCATTCGTAGGCCGACTAGTATGAAAGTGCAAACCACATTGTTCAGGTTGTCTGTGACACAAGCACTTGTCTGATGGATAAAAGTGTATGTAAGCAAGTGGTGCATTTAAGAAACTCACAATATTTCAGAGCTGACCACTCGAATAGTCTGATCAGCCTTCATTGAGAAGTTGGTCTCGATGTATCTCCCCTTCTCAAACTGGGCTGGCAGTTTGCTGATTTCAAACCATCTTCCCATGAACTAGAACATTGGGTAAACAAACATACACACTCAAAATTCTTTAAATCTCCATCTTTACCTTTAGTTTGTTTTGCTTTTGTGCACTTTAAGTTTCTTTCTGTAATGAAGTTAAATAAATGATTATTATCATGAAAATATCACAGCAAATGTCACATACTACCAGGGCCGTAACTACATATGAGGACACCAAGGTCTAGGCCTCAGTAATAATATAAAGAAAATAAATACAGAAATTAAACAATCTGGTGTCAACTTAATGTTGGAAATGAGAAAAGTAGAATGCACAAGGTGCAATTTCAAAACTTGGTTGTGCATCAGCAGTTTTCCTCTTGTTATGCCACTCACTGACAGTCACTCAATAAGCCCATCTCAGTAAAAATACATGACATTGTTAAATTAGTCTAGCCAGATATCTAAACTTAGTAGTAATCATCATGGCCGAATTACCGACTGGGCACGCAGGGCAAATGCCCAGGGACACTGACCTCCAGAGGGCCCCTATTGATTTTGTTTGTCAGTCTCACTCAGATATTATATTACCATGGCATGTAAGTCACTAGACCCTTTCAAATGCTCTAACGCCCTAACAGATCCACGGAATACACAATCACAATTGCACTACACACTGCCCTCACCCACCTGGAGTGCACGAGGGCAGTGTGCAGTGCAATGCAAAAATGCATATGTGAGAATGCTGCTTATTGACTACAGCTCTGCTTTCAATTCCAAATTTACCACAAAGCTCATGGCCCTGGGACTGAACTCCTCCTATGCAACTGGGTCCTGGACTTCCTGACGGGCCGCCCCCAGGTGGTGAAGGTAGGCAACATTACCTCACCCCACACTGATTCTCAACAAGGGTGACTCCTCAGTCCCCACCTGTACTCCCTGTATACCCACGACGGCATGGCCTCACACAGTTCCAACTCCATCATGAAGTTCGCTGACGACACGACAGAGTAGTAGGCCATGATTACCAACATCGATGAGACAGCCTATAGGAAGGAGGTAGGCACTCTGACTGCATGGTACCAGGTAAACAAACTCCCCCTCAACATCAGCAAAACAAATTGGCTGATTGTGGACTTCCGGAGGAACCAGGCTGGGTTTGGGCTCGGAGCTCAAGAATTTCATTTTTATCCTGTAATTACATTTGTAACCCTGTACATGTGACTATTAAACTCTAGACCTAAAATCTAAATCTAGTGTGTAGCGGTTAATTATATAGCTACTAGGCTATATGTGCTGGTAGATCGACTGAGGTGAATGAAGCTTCAGCAACCAATGTGATAAAGGGTATTCTTTGCTTGCTTCTGCTGTTTTCCAAATAGCATTTTTGAGTGTTTAAATTGTATAGAAATGCAGTAATTGGCAGGTAGAGATGTTGGATCTTAATTTGATCACTCTTTTTTTTGCGGAGAATTTTCCTGCACCGCAGCAAATGCAGATGAGATTTGCGATTTACATGAATTCACTGAAAACCCACACTAACACACCATCATATTAACAGTATTTCACTGCTAATGTAGTCTAATTTTAGCCAGCTAATAATCTAACTACAGATCAAGCAACATTATGGACGGGCCAGGGCCAGAAGCGGGCTAAAGGGGGCATTGTGCACCCTCAGTTTTAGGAAAACAGATGCAGAAAGATAATGCCATTCATTCAAGATTTTCTGTAATCATGGTAGCATGGCATCCACATTAATGTAGAAGTGTTCAGAAACATATTATATTCTTATTTACAGTATAAGTGACTCCAAAATGACATAATACATATAATGACACCATACACAATATTTTCTATTAGGCACAGCATCATCCAAAACACAATCAAAACAAACTGCAAATGCATCCAACAAGTTTCTCGTCTCTAGCTTGATGTAGTCATTGTGTAGTCATAGTCATCTCAAATCCAAAATGCTGAGTATAGAGCCAAATTAAAAGTTTTAGCTTCACTGTCCAAATAAATATGTAATAAATCCCACCTCGCCGATTTCAAATGCCCTCTTAGTCACTTTTCCTGGCACCAGGCCTGATTATAGACTAAATGTTCAAATACTGTTGCTGCAGGATTATTTTGCTGTGACAATACTGGTCAAATTAAGATCCTATATCTGTATAGGTACATTGTCTGTGCCGACAGGTCAGGCAGGGGAGTGATACCTTTTTCATGCTGAAGGCAGGCTGGACGGCTGGTTCCGGACAAGGCCCCCAGTGGGGTACCTGGGCACTGATGAGGGGTATGAGGAGGAGAGGCAAGACGAGGGAAAATGATGGCTTCATGGTCACAGGGGCAGCCATCACCTGAAAATAATTACAATCAATCAGCAGAGAGTTCAAGTTAAAAAAAAAAGCTTCAAAAATATAAATTGTTTCCCTTTCAGAGGCACAAGAAGTAAGTCCAGGATTAGGCATAATTAGGGTCTGGGAACTGGCCCTAGGAAATCACATTGTGACAATTATTTTCATAGTCAAAGAAATTTTTTATATATAAACAAGGTGAGATGTTAGCTGGGTAGGCACCCCTGTAAAGGACCTCACGATGCTGTTTTTAACACAGACTCCTTTTGTCGGACTGTATTCCATATAAGGCATCCAGGCCTTATGAAAGTTGCCCGGTATAACCTTAATCTAGTGATAACTTGACATTTCTGCCATCCATTGTGACGTTGCGGGAGGATAACCAACCTTCCAATTAATGGCAATGCATTTCTTAGATGCTTGGTTACACAGTGTCGTTTGATAAGAGGCTCCAGTATCAACATTTACAAGCAAACAAAAGCAGGGAGAAGGGGAAATCTGTAGACATGCTGAGATAAAAGACATACTCTGCCAGAATTTAGCCAGCCTTCACAAGACCATAACTTATGCAAACATGTCCCCTTTTGTGTTTTACACCTCCAGCAGAGGAAGGACAATTCTAAGTGCATGTTATTGAGTTACACAGGCATATAGTACGATCTATGGATGGTCTTAAATTGCAGTCATTTATGTCTGAGATTATATGAACATGACTGGGCATTTAAACATATCTCTATCCATTCATCGTCATCAATAGCGTCTCCCGGCTCTTTCTCACATTTTTGTTTGACATGTTTTGTGTCATCGGGAAAAGCCTCAATCAACCCTTGATACAGTTTGGAAATCAACTTTAGAGGTTTGTCAGACTGTCTTAGAACAGTTTCGATCTTTGAAGCATCTGGATTATCAAGTGTTTGCTGCACAGAGAGAATAAAGTGTACTTGTTTACCACAGCAAATCTACCGTGGTAATTTACCTGACACTTTGTATGAATGGAAACTAATGTTGGTGTAGGCTGCTGACTGTTATTGCTTTATTTGTTTCCTCTTATTTTCTATCCAAAAGTGTCTGATATTGTAATTTCTTATCAAGATTGGGGGTAAAATGCCACAGGACTGTCAACATTTTTCCACATTTTGTTGTTTTACAGCCTGAGTTTAGAATGGTTTAAATTGATATGTTGTGTCACTGGCCTACACATAATACCCCTTAATGTCAAAGTGGAAAATTAATACAAAATGTTAGCTGAAATTGAGTAGAAGTACAAGTATTCAACCTCTTTTTATGGCAACCCTAAATAATTTCAGGAGTGCTTAACAAATCACAAAATAGGTTGCATGGACTCACTCTGTGTGCAATAATACTGTTTAACATGATTTTTGACAGACTACCTTATCGCTGGACCCCACACATACAATTATCTGTAAGGTCCCTTAGTCGAGCAAGGAAATGTAAAACCAGATTCAACCACAAAGACCAGGGATTTTTTCCCATGCCTTGCAAAGAAGGGCACCTATTGGTAGATGGGTAAAGAAAAGCAGACATTGAATAGTTATTAATTACACTTTGGATGGTGTATCAATATACCCAGTCACTACAAAGATACAGGCGTCCTTCCTCACTCAGGAAGGAAACCACTCAGGGATTTCACCATGAGGCCAATGGTGACTTTCAAAAAGTTACAGAGTGTAATGCCTGTGATAGGAAAATTGAGGATGGACCAACAACATTGTAGTGACAGTGAAAAGAAGGAAGCCTGTAGAGAATAGAAATATTCAGAAACTTGCATCCTGTTTGCAATAAGACACTAATGAACTTTATGTCCTAAATACAAAGTGTTATGTTTGGGACAAATCCAACGCATCACTGAGTACCACTCTTCATATTTGCAAGCATAGTGCATCATGTTATGGGTATGCTTGTCATTGGCAAGGGAGTTTGTTACGATAAAAATAAATGGAATGGCACAGGACAAATCCTAGAGGAAAACCTAGTTCAGTGTGCTTTCCAACAGACACTGGGAGACAAATTCAGCAGGACAATAACCTAAAATAAAAGGCCAAATAAACACTGGAGTTGCATACCAAGATGATATTGAAGGTTCCCGAGTGGCTTAGTTACAGTTTTGACTTTGCTTGAGGAATTTTAAAAGAATCTGAATGTGCAAATATTGTACAATCCAGGTGTGCAAAGCTCTTAGAGACTTACCCAGAAAGACTCACAGCTGTAATTGCTGCCAAAGGTGATTTGAACATGTATTGGCTCAGGGTTTTGAATTTTTATGTAAATGAGATTGGGTTACCATTTCACTGTTAGTCTACACTTGTTGTTTAAAAAGCATGTGACAAATAAAAATAGATTTTACCCTGTACTTCGCTTACTTACTTTCTTGTGTTTTTCCTATTTCTATTTCATGTGTGTTTTTGTTCTACTTTACTATATAGTATTATATTTTTACTACTGATATTAGTTACTGCATTGTTGGGAAAGAGCTTGCAAGAAAAACATTTCACTGTACTTTGTGCATGTGACAATAAAACTTGAAACTGAGCCGGCCAAGAAGATATGTAACATCTCTATATAGACATAAGAAACATCAAAAGCCAAATCCAAAAGCTCCTGACATATTTTTTCTGTTGCTTGTTTACTCCCTGAGTATAGACTGGGAATCATTTAGGCTAGGAATCAGTGGTGAAAGTCACACAGTACATCTCCAAGCATTTCTCTCTCCATTAATCCCACTCTCTCCTCACTAACCCAATTTCTTTATTTCATTTTCAAAAAATGTGCAGAAATCTGTAAAAATATGTTTTCACTTTATCCTTATGGGGTAATGTGTGAAGATGGGTGATTTAATTCATATTGAATTCAGGCTGTAACACAACAAAATGTGGAATAACTCAATTTTGACAGTTCATTCATAACCTTAGGACACACTAGACATAGTCTAGATGTTAGCCAAGTGGAGACCAATATCTATCTTGTGTTTAATGAGTTTAATCTTAAGCAGTATACTTTAAAGACAACTGTTGATGTAAAACGGGCTATAATTGTGTATATAAATATTTACACATAAATGTATAAACGTAGACATGAATAATGCGTTATAATGCAGTCATGAAAATTACATTTTGGGTTACTGACATGGGATACCTCACCATATGGTGAACTGAGTTGAATCTGCCCATAACTAACAGGCTAACTAAGTAAAAACGTCTGTTAATTCATATCAGATTGGGCAATTATAATTAGTCACGTGTTATAGTTTATTTTATTGTTGTCACGCCTGCTCCCGCTCTTCCCACCTGGCCCTCGAGGGTGCCAGGCTGCCCTGCATTACGCACTCCTGCCACCATCATTACGCACACCTGCCTTCCCTTGTCACGCGCATCAGCAATATTGGACTCACTCAATCACCTGTTTAGTACCTCCCCTATATTTGTCAGTTCCCCAGCTCTGTTACCCGTGTGCTGATGCTGTTTCTGTCTTGTTCTATGTCTGTTCCTTATTAAATGTTTGACTCCCCGTACCTTCTTCTCATCTCTAGCGTCATCCGTTACGATTGTATCTTTTTTTTAAATTGTTTTTCAGAAGAAAAGAAAATACATTTTAATATGAACTATTGGTCTGGTCTGTGTAGTATAAGAACAACCTAAATCTCACCCAAGTAATCAGACTATTTGACCGATAATAATTTAACAACCAACATGCAGTATGACGCTCCTATATGGTACCAGTAATTGCGCAGCTCAACCATGAATGAGAGCAATGTTCCCTCTGAGCAAGTTTCAGGTCTGCTGAGTGCAAACTTGAAGGTTCGGTGCAACTTCCAGCGCACATTTACTGTGAACACTGAGCCTGTACTCACTTTAAGTGACAGTTTTAACAGTAGTCAAGTAGGCTACTGTGGCTATTTGATCATAATGTCGACCTACCAGAGTGGCCTACCTTCAAAAACATTGGAGAAAATGCATCCCATAACATTTTATCATGGAAGTAGTTGTTCCACCATTCAGCCTACAGTAAATCAAATCAAATCAAATGCACCGAATACAACCGTACAGTGAATGCTTACTTTACAAGCCTTTAACCAACAATACTTTAAGTGTTAAGTAAAAAATAGAAAATAGAAAATAAAAAGTAACAAATATTTAAACAGGAGCAGTAAAATAACAAGTGAGGCTATATACAGGGGGTACCGGTACAAAGTCAATGTGTGGGGGCACCAGTTAGTCGAGGTAGTTGAGGTAATATGTACATGTAGGTAGAGTTAAAGTGACTATGCATAGATTATAAACAGAGAGTAGCAGCGGCGTAAAAGAGGGGTCTGGGTAGCCTATAGATTAGCTGTTTAGGAGTCTTATGGCTTGGGGGTAGAAGCTGTTAAGAAGCCTTTTGGACCTAGACTTATCGCTCCGGTACCGATTTACCGCTTGCAGTGCATTAGCAGAGAGAACAGTCTATGACTAGGGTTGCTGGAGTCTTTGATAATTTTTAGGGCCTTCCTCTGACACCTCCTGGTATAGAGGTCCTGGATGGCAGGAAGCTTGGCCCCAGTGATGTACTAGGCCGTACACACTACCCTCTGTAGTGCCTTGCAGTCGGAGGCCGAGCAGTCGCCATACAACGCAATGATGCAACCACTCTCGATGGTGCAGCTGGAGAAGCTTTTGAGGATCTGAGGACCCATGCAAAATCTTTCAGTCTCCTGAGTAGGAATAGGCTTGGTCGTGCCCTCTTCACGACTGTCTTAGTATGTGTGGACCATGATAGTTTGTTGGTGATGGGACACCAAGGAACTTGAAGCGCTCAACCTGTTCCACTACAGCCCCGTCGACGAGAATGGGGAAGTGCTCGGGCCTCCTTTTCCTGTAGTCCACAATCATCTCCTTTGGCTTGATAACAATGAGGGAGAGGTTGTATTCCTGGCACCACACGGCCAGGTCTCTGACCTCCTCCCTATAGGCTGTCTCATCAGTAATTAGTAGCAGCCAATGTGTGGTGTTCAATGTAGGCCTACATTCGATGAGACTTTTGAAAAAAGATACATATATGGCAATGGTCTATTTGCATATAGGCCTATTGCAGCTCTGATTGGTTATGCCGCACTGGTCTGTGTAGCGAGTATGGGCTGAGTCATGTGTGTCAATGCGTTCTGCCTTCAACAAAATCTCTGATATTTCTTCTGCACGGCAGTCTCAGCTACTGCATGCAGCTTAGAGGGAACATTGAATGAGAGTGTTACATGTACTGTATGTGAAACAGGTGTCAGTAGTTACATGGATGTAGAACTTGCATAATTATGATTGACCTGTTACCCTAGTGTGCCAAAAACCTGTGTATAAGGCACCTGTGTACACACTCAGGGGGTCTGCTATGTGAACGTGTTTGATGAAGGGGGGAAAGTACCCCTCTCCTGGGACTCTACCTCCTGTTGAGCGGCTCTGGCTGTCACGTCCTTACCTTTTACGTAAATAGTCGATAATCCAATGACATTCACTGCATTTTGTATTTGCGTTTACTTAAGCGGGTAAGTCAATGAGAACACATTCTCTTTTACAGTACTCAAGAAATAAAGTCATGCATGGGTTATAATAGTGTATTTACCATATAACCATGCAATTTTCTAAACACCTAAGATGTTATTTACTGCTATTCGTTTTTTAGTCACCCGGTCATGACATAAAAGCAATGTGATATTACATGATAAAATGGTAATCACACAATAACCTGCGGATCATTCGAACAAGGTCCACATGGCACCATTTGGTACCAGGCAGGTAGTAACCAATTGGGTTGAGTTATGATAAATACGATCCAC
Source organism: Oncorhynchus kisutch (assembly GCF_002021735.2). NCBI lineage: Eukaryota > Metazoa > Chordata > Actinopteri > Salmoniformes > Salmonidae > Oncorhynchus > Oncorhynchus kisutch. The sequence continues at coordinate 7,386,429 of NC_034203.2, forward strand.
TGGGTTTGTAAAGGTGGTCACATCAGAAAAATAGGATTTTCCTTAGCCACCAACCTCCATGTCATGATAAGCAAAACCTTCCCTGAGGATTCATATTAAACAGACACAGGGACACAGGGAATTGACAAGCTCTTCGAGGAGGCCTGGAGTACACAAATAGATGATTGCGTCTTTTGCTGCTGCAAATACTGACAAGATATCTGAGGATTTGTAACAACTCAATATCTTTGAATGGTCCAAACTGAGATCTTTCAGATTTCTGATCAAATATATTGATCAAGAGAAACCAATATAACACGGCCCTGGTCGACCTTACAGTACCTGTATGTCAGTGGAGGTTGCTGAAGGCAGGACGGCTCATAAAAGTGGCTGGAATGGAGTGGAATGGCTCGAATGGAGTGAATGCGAATGGAGTGAATGGCTGCAATGGAGTGAATGGCTGGAATGGAGTGAATGGCATGGTATCAAACACATGAAGAAAAAAACATGTTTGATAGCATTCCATTCACTCCATTCCAGCCATTCACTGCAGGAAGCTTGGCCCCAGTGATGTACTGTGCCGTACGCCCTACCCTCTGTAGTGCCTTGTGGTCGGAGGCTGAGCAGTTGCCATACCAAGCAGTGATGCAACCATGGTGCAGTTGTTGAACCTTTTGAGGATCTGAGGACCCATGTCAAATTTTTTCAATCTCTCCTGAGGGGGAATAGGTTTTGTTGTGCCATCTTAACGACTTTCTTGGTGTAGTTGGACCATGTTAGTTTGTTGTTGATGAGGATGCCAAGGAACTTGAAGCTCTCAGCGTGCTGCACTACAGCCCTGTCAATGAGAATGGGGGCATGCTCTGTCCTCCTTTTCCTATACTCCACAATCATCTCCTTTGTCTTGATCACGTTGAGAGGTTGTTGTCCTTGCACCACACGGTCAGGTCTCTGACCTCCTCCCTACAGGCTGTCTCGTTGTTGTTGGTGATCAGGCCTACCACTGTTGTGTCATCTGCAAACTTAATGATGGTGTTGGAGTCGTGCCTGGCCGTGCAGTCATAAGTGAACAGGGAGTACAGGAGAGGACTGAGCACGCACCCCTGAGGGGACCGGGGGTGCTGAGGATCAGCGTGGCAGATGTGTTGCTACCTACTCCTACCACCTGGGGCCGGCCTGTCATGAAGTCCAGGATCCAGTTGCAAAGGGAGGTGTTCAGTCCCAGGGTCCTAAGCTTAGTGATGAGCTTTGAGGGCACTGAACTGCTGTAGTCAATGAATAGCTTTCTCGCATAGGTGTTCCTTTTGTCCAGGTGGGAAAGGGCAGTGTGGAGCGCAATAGAGATTGCATCATCTGTGGATCTGTAGGGGCGGTATGCAAATTGGAGTGGGTCTCTAGGCTTTCTGGGATAAAGGCGTTGAAGTGAGCCATGACCAGCCTTTCAAAACACTTCATGGCTACAGATGTGAGTGCTATGGGTCGGTAGTCATTTAGGCAGGTTACCTTAGTGTTCTTGGGCACAGGGACTATGGGGGTCTGCTTGAAACATGTTGGTATTACAGACTCAGATAGGGAGGTTGAAAATGTCAGTGAAGACACTTGCCAGTTGGTCAGCGCATGCTCGGAGTGAATGTCCTGTTAATCAGTATGGCCTTGCGGCCTTGTGAATGTTGACCTGTTTAAAGCTCTTACTCACATTGGCTTCGGAGAGCGTGATCGCACACCTGTCCGGAACTGCCGATGTTCTCATGCAAGTTTCAGTGTTATTTCCCTCGAAGAAAGCATAGAAGTAATTTAGCTCTTCTGGTAGGCTGGTGTCACTGGGCAGCTCTCAGCTGTGCTTCCCTTTGTCGTCTGTAATAGTTTGCAAGCCCCCCAACGAGCGCCGGAGCTGGTGTAGTACGATTCCATCTTAGTCCTGTATTGACGCTTTACTGTTTGATGGTTCGTCAGAGGGTATAGCGGGATTTCTGATAAGCATCCGGGTTAGAGTCCCGCTCCTTGAAACCGACAGCTCTACCCTTTAGCTCAGTGCGGATGTTGCCTGTAATCCATAGCTTCTGGCTGGGGAATGTACGTACAGTCACTGTAGGGACAACGTCATCTACGCACTTATTGATGAAGTCAGTGACTGATGTGGTGTACTCCTCAATGCCATCGGAAGAATCCCAGATAATATTCCAATCTGTGCTAGCAAAACAGTCCTGTAGCTTAGCATCTGCTTCATCTGACCACTTTTTTGTTGACCCGAGTCACTGCTGCTTCCTGCTTTAATTTTGGCTTGTAAGCAGGAATGGGGAGGATAGAATTATGGTCATATTTGCCAAATGGAGGGCGAGGGAGAGCTTGTGCTTCTATTTCCCCTAAAATGGTCCTCACAGTAGACAAAATGAACCACAATATACTCTAAGTTCATTTGTAAACCCAGTAAAAAATAAATACAATAATGGTGTTCGAAGCCTGGTACGGAGCAGTTGCCGTACCAGGCGGTGATACAGCCCGACAGGATGCTCTCGATTGTGCATCTGTAGAAGTTTGTGAGTGCTTTTGGTGACAAGCCGAATTTCTTCAGCCTCCTGAGGTTGAAGAGGCGCTGCTGCGCCTTCTTCACGATGCAGTCTGTGTGGCTGGACCAATTCAGTTTGTCTGTGATGTGTACGCCGAGGAACTTAAAACTTACTACCCTCTCCACTACTGTTCCATCGATGTGGATAGGGGGGTGTTCCCTCTGCTGTTTCCTGAAGTCCACAATCATCTCCTTAGTTTTGTTGACGTTGAGTGTGAGGTTATTTTTCTGACACCACACTCCGAGGGCCCTCACCTCCTCCCTGTAGGCCGTCTCGTCGTTGTTGGTAATCAAGCCTACCACTGTTGTGTCGTCCGCAAACTTGATGATTGAGTTGGAGGCGTGCGTGGCCACGCAGTCGTGGGTGAAAAGGGAGTACAGGAGAGGGCTCAGAACGCACCCTTGTGGGGCCCCAGTGTTGAGGATCAGCGGGGTGGAGATGTTGTTGCCTACCCTCACCACCTGGGGGCGGCCCGTCAGGAAGTCCAGTACCCAGTTGCACAGAGCGGGGTCGAGACCCAGGGTCTCGAGCTTGATGACGAGCTTGGAGGGCACTATGGTGTTAAATGCCGAGCTGTAGTCGATGAACAGCATTCTCACATAGGTATTCCTCTTGTCCAGATGGGTTAGGGCAGTGTGCAGTGTGGTTCAGATTGCATCGTCTGTGGACCTATTTGGGCGGTAAGTAAATTGGAGTGGGTCTAGGGTGTCAGGTAGGGTGGAGGTGATATGGTCCTTGAATAGTCTCTCAAAGCACTTCATGATGACGGAAGTGAGTGCTACGGGGCGGTAGTCATTTAGCTCAGTTACCTTAGCTTTCTTGGGAACAGGAACAATGGTGGCCCTCTTGAAGCATGTGGGAACAACAGATTGGGATAGGGATTGATTGAATATGTCCGTAAACACACCAGCCAGCTGGCCTGCGCATGCTCTGAGGGCGCGGCTGGGGATGCCGTCTGGGCCTGCAGCCTTGCGAGGGTTGACACGTTTAAATGTTTTCCTCACGTCGGCTGCAGTGAAGGAGAGTCCGTCTGTTTTGGTTGCGGGCCGTGTCAGTGGCACTGTATTGTCCTCAAAGCGGGCAAAAAAGTTATTTAGTCTGCCTGGGAGCAAGACATCCTGGTCCGTGACGGGGCTGGTTTTCTTTTTGTAATCCGTGATTGACTGTAGACCCTGCCACATACCTCTTGTGTCTGAGCAGTTGAATTGAGATTCTACTTTGTCTCTATACTGACGCTTAGCTTGTTTGATTGCCTTGCGGAGGGAATAGCTACACTGTTTGTATTCGGTCATGTTTCCTGTCACCTTGCCCTGATTAAAAGCAGTGGTTCGTGCTTTCAGTTTCACGCGAATGCTGCCATCAATCCACGGTTTCTGGTTTGGGAATGTTTTAATCTTTGCTATGGGAACGACATCTTCAACGCACGTTCTAATGAACTCGCTCACAGAATCAGCGTATTTCGTCAATGTTGTTGTTTGACGCAATACGAAACATATCCCAGTCCACGTGATGGAAGCAGTCTTGGAGCAGCGTTGAACAGACCTCAGCGTGGGAGCTTCTTGTTTTAGCTTCTGTCTGTAGGCAGGGAGCAACAAAATGGAGTCGTGGTCAGCTTTTCCGAAAGGAGGGCGGGGGAGGGACTTATATGCATCGCGGAAGTTAGAATAGCAATGATCCAAGGTTTTACCAGCCCTGGTTGCGCAATCGATATGCTGATATAATTTAGGGAGTCTTGTTTTCAGATTAGCCTTGTTAAAATCCCCAGCTACAATGAATGCAGCCTCAGGATATGTGGATTCCAGTTTGCAAAGTCAAATAAAGTTCATTCAGAGCCATCGATGTGTCTGCTTGGGGGGGAATATATACGGCTGTGATTATAATCGAAGAGAATTCCCTTGGTAGATAATGCGGTCGACATTTGATTGTGAGGAATTCTAAATCAGGTGAACAAAAGGACTTGAGTTCCTGTATGTTGTTGTGGCCACACCACTTCTCGTTAACCATGAAGCATACGCCCCCGCCCCTCTTCTTACCAGAAAGATGTTTGTTTCTGTCGGCCCGATGCGTGGAGAAACCAGCTGGCTGCACCGACTCCGATAGCGTCTCTCCAGTGAGCCATGTGTCCGTGAAGCAAAGAACGTTACAGTCTCTGATGTCCCTCTGGAATGCTACCCTTGCTCGGATTTCATCAACCTTGTTGTCAAGAGACTGGACATTGGCAAGAAGAATGCTAGGGAGTGGTGCACGATGTGCCCGTCTCCGGAGTCTGACCAGAAGACCGCTCCGTTTCCCCCTTTTACGAAGTCGTTTTTGGGTCGCCGGCTGGGATCCATTCCGTTGTCCTGGGTGAAAGGCAGAACACAGGATCCGCTTCGCGAAAGTCATATTCTTGGTCGTACTGATGGTGAGTTGATGCTGCTCTTATATTCAGTAGTTCTTCTCGACTGTATGTAATGAAACCTAAGATGACCTGGGGTACCAATGTAAGAAATAACACGTTAAAAAACAAAAAACTGCATAGTTTCCTAGGAACGCGAAGCGAGGCGGCCATCTATGTCGGCGCCGGAAGTAGATACTCTTATACTTGTGTAGAAACACCGTAATCACACTATTAACAACATTGTACAACATTGTACTATTATTACTGTTATTACTGTTATTACTTAATACTTTGCTAGAGCATTGCGCTTTCAATGGCAGCATTTTGGGTTTGATTCCCACTGTGGGTCACACACAACAAAATGCATGCACTCACTACTGTAAATCGGTTTGGATTAAAGCATCTTCTAAATGGCATATTATTCCACTCGTGTAACAACCAAAAGCACAAACATGTCAGTCATTAGCAGAGTCAGCAAGGAGTTTGTTTCTATAACAGACATTTGAACAGGTGCCAAGCTCTCATGCACCCCACCACCATGCCACCCCCACTCCAATACATTTAAATAGGTGTCTGTAACCCACTGAACATTATTGTAACCAGGTTGAGCATCTGAACAAGGTAAGTGGGACTTGTACCCATTCATTCCACTCTTTCTCTCTATGATGCTCTAAGCTCTGTTAATTCACTTTGCCTTATGAAGGATGATGTGCAAGTTGTTATTTGTAACACCATTCTGACATAAAATGTACATTGCTCGGTCAGAGTCTATGAGAATTGCTTGTACAGTATGTGTTTCTGTTTCCTACCTTTTCATATATTTCCTAATTCCTTTCTTTTAATTTTTGTGTGTATTGTTTTGTATTGTTAGGTATTACTGCACCGTTGGAGCTAGGAACATAAGCATTACGCTACACCCGTGATTACATCTGCCAAATATGTGTACGCGACCAATAAAATGTGATTTGATTCAAAATGTTTTGATTTTGAATGAAGTCCTGAATATTTGAAGTCCATTTTCATTGTCCTCCAGTGGAGTTGCTGACATTGTCTCTACTCTTCTTTCTTTTGCTCTACAGACCCCAAGATGCAGGCTCTACAGGTTTTGTCTCTGACTCTGCTGTCCGTTCTGGCAGCTAACGCCCAGACCTTCCGCCCTGGAAAATGCCCCCAACCCCCCGTCCAGGCTAACTTTGACACCGCCAGGGTGACTATACCAAACACTTATTACCGTATATTAAGTTTGCGGACACACTTTACTTGGATAGTCTGGATTTTCCATCTGTAGATGCTCTACAGATGGTTATACTATCAAAAAATCTGTTGATAAGCAACTTACTAAGGTTACAGTTAGGATTCGTATTAGAATAAGGGTTAAGGTAAGGGCTAGGGTAAGGGTAAGGGTTAAGATTAGGGTTAGAGCTAGGGTTAGTAGATAGTTGAACTGTTACTAAATGTCTGTAGACCATCTACAGATGGACTATCCAAACAAAGTGTCCCTGAAGTTGCTCCTATGCATGTGTAGTAATTTGGATAGTTCATCTGTAGATGCTCTAGACTATCTACAGGCTATCAGTAACATTTCAACTATCTATCTTACTAACCCTAGCTCTATCCCTAACCTTAACCCTTATCCTAACCCTAACTTAGATCTATTCCTGGGGGAAACCTAACCCCAGAGCACTAAGCCATTCCATGTCATAAAATTGTCATGTAAACTTTTATCTTTGTCTTTGGTACAGTATCTGGGCAAGTGGTATGAGATCCAGAAGCTCCCTGCCATCTTCCAGAAGGGCGAGTGCAGCACTGCCACCTACTCCTTGAAGAGCCCCGGAGTAGTTGGTGTGCTCAACAGGGAGCTGCTGTATGTACATTTAAGAGATTGCTCAACAAAATAAAATGTTTGTACATTAAACTGAGATTCAGCGATATGACGTTGCCACGAGCGGCACCACAGATCCAGATGAGCACAACGCAAGACGATGCACTCAGAGTATCTGCGCCTGTGCACAGGTTAGCTTCAATATCTACAATGTGACAGTTTCTGAATCTGAAACAGCAAGAGAAGTATATCATTGCGCTTCAATGCTGTTAGTTGTTGTGGAAATCGATCCGACATTGCTGTTTACTTCATGAATCGCTGACTCTAACTTCAAAGGAATAGTTTAGCAAAATGTAACTAATTTTACATGAGAGCAGACTGTCCTTTAATAACCCACGTCCGAGGCTCCTATTCAATCAACTACAGTTAAAGAAAAAACGCACTGTGGGTTTACTCAGAATGGTAATTTAAAAAAGATGGGATGTCAATATCCAATGAAAATGTTTACAGCTTGCGTGGGGGTGACTCGGTTAACAAGGTTATCACCACAGATTCAGCATGAACATTCAGAGTGAACGTGCAAGTGCTGCTTTCCTTTATCTACTATTGATTGAATAGGGGCCCATGAGTAAGTAGGCCTCACAAAACGCCATTGTTAAATGTGTTTCTCTCTCTCTTTTTCTCTCAGGTCTAACAACACTGTCAATGCTATTACTGGCTATGCTAAGGTCAAGGACCCCTCTGAGCCCGCCAAGCTGGAAGTCACCTTCTTCGAGGGTAAACATACCTCTAATATATTTGTCTCAACATTCTTGTGAGGTTGACCTATATAAGTCCATTTGACATTTTATGTTGTCTGTCTTTGACCCATGTCTGGTCTGAGGCGTATATGTCTATGTATACTGTATGTTTTTGAATATATGTTTTCCTCTCCTGCAGACTCTTCCCCTGGCCCCTACTGGGTGTTGTCCACTGACTACGAGGGCCACTCTGTGGTCTACAGCTGCACTGAATTCCTGGGCGCCTTCCACGTGGACTTTGCCTGGATCCTGAGCAGAGAGCCAACCCTCTCTAAGGAGAAACTTGGGGAGCTGTACAACGTGTTCACCTCCAACGGCATCAACATCGACGTGATGACCGTCACCGACCAGAGCAAAGAGCTGTGCGTCGACATGCCTCTGTGGGCCTAAGAGACTACCTGATTCAGTCTAGAAAATGCATATGTTTTACATTCATCACATGGCATGCACATAGAGTCCAAATTATTAGGACATGTAAGCACCTTCATCTGCATTTCAGCTGTGGATTTGATCTACGCAGGTGATCACGTAATAAAATGCATGGACTCATTCTGTGTACAATAATATTGTTTAACATGATTTTTGAATGACCACCTTATCGCTGTACCCCACACATACAATTATCTGTAAGGTCCCTCAGCCGAGCAGTGAATTTCAAACACAGATTCAACCCCAAAGACCAGGGAGTTTTTACAATGCCTCGCAAAGAAGGGCACCTATTGGTAGATGGGTGCTTAACAAATCACGTAATAAGATGCATGGACTCATTCGGTGTACAATAATATAAAACATGTAAAAAGCAGACACTGAATATACCTTTGAGCATGGTGAAGTTATTAATTACACGTTGACAGAGAGGAAGGAAACCGTTTAGGGACTTCACCATGAGGCCAATGGTGACTTTCAAACAGTTACAGAATTGAATGGCTGTGATAGGAGAAATCTGAAGATGGACCAACAACATAGTAGTTTCTCCACAATACAAATCTAAATGACAGAGTGAAAGGAATGAAGCCTGTAGAGAATATAAATAATCTGAAACTTGCATCCTGTTTCCAATGAGGCACGAAAGTAAAACTGCAAAAGAATTGTCAAAGAAATTAACGTTATGTCCTAAAATACAAATTGTTATGTTTGGGACAGATTCATTTCATTGTATATAGACTTGTTTATACTGCATTATTGACTGTATGTTTGTTTTTACTCCATGTGTAACTCTGTGTCGTTTTATCTGTCGAACTGCTTTGCTTTATCTTGGCCAGGTCGCAATTGTAAATGAGAACTTGTTCTCAACTTGCCTACCTGGTTAAATAAAGGTAAAATAAAATAAATAAATAAATAAATAAAATTCAACACAACACATTACTGAGTGCCACTCTTCATATAGTCAAGCATGGCTTGAAAATATGGCTGCTTTATGTTATGGGTATGCTTGTCATTGGCAAGGACTAGTGAGGTTTTTTGAATAAAAAGAAACGGAATAGAGCTAAGCACAGGCAAAATACTAGCGGAAAACCTGGTTCAGTCTGCTTTCCAAAAGACACTGGGAGACAAATACACCCTTCAGCAGGAAAATAACCTGAAACACAAGGGCCAAATATACACTGTTGCTTACCAAAACGAGATTGAATGTTCCAGAGTGGCCCAAGTCACAGTTTTGACTTAAATCGGCTTGAAAATCTATGGCTGTCCGACTTGACAGAGCTTGAAGAATTTAAAAAGAATCTGAATGTGAAAATATTGTACAAAGCTCTTAGAAACTCACCCAGAAAGACTGCCAGCTGTAATTGCTTCCAAAGGTGATTCTAACATACAGTATATTGACTCAGGAGTGTGAATAATGATGTAAATCAGACATTTCTGTATTTAATTTACAATAAATTAGCAAAAATTTCTCCAAAGATGTTTTCACTTTATCATTATGTGGTATTGTGTGTATATGGGTGAGAGAAAAACAATTGTAATCCATTTTCAATTCAGACTGTAACACAACAAAAATGTGCAATAAGTTAAGGGGTATGCATACTTTCTGAAAGCACTGTATGTGCATGCTGAATGCCCTAACCGCTAGACCACGATTGAACTAATTTGTACAGTTAATTCGTAACCTTAGGATAAACTAGACACTTGTATGTTGTAGCCTAGTGGAGCCCAATATCTATATTGTGTTATTAAGCTATAAAAAACGATGATTGTTGATGTGTATGGCTGCATTTCAGATTTAAATGTTACAGTAATAGGACCTAGGCCTAGTTTTTGATAGAGCGAGAAATAACATTATTTTCATAGCAAGCCCTGATCCCAATGACTCGACAGACTGTTATTGACCTGGGGACAACAAATTCCTGTTGAATGGGCGACATGGAGCAGGGGCCTGCATGGAGACTCTGAGCCTGGGCCGTCTGGAGGGAGAGCAGGGTCACAACTAGCACCTGGAACACCTTGCATTCTGGATCTGACACACACAGAGAGTTTAATGTGAAGTACTTTAAAGACAACTGCTGATGTAAAAAGTGTTATAAATGTGTATATAAATATTTACTCATAAATATATAAACATAGACATGAATAATGCATTATAATGCAGTCATGATAATTACATTTTGGGTTATTGACATGGATAATTATAATAATTATAATTAGGCATATTTGTTCTAAAATATTTTATTTGATCTTATTTAAAAAATGTTTATGCTTTTCAGAAGAAAAAACAATTTCAAACAATGTTTTAGTTTTGAGACTTACAAATAGTAGACAAACAACCTAAATCTAACCCAAGTAATCAGACAAGTTTACCGATAATAATTGAACATGTATTACTCAAACCCAACCAACATGCAATATGATGCTCCTCTAGGGTACCAGTAATTGCGTAACTCAACCATGAATGAGAGCAATGTTCCCTCCAAAAAAATTGCGCACTCAGCAAATTTCAGGTCTGCTGAGCACAAACTTGAACTTTGTGAAAATTCTGCACAACTGCCAGCGTTCATTTACTGGGAACAATGAGCCTGTACCCGCTTACAGTTTTAACAGTGGTCAAGTAGGCTACGTTGGCTATTTGATCATGATGTAGTGTCACGTTCTTGAGGAGAGACAGACCAAGGCGCAGCGTGATATGGGTTCCACATCTTTTAATTCGTGAAACACACAAAAAACAATAAAGAGCAAACAACACGTGAAGCTATGGAGTGCTCACAGGCAACTACACATAAACAAGATCCCATGAAACACAGTGGGGAAATGGCTGCCTAAATATGATCCCCAATCAGAGACAACGATAAACAGCTGCCTCTGATTGGGAACCATACCAGGCCAACATAGAAATAAACAACCTAGATTACCCACCCTAGTCACACCCCGACCTAACCAAAATAGAGAATTAAAAGCTCTCTCAGGTCAGGGCGTGACAGTACCCCCCGCCCAAAGGTGCGGACTCCGACAGCAAAACCTAACTGTATAGGTGAGGGTCCGGGTGGGCATTCAGCATCGGTGGCGGCTCCGGTGCGGGGCAAAGAACCCACTCAGCTCGCGAATCCGCCAGCATCGGTGGCGGCTCTGGTGCGGGACGAAGAACCCGCTCAGCTCGTGGATCCACCAGCATCGGTGGCGTCCCTGATGCGGGACGAAGAACCCACACAGCTCGTGGATCCACCAGCATCGGTGGTAGCTCTGGTGCGGGACGTAGTGCCCGATCATCCCGCGGATCCTGCTATGGACCCGGGCTGAACACTGTGCCTGTGACTGGAAGCTTCGGGCCATGGATCATTACTGAAGGCTCCGGGCCATGGATCATCACTGGAGGCTCCGGACTGCGAACCGTCGCTGGAGGTTCCGGACTGCAAACCATCGCTGGAGGTTCCGGACTGCAGACCGTCGCTGGAGACTCTGGACTGCAGACCGTCGCTGGCGGCTCTGGACTGTGAACTGGAACGATGACACACTTCACACGGAGTGTGGGAGCTGGCACAGAACGTACTGGGCTGTGAACCATACCAGGCCAACATAGAAATAAACAACCTAGATTACCCACCCTAGTCACACCCCGACCTAACCAAAATAGAGAATAAAAAGCTCTCTCAGGTCAGGGTGTGACATGTAGGTCTACCAGAGTTGCCTGACATAAAAAAATACGGAGAAAATGCATTTCAACATGGAAAAAGCTGTTCTGTCATTCAGCCTACATTAGCAGCCAATGTGTGGTGTTCAATGTACATGCCATGATACATTTGAAAAACACAAGCAGGGTTCAAATCAAATTGTATTTGTCACATGGGCTGAATACAACAGTGAAATACTTATTTACAGAAAAATAAGAGTTAATGCAAATAGTCCGGGTAGCTATTTGATTAGATGTTCAGCAGTCTTATGGCTTGGGGGTAGAAGCTGTTCAGAAGCCTCTTGGTCCTAGACTTGGTTCTCCGGTACCGCTTGTCGTGCGATAGCAGAGAGAACCGTCTATGACTAGGGTGGCTGGAGTCTTTGACCATTTGTAGGGCCTTCCTCTGACACCGCCTGGTATAGAGGTCCTGGATAGCAGGAGGCATGGCCCGAGTGATGTACTGGGCCGTACGCACTACCCTCTGTAGTACCTTGCGGTTGGAGGCCGAGCAGTTGCCATACCAAGCGTTGATGCAACCATGCTATCGATGGTGCAGCTGTATAATGTTTTGAAGATCTGAGGACCCATGCCAGATCTTTTCAGTCTCCTGAGAGAGAATAGGTGTTGTCGTGCCCTCTTCATGACTGTCTTGGTGTATTTGGACCATGATAGTTCATTGGTTATGTGGACACTAAGGAACTTGAAGCTCTCAACCTGCCCCACTACAGCCCTGTTGATGAGAATGGGAGCGTGCTCGGTCCTCCTTTTCCTGTAGTCCACAATACAGGACGGGACTGAGAACGCACCTCTGAGGGGCCCTCGTTTTGAGGAACAGCATTGCAGATGTGTTGTTCCCTATCCTTACCCCCTGGGGGCGGCCCATCAGGAAGTTCTGAATCCAGTTGCAGAGGAAGGTGTTTTGTCCCAGGGTCCTTAGGAATGAGCTTGTCCTCAACTGGCAGCTTCATTAAATAGTATCTGCAAACCTCCAATCTCAACGTCAACAGTGAAGAGGCGACTCCGGGATGCTGGCCTTCTAGGCAGAGTTGCAAAGAAAAAGCAATTTTTTACTTGCCAATAAAAATAAAAGATTAAGATGGGCAAAAGAACACAGACACTGGACAGAGGAACTCTGCCTAGAAGGCCAGCATCCCGGAGTCGCCTCTTCATTGTTGACGTTGAGACTGTTGTTTTGCGGGTACTATTTAATGAAGCTGCCATTTGAGGACTTGTGAGGCATCTGTTTCTCAAACTAGATACTCTAATGTAATTGTCTTCTTGCTCAGTTGTGCACCGGGGCCTCCCACTCCTCTTTCTATTCTGGTTAGAGTCAGTTTGCTCTGTTCTGTGAAGGGAGTAGTACACAGCGTTGTACGAGATCTTCAGTATCTTGGCAATTTCTCTCATGGAATAGCCTTTATTTCTCAGAACAAGAATAGACTGACGAGTTTCAGAAGAAAGTTATTTGTTTCTGGCCATTTTGAGCCTGTAATCGAACTCACAAATGCTGATGCTACAGATACTCAACAAGTCTAAAGAAGGCCAGTTGTATTGCTTCTTTGATCAGAACCACAGTTTTCAGCTGTGCTAACATAATTGCAAAAGGGTTTTATAATGATCAATTAGCCTTTTAAAATTATAAACTTGGATTAGCTAACACAACGTGCCATTGGTAATGGGCCTCTGTACGCCTATGTAGATATTCCATAAAAAATATCTACAGTTTCCAGCTACAATAGTCATTTACAACATTAACAATGTCTATACTGTATTTCTGATAAATGTTATGTTATTTTAATGGACAAAAAAATGTGCTTTTCTTTCAAAAAAAGGACATTTCTAAGTGACCCCAAACTTTTGAATGGTAGTGTATGTATTTATCACAAGTAGATTTTTTTCTATTTACAGTCATTTATTTTCTATTTTATTTTATTGTAATATTAGAGGCCATATGTTATGTACAGTAAAATGACTAGTTAAATACTCTCATGTGTCCCAAAGCTACAGGGATGCCTGTTACTCAAGGATTAGGCTTCAAAATAAGTGATTGTGTGTGGTTTTTGTAATCTGTTGAAAAAAATTATAATATACAGAATTTTAAGAAATTGATCATTGTTTACCTTTGGACAGCCCTGTCCTGCTTTTTTTTAAAGGTTAACCCCGCTTTTAAACTTTTTGCCTCACAGTGACTCCATAATACAGGATGCAAACAAGTTGAACAGAAATCCCGATTTACACCCGGAGATTCTTAAATTAGCAGTTTAGCTAACTGTGTTAATACTCTGTTTACCAAATTCCTAAATCCTTTATTAGTGAGTTGCTCTTCTTATTGGTGGGATGAAGTGAGCATTCCCCTCACAATATGTCTGTCTGGTTTGGCACCCTGTGACAGAGTGAGTGAGTGAGTGAGTGAGTGAGTGAGTGAGTGAGTGAGTGAGTGAGTGAGTGAGTGAGTGAGTGAGTGAGTGAGTGAGTGAGTGAGTGAGTGACAGACAGACAGACAGACCAATGATATACACATCATTGAGACAGACAGACCTGATGTTCAAAACTATATTTTGGGATTTAAACCCAATTTTCTTACAGTAAAATACATACTGTGAATGTTGTTGTTTTTTGTGTTTCTCAAATATATGACAAATGTTCAAATACTACTGATATATTTGTGGTAAATGTCAGCATTGGTGTGCATTGTTGTTTTGCATATCTTGAGGAATATGACTTATTTACATGCTTTGTGAGTGTGTGCGCCTGTCTGTGTGTGTGCATAAGCATAGCAACAGCGTAATGACCCTGAGTCTACTTAGCTCTGCCCGATCCTCATGCTCACTCCTAGACTGGGGTGAGAGAGAGAGAGGGGGGGGGGGGGGGATGCAAAAACACCCCCACCCCGGACCTCAATACAGCACACCTAGCTGTAGACTAATCCCACTTTATCCTTCCAGCATAAAAAAAAAACGTAATTCGAGGGGCCTCTGCTGTAAGCGGGTGGTGAGCACAAACTGTCAGATTAAGAAGTCTGAGAGGATGATCCCGGTCACACATTTAGCAGGATTTTATTTCCTACCAAATGACCAGCTTGCATGTTTTGCCAGAATCAACGTATTGAACTACGGGGAGTCTTAACAGTTGTGCCAAACCCAGAAACCTCACCAAAAAAAAACCATGGTTGTTCTTCCACATAACACAGTCCACATGGGCAACCTTCCCTGTACTGTTACTGGTCACCGAGTGGTAGTGACCAGTAACAGGCCTCGCCATCTGAAAAAAAGGAAGCTAAAGCATTTAGGTGTCTTAACTGCGGCCTAAAGTGCTAACAAGGGCTTAGTGGGGTAAATGTTAAAAGAGGTTTAGCTGCCCAACGCTTAAGGCAGAACTCCTGGGAGTAATTACTGTGTAGCGCCTGGTCCAGCCGGTGCGTAGTTGGACGAGAAGATCACCTCGATTTCAGTAAAGGGGGGGGGGGGGGGGGGCTTAACACTGGAGATAAATCCAGACTAATGGAGATGAGGCGAAGCAGTATTTAAAGTTATTTTTTGGTTAAGGCCTTTAGTTAGTCGTTAGCTATTGACACAGAACAAGGGTGTGGCTGATTGGCTGACCAGTTTGAGTTGTCACTTAATTTATCAGAGGTGTCTAGCTAGGCTACTATACCAAGGCACTAAGGAGTCTGTCACCATCAGATATTGTGAACTCCTGACCTGAAGATCGAGTGTAGCTTTAAGGTTTTGTACTGCTTTTTATTGAAATTCTATTCAGATTACCTTCTCGTACTGTCTACTTCGTTGGGACAAGCCAGTCACAAGCTCTTCTCATTGGTAGGAACTTGAAGGTGAGTTAATTGAACTTCTCTTTGTGTCCCCTTTCTCTCTGTTACTCTATTCTCTATTCTACTCTCTCATTCATTCATTCTAATGTGTTGCAAGAGCTAAACACTTTGAAATAAGATTTTATAGCATTTCATCATGTAAAGAACAGCAAATACCATTAAAAAAAAATATATATATATGTATACATACATACACACAGTATATTGATTCTATCTACGTTGACTCTACGTATTTCAAATTGGTCAAATGTCTACATCAACTTTGTATCCCCGAAATGTTATCCTTAAAGGGATAGTTCAGCAATTTATCAAAATACATGAGGTTTGGGTCCAAAATTGCTAGCTTTAGCATTTGTTGACAATGGCTAGTCTAAGCGTGGGTAACAAGTGTGGATTGCAGTCACTCCTTGTCTGTAGACTGCTTTCAAAGTAAGAAAATACATATCAAAATGACAAATTCGCTGAACTATCCCTTTAACTTGTTGCCTGTTTAGTTCATTTATGAGATTTTGGTAAAATATTTAGGTAATGATGCTTTGAACTATGCACCTGTCTGTAGCTCCGACACTTTCAAACATTTTCAAAAAATGTGAAACTTTATTTCTCAAACCTACCCAGTACTCTCACGTGTTAAATCTAAATTAAAATCTAACTAAATCCAAATGTAATTAAAATCTAAAGCTAATTGGTATCAAAATGGCTCAGGTTCATTCAAACATAATTACAAGGTATTTACGGTCTCAGCAAAAGTACGTCTAGCACTTGTTTGTCACTTAGAGGGATTAAAACGTTTCAGACAATTCTTCTGTCTTGTCTGATATGACCTCCCCAAATGCAAGGCTTCATGTAAGTCGTCAGCAATTTTCCCTTAGCTCATTCTTGTAATGAGATTAGCCCGGGCAGCCGCAAGTTCAGGTACCCAGAGCTCTAGGCTTAGATGCAGTATGGCTTCCACTTGTCACATGCATGCCAAAATCCCACTTGTTGTGTGGAAATATGCCAGACTGGATGGGGAGACTCCTAAGTCTCACTGTTTGAAACCTCAAGCTTTCTAATGTTTTAAAAAGGTAAGTGTTCATCCAATTGAATGGCGTTACTCTGATTGGCTACTGGGTAAAGTGGCCTGATTTCAAATATACCATAGAATCAGCTAGGTGCTTAGTTAGCAGAGATATAAAAAGTACTAAAATATCCTACTCAAGTAGAAGTATTGTTACTATAATGACATTTTACTCAAGTAGAAGTAAAACTACTACACTCAAGTTAAAGTCAAAAGTAGCTCATTTAAAAAGTACTCAAGAGTAAAAAGCAATTGAGTTACTTTTAAAATAAAACACTGACCTTGATAATTAGCTAATTTCCCTAAGGGTACCTGAACATTGTTACACGTGAATGAGAAAACCTTTAAGACACCGCTATAGATGTTGCAATAGATTGATAAACTACAGGCTTCATGTACAGAATACATTAGGTTATGTAGTGTTCCTTCAGCAAAAACAAAGGAGTTCTGTTCTACTGCCTTCACTTCTCTCTGAGCTTGCTGTTCAGATTCAGCAGGTGCTGATTTTCAAAGAGAATCAAGTCTATCCTGGCTCGCTTTGCAGTGAATAGAGGTCCAGCACAGCTAAAAAAGATTCTCACAGGTGGCAGAGGCAGGCAGGCCTGTGCTCAGTTTGAGAGACAGCTTGTTATGTATGGAAAGGAATGAAGCAAGTCCATCTTGTCTGACACACAGGAAAGGTACCCATCAAGGTCCCCTTTACCTTGTGACCTTTTGGGCATCAGTTATGAGAAGAAATCATCTTCATCAGATAAATACTCCCTCTGTTGCTCTGTCTCGTCTATACATTATGTTAACCTGTATAGTGGCAAATACACAATGAGTATTTCTGAAAATTCTGCTTTGTGGCAACTTAGTTCATCATATCACTGACATTACAATAACCCACGCAAACACAGACTTTCCATACTTGTTTTCAGTGGTGGTCACAGTCGTTTAATTTTTTTACATGAACATGGCCTTTTCTATTTCTATTTACAGCATATTGGATGACTGTCATTCATATTACATTCACCCAGCTCAATGTAACATCGATAGGTTTAGGCTACTACATGATACACACATTTTTCTCTGTATCAATAATGAGGTTGCTACAACCTAGCCTATGAATGTACTGTAGGTGCACAGGTCAAGAGAATTTTGAGTAATCAAGGTGACAGACAGTGACACATTCAATACCGCCTTGCACACTCTTGCCTGCATCCAGTTGATCTAGGGTGTAATCATTATTCCAACAGTTGCAAACTAGAGTTTCTATTGGACAAAGTCAGGTATATTTATCCCTGTTTTGTTACGTTTTTCAACTGAATCGGTGCAATGAATACACCCCTGATTACACGCAAACATAGTACACTTTAAAAGCAGCCACATACAAACAGCTCGTTGTATATTGTGGCGTACAGCAGGTTAGCCACCGGGGGAGACTTGTCGAGACCTGGTGACAGACGAGGTATACATCACGCGGCGATGGCACCCTCTGCTGAACGTTTCAGGTCTCAACGGGATCTCCGGTCAGGACTAATTGGGACTGATTGTGGTTGGTGAGTAATCAAGAGGCTGATTGCTCACCAGCTGGACGAGTCCCATAAAGCTGCCCGAAGGGCAGCACACGGGAGTGGGGACTGGGGGATAGGAGGTTATTCCCATATAGTCGTGCTCAGTACCAGAGATAATGGCGGGATCTCAGTTTTGTTCCCCATAGGATACAGCAAGACCCCGGAGCCCAGAAGACGGTATCCTGGAGGAGGTCTCCTTATTCTTTTTTCTTTGTTTGTTATTTAAATAAACACCCTTGAAACCGAGCTAATACAATTCTGTCCGTGTCTGATCTGTGTAAACGTCTTGACCAAACCACCTGGTCTGCCACAATATATAATTCCCTCTCGCATCTATCTCCGCGCTATTCTCCTCTCACCCTTTCCCTTCGCTTGTGGACTTCAGTGCACAACACATCAGCTGTCTGTGACCAGGTGAAAAAAATCTTTCCAAGCCAAACCTTCATATCATGACTGCTAACCGCTACACACAGCCTACATCGTTGTCACATCATGGTCAACATGTATTTAACATGTATTTTTAACCTCACACTTGACGTTAAGGAAATCCCCAAGTTAAGGAAATCTGCTTTTGTACGGCCTCTCCTGAAAGGTGGAGATCCTTCGCTACTTGACAACTATCGACCCATATCAAAACTGTCTGTACTGTCTAAGGTAATGGAATCCTTAGTTAGTAGGCAGCTGAAGGCCTACCTCCAAGAAGACAACATCTTAAATGGAATGCAATCGGGTTTTAGGTCTGGCCACAGCACTGTTTCAGCAACATTGAAGGTTTTAAATGACATCCACTGTGCTCTTGACAAGAAGTTACATTTTGTGTCTGACATTATTGATTTGTCAAAGCCATTTGACACCGTGGACCATGCTGTGTTGGTACAAAGGTTCAAATGTTGTGGTATAACTGGTCATGCTTTAGATTGGTTTATACCTATCAAAACGTACATAATGTGTAATGGTAGATGGTTATAAATCTGAGTCAATAGAGTTGTGCTCAGGTGTTCTGCAAGGTTCTATTTTGGGCCCACTGTTGTTCATTTTGTATATAAACAACATTGGGGATCATAGTCAAACAGTGGATGTTCATTTCTATGCAGGTGACACTGTTCTTTATTCAAGTGGTAGTAGTTTATCTTTAGAGCATCTTAAAGAGCATTTAACACCATACCACAGAATCTGTATGATTTGAAGCTGGTTCTGAATTCGGGTAAAACAAAATGCACAGTAATTTCAAATGCCAGGCATGTTACTAGTCATGTCATTGCTACATTGGATGGACATACCATAGAGCAAGTCAAAGTGTACAAATATTTGGGAGTGAGGGTGGATGACAAGCTGAGCTTCACTGTTCATGTGGAGAACTTGATAAGGAAGCTCAAGCTGAAAATGTGTATTTATTACCTGCATAAAGCTTATTTTTCTCTGGAAGCCAGGTAGGAGCTGGTTCGATTTACATTACTGGCGGCTTTAGATTTTAGTGATGTCATATAAACTCAGCAAAAAAAGAAACGTCCCTTTTTTAGGACCCTGTCTTTCAACGATAATTCATAAAAATCCAAATAACTTCACAGATCTTCCTTGTAAAGGGTTTGAACACTGTTTCCCATGCATGTTCAATGAACTATAAACAATTAATGAACATACACCCGTGGAACAGTCGTTAAGACACCCATTCTTATTTGCTTTTAACAATACCAAGAATTAGAACAGGACACGGTAGAAATAATTTTAGTTACTCAGCTCCGTGGTCCTGGAATTCTCTCCTCAACATTTTAAAATGTTATGATCTAGTCATGTTGGTGGAGTTTAAACACTTGGTCGATGTAAATATCATAGAAGAGTGTAATTGTCTTTAGGAGAGCTGTTTTTTAGTTATGACATTTGTGTTTCTTTACGTAATATGTAATTGTTGTACTGTATGTGTGTCTATAATTTTGTTCAATGTTGTGTTAGTGTATGAAAGTTGTTTCCCCTGCTGCTGTTGGACCAGGTGTCTCTTGAAAAACAGATTTAATCTCAATGAGAAAAATAAGATGTTAAATAAAACATTTAAACAAAGCTACTCGAACTAACGTGTTAGTAAACCCGCTACAATCATGTAGTACCATGAACAGTCAGCAGCAAGCAGTTTAGCAGTTACACCATCGGGCTCCGGTGGCAATAAATTCATAAAACCAAAGTTCCATTGTTGGAAAGCCACCTAGCTAACATGACACCCCTCTCTGTTTGAGCTGGGTGTTTGACTAGGCTAAACTAGCTAGCTGCATTCGACGCTAGCTAAGTAAGTAAAAGTGAAAAAATATATAGTACCAGTCAAAAGTTTGGACACACCTACTCATTCAAGGGTTTTGCTTTATTTTTTACAATTTTCTACATTGCAGAATAGTAGTGAAGACATCAATACTATGAAGTAACACATATGGAATCATGTAGTAAACAAAAAAGTGTTAAACAAATCAAAATCTATTTTATATTTGAGATTCTTCAAAGTCGAATACAATTTTATACAAGAATACAATTTTTCCCTTTCTATCTGATACTGGCTTTTAGGTGAATTCCTAATTTACATGGAGAAAGTACATAGCTAAAAATCCTAGCCAGGTCTCTCTAAATACTGTGTCATGACCATGCAAGCTAGCATTAGCAAGCTAGCATTAGCAAGCTAGCATAAGCCTAGCTAATGTTCTTAGCTAGCCCAGATGTCGTGCGTCACCACACATAGTGACAATGTCTTGCTAGCCACAATAACGGCTATTATGTAGCTAGCTAACTTAGTTGCAAGGATAGTTAGCTAACATTAGCATGCTAGACATGAAGCTGTTAAAGACATCCAGTTCAACATTTTTTATGATTTATATCTAGTTATCTTACCTCTACATGTTTCCTCAAGTTCGAGACAAGAGTTTTTGTATGAAGCCACCTCCGCCATTCTGGGTAAGGGTAGGGTTGACTAACTTTTTGTTTTTGCTTTCGGGAGGGTTGTGTGTTCTTTTATTGGGCACACGGTGCATTTTACTCCTTCTAGCCAAATTTCCTAAACCGCTTGCATGCATCTCCCCTATATCAAGGTGTTTTGATACTTTCCGTATGCACTACGCTTTTCCATGTGCTAAATTTGACTATACCACAGGTCAATATACTATAGTCTACCAGTCTTTCTATTCTGCCCTCTATCCACAATTCATAGTGACAATAGGGCTAGGTGGATCATTTGTCCAGATCTTAAATAGGCTAACTAGCAATCATACTGCACATAAAAGGATTGAAAGCTGCATCAATTTTCAATATGAGTCCAAAACAACAAAATAGCAATAGCTGATAGGCAGCAGAGAGGCCAGGTTCATAATTGCACATGAAAGAACAGTGAAGACATGAGACAGCTCAAAAAGCTCCCCTATTGTTTAGGGACAAAACAGTGACACTATCGAGATTAGCCTACAATGCAATAACTAATTGCGTTATTGTTTTCAAGTCCAAAATTCAACTCTAGGCTGCAGTGAAAATGTAATTTGAATAACTGTGCAAAAGCCCTATGATTTCAATGTTTGATTCCCTTTGGATCAGTTGTGGGTCCACTCTCAGCAGTTTATAAGGTCCAAAAAAAGGCACAGTAGCAGTTCAGTCTGGCTGTACTTCTGTTTTTACTTCTGATACTGAGATGTGCTGTATGTTGCGGATCATCATTATCCCAAGTCATTGCACCTAGTACCTAACGCGTCAATATAGCCTAAATATTTGTCATTGTAAAAAATAAATGTATTACGTTAAGCATGTGGCATAAACACAACCAGTATAGAACAAGAAGGACCGCACACTGTTAAAGCTCCCAATTCACCGCTTTATTGACAACGTTAAACACAACCAGTCACACATTCGTCCAAAATATAATTCCAACATACTAAAAATGGCTTGACATTAACCAGGTTCCCATTCAACCTTTTTATGCAAGTGAAGTACAGGAAAGTTGGTAAACTTTCCAAATGTCGACAAAACAAAATATGCTAGACAAGGTGGGATCATTTTGTGTCTGTAAAATTAATTATGCGAGAAATAGCGCTGAAAACGTTTTTTTATGCAAAAATATTGATATAATAACCATCATATTGAAGTCACGAGATGAAATAAATTATGATGAACTTCACAGGGTGGTGAAAGTGCACGGGGATGAGCTTGATGCTTCTATCAATAAATATGTAGTGTCTTATTCTGGTGATATGATGATCGATGCTTAGCTGCCGTTCGACAAATAAAAATGTGTCTTTTGCACTTTTGTCCATAATAAATCATGTAGGCTATACCTGCAATGTATCTGCTAGCTGTTGGCTAGAGCACATTTGCCAATACCAGAGTAGGCACATGTTTTCTTGTGACAAAAACACCAGTAGGCCTAGAGCTGAAAATGTGATTTAAACCCATTTAATTTATATTTTTTTATTCAGTACATGGGAATTTAACAACAAAAGTTATTTTTATGTGCAGTGCTTATTTACTCGCAGACTTTTATGCGCAACAAGCCAATTTGATGAAAACACAACAGTGATGAGCAAATGCGCATATTGTTTTCATGCAGATTTTTTTATATTCTTGTGAATTGGATGGAAACCTGGCTATAGACACCCTAAAGCGGGGTTCCAGCTCCCTGACCATCTGTTCGAGAACAAATTGGTCCACATCTGAATCTAGTTGATGATCCCTGCCTTAAAGATTCTGGCAAGTGCGAGAGTCCAGTGTCACTTTGATTATGCTTGCACATCATGGTTAACCAGCAGCCTCAAACATCTAAAAAAAGAACCTACAGACCAGCTAAAACAAGCTTGTAAGAATTGTACTCCCACCTCATACTCATCTGGGGGTCGAGCATCTGTGGAGTAGTATTAATTCAACTTGGTCTGGTCTACAGAATTATCAAGGATTTAGCCCCCAGGTACCAATCCAACTATTTTTAATTTGATAGAGATGTCCACCAGCATAAAACTAGAGCCAGAGAACACATTTTTATATACATGTGCTGTTGAGTGGAACAAACCACCACAGCAACTCAAAAGCCATATCAACCCTAACTACTTTTAAAAAATAATGTCAAAAGCTGGCTAATGTGTGAACGGTACAACCTTTTTTTGTATGTATCTATGTAATTGTATATGTATCAATGTAAAAATAAGGACCACAATGGAAATAAGACCTCAACTTCATTGTGAAATCCCGGTCACTTTTTAAATATGGCATCAAAATTTTGAAAATCTGATTTCCCCTAAGCTGATCATTGTCTGCAGCTGGCTCTAATCGTAGTGTGGGCCTAATGAAAGAAGCAGTGAGAGTGAGCTCGTCTGTGGCGGTCGGCAAACCATCAACCTTCTGGCCCATAGCCCTGCATGGCACCAACTGTGCCACAAAAGCATGCTGAAGTGGTAAAGTCAATTTCCACTTTTCTTAACATAGGTTCACTACAGTTGTTGTTATTTGTTGTCGTAAACATTATTTTGAGTTCATTCTGAGGGTGGAGGGAGTGCTTTTTTTCAGTAAAGTATTTTTTATGTTGTGGAAGTGATAAAAGAAATGCATCTTGATTGGACTGCCTTTAATTTCAAACTGTCCCTAAGCAGCTTTTATTGCATGATTACACTGTCACCTCTCCTATGCTTGAAGGAGAGCCAGTCACTGAAATGCGGCCAGGAATCAGTGTTGCCAGCTATTTTTCAGTGAGAAAAGCTATTGGCTCCTTGATTTGACGCTAGAAGAAGCTAATTGATGTTTTGCCGTTGCGGCGACAACGTCACATCACCAATTTGCCTTGCAGCGGCATAGCTGCTGTTCCCAACGTAGCGATTTCGCCTCCTCTCCTCTCCCACCACACACCCCCTTCCCTTCTGCGTCTCTGTCTGTCTGTTGCACAGACAGCTTCTCACACTCCTGTTTGCAGCAAAACTGAGTTGGAAAAGTCACTAAATGCTATCAAAACTGTAGAAACTAGTTGGAAAAACTCCCCGAATGCAGCCCGAAAAGTAGCAGAATTTGTCGCTAGCCTCTTTTAACAATTAAAGTTGCTGGATCGGTCTGAAAACTTGCTAAATAGAATGACAAGTGGCTAAATTGACAACACTACCAGGGATTCTCCTCCCCGTCCTCTTCAGAAGATGCAGACACTGGGGGATTTTCTTGTTTGGGGAACGTCCTCAACCCTCTCTCCTCCATGACCCGGAAACCGATACGCGAGTATGTTAATTGACAAGAAGTCGAGACGAGAGTATGCCACTGCTTATGCTACCATGCTGGAGTTATGCCAAGATGCCACCGGGCTGCTAGCAAATAAAATAAAATACAATTGTATTAGTCACATGCGCCAAATACAACAGGTGTAGACCTTACAGTGAAATGCTTACTTTCAAACCCCTTTTGAGAATCTGAGGACCAATGCCAAATCTTTCCTGAGGAGGAATAGGTTTTGTTGTTCCCTCTTTAGGACTGTCTTAGTGTGCATGGACCATGTTAGTTTGTTGGTGATGTGGACACCAAGGAACTTGAAGCTCTCAATCTGCTCCATTGCAGCCCTGTCAATGAGAATGGGCGCGTGCTCGGTCCTCTTTTTCCTGTAGTTCACAATCTTCTCCTTTGTCTTGATCACGTTGAGGGAGAGGTTGTTGTCTTGGCACCACATGGCCAGGTCTCTAACCTCTTCCCTATAGGCTGTCTCGTCGTTGGTGGTGATCAGGCCTACCACTGTTGTGTCATCGGCTAATTTAATGATGACAGCCCGTCACGATGTCCAGGATCCAGTTGCAGAGGGAGGTGTTTAGTCCCAGGGTCCTTAGCTTATTGATGAGCTTTGAGGGCACTATGGTGTTGAACGCTGCGCTGTAGTCAATGAATAGCATTCTCACATAGGTGTTCCTTTTTTCTAGGTGGGAAAGGGCAGTGTGGAGATTGCATCATCTGTGATTCTGTTGCAAATTGGAGTGGGTCTAGGGTTTCTGGGATAATGGTGTTGAAGTGAGCCATGATCAGCCTTTCAAAGCACTTCATGGCTACAGACGTGAGTGCTACGGGTTGGTAATCATTTACGCAGGTTACCTTCGTGTTCTTGGGCACAGGGACTATGGTGATCTGCTTAAAACATGTTGGTATCACAGACTTGGAAAGGGAAAGGTTGAAAATGTCAGTGAAGACATTTGCAGGTTGGTCAGCGCATACTCGCAGTACACGTCCTGGTAATCTGTCTGGCCCTGCGGCCTTGTGAATGTTGACCTGTTTAAAGGTCTTACTCACATCGGTTGCAGAGAGCATAATCACACAGTCTTCCGGAACAGCTGGTCCTCTCATGCGTGTTTCAGTGTTACTTGCCTCGAAGCGAGCATAGAAGTAGTTTAGCTCGTTTGGTAGGCTCGTGTCACTGGGCAGCTCTTGGCTGTGCTTCCCTTTCTAGTCTGTAATGGTGTGCAAGCCCTGCCACATCTGACAAGCTTCAGAGCCGGTGTAGTGCGATCCGATCTTAGTCCTGTATTGATACATTGCCTGTTTGATGGTTTGTCGGAGGGCATAGCAGGATTTCTTATAAGCTTCTGGTTTAGAGTGGCTTCTGGTTGGGGTATGTAAAGTACGGTCACTGTGAGGATGACGTCATCGATGCTCTTATTGATGAAGCCAATGACTGATGTGGTGTACTCCTCAATGCCATCGGAGGAATCCCGGAACATATTCCAGTCTGTGCTAGCAAAACAGTCCTGTAGCTTAGCATCTGCTTCATCTGACCACTTTTTTATTGATCAAGTCACTGGCATTTCCGGAGGATAGAATTATGGTCAGATTTGCCAAATGGAGGGTGAGGGAGAACTTTGTATGCGTCTCTGTGTGTGGAGTAAAGGTGGTCCAGAGTTGTTTTCTCTCTGGTTGCACATTTAACATACTGGTAGAAATTTGGTCAAACGGATTTAAGTTTCCCTGTATTAAAGTCCTCGGATACTTGGAGCGCCACCTCTGGGTGAGCGTTTTCTTGTTTGCTTATGGCGGAATACAGCTCATTCAATGCGGTATTAGTGCCAGCCTCTGTCTGTGGTGGTATGTACTGTAAACAGCTACAAAAAATACAGATTAAAACTCTCTAGGTAGATAGTGTGGTCTACAGCTTATCATGAGATACTCTACCCCAGGCAAGCAATAGCTTGAGACTTCCTTCGATATCTTGCACCAGCTGTTATTTACAAATATACATAGTCCACCGCCCCTTGTCTTACCAGATGCCACTGTTCTATACTGCCGGTACAGTGTATAACCAGCCAGCTGTATGTTCATAGTGTCTTTGTTCAGCCACGACGCCGTGAAGCATGAGATATTACAGTTTTGAATGTCTCGTTGGCAGCCACGACTCCATGAAGGACGGGAGAAGAGTAATATTGGGACAGGGACACTGAAAGGTTGATTTCAGTGGAGTAATGGAGGAGAAAAAATAGGAAGAAGAGAATGAGCAGAGGTTGAAGGTTGAGGTTGAAAGCAGAGATTGAATCTGAATTTGATGAAGATTAAAAAGGACATGGTGTGTCGAAGCAGACTGGGGTCAAGTACAAAAAGAGTGAGATGTCCGCCAGACCGAGCTTTGGAGGTGAAATGGAAGTGAATGAGGGAGATTTAAGTGAAGTGGAATTTGTGGTGAGGAGCTTCGAGCCCGAGCCTTGCATGGATGGACATGGTTATGATAAAGATGAGTTTGGTCAAGTGAGAGTGAGATTCTTAGAGAGAGTGGATATTTTGGCTGATTCATATGTGGTATCAGGTCGGGTGGAAAAGTACTGTAGGTGTGCCCATGTTTCTGAGGATCGGAAGTGTCCGGTGTGAGGGAGGCAGGTGTTGTTGTCACCAGAATCAGAGTAGTGCAGAAGGTGTCATATGCTGAGGCAGTGAAGATGGTAGATGAGGATGGGTCAAGGGTGAGGGATCCTGAGAGGATCCCTGTGAGTTGAAGATCTGTGCCACCACAGAGGTTGGCTTCTTAGTATTCATAGCAATGGCTATCAACGGTGCTGCATAAATGGAAAGTAAATCACAGAATATAGATGCTGTGGTGGCAGCTGCAGAGATGTACTTGGATGTACGAGATTTGACTTCGGAAGAGTTACAGGTTGTGTTGAGTGGTGGTGCCCCGTCGTCTAGGGTTAGTTGGAAGAGTGTTTTTTACCCCATTTTGTATCACAAGGTATAATTTATACTAAAGTCCAGTTGGGGACAGTGATGCAACATATTGAATGGCAACTGCCTTTAAACCCAGAAGAATAATAATAATAAGAAAGTCCTCAATAGCCTCCTTTGGGCGAGAAAGCACAAGTGTATCCTACCTGAGTCCTTTGCAGAAGAGTTTTGAAATCTGTCACGCACTCTTTGAATCAGCTATTGTTTTCAGGAAGGAGAAAGGCATGCCAACATTGAACAATGATGATATGCTACTTATCATCATTTATCCATAACATTTCTTGCACAACTAGCTTTAAAAAAAATCACTTTATACATTTATTTTGAGATTCCACCCTGTAAACGTAATTTGCCAGATAACACGCGATTGGAGAAGGAGAGTCTAATTTCATACCGCATTTTCAGCAACTTTCACTCTCCACCGCAACCTTTCTTAGATTACCTTTGACCTTTGTCAAAACGAGGCAAGTGAGGACGAAGGAGAGGATGCAGGAGTTTCTAATTGAGAAAAGTCCTGGGTCTGTGTCTCGATTGTTTCCTGACTCTTCAGTCTCCTCCGTCTCAATTGTTTTTCAGACACACCGCTTTGATGAAAAACCTTTCCCGATGCATCTCTCTCACAAAGTTATTTTTTTTTGTGGACAGCTTGATTTGATTGGCCTGTATGCGAGTGATGCAGCCCACAGAACCTTCCGTAGACTACTATTATGGATAGCTTACAAAATTGTACTCTGTAGTGGATGGTTTTAAAAGGTAGCGAAGTACAATACTTCATTAAAAATATACTTAGGTAAAATTACTGACTTTGAAAAATTCTCTGCAAAAGTACAAGTACTCGGAAAAGCTACTCAATTACATTAATGAGAGTATTTATAATTCATTACTTCCACCCATGTTAGTTAGTTAGTTAGTTAATTAGTAAATGAGGATTGACTAATTGTATCATTAGTCAGAAGTTACCCATTTAGGACTCAAGCTAAAGGTCATCTGCTACTCTGCTGGAATCAAACCCACAACCCTGGTGTTGCCGCCATTGTAACCAAAATGAAACAGGCATTTTACTGAATCAGAAGGTTGTACAGTAGTAGCTGCTTTGATATCAGGCAATTCTTACAGTCTGTGTTGCAATAGAGGCCAGGCCTTTCGGACTTACCCCAAACTTTTGGTTCAAGTTCATGCAAGCTCTACTCTTCCTGTATAAGATTAATTACTGAGTACAAGTAGTTTTTCCAGTTGAACTCTGTACCACAAAGACTAGGATTCCGTTCCTCTTCTGACTGGTAGTGCAGTAATGATATAGGTGTAACAGGCTTGAATGTACATTAGTCTGTTTGTTGTTTTGAAGCGTTGGTCTGGTCACTAACTGGGTGAGTTTTCATTTATTTATACACGCATAGACAAACATACATTGACATTCACACAGGCAAAATGACACAATGAAGCAACAGATTTTCTCACACCCATATTTGGTTGAATAGAGACATTTGACACACAAACTCCTAATACACAAAGTAAAGACTTGTGCAAATATACAGTCAGGCAACCTGAGGACATAAAAAACCTTGAACCACATCTTTTACAGTAATCCGGTATGGTTTATCTAATCTTTTTTAAATGTTCTCTCTTCTTACCTCTATCCGCCCCTGTGTATAATTGCTTAGTATAGTAGAAGAAAGATAAAATGTCGTGTGTAGAGTGCCATTGGTGGCAGGTACCAGGGTGACTATGCAGCCAGATATTTCCCCCATAAACTGTTTCTCTCACAGGTTTATCCCCCAAGGTGTTTTCAGGACATCTCAAGGGGCTGATGGAGGCTAATAGGTTTATCACTCAGGGTGTTTTGTCCGGTGTGCTTACAGACAAGGTTTTCTGAGGGTAAAACTCCTAAACGCCCGGATTACCTCCAACACATCCCTTTAAAAATGCTGTATAGCCAGGATTTAGGCTAATCGGATAGTAGGGGAGAGAGGGGGAGGATAAGGTGTTGGATCCTGCTGGCCCTGCCAATGCCCCCAGACCGGGTTGGAAGACATGCGGGTCAGCAGATGTTCTCTGGGCCTGGCAGACTGGGTGGGACTAACAGGAGGATTACTGGAGCCCAGATTAGATGTGTCTGAGGTAACTTTAGGGGACTGTGGGGTAATAACTGACTAAGGCTACGGGCTGCTAACGGTTAGGGTGAGGCTGGACCTTATGGCCGCAGATGAGAGGGGGGAGAGGGGGTAATAAACTCAGGGTGTATGGTTGGAGGGTATACTATATATGTATCTAGACATAGAGACATGCACACACACACACACATACCACACACAAAGTAAGAGAGACACCTAGTGATTTCAGTTCCCCCATGACCACGTTTATTTCTAAGTGCCCTCTGCTATTTCCCTTCATCTCCCATTTAGTTAGTGTTGTAATCTATATCTCCAATGTTGTGTAAATCTACTGCCCATACTGGCCCAGGATTATTATCCCTGGATTAAAGCACTGCCTGTTCTGTCTAATATTTAATAATGGGATTTATTCATAAGAGGCTAATCAGAGGTGTCTAAGTCAATCGGGTGTAATGACAATCTGCAGCGACGGCCAATGATATGCACTGTGTGTGCGTGTAATATAATGACATGGTCTGTTTGTTTACAATGACTGTAGAAGTGAGAAGGAGGTACTGGAGACAGTATTTTCCATTTGTGGAGTTCTCCTGTTCTCCTGTTCTGAGGTGAATGTTGAGACAGTATTCCTCGATATAGATTTGGTCCCTCCGCCAACTTAAATTCAGCCAACAGGTTTTTAAATCTCCACAGGAACACTTCATCTGTGGCTCTCTCCCTTAAATACTATTGATGAGCACATGCTTAGCAATGCCTAGTTATGTTTACATGCTCAACCTATTAATAAGTATAGTTATAGTGTAGTGGAGGGGTTTGTCGAACAGGCAAACGCTCATGTGATTACTGATGAGTAGCCTAATCTTTCTGAGACATGTAGACTAATGCTGCATCCCTCGTTGGCTATAGCTTTGCTCATTAGGCTAACACAGTCTTGTGTGAGACCAACAACCCAGGTTTGATATCTATCTGTTCAGTTACATTAGCGCTAGTCTCGCGCAACCATACCTCCAAATCGCGTTGTTGTCATGCCTCCTTTGGAGGCCTGGAGGATATTGTTGGCATTTTTATTGGCTGTTTTTATTGGCTGTTACATTTTTTTTGTTACAACCCTCCCCCCACATGCCCGTAGAAGGGGTGCTGCGTGTTATGTTCACTGTTATGTTCACTGTTTTCCAGGTCGATGAATGCATTACTGCTCCTCTGCTTGAACAGAAAACAACGTTATGGCGTGTCTACCTAAGGGCTATGGTATAAGTTTAGTGTATCAAGTGTGGCCGACAGTCTGCGATTTATTGAAATTGAAAGTCAGCACAAACATGGCATACATTAACACATTTTCAAGGGGTTTTAATCAGTGATTTCTTGTCCATCCTCTCGCACTCTTGCTTCTACGGCACTAATAGGCACATTTTGAACTCTGCCCAATCAAGGCATTTGACTTCACCGGGCTTTCAGATTAGGGAAGCCTGGTTCTCGAAGAGGCTACATTCGTGCATACAGTATTAACTGTGTAGCATCATCATCGTCATTGAGGGCCTTTGAATTTACAAGTCATGGGTGACTCCTAGTGGTGAAAGAGGAAAATTACAAGCCATTTAAAGAGGGTTGCCCTCTCCGAGCAAACAATAATCTGCTCACCACCACTCAACTGTTTTTGTTCCCGGGCAAATGTGATCTTTCCTGTACCAGGGATACGTAAGCTAGAGTGCTTCAGACCGATTTAAAACTAGTACTTGAAAACAGACTAAATTGCTGTCAGCTAACCAAGCCGAGATCCAGTCAGCAACATCCCAGAGACAGGTGCCGGTCCATGGACCACAGATTGAGAAACACTGGTCTGATATACTAATCTATACACTAATCTCCTCATCTCGGTTCCACAGAAAGGCCGGGTCATGACCCCAAGGGAGCAGCTGAGGAAGATGTCAGTGATGGGGGAGCAGGGGGCTCTTGACGAGAAACATTGGTACCGCCTGGTCAACGGCATGTCTGCTGGAGGTAAGGCTGACCCGCCTGGTTTGAATCTGTATGCTTCAAGACTTTGTTCGTCTGCTGAGTTAAAGCCATAGGTATTAGCTTGCAAATCCGTAGCCTTGCTTAGAAAATTCACTCTATATTTTTATGCTTTACAATCTTGGAGTCAGGAACTTTTCCTTAACCAAGTTAATTACTGGGGCCCAGAGCTTTTCCTGGTCAAGTCACATAGTCAGTAGAAACTTAGTAGTCTGTACGGCCCTAGTTCTGTAGACTTGTAACACATCTAACATTGTGTTTACTGTGTTGCGTTTCAGAGCTATGTCAGAGGCAGGAGATGATGATGAGGAACCAGATAGCCATGGCTCCTCAGATCCTGGCCCAAGGACAGCAGAGGGCACAGGGGGTGCCCACCCAGTTTGAGCCTCGCTTCATGGAACGAGAGCTAGTTCCACCCTCAGAGATGGTATCTTCCGAGGCCAGGCAGATGCACATTGGGGGTCACCTGGGTCCGCCCATGCCCCCACACCCTGGAATTTCTGTCAGGGGCTTCCCTGGAGTTGGTTACAGTTTCATGCCCTCAGAGCCCATGGAGACAGTTGCCCGGCGACAGGAGCTCATCCACAAGCAGAATATCGCCAGGTATTGTCTGACATTTACCTGCAGCTGCTTGTCACGGGGCTTGTCAAAGTACACGTCATGGACTATAGGGCTTTGGATATCCCAGCCTTCCTTTTATAGCCCCCTTCAACCTGATACCAAGGGTCTGTTCTATGCACTATGTTACAGAGCAGTTGGCAGATACGATTTGAATATATACAGAGCCCATATTCAGAGCCCATGTGACCTAGATAAGTTTATTGTTATGTCCTGTTGGTGTATTGCTATATCTAACTGGTTTATTTTGTTATGTCTTGATGTATTGTGTCTTATTGGTGTACATTGGTTGTTTTTCAGGATGGAGATGAATGCCATCCTCCACCAGAAGGAGATGGAGAACGCCCATCAGAAGGGTCTGATGGGTATGGATGCGCCCATGATTTACCAGTCCAACGCTATGGCACTCCGGGGGCGCCAGCGCCTCCCAGACGGCCACGACTTCTTTGTCCACCGTACCACCCTGGAGGAAATGCAGGCCAACAACCTCCTGATGTCCTCCAGCCCCTATCCACCAATCAGCACGCTGCAGAGGGAGAGGGGCCGCAGGGCTGGTCGCAGGGCAACTAATCACAAGAGTGC
Organism: Oncorhynchus kisutch; assembly: GCF_002021735.2. Lineage (NCBI taxonomy): Eukaryota > Metazoa > Chordata > Actinopteri > Salmoniformes > Salmonidae > Oncorhynchus > Oncorhynchus kisutch. The sequence goes on from NC_034203.2 coordinate 7,419,019, forward strand.
AGAGAGCCATGCGTCTGGACACAAGGGCCAATCGGAGGACAAGAGCGTGGAGCAGAGTCCCGGGGGTGCCTCTGGAGATGAGAAAGAGGCAGAGGGGAAAATGGACATGGGAGGGGAGGCAGTCGGCAAACAACATCAAGCCAAAATGGGCACAGAGCTCTCGTCGAATGGCAGAAAGAGCTACAAGGAGGCGACACAGGGCCTGCGAAAAGCCTGCATAAACAGTCAAGATGGCTGCCCTGACGTCACCAACTGCAACAGTGGCGCCAGCGACAAAGACAGGCCCAGTCAATGCTCTGCGTTCCAGTATCCCTCCGCCAGTGGACCTATCCCAGGCATGCCTTACATGTACCCTCCTGGTGAGGGTCTACTTTCTACAGTCTTGTTTTGATCAAACCATTCAGGGGATATGCTGCTGTCTTTGATTTGATTTCTATAATGTATATGAACAAGGACAGATGTGACAGATGTGAGCCGTATGTGTGCTAACACATTTTGTCTTTTGTTTTGATCAGGGCCACCCAATCTCTTTCTTAACGGACAAGATATGTCCTCTGTTGAAGACCTTAGGAAGTGGACAGTGAATGACGTGTACATCTTCATCAAAAACATGCCCAGCTGCTCTGAATATGCTCAGGTTGGTGTCATTTCCTAATAATTATCAAACAGAAGTGATTTCGTGCTTACAAATATACACTCATCTTTCCATGACATAGACTGACATAGCAACTCAATATTAAGGTGTTCCTAATGTTTTGTACACTAAGTGTAAATCAGCAACAAAATTCAAATTGGCTAGGACTGCCACTATTGACTCTTTCCAATTTGCACCCTACCTTGAGGCATTCGAACTTTGGAAGAGAGCATATAGAGGCCATGTTGGCAGATTTGAATTCTGTTGATAATTTATATAAGCAGGAAGTTGCATTGCTGTCATACTCCTGCGTCTGTCTTTAAGGAAATTGTCTTATGGATATGCATTACTATACTACTCCTCATCATACCTGATTATTCCCTGCAGACGTTCAAGGACCACATGATAGATGGAGAGACATTGCCATTCCTGACAGAAGACCATCTATTGGACACGATGGGACTGAAGCTGGGCCCGGCACTCAAGATACGATCACAGGTATACAAACCATCAAAAACAGTTAGCCTCACAAATTCGGACAGCAGACCAAAATCTTCTGGAGTGCTGTCTATTTAATTTCCAATGGATTATATTTACTATAACCTAGCACACAACCGTTTTCAGAAAAGAGTAATAATGAAATCAGCACATTGCTTATTAGAATATCTCATGGTATCGCTCTTTCTGTCCCACTCACCAGGTCTCGAGCCGGCTAGGCAGCATGTTCTACATGATGAGTCTCCCACTCTCCGCTGCCGCCACCCTACAGGCCACATCTGAGAAGGCAGGAGGAGACAGATCGTCAGAGATCAGCTCCCCTGTATACTGTAACAGTGTGGAGATGATGGGCAGCCCCTGTACCAGAGACCCAGAAGGACGGAAACCCACAGACCCCCTCCCAGAGACTGACAACCCCTCTCCCCCCTCGGCCAGCAGTGAAACTGCCTGAGGCATCAGTGAGGGAGGTACGAGTCCTCGGGCCAGTGACTCAGTTCCAAGTCGACCCCTAGCTCCTACCACATACTGTACATATAGACACAAACCCCCTAAGGACTTAATGTAGATCTTTAAGCATTGGGTGGGTATAAGTAATGGATGCATCTTGCCCTCTGATTGGCAAGGTGGATTGTTAATTTCATCTGTCCAATCCTTGCAAACAGTCAGAAGTGCATAGGTAGTAGGAAGTAGGGGTCAATTTGGAATTCAGCAAGTGTTTCAGCCCTAAGAGCTGTTTTTAAGCTGCTTACCATATCCATCAAGCTATTGTGTTCAAATCTAAATCAAATTGTATTTGTTACGTGCGCCGAATACAACAGGTATTACAGTGAAATGCTTACTTACAAGCCCTTAAACAACAATGCAGTTTTTAGAAAATACCTATAAAAACCGTAAGAATTAGAATAACAAATCATTAAAGAGCAGCAGTAAATAACAATAGCGGGGCTATATACAGGGGGTACCGGTACAGAGTCAATGTCAATGTGCGGGGGCAGGTGTCGAGGTAATTAAGATAATATGTACATGTAGGTAGAGTTATTAAAGTGACTATACATAGATAATAACAGAGTGTAGCAGGAGTGTTCCAATGCAAATAGTCTGGGTAGCCATTTGATTATCTGTTCAGGAGTCTTATGGCTTGAAGGTGGAAGCTATTTAGGAGCCTCTTGGACCTAGACTTGGCGCTCTGGTACCACTTACCGTGCGGTAGCAAAGAGAACAGTCTATGACTAGGGTGGCTGGAGTCTTTGACAATTTTTCGGGCCTTCCTCTGACCCCGCCTGGTATAGAGGTCCTGGATGGCAGGAAGCTTGGCCCCAGTGATTTACTGGACTGTATGCACTACCCTCTGTAGTGCCTTGCGGTCGGAGGCCGAGCAGTTGCCATACCAGGCAATGATGCACCCATGCTCTCGATGGTGCAGCTGTTGAACCTTTTGAGGATCTGAGGACCCATGCCAAATATTTTCAGTCTCCTGAGTGGGAATAGGTTTTAATGTGCCCTCTTCACGACTGTCTTGATGTGCTTGGACCATGTTAGTTTGTTGGTGATGTGGATGCCAAGGAACGTGTAGCTCTCAACCTGCTCCACTACAGCCCTGTCGATGAGAATGGGGGCGTGCCCGGTTCAGTTTTCTAGTGTGTGTCATACAGTGTTTAAACTGCTAAGAATATGATGGAATTGTTTTGTATGTACAGTATTTAGTTCTAGTTCAAATGTTTGGGACTTTTTTTTTTTCATCAACCAATGGTTGACTGTGCTGTTGGGAACCAGATTGCTATAACATATGATGTCGTTAGCTGATACGTAAAATACCTATCCAGGCGTTATAAGATCTGGCATGCGTCAGCAAAGTCTGAGCAGGGGAATACAACCCATGGGTCAGCTCCAGACTGTCTAGGCGCCTGCGCAGGTAGCCCTCCCTCGCATGCTGCCTGCCTCACCTAGAGATTCTTGTTTTTCTACAGTAAAAAGACTACAATAGCCACAAGGCTGTTGACAACCAAAGCAACCATTACTACAATTGTTTAACATAGCAGTCAACATATTTCCTATTGTCTCAAAATGATTAAATGTTTTGTTTCACGTGTTAAAGTTTACAAAGCACACAAGGAGCAGTGCAGTTAAATACGTTTTTTTTAAATGATATTTCCACACTTATAACCAGGTTTCCATCCAACCATTTAACGTGAGTAAAGTACATGTCGGATAGAAATGTTTATGACGGAAACATACAATTTGTCAGTAAACTTTCCAAATGTCGACATAACAAAATACGCTAGACAAGGTGGGATCTTTTTGTGTCTGTAAAATGAATTATGTGAGAAGTTTAGGTGGAAACGCTCTTATGCACATATATTGATAGAATAACCTTCATATCAAAGTAAAATTGGATTTGCACGATGACATGTGTGGTCCTCTCACTCCAACTCGTCAGGAAAGCATGCAGTTTATTAGGATACAGATTAAATAACTGATGATGAACTTCATAGTTTGGTGAAAGTGCAAGGTGATGAGCTTGATTCTCATTTCCCATAAATATCGAGGGTATTATTCTGGTGAAATGATCATCGATGCTTGGCTGCGTTTGACAAATAAAATAATCTCACTCTTTTGTCCATAATAATCTCATCATGTAGGCTATACTAGCACTGTATCTGTGAGCTGTCGACTAGAGAGCATGTGCCAATTGTCACGCCCTGACCTTAGAGATCCTTTTTATGTCTCTATTTTGGTTTGGTCAGGGCGTGAGTTGGGGTGGGCATTCTATGTTTTGTGTTCTATGTTTTTTATTTCTGTGTGTTTGGCCGGGTAAGGTTCTCAATCAGAGGCAGCTGCCTATCGTTGTCTCTGATTGAGAACCATACTTAGGTAGCTTTTTCCCACCTGTGTTTTGTGGGTAGTTATTTTCTGTCTGCACCAGACAGAACTGTTTCGTTCGTTCTCTTTGTTATTTCAGTGTTCAGTTTAATAAAAATTTAACACGTACCACGCTACATCTTGGTCCTCGTCTTCAAACAGTCGTTACACCAATACCAGAGTGGACACACTTGGTATATATAGTGTAATGGAAAAGTGTTTTGTGAGAACCATCAGTGAAGTAAAAAATGCGAATGAAACACATTTGACTTGTATTTTCTATATTCGGTACATGGGAATTGAACCGCAAAATGTATTTATGTGCACTACATCATATACACACAGCCTTTTATCCCTTTTATCAGGTGGGAAAATGCACATATTGTTTTCATGTGGATTTTAGAGTATTTGCATGAAAATCTGTCACCAAAATCTGAAACCTAGCTAGTGAGTTCGAAATAACGTTCTGAAATTGTGAAAATTATGAAAAAAATGCCTGGATTTTCAGCCTGTTCAGATGGGATGGAACTTTTGGCCCACCTCATGTCACAATGTGATCTGAATATAATAGAATAATGACTGTTCCTCTGGTTAAGGGGGTGGGCTCTAGATCATCCTTTCAACCAATCAGGGCTGTATATGTAAATATATTTACATTTGTTTTCTAAAGCCCAGAAGATTAGACCCGAGCATTTCAAAGGCCAAAGGAGGCTCAGCGAAATAAATGACAAAAAAATATATTTTGGACTTATTTTCCTTAAATAAACACACAGTGATTTATTTATTCGACATTCAGTAAACAAAGACTGCATGGGGGCTTTAATGACATGCATTAAATCATGTGAAATTATGTTATTAAAATAAGTTGACTCAGCCACAAAAGTATACCTGGATGCACATGTATCAACTTTGAAAGTTGAAACTTTCAACTCTCTGTTCATTATATATGCATAGTCACTTTAACCATATCTACAGTACATGTACATACGACCTCAATCAGCCCGACTAACCGGTGCCTGTATGTAGCCTCGCTACTGTATATAGCCTCGCTACTGTTATTTTTCACTGTCTTTTTACTGTTTTTATTTATTTAATTACCTGTTCACCTAATACCTTTTTTGCACTATTGGTTAGAGCCTGTAAGTAAGCATTTCACTGTAAAGGTCTACACCTGTTGTATTCGGCGCACGTGACAAATAAACTTTGATTTGATTTGATTTTGTTTTCTTTGTTTGGGCTAATGGCTAGGCTAATGTGGCTTCTACCTGACCACTTGGAAAGTGGTAACAGCCTGCAATTCACACCTCCCATGTAGATTGTGAAAATTAGAATAACTTTCAGTGCTCGGCCCCTCTTTCCTGTCAAACATTCCTTTGTTGATTGAGCAGCGTTGCAGTGCAGACCAACTAGTAGTGATGGGGAAACTAAGCTTCCTGAAGCATTGAGCTTTCCAGCCAATTGTGTCGAAAATAGGTACATTACTCAAGGCTTTGATCAACACAGTGTACACTAGTGGCACCTGCTGGTCAAAAGAATTTAGAGCAACCAAATTATTATAGATGACGTCCCACACGCTGCAGCGCGTGTAGAGAGTAGCCTTTCTATCTTCTACTGAAACCAATACAAAACCAATCAGGTGGTTGTTGGAAGAAACAAAACTTTGGACGTCATTGCTCACGTTCTTCTGATGAAGTGATAAAAGCACACTGCTTCGGCACACTGCTTCGATGTAAACTTCTTAGCGATTTCACCACATGCCCCGGAGCTCTGGTATTAAACATAACATCACTACCAACTACAGCGCTGTGCAAGTCGCTGCCATTTTGCCGATGCAGGCAGTGACTCTACTTCCGACGGTGGCGTCCACACAGCAGCCAAATTCTGATATTTTTTCCAATAATTGGTCTTTTGACCAAACACATCAGATCTTTTCGCACTCGATTTTTTCCGAGATGGTCTGATTTGTCAAAAAAACAACTGTAAGAATCAATGCAAGAGATGAGAAGCAGGTACAGGGATGGAAGTTTTAATAGCTGACGGACACGAAAAGGAACAGTAACAGCGTCTGGATAGGAACACAACAACAACTAATGCGGACACAGGGAACACCACCGAGGAACAAACAGATATACAGGGGTTAATCAACAACGTGTAGGAGTCCAGGTGAGTCCAATGAGCACTGTTGAGCGTAATGATGGTGACAGGTGCATGTAAAGAAGGGTAGCCTGGCGCCCTCGCGCGCCAGGGAGGGGGACGGGAGCAGGCGTGACACCAACTAGTGAAAAAGATATCCGAATTGGGCTGCCTGTCTAAATGCAGCCAATGAAATGTAGAACCTGTTTGGGAAAGATTAAAGAGTATTATTTAAATGCTAATACATTAATTTTGTTTTAGTAAAATCATTATTTCCAATGAATATTGCCCCTTTTTATGATTGAATATGAATGATTGATTTTAATTTCACAACAAAGTCTATCAAATCACAACTTTTGCACAAAAAAATCAGGAACATTCCTGGTCACTACGGGGACAGTTGTTACTCAATTTTGATGTAGCAATGGACACTGAATATCAATGATATAAATAATTTCTAGATAGCTACACATGATCTAAAAGTATTCAGTAAGCCTCCAGTTTATCTAGATTAGAATGAACCCTCTTTATCCATTTGAGATAAAGTGGTAAGGCTATTTTTAAAACACATAACAGTAGCCATATATTGGATTAAACATTATTACTACAAGGTGTTTAATTCGATTACATTTTTTGAAGATGGGTCTGTTGTTGAAAAAACTTAATCTTGGGTATTTGGGAATGTAGTGCTTTGATCCATTTTGCTCGCTCAAGGAGGATCATGGCGGAAGTGGATGTCGAGAGTGAAACGAGAAGCGAGGCGAGTGGAGTTAGAGAAGAGGAATGGAGAACGGTAGTATCAAAGAAGGGAATGAAAAAGAAGAAAACTTGAAGGGGATGATAAGTGTATGTCGGACAAGGACCACCTGAAGTGTCATGCTTCGAACTCTTGAGTAGGGCACCTGTTAAAGGAGTCATCTCTGGGGTGTTGGTGGAAATAAAGGAGGAAATCCTTGCAATGAGAATCCCAGGTGTGGTTAGGCCCATTGATTGACCCGCATAGTGAATGGAGGAATGGAAGAAAGTTTGTCAGTGCTATTGTTTTTGATAATGAATACCTCCCTACGCATGTAAGAGAACCAGACATGCTGTATGTAAATAAAGTGGATTTTGTGCCGTTCATTTGCAAATGTGAAACTACACGGATCAAGTAGCAAGGAAGTCAAAGAAATTGGCCATCATTGTGGCTGCGGCAGGAAAGTATCTGGGGCATCAGGAATTCACAGCGGAAGAGTTGGGTGATATGCAACGGAAGATGTGTGCCCCCCCCCCCCCCCCCCCATCAGACATGGATCATTCATTTTAACAGTAGAGGCAAGGAGAATATTGAGGGACTTTCTGGTAGTCAGTATGAGTATTTTATCCACATATTTTTTGTCTTTTGTGATCTTTTATTTTAATCCCGAACAGTAGGTGGCAGCAATACAACTTTAAGATGTAGTCCGTTGTAAAACCCTAACGAATATAATTTTTGCTATCGCGATACTACCCGTACGTGAACACACGTCAGACGAGCAGTGTTGGAGGATCATGGCGGAGCGCAGGAGGCATAAGAAACGGATCCAGGTAAAGTCATTTTAACGCTAACTGGCAGAAGATAATATTTGGTTTGATATATTACAGAGTTGAAAACCGTTCTCATTTCGGACATGGCAATATGTATACGTTTCAGCAAAAGGCTAGTTTTATATGAAGGGAATCTTGCTGGTGAATCGATGCAGTTGATTGGCGAAAAGCTGCTAGTAGCAGGTAGCTAGCTAACGTTAGCTTGCTAGCCACTGAAATATTTTATTTTGCAGGAAGTAATGTTCTATGTAGACCGTTATCTGTAACCCGAATATTTCACTGTGTCAGGGTATCACAGAAACCAGGGGTGTAGTTTCGATTTCCGTTGCAAAACGTTTTGAACGAATTTATTGGGCAAATTCAGGTACGTCCCCCCCGTTACGTTTACTCTGTATGCTTCCGTTTTTCATCGGAAACATACTAATGAATACACCTCATGTATTGAACGCTCGCGCAAAACACGTAACCTACTTAACATCTTTTAGCGAAACTCGGTATCTTACTAGCTACCATCACCAATGACCGTAGCTAGCTGACTAAAAGCAGGCAAAGTTGCGGTTTTAACCAAATGTGCAGGCGTGTTTGAGTGTTTTGGTATGCATAAATACTGTTTAGCAAGCCAGTACATCCTCATTCATTAATGTTTGATGGCTGCACGAAAATAGCCAATTTCTAATTTTCCAATCGATGCCGTAACTTAACGTAGATAGTATCAGGATTTATTTTGAGATGTATTGGTCATTTGCTCAAATTGCAATACTTTTACCAGCAAGACTTGACAAGTGTACTGTGGGGGGTGAGTCCCTCTCAATTTTGTTTGAGACAAACTCATAACATGCTTCAACGCGACAAACCTGATGATGACGATAAAATACCACACAAACCTGATGATGACTATGAAATACCTCACTGCAGTGCTAAGATTACAAGCAAAATTTCATAAAATTGCAGCCCCATATCTCATTTATTTATGGCAGTTTTCTCCTGAAAGAACAGGACATGTCGTTATTATGCAACAGCTAGAATGCTATCAATTCCTTTACCACCGGTTTGCGTGCTCTCTCACTCATGGTATGGTAATAATATTCAGGAATAACTGCTTGTAATGTTGCTTTACCATGATGAGTGAAGTGAACGTAAAGCGAGCATAGCCAAAACAAACACACACGGTGATTTATTTGACATACAGTGAGCAAAAGCTGCACGGGGCTTTAATAACATGTATTAAATAATGTTATTAAAAATAAATTGACTCAGCCGCAAATGTATACCTGGATGCACATGTATCAACTTTGAAACATGGCTTCCTTTGTTTGTTGGGCTAATGGCTATGCTAATCTGGCTTCTATCTGATTATCCTCACCTGATTGTTCAGATTTGGACCTTTATTTATGTGGTCTGATAGACTTTTGTTTGGCTAGCTAGCAGGCAGATTACTGGGACTTGGCCAAGACGTTGGCTAGGGTTAGGCGGTATCCAGATTTTCATATCGTCATACCGTTTCTGTACCATACCAAGGTACATAGTATTACTGAATATGCACACAAGCGGAGCTATAAAAATAACGTGTGTGTATATATATATATATATATAGTACCAGTCAAAAGTTTGGACACATACTCATTCAAAGGTTTTGCTTTATTTGTACTATTTTCTACATTGTAGAATAATAGTGAAGACACCAAATCTATGTAATAACACATGAAATCATGTAGTAACCAAAAAAGTGTTAAACCCCTTAGAGCTACCCCCCTACTTTTTTCAATTCCCGCCTGAAGACATACCCAAATCTAACTGCCTGTAGCTCTGGCCCAGAAACAAGGATATGCATATTCTTGGTACCATTTGAAAGAAAACACTCTGAAGTTTGTGAAAATGTTAATTGAATGTAGGAGAATATAACACAATAGGTCTGGTTTAGATAATACAATGAAAAAAAACATATGTTTTTTTCTTATTGTTGTATCATCATCTTTAAAATGAACAAGATAAAACAAACATTCAGATAGGATGATGGGGACAATTTCAGTGAAAAACATAAGAGGACCAGTACTTGTGCAAAGTTTCAGAATGATAACTTCCAAAATGAGTGTGCTTATGTGACATTTATCATGAAGTCACCCAGGTGTCCCACACAAGTAGCCCAAATGTGGCCAAATTGGTGAAGTTATACATTTTGAAACAAGTAAATATAATGTATTCTAACATTATTTACAAAATAATATGGGTAACTATTTACACACTTTCAATATTTGGAAGACCCTCAGTCCTCTATCAAATCTAATTTATTTATATGGCCCTTCGTACATCAGCTAATATCTCAGAAACCCAGCCTAAAACCCCAAACAGCAAGCAATGCAGGTGTAGAAGCACAGTGGCTAGGAACAACTCCCTAGAAAGGAAGAAACCTAGAGAGGAACCAGGCTGTGAGGGGTGGCCAGTCCTCTTCTGGCTGTGCCGGGTGGAGATTGTAACAGAACATGGCCGAGATTTTCAAACGTTCATAGATGACCAGCAGGGTCAAATAATAATAATCACAGTAGTTGTAGAGGATGCAACAGGACAGCACCTCTAGAGTAAATATGAACAGTTTAGGGTTCCATTGCCGCAGGCTGAACAGTTGAAACTGGAACAGCAGCCAGGCCAGGTGGACTGGGGATAGCAAGGAGTCATCATGCCAGGTAGTCCTGACGCATGGTCCTAGGGCTCAGGTCCTCCGAGAGAGAGAAATAAAACTTCAATAGCGAATTACTCTCTTTACGCTGGAGTTTACGACATCGGTTGGTCTTCCAACACACAACCATTGCATATTGCATCTTTTTGCCCCATTCTCAAAACCCATTGGAGGAGAAGGTCAGAGAGGAGGGACCTCTGGCTTTCTCATCCAATAGGTTTTGAGAAGGGAGAAATTTTCCTGCTATGTGATCAGTAACGTTACCTTCTCTGGTGGCTGTGTCATCACTCACTGCACTTAACAAACTTTGTTCCTGATTTGGAATTTGGAATGCAACTCGGTAAGCATCCTGTGTTTGCAATAATGCTGCGGTTTATTGTTAAGAAGTGAAGTATAGTACCTGTCAAGTTTGGACACGTACTCATTCCAGGGTTTTTTACCATTCTCCATTGTAGAATAATAGTGAAGACATCAAAACAAAAATAACACATGGCATCAAATCAAAATATATTTTATATTCTTGAAAGTAGCTACACTTTGCCTTCACTCTTTTCCTACAGTCTTGAAGGAGTTCCCTCATATGCTGTGCACTTGTTGGCTGCTTTATCTTCACTCGGCGATCCAACTCATCCCAAACCATCACAATTGGGTTGAGGTCGGGTGATTGTGGAGGCCAGGCCATCTGCTGCAGCGCTCCATCATTCTCCTTCTTGGTCAAATAGCCCTTACACAGCCTGGAGTAGAGGTCGACCGATTAATCGGAATGGACGATTAATTAGGGCCTATTTCAAGTTTTCATAACAATCGGAAATCGGTATTTTTGGACACCGATTTGGCCGAATTAAAAATAAAAATATAGATTTTTTTACACCTTTATTTAACGAGGCAAGTCAGTTAAGAACACATTCTTATTTTCAATGACGGCCTAGGAATAGTGGGTTAACTGCCTTGTTCAGGGGCAGAACGACAGATTTTTACCATGTCAGCTCGGGGATTCAATCTTGCAACCTTACAGTTAACTAGTCCAATGCTCTAACCACCTGATTACATTGCACTCCACGAGGAGCCTGCCTGTTACGCGAATGCTAGCATTAAACTTATCTTATAAAATCAATCAATCATAATCACTAGTTAACTACACATGGTTGATGATATTACTAGTTTATCAAGCGTGTCCTGCGTTGCATATATGCGGTGCGTATTCGTGAAAAAGGACTGTCGTTGCTCCAACATGTACCTAACCATAAACATCAATGCCTTTCTTAAAATCAATAGACAGAAGTATGTATTTTTAAACCTACATATTTAGCTAAAAGAAATCTAGGTTAGCAGGCAATATTAACCAGGTGAAATTGTCACTTCTCTTGCTTTCATTGCACGCAGAGTCAGTGTATATGCAACAATTTGGGCCACCTAATTTGCCAGAATTTTACGTAATTATGACAACATTGAAGGTTGTGCAATGAACAAGAATATTTAGACTTATGGATGCCACCCGTTAGATAAAATACGGAACGGTTCCGTATTTCACTGAAAGAATAAACGTCTTGTTTTTGAGATGATAGTTTCCGGATTCGACCATATTAATGACCTAAGTCTCGTATTTCTGTGTGTTATTATGTTATAACTAAGTCTATGATTTGATAGAGCAGTCTGACTGAGCGGTGGTAGGCACCAGCAGGCTCGTAAGCATTCATTCAAACAGCACTTTCGTGCGTTTTGCCAGCAGCTGTTCACAATGCTTCAAGCATTGAGCTGTTTATGACTTCAAGCCTATCAACTCCCGAGATTAGGCTGGTGTAACCGATGTGAAATGTCTAGCTAGTTAGCGGGGTGCGCGCTAATAGCGTTTCAAACGTCACTCGCTCTGCGACTTGGAGTGGTTGTTCCCCTTGCTCTGCATGGGTAACGCTGTTTTGAGGGTGGCTGTTGTGGTTGTGTTCCTGGTTCGAGCCCAGGTAGGAGCGAGGACAGGGACGGAAGCTATACTGTTACACTGGCAATACTAAAGTGCCTATAAGAACATCCAATAGTCAAAGGTTAATGAAATACAAATGGTATAGAGAGAAATAGTCCTATAATTCCTATAACAACTACAACCTAAAACTTCTTACCTGGGAATATTGAAGACTCATGTTAAAAAGAACCACCAGCTTTCATATGTTCTCATGTTCTGAGCAAGGAACTTAAACGTTAGCTTTCTTACATGGCACACATTGCACTTTTACTTTCTTCTCCAACACTTTGTTTTTGCATTATTTAAACCAAATTGAACATGTTTTATTATTTATTTGAGGCTAAATTGAATTTATTGATGTATTATATTAAGTTAAAAGAAGTGTTAATTCAGTATTGTTGTAATTGTCATTATTACAAATAAATAAAGAAAATCATCCGATTAACCGGTATCGTCTTTTTTTGGTCCTCCAATTATCGGTATCGGCATTGAAAAATCATAATCGGTCGACCTCTAGCCTGGAGGTGTGTTGGGTCATTGTCCTGTTGAAAAACAAATGCAAACCAGATGGGATGGTGGGATACTGGTTAAGTTGCCTTGAATTCTAAATAAATCAGTGTCACCAGCAAAGCACCATCACACCTCCTCCATGCTTCACGGTGGGAACCACAGATGCAGAGATCTGTTCTCCTACTCTGTGTCTCGCAGCGGTTGGAACCAAACATCTCAAATTCAGACCCATCAGACCAAAGGACAGATTTCCACCAGTCTAATGTCCATTGTGAGTGTTTCTTGGCCCAAGCAAGGCTGTTCTTATTGGTTTCCTTTAGTAGTGGTTTCTTTGCAGGAATTTTACCATGGAGACCTGATTCTCATCTGAACAGTTGATGTTGAGATGTCTGTTACTTGAACACTGATGCATTTATTTGGGCTGCATTCTGAGGTGCAGTTAATTCTACTGAACTTATCCTCTGCTGCAGAGGTATCTCTGGGTTTTCCTTTCCTGTGGCGGTCCTCATGGGAGACAGTTTCATCATAGCGCTTGATGATGTCTTAAAGTAATGGACTGTTATTTCTCTTTGCTTATTTGTGCTGTTCTTGCCATAATATGGACTTGGTCTTTTACCAAATAGGGTTATGTTCTGTATACCACCCGTACCATGTCACAACACAACTGATTGGCTCAAAAGCATTCAGAAGGAAAGTTAATTCCACAAATTAACTTTTAACAAGGCACACCTGTTAATTGAAATGCATTCCAGGTGACTACCTCATGAAGTGTGTTGAGAAAAAGGCCACGAGTGTGCAAAGCGGTCATCAAGGCAAAGGGTGACTACTTTGAAGAATCTAAAATATATTTTGATTTGTTTAATACTTTTTTGGTTACTACATGATTTCATGTGTTATTTTGTTGTTTAGATGTCTTCGCTATTATTCTACAATGTATAAAATAATAAAATAAAGGCAAAACCCTGGAATGAGTAGGTGTGTCAACTTTTGACTGGTACTGTGTGTTTCAATAGCGCAAATTATTACACACACAATGTACGTTAGTTAGCAAGCATCTAAGTTGGCAATCTAACATTACCACCCCCAAATGGATAATTGTGTAAATTTCTCATATCGAAATGAATGACTGAGCACAGAATGCATTCTTACGAATCCTAAAAATAGAATATCAGACCAAGTCCAGAGTGTGATGTCCTATCAGAACGAGTTCTTCATCCAATATCACGCGTTCCCAAACCAGCCATTATCCTACCCAGCTGCTTCTCTCCGTCCGTTCGCATCTCCATCGGTTTTAAAATGTTATTTTGCCGCAATGGCGAGCTGAGGTGTGCAGACAGTGATGGGGTTCCTGTTTCTCTCAAGCCTATGTTTGTTATACTCTGGGTGTATTTGCATATATGCAACGTGGTGGAACAGGGCTGCAACCACAAACTTCCTCTGTGTAGGCCTACCGGCACTCACCTGCGCTGTCTAGACTGCCTCATTAATTACGGTTGTCACATTCTGTTGCATAATTCAACGTGTGTCAATAGCAGGATATCACCTGTGATATCCCAATACTACTCATTATCGTGATACTTGCTCTGGTATCACATCTTTAGTGAAATGTTGATATTGTGACAGCCTCATTCTGAAATGCAGTTTACACTTACGTTCCGCATGTTTCTGTGAAAAATCATTGTTACCTTTTTGGGCCCTCGCCAGCTTGCATATAACTCCAAACTAAGACTGTCTATAATGTTGACTAGATAGACAAGTAAGCGCTCTAACAATGGAAATACATGCCCTCAAAGATGGATCGCAGGCGGGAGGGGTCGAGATCAGATGGGACCATTCTAGCCAATGAAAGGGCAGATATTCGTGTGAACAGGCCATAGAGCTAGAGAACGCATATTTGGATGAGTGCCATTATAGTGTCCATTACGAAGCTTCTATTAGATTAAATAAGACTCGCGTAGCAAATGAGCAATTCTATTTTTTGTTGCCCAAATTCGACACTCATTGACCTCCATAAAAAAATCCTCACTTCGTGGGCATAATTTCGTGGATAGATTTTGGGATGAGTAAAACCTCTCGCTTCATCTCTTCCTCTTTGGTTCCACAAATGAGGATAATACAAAGAAGGAATCAACTGATTAGGGTGCAGGTGAGTCCAGTTAAGGTGTGCTGGGGAAGGAAGTCCCGACCCTGCAGGAACCTGGAAATGTATGCAACTGGTACTGGGTTGCGTGTGAGGAAGTGAGTGGGAGTTTCCTTCAACTTGACCTAAAGCCCACCCCTGCCCTGGGTTAACTGGCTGATCTGCTTCACTGGTCTGATATAGAAGTTATTTACTATGCTCTGTAGAAGTAGTGAAAGGACAACATTTAGGCCTACTTTATTTTGTGCCTTCCTCACGTGTCTGTGTGTGTGTGTGTAGGAGGTGAGCGAGCCCACCAAGGAGGAGAAGGCAGTGGCCAAGTTCCTCCGTTTCAACTGCCCCACCAAATCCACTAACATGATGGGCCATCGGGTGGACTACTTCATCGGTCAGTAAATATGTTTTCCATAAGCTTTTTTTGGTCGACATTTAGGAAGTTGGCATAGAAAATAGATGCGACTACTGCCTACTTGGTTGCGTTTCCATGTAACGATCTTGTCGATTTAAAACCAGCTGGACGTGATGAGCGCCACAAACACCCAGTGTCGCGAAAACCTAGCGTTGAATAAAAAGTAATGGTTGAAGTGTTTCCATTACCCATTTAGGCAAATTGCGCTTTAATAAATTGGCGACAGCCTGTATGCCCTCCCACCTATCTGTTTCATGTCTCAGGTATAGCCCGCGAAAACCAGCATGTATAGAATACAATAGACAAATATTTGCCTTAAGGTTACCGTGGCGATCTTGGGCACAGGGACTATGTGGTCTGCTTTAAACATTTAGGCATTACAGAGAGAGGTTGAAAATGTTGGAGGTCTTAGCGGGTTTTCTTAATGGCTTTGCCAACTTCCGTCTCTCTTGTCAGAACAGTTTGGGCTACACAATAGACTCTCACGAACACGTACATGTCGGTTGTTTTGCTCTAGGAAGCCCACAGGTCTCACAAGACTCGTCTGAAGGTCTCCCCGGTATCAGTTGAAAAAATTACTAGAAGTACAGTGCATTCAGAAAGTATTCAGACCCCTTCAATTTTTCAAAAATAGATTAATAATAAAAAAATACATCCTCATCAATCTACACACAATATCCTATATAGAAAAAGCAAAAACTGTTTTTTAGAAATTGTTGCAAATGTATTAAAAATAAACTGATACCTAAATAAGGTAAGTATTCAGACCCTTTGCTATGAGACTCTAAATTGAGCTCAGGCGCATCCAGTTTCCATTGATCATCCTTGATGTTTTTACAACTTGATTGGAGTCCACCTGTGGTAAATTCAATTGATTGGACATGATTTGGAAAGGCGCACCTTGTCTATATAAGGTCCCGCAGTTGACAGTGCATGTCACAGCAAAAACCATGTCGAAGCAATTGTCGGTAGACCTCAGAGACAGGATTGTGTTGATGCCAAGGTGCCAAAAAATGTCTACAGCATTGAAGGTCCCCAAGAACACAGTGGCCTCCTTCCTTCTTAAATGGTGGTTCAAAACGTTTTCCAACTCTTCCTAGAGCTGGCAACCCAGCCAAACTGAGCGATTAGGGGAGAAGTGCCTTGGTCAGAGAGCACTCCACTAATCAGGCTTTTATGGTAGAGTAGCCAGACGGAAGCCACTCCTCAGCAAAAAGCCCATGACCGCCCGCTTGGAGTTTGCCAAAAGGCACCTCAAGGGCTCTGGGCATGAGAAACAAGATTCTCTGCTCTGATGAAACCAAGATTGAGCACTTTGGCCTGAATGCCAAGCTTCATGTCTGGAGGAAACCAGGCACCGCTCATCACCTGGCCAATACCATCCCTACGGTGAAGCATGGTGGTGGCAGCATCGCGCTGTGGGGGTGTTTTTCAGCGGCAGGGACTGGGAGTCTAGTCAGGATCGAGGGCAAAGTACAGAGATCCTTGATGAAAACCTGCTCCAGAGCGCTCAGGACCTCAGCCTCGGGACCTGGAAATAGCTGTGCAGTGACGGTCCCCATCCAACCTGACATAGCTTGAGAGGATATGCAGAGAATAATGGGAGAAACTCTCCAAATACAGGTATGCCAAGCTTGTAGCGCAATACCCAAGAAGACTCGAGGCTGTAATCGCTGCCAAAGGTGCTTCAACAAGTACTGAGTAAAGGGTCTGAATACTTATGTAAATGTTATTTCAGTTTTTATTTCTAATAAATTAGCAAAACATTCTAAAAACCTGTTTTTGCTTTGTCATTATGGGGGTATTGTGTGTAGATTGAGGGGGGGGGGGCAATTTAATCCATTTTAGAATAAGGCTGTAATGTAAGAAAATGTGGAAAAAGTCAAAGGATCTGAATACTTTCCGAATGCACTGTTTTATATATTTTATATGACATACATGAGTTTTTGTTAACTAGTGAATAGTAGCCTACAGAAAAGTCCAATCAATCAAATGTATTTATAAAGCCCTTCTTACATCAGCAGATGTCACAAAGTGCTGTACAGAAACCCATGCTAAAACCCCAAACAGCAAGCAATGCAGGTGTAGAAGCATGGTGGCTAGGAAAAACTCCCTAGGAAGAAACCCAGAGAGGAACCAGGCTATGAGGGGTGGCCAGTACACTTCTGGCTGTGCCGGGTGGAGATTATAACAGAACATGGCCAAGATGTTTCTGATATTTCTGAATGTTCTTCGCCCAGCATACACCCCTCCAACCAGACATGCTCTATCTACTCATTTGCTGGATGCAGAGTTCAACAGAGTTCAAGTGAAGGTTAAGCAAATCATAGAGAAAGCAGACTGTATTGCAATCATCTCTGATGGGTGGTCAAATGTTTGTGGGCAAGGAATAATGAACTACATCTCCACCCCTCAACCAGTATTCTACAAGAGCACAGACACACTGGTCTCTACATTGCAGATGAGTTGAAGGCAGTCATCAATGACCTTGGACCACAGAAGGTATTTGCACTGGTGACAGACAATGCTGTGAACATCGAGGCTGCTTTTTCTAAAGTGGAGGGATCTTACCCTCACATCACACTCATTAGCAGCGCTGCTCATGCATTGAATCTGCTCCTCAAGGACGTCATGGCACTGAAAACAATGGATACACTCTACAAGAGAGCCAAGGAAATGGTTAGGCGTGTGAAGTGTCATCAAGTTATAGCAGCAATCTACCTCATCAAGCAGAGTGAGAAGAATAAGAGCACCGCATTGAAGCTGCCCAGCAACACCTGTTTTGGTGGTGTTGTCATCGTGTTTGACAGTTTCCTGGAGGGAAAGGAGTCTCTCCAATAAATGGCCATATCACAGTCTGCCGATATGGACAGCCCCATCAAGAGGATCCTCCTGGATCTTGTATTTTGGGAGAGCGTGGTAAGCCGCCTGAAGCTCCGGAAACCTATAGCAGTAGCCTTTGCAGGGATTGAGGGTGACAATCGCATCCTGTCTGATGTTCAGATTCTGCTTGTAAGAGAATATAAGAGAATAAATCTGTACTGCCCTGCCCACTTCACTGTTGCTCCAGTTCTGAAATACATCAAAAAGCGTGAAGACTTCTGCCTGAAGCCCTTACACGCCGCAGCGTACATGTTGGACCCCAAGTATGCTGGCAAGAGCATCCTGTCTGGTGCAGAGATCAACAAGGCCTATGGTGTCATCACTACCGTGTCTCGCCACCTTGGCCTGGCTGAGGGCAAGGTTCTTGGCAGTCTGGCGAAGGACACTTCCAAGCAAGGGCATTGGGATGGACATGCAATATGGCAGTCATGCTAACATATCTCATCAGCCACCTGATGGAAGGGACTTTGTGGATCTGAGGCTCTTTCCCCTGTTGCCTCCATCATCCTCCAAATCCCACCAACATCAGCCGCCTCAGTGCGCAACTGGTCCTTGTTTGGGAACACACACACCAAAGCATGCACCAGGCTGACCAATACAAGGGTTGAAAAATTGGTGGCCATCCGGGCAAATTTGAGGCTTTTTTGAGCCTGACAACGAAGTCATCCTCAACAAGGTTGGAAAGTGACAGTGAAGATGAGGCCTCAGTCTGTTCAAGAGGTGGACATTGAGGCGGTCCAGGGAGAAGCCTGAGAGGAAGACAACCCAAGCTTTAGTTTCCAGACTATCATTTTACAGATGATAGTCTGTTTTTGGGGAGATGCGATGGGGTCATTGGGGATCATTCAATATTCCCTTTTGTTGTTCAGTAAAATCATCCCATGTGAATAGTCAACTCATTTAATTAAAGTTCAATTCGTAACTAAATTGTTTTGTTTTTTATTGGTATTGGAAGGATTTAATCATTTGCAATTGTCTACTCACAAGGTAAAAGGTTAATGTTTCTGTCTCCATGTAATATGGTAAATATATCCAATACAAAAAACATATACATTTAAATGATATTAATTGCATATATTCCCGTTAATTCCCATATACTCCCGTTAATTCCCACAAAGTTTCCACCTGAATATTCCTCAAAATGTTCATCCCTAGTGTCCACATACTTTTGGTCAGTCTGTTTCCTCCTAATTAAGGAGAGGCATGATCTATTTATATAAAAGAAGCCTACTTTTAAATCTCATCATAACTAGCTAATTTGTTTTGGGGTTTTTTAAACATCAAATTATTGTAAATTAAAAAGCACATATATGTAGGTGGAACCTGCTCTATGAAAGAACCATCCAATGCATAAATGGGTAAGCCATCTGAAATATTTCTACAAGAATTAGACAAGAACAGCATACATTTATTTTTTCCCACATTAAGTACTAATTTGTAAAACAAGAAGGGCTTTCTGCAGGGCGACAAAATTGGTAGGGGCAATAGAGTACATAAATGTAATCTACATATAGATGAATGTTACACTTTTTGCAGATAGACCAATATTATTTATAATATAAATAGTAAAGAGGGCAGGTCCCAAAATTGACTCCTGCGGGACACCTTTAGTAATATCGAGGTGACTTGACACCATCAGAAAGCTCACATTGTGTCCTTTCTGACAGATGGCTCCCAAACCACTTGCAAGACACCTGGTCGAGGCCCATTTCAGACAACCTTTGAATGAGTAGGGGATGGTTGACAGTATTGAAGGCATTGGATAGGTCTATAAATATGGCAACATAGTGATTCTTATGATCTAAGCAATTTAATGTCATTTAAGACTGACACAGTGCTATGTCCAGTTCTAAAAACCAGACTGGTACACATTAAGAATATCATTTGAAGTTAAAAAGTTCTTAGCTGAGAGTTTGCAAGTGATTCCAATATTTTTGCAGGATAGTTTAGAAATTTGGGTGGTAGATGTCTAGGTCAGAAGCCTCTCAACCTTTTGTAAAAAGGGAGGACATGTAACCCCTTCCAGATATTATGGATTGCACCAGAGGCAATTGTTAAATAAAAAATGCGGGTCAAAGGTTCTACAAATATCTATTTGAATGAGGCAAAATGGTTAAGCAAAGCACCACAAATGTGGTCTATTTAGTCTGTTATATGGGACCAGAGGCTGTCTTAACCAATTTGAGGCCTCTCAGATACACAATTCAAGAGGTATGTTCACTTTGCTTTTCTGAACAGAGTAAGACATCTATTTCTTGAATATCTGAAGGACTGCCTTTGAAGTAGAATGTCAGTCTAGCCTTGGCCCAAGCTAAGTTTTTTTTTTCATGAAATCTTTCAGGCCAGTCATGTGTGAACCAAGGGTTATAGCGGTCTTTTACCCTTAATCTCTTATGGGGCATGCTTATCTGCATCAGAGTTAAACAGAGAGGTAAAACATTTCAGGGCCTGTTCCGAATCGGAGATAGAGGACAACACACCCTCCCGACCATGTCATACAGGAAATGTTGGTCATTGAAATGTCTCTTTGTAATAATGCATGGACACAATTTTAGATCGCTTAGTATCTTTAATTCAGGCAATGGGACAATGGTCACTGAGCTCGTTAAGCAAAGACTCCATTGGCTGTATACTTTTATAAGGGGTGTTTGTCAGAATGATTTCCAAAAGAGTAGATTTTTCATGGTGTTTTTAAGTTGGGGCGGGTTGGTTTAGTTATCAGTTGAGTTAATTTAGTTCAGTACAAATAGATTTTTGTCTGTCTGATACCGGCATCAACCAATCCAGGTTAAGATCACTTAATGTTAATCATTCAGATTCAGCGTAGTTAGACAGCAAGTCAGACAATTTGCTAAGATCTATTGGGAAGGGCGATAAATTGCCACTAATGTTAGTTGGGCACGAATACCCAGGCCTACATTTAGGACAAGATATTAAAATTGTTTGTGGACTGAGGTGGATGTACACACCGCAACATGCAAGTTGTTCTTTATGAATATGGTGACACCCACACCTCTGTCAGATCTATAAACATTGTATCCATTACAGAGACACATCAGCGCCCGGCACAGACTTTAACCAAGTATCAGTAGTTATCTAAATGTCTGGGTTAGTTTGAAAAGCCAGAATTACAATAAGATCTATTTTCAAAATCAAACTTGACATTTACATGAATCAGTTCATGGCCTCAGCTGTGGGATTTCAGATCAGACCGTCTCCAACACAAACATGCAATAATCAGTAGGTAACCCTCTACACTAAAAACATTAGGAACACCTGCTCTTTCCATGACAGATTGAACCAATGAATCCAGGTGACAGCTATGATCCCTTATTGATAAATCCACTTCAGTCAGTGTAGATGAATGGGGGAGGCAGGTTAAAGAAGGATTTTTAAGCCTGGACATGGATTGTCTATCTGCCATTCAGAGGGCGAATGGACAAGACAAAATATTTTAAGTGCCTTTGAACAGGGTCTGGTAGGAGGTGCCAGGCGCACCGGTTTGAGAGTCAAGAACTGCACCCCTGCTGGGCTTTTCACACTTAACAGTTTCTCCTGTTTATCACAAATGGTCCACCACCCAAAGGGCATTCAGCCAACTTCACACAACTGTGGGAAGCATGGGCCAGCATCCCTGTGGAAGGTTTTCGACACCCTGTAGTCTTATGCGCCAATGAATTGAGGCTGTTCTGAGAGTAAAAGGGGGTGCAACTCAATATTCGTAAGGTGTTCCTAATGTTTTGTACATTCAAGCCATGGGTTTAGATACAAGATGGCTTAGAACTGTGCCATGTGGTCTGCCTCAAATGAAGATGTGGATGAATACAATATTCAATGAGGGTTACTTGTTTTTGCCAAAGACTGATATCCAAGCACATTTTAGTACCTTTTCAATGTTAGCCCCATAGCAGAGCTGCTGCTCTCAGTAAATGTTGTTTGCACAGTTGTGGGTTAAATGTCTGTGTGAGCTTCTGTATCTGTTGGAGAGTAGTTTTTGTACACATCATATCCCCAGGGGCCAGGATTTCAGAATGTTCACCCAGAACAAAATAATTGTTTTCAGTGAGCCTATGCCCCCCCACCTTGCTTTTGGATGAGTCTTGACGACAAAACTAGACCAAAGCTCTATATACCACATCACATGCTACAACCAAGATATTGTCTATGATCCCACAACAATTGTTTGGAATATTTAATCATTGTCTCTTTATAAACAGAATTGAGACAACAAAGGATACTTTTGACCTGGATTGAGCCTTCTGATAACTGGTCCCACACATCAGCGTTTGACATGGCATGATAGCCATTGAGCTTCAACACTCCGTATCTCCATGTCTGTATGTTTGAACATGTTATCGGTTTCCCCATGTCAGCCTCCAAGGCAGTAGACTCTCTGCTGGACTCCAAGTGGGCCAAGGCCAAGAAGGGAGAGGAGGCTGTGTTCACCACCAGAGACTCTGTGGTGGACTACTGCAATAGGTGGGACCTGCAAATTAACGCTTTGAATGATCATTATATGGAAAATACCTTCAACAACATACCACACCAGACTAACTACCATCACTACCACTGTATACTAGACTAACTAATATCACTACCACGCTACACCACACTTACTACCACATTGACTATACACTTCACTATTTACCGTTAACTACCACCCTACCCTGACTAGCTAACGACAACTTTACACTAGACTAACTATCTACCACACTGTTTCTGCTCTCCTTGTTCAGGCTGCTGAAGAAACAGTTCTTCCACCGCGCTCTGAAAGTCATGAAGAAGAAGCCAGAGAAGGACATCAAGAAAGAGAAAGAGAAAGAAAAAGAGAAGGCTAAGGGCGACAGCGGCAAGGAGGAGGAGAAGAAGGGGAAGAAAGAGAAGAAGGATGCCAAGGATGCCGAGGCTTCAGATGCAAAGAAGGAGAAGAGTGTAAGTAAATTCTGTGAATATGTAGGCCATATGCATGTTATAAGTAGACCACTAAAGCAGTCTCATCATAGACATGGATCAGTCATATTTCTATAAAGACCATGGATCTGATCTTGCAGTCTATTTTTGTTCAGGATGATAGCCCCGGAATGCCAAAGAAGAAGAAAGATGCCAAGAAGAAGTTCAAACTGGAGCCTCATGAGGACCAGCTGTTCCTGGATGGGAATGAGGTGAGTTGGAACACAGGGTAACCTTAGAAAACAGGTTAGGTTAGGGAAATATGAAGGCAAGAATTTCTGGAAAAGTGAGCATGTTTCAGTTGACATGTAGATGAGAAACCTCTTTAGCCAGAGGTATTTGTAATATCCGCTTTGAAGGAAGGGGAAAGGGGGATACCTAGTCAGTTGTCCAACAATGTATTCAGCCGAAATGTGTCTTCTGCATTTAACCCAACCCCTCTGAATCAGAGAAATTGTACAGTTTGAGCGTTTTCGTATGTACAGTTTAGTCGGAAGTTTACATACACCTTAGCCAAATACATTTAAACTCAGTTTTTCACCATTCCTAACATTTAATCCCAGTAAAAATTCCTTGTCTTAGGTCAGTTAGGATCCCCACTTTATTTTAAGAATGTGAAATGTCAGAATGATAGTAGAGACAGTGATTTATTTCAGCTTGTATTTCTTTCATCACATTCCCAGTGGGTCACACGTTAACATACTCTCAATTAGTATTTGGTAGCATTGCCTTTAAATGGTTTAACTTGGGTCAAATGTTTTGGGTAGCCTTCCACAAGCTTCCCACAATAAGTTGGGTGAATTTTGGCCCATTCCTCCTGACATAGCTGGTGTAACTGAGTTAGGTTTGTAGGCCTCCTTGCTCGCACACACTTTTTCAGTTCTGCCCACACATTTTCTATGGGATTGAGGTCAGGACTTTGTGATGGCCACTCCAATACCTTGACTTTGTTGTCCTTAAGCCATTTTGCCACAACTTTGGAAGTTTGCTTGGTTTCGTTGTCCATTTGGAAGACCCATAGGCGGCCAAGCTTTAACTTCCTGCCTGATGTCTTGAGATCAAATCAAATGTATTTATATAGCCCTTTGTACATCAGCTGATATCTCAAAGTGCTGTACAGAAACCCAGCCTAAAACCCCAAACAGCAAGCAATGCAGGTGTAGAAGCACGGTTGAGATGTTGTTTTAATATATCCACATAATTTTATTTTCTCATGAAGCCATCTATTTTGTGCACCAGCCCCTCCTGCAGCAAAGCACTCCCACAACATGATGCTGCCACCCCGTGCTTCACAGTTGGGATGGTGTTCTTTGGCTTGCAAGCCTCCCCCTTTTTCCTTCAAACATAACGACAGTCATTATGGCCCAAAAGTTCCATTTTTGTTTCATTAGACCAGAGGACATTTCTCCAAAAAGTGCAATCTTTGTCCCCATGTGAAATTGCAAACTGTAGTCTGGCTTTTCTTTTATGGCGGTTTGGAGCAGTGGCTTCTTCCTTGCTGAGCGGCCATTCAGGTTATGTCGATATAGGACTCGTTTTACTGTGGATATAGATACCTTTGTACCTGTTTCCTCCAGCATCCTTTGCTGTTGTTCTGGGATTGATTTCCACTTTTCGCACCAAAGTACGTTCATCTCCAGGAGACAGAACGCGTCTCCTTCCTGAGCGGTATGACTGTTGCGTGGTCCCATGGTGTTTATACTTGCGTACTATTGTTTGTACAGATGAACGTGGTACCTTCAGGTGTTTATAAATTGCTCCCAAGGATGAACCAGACTTGTGGAGGTCTACAGTTTTTTTTCCTGATGTCTTTGCTGATTTCTTTTGATTTTCCCATGATGTCAAGCAAAGAGCCACTGAGTTTGAAGGTAGGCCTTGAAATACATCCACATGTACACCTCCAATTGACTCAAATTATGTCAATTAGCCTATTATCAGAAGCTTCTAAAGCCATGACATCATTTTCTGGAATTTTCCAAGCTGTTTAAAGGCACAGTCAACTTAGTGTATGTCAACTTCTGACCCACTGGAATTGTGATACAGTGAATTATAAGTGAAATAATCTGTCTGTAAACAATTGTTGGAAAAATTACTTGTCATGCACAAGGTAATGTCCTCACCGAATTGCCAAACTATAGTTTGTTAACAATAAATTTGTGGTGGTTGAAAAACAAGTTTTAATGACTCCAACCTAAGTGCATGTAAACTTCCGACTTCAACTGTGCATGAATTCAGCACTTTGGTGTTCGTGTTTCCATGTGGCATTTGAGAGAATTCCAAGAAAAAAGGTTATTTCACAAAATAACTGTGAGGGTGCACTTTACGAGACAAATTCTCCATGACATGTCATGATAAGACCCAAATTCTTTGCGGCGTCAGTTTGCCAGGCTAGCTTGTTTCCATATGATGGCAGATGGTTCAATGTGACATGCGCTGACTACACCATGTAATATCTGAAAATGGTGAATTGTGGTGCATTCAGATTTTCTTTCCCAAATAAACAAATATTTAAGGTGAAATGTAAAATTGACATTTACTCCACTTCCCAGGTGTTTGTTTGGATCTATGATCCGGTCCATTTTAAAACCTTTGCTATGGGACTGATTCTGGGTGAGTGGCATTGTAGTGTTAATTACCCAGAATATTTCATTTTGTTGACATTTTTTTAACTACCTGATTAAACAGTCATTCACACAAATGACTGAACTGCAACTGAATTGGTGAAGAAGAGAATAACAATGGTTATTTTGCACTCTACTAAGGCGTGTCTGTCTCTGTGTTTGTAGTAATTGCAGTGATTGCGGCCACTCTTTTCCCACTGTGGCCGGCTGAGATGCGTGTGGGTGTGTACTACCTGAGCGTGGCAGCAGGCTGTTTCGTGGCCAGTATACTGCTGTTAGCTGTTGGTAAGTGACAGAAAGAAAACACGCCTTTGAGGGGGGGGAGATTGGGCCTCAGCAGTTTCTCTTGTCAGTCACTCAATTAACCCATTTCAGCAGCAAAAAAAACAACATTTTGGATTCGTATTCACAGAATTCTCCAGTGTAAAAATTTACTCGCCTGAACTCATGCAATTCACTTTGAACCAAAACCACACCCATCATATTTCCCAGCAAGCTCTATTGCAGGTAGATGTTTTTATTGTTTCAATATCTGTTTGTGTTGACTGATGTAATTAATTAATCTTGTGCTACTCAAATATAAGGACCGAGTGTCTGCGGGTTTTCATTCCAGCCTTGATTGAACAACATTCCGCTTAATGCCCCCAACAGGCTAAGGCAGACTCTTGACTGCACGAGCCAATGAGCCCCCACCCGCATCAAAGTTGCCCATCCCTGCTCTAGACACTCGTGTACTCCCTGAAAAGATTGGTTAGTTTCAATCAATATGGTACTTTCAACATGTTCTCCTAATATGCTAGGTAGAATAAATCACAATCACACCTATCCAACCCTTTAATTAAATTCCAATAAAAAAATTGTTTTTTGTTCTTTACCCTTTTAATAGTTGATCTGGGCCCAATGGAACTTAGTGGAACCGACACCGTTTTAAGTACTTTACAGAAATGAAAAGCATAGATGATCACAATATCCGTCTAAAATATCATTCACAGTTTATGCCTTGACAACAAAAAAACATTACATACAATAAGGCACCGTTGGCAGAATTAAATGGATGCAGTCAATGCATGATTAACAAAATTCACCCATAAATCGTTAAGTAGTCTAAATATTGCTAACAGGTTGTAAATCACACCTAGTATATTGTCTGCTGCCTTCAGTCATTCAGGGGATGAACTGTTTCGCCCAATCTTTTGGTTAAAAACGGAGGTGATTGGGAGTCAACACAATCATATGCATTAACACTATATTTTATCTACAGTGCCTTCAGAAAGTATTCATACCCCTTTACATTTTGTTGTTACAACAAAATTCAAAATTGATTCAAGATGATTTCTCACCCATTACACAAATTACCCCATAATGACAAAATGAAAACATGATTTTAGTTATTTTTTTGCAAATGTATTGAAAATGAAATGCCTCATTTATACAAGTGTTCACACCCTTGAGTCAATACATGTTACAATCACCTTTGGCAGTGATTACAGCTGTGAGTCTTTCTGGGTAAGTCTCGAAGAGCTTTGCAGACTTGGATTGTAAATATTTGCCCATTTATTATTTTCAACATTCTTCAAGCTCTGTCAAATTGGTTGTTGATCATTGCAAGAGAACCATTTTCAGGTTTTGCCGTAGATTTAAGTCAAAACTGTAACTCGGACACTCAGGAATATTCATTGTCTTCTTGGTAGGCAACTCCAGTGTAGATTTGGTCATGCGTTTTTGGTTATTGTCCTGCTGAAACGTGAATTAATCTCCCAATGTCTGGTGGAAAGCCGACTGAACCAGTTTTTCCTCTAGGATTTTGCCTGTGCTTAGTTCTATTCCGTTTCTTTTTTTATCCTGAAACTCGCCGATCCGTAACGATTACAAGCATACTGATAACATGATGCAGCCACCGCTATGCTTGAAAATATGGAGAGTGGTACTCAGTAATGTGTTGTATTAGATTTGCCCCAAACACAACTATTTGTATTCAGAACAAAACGTGAATTTCTTTGCCACATTTTTTGCAGTATTACTTTAGTGCTTTATTGCAATCGGGATGCATGTTTTTGGAATAGTTTTATTCTGTACAGGCTTCCTTTCACTCTGTCAATTAGGTTATTATTGTGGAGTGAACTACAATGTTGTTGATCCATCCTCAGTTTTCTTCTATCTCAGCCATTTAAACCCTGTAACTGTTTTAACGTCACCATTGGCCTCATGGTGAAATCCCTGAGTGGTTTTCTTCCTCTCTTGAGCTAGGAAGGACGGCAGTATCTTTGTAGTGACTGGGTGTATTGATACAAAGTGTAGTTAATAACTTCACCATACTCAAAGGGATGTTCATAGTTTTTTTTGTTTTTTGTACCCATCTATCAATAGGTCCCCTTCTTTGCAAGGCTTTGGTAAAACATCCCTGGTGTTTGTGGTTGAATCTGTGTTTGAAATTCGCTGCTCAACTGAGGGACCTTACAGATAATTGTACTGGATGTGTGGGGTACAGAGATGAGGTCATTCAAAAATTATGTTAAAGCCTGTTACTGAGTGAGTCCATGCAACTTATTATGTGTTTTGTTCAGCAAATGTTTATTATTGGAAGTTGTTAGGCTTGCCATAACAAAGGGGATGAATACTTATACTCATTTTCATTTGTAATTCATTTTTTGAAAAACATAATTCCACTTTGACATTATCGCTATTTAATCCATTTTAAATTCAGGCTGTAACAACAATGTGAAACACGTCAAAGGGTGTGAATACTTTCTGAAGGCACTGTATTTACGCTAACTTTTGTGATATATATATATATATATATGTATATGTAGATATTTAATAAAAAATCATCCATTTCCAGCTACAATAGTCATTTACGACATTAACAATGTCTACACTGTATTTCTGATCAATTTGATGTTATTTTAATGGACCAAAAATTTGCTTTTCTTTCAAAAACAAGGACGTTTCTAAGTGACCCCAAACTTTTGAATAGTAGTGTACACACAAGTGTGGACAACCCTTGACAGGTGTAAAATTGAGCACACAGGCATCAAATATCCATAGACAAACATTGGCAGTAAAATGGCCTTACTGAAGGGCCTAGTGACTTTCAACGTGGCACCGTCATAGGATGCCACCTTTCCAACAAGTCAGTTCGTCAAGTTTCTGCCCTGCTAGAGCTGCCCCGGTCAACTGTAAGTGCTGTTATTGTTAAGTGGAAATGTCTAGGAGCAACACCGGCTCAGCTGTGAAGTGGTAGGCCTCACAAGCTCACAGAAAGGGAACGCTGAGTCCTGTAGTGCGTAAAAATAGTTTGTCCTCGGTTGCAACACTCATTACCGAGTTCCATAATTCCTCTGGAAGCAACGTCGGCACAAAAACTGTTAGTTGAAATTGAAATTCATGAAATTGTTTTTTATGGCCGTGTAGCCGCACACAAGCCTGAGATCACAATGCCAAGCGTTGGCTGTAGGGGTGTAAAGCTCGCCACCTTTGGACTCTGGAGCAGTGGAAACGCGTTCCCTGGAGTGCTGAATCACGCTTCACCATCTGTCAGTCCAACGGACTAATCTGGATTTGGTGGATGCCAGGAGAACGTTACCTGCCTCAGTGCATAGTGCCAACTGTAAAGTTTGGTGGAGGAGGAATAATGGTCTGGGAGTGTTTTTCATGATTCGGGCTAGGCCCCTTAGTTCCAGTGAAGGGAAATCTTGACGCTAAGCATACAATGACATTCTAGACAATTCCAACTTTGTGGCTACAGTTTGGGGAAGGCCTTTCCTGTTTCAGCATGACAATGCCCCCGTGCACAAAGTGAGGTTCATACAGAAATGGTTTGTTGAGATCTGTGTGGAAGAACTTGACTGGCTGGCTCAGAGCCCTAACCTCAACCTTATGGAACACATTTGGGATGGCTGACTGCAAAACAGGCATAATCGCCCACATCAGTGCTGGACCTCTCTAATGCTCTTGTGGCTGAATGGAAGCAAGTTCCGCAGCAATGTTCTAACGTCTAGTGGAAAGCCTTCCCAGAAGAGTGGAGGCTGTTATAGCAGCAAAGATGGGACCAACTCTATATTAATGCCCATGGTTTTGGATTGAGATGTTCGATGAGTAGGTGTCCACATACTTTTGGTAATGTAGTGTATATTATCAACCATATTGCTGCAAATATTGAGGCGGCTTATTCTCATGCTTACCCTATAATAATGCACTAAATTGTAGATTTGGCAAGTCATTGCGCATGTTACACATTATATACACACGCATATCGTTCTGAAGTTATCGGCGGTCACAAAAAGACCGATAAACATCTTGATTCTGTTTAGCGGAGGTCTTCTGTGAACAAAGGCAAATGATCTAACTTCTCGCTTAGCTATTGTACGAGTGGCCTGAGACAGTCGGTAAATAACGAGCGTTTTTAAGTGCAACTTCAGTAACAATGATTTTGGGGAACAGCTCGGAGATTTAGAAAGGTTCTTGCAACGAAGTTAGCCCTAAGATGCTTTTGGGAAACCCAGCCCTGGTAAGTTTACCACTTGTTTACCCTAGTCAAAACTGGTAACAATGCACCAAAGTTGACGTCATAGGACTTCATTACCTCCCCTCAGAACCAATGATGTTACTTCCAGGCTTTTACCTTAACATTACAATGCCATTTGACATGGTTTTTGTTTGTCTCCCATCAGCTCGCTGCATCCTGTTCCTGATCATCTGGCTGGTGACGGGCGGTCGCCACCACTTCTGGTTCCTGCCCAACCTGACTGCCGACGTGGGCTTCATCGACTCCTTCCGCCCGCTCTACACGCACGAGTACAAGGGCCCACGGGGCTACAGCAAGAAGAGCCCGGACAAGACGGAAGGCAAATCCACCGATGCAGACGCAGCCAAGGCCCAGAAGTCGGATAGCGAGGAGAAGGGTGATGGTGGGGAGGAAGAGGAGGAAGGAGAGGTGGAACAAGAAGATGAGGGCACAGCGCCGAAAGGGACGGAAGAAAGCGAGGTGACTGAGGCGGCGGGGACGTTGACGAGCGCCGCCGAGCGCCACTCAGACACGGACAGCGACCGCCGGGAGGACGAGGGCTCGCAGCACAGCAACGGAAACGACTTTGAGATGATCACCCGCGAAGAGCTGGAGCAGCACACGGAAGGGGAAGGACAGGGGGAAAGAGGAGTGGAGGAGAAGGGAGACGATGAGGCAAAGCCCTTGTCTGTTCAAACATAAACATTATCACTACCACCACCTCCTTCTCCTCCTCTGAAGGATCTCCTCCAGGTCCTCTCTCAACCTCGCTGAGGAGACACCTCCCCATCTTGTCTGCTCCGATCTTCCACTAACTATACTGTACCACGTCTGTCTTGGTATTGACACCGGTGAAACGAAGCAAACGGCTATGACAATGGAAAAGAGAAGAGAAAAAAAAAACGCCTTATTGTGGTTCTGAAATTATTTCAACTGAGAAATGCAAACTAACTTAACAGATGTGCTTGTCTGAGGAAGTTGTCACGATTGTTCTCCCCGATGTTTTCCCAATTTTTTGGTACTTATGTTATGACTTTATCCCATATCATCCTAGTTCAGAAAGACTCATCTGCTCTACATGTTATGTGTACAATGGTCCCTTGTATGTCTTGTTTTTGTACGTGAGGCAAAGATTTTAGTCAATCTCCACAGATGAGGGAATTATAGATCAATGGAATCCTTGTTTTGCCAGGATAAATACTGCCATCTTCTCTACCTGTCCCTCAAATCCTGACTTGTGGTCTTATGAAAGATGTGTGATTGGTACAATCAAAGTAAAGTTAAGCCCAGTGTTGTGTCCAGTAGGCACGTTTTCCCTACTCAAACCAAACCTTTCCTTTGGACCATTGTCACACAACTGGGTCAAGTGTCCTAGCAGCGGCAACTGGCCCTCTGTACACAGTTCAGCTCTTGTATTTGGACTAAAGCCAGAATCTGATCTCTCGTAGGCAGCCATCACGTTACAATTGACCAACCGCTGGCTGCGCCAATATAACTAATCTGGATGGACCAGAATCTGTAGTTTCTCCCCCAGCCTTGTTTTTTTTGCAGTGCTTTCTATTTTCAATGAGAAATGCTTGTTTGTATGGTTGATAATGATCATTGTGCAGTTCTGCACACACATAAAATCAGAGTTTCGCAAGAGTCATGTCCATTACATAAGAGTAGTGTCCATGAGCAGTGGCACTCATTTTAAGTGTAAAACTGATCATCTAAAATATTCCTTACTAGAATAACTTTATTTGAGGCCACACATGTGCAGGCAGCAAAGATAGAATGGGAAAACGGTTTGAGGTTTGTATGCACCATTTAGAAGGAGGCGTCAAAATGAAATAGTGCCAAACACGTAAATTGTTGTTGCAATGCATGCTGTTTTCATACGAGAAGACATGTCAAAAGTGTCAGCAAGGGATTTTGGTACAATTACTCTTTTTTTTAAAACTAGTGTCAAATTCCTAACCTTTTGAATGCAGAGCAGTATAGGAGCCAGGGCATTGGTTTGTAGACTTCGATCTCATTCTCTCTTCAGTTCTATTTAAGCCATGCAAAGCAGACAGTGTACTTAATACTATTATAACAAACTATCGTATAATGAAGATGGTAGGCTTGTTGTCAGTTCAACTCGGATGCCCATCCTTTCATGATTGCGTTTGTTGTGTTGCCTTCATTGGTATTCTAGTCAAGCTAACAGATGACGATGAAGACCCCTGTGAATGCATGGAGACTCGATTTGAAACCAAACGGGGTCGTGGTCCAATTCTACTCAATTGTTGCAATACGTGGGCTGTGGTCCAAGACTGTCCATTCGTACGGTCACATTTTTTACTCATAGTGAGGATAAAATAGATAAATGTATCATTTATATAATGATATCTATTGATATATCAAGTGTATGTATGTGTGTGTGTGTGTGTGTGTATATATATACATACATACATACATACATACATACATACATACATGCATACACACACACAAACTTAGTCTGAGAAATTCTGAACCTACTTTGTTCAACCTGAACAGAAACATTTTTGTTTAGGTTTTTGGTATCAAGACTTATTTTCATAATTTATTTGTATTTTTATTCAACTTTTTTTGCTATAATTTTGACCTCTAATAGGCATATTGTCAAGAGTGTACTGTACTCATTATTGGGTACCTTCAAACACTAGAAATGTGGATTATGTTATGTGTGGATCAGATGGGCTACCTAATTTTGTTTTATTTTCTATTGATCGATTTTACACTGTCATTTCTTTGAATGTGTGAAGAGTAATGTAGCTAGTTTGTCCATTTGGCTACTTACTGTAAGTCATGTAAGAATAGTGAATGATTAACTAGTGGTTGAGAAACTCATTGGCAGTGGTTTGCATAACATTTATATTGCTCTTCCACACAAAATGTTCTGAGTGGAATGTTCTCGACAGATCGACCCAATGTAGTCGACTGAGGAGTATCTTCGAGACACTCATATCACACTATTTTGTAGTGCCGTCTTGTTCCTGGAACTATGCTGGATGTGTAACCAGACAGGCGGCAGTACATCTCTGTTCAGGCTCACTAGTGTGAAAAGGGGTACAAGTACTCAGTCTTGCTTTCCTCTTCAAAGAGCATGTTAACCTCCGATTTTTAGGCCTCCAGCTGGTTTCTTCATCGACGTGTTTCCCTGAACTCTTCTCAACAGCGTGTAGCTCTTCTACAGGACACGTATACTACTAACAACTGCACAGCGTGTAGCTCTTCTACAGGACACGTATACTACTAACAACTGCACAGCGTGTAGCTCTTCTACAGGACACGTATACTACTAACAACTGCACATCGTGTAGCTTTTTTTGTCTTTTTCTAAGTATGTTTGTTTTAATTGCTTTTCTGTTTCCTGATGTCTTCTGGAAAGCGAGGTGCCAGTAGGTGTATTATGAATTTGGGCTTTTTCATGAAAATCTCTAATTGTTCTTTTGAGTGTTCTTCGTGCCCAGTCTGTTGTATATTGTAGTATTAAACTATGCTGCTTTTCCCCCATCAAAATACATGTTCTATCTGGTCAAAATGTCTTTAGTCATGTAGTTGTCCATATTTGGATCAATATCAGAGAGACTGTCTGTTGCAATATTGGAATATAATTTAATTGTATATCTGTATCTTATCATTGCAATAAATATAGAACGCAATTGAGTTTCCTGGCTTATTTGTATTAATTGTTAGTGCATGAAATTATGCATTTAAAAAAAAGTTTTTCATCTGCAGGTAACCCCAGGCTTCGAAAGAGCTCGCCAAAACTCGACTTGAAGTTAAGTACCTTCTCAAGTCGAAAAGCAGTACCTTCTCAAGTCGAAAAGCAGTACCTTCTCAAGTCGAAAAGCAGCTATCCCGTAATATTTGCATCGCTGTGACGAACCAGAGATATGGCTTGAAAACATACCTCAATCCAGGGATGAAAGGTGTCATTTGCTGCTGGGTTAATTATATCATTAGAAGATTGAAATTCTGTTAGTTTTTAATTAAAGGTCCAATGCAGCCAGTTTTCTCATTATCAAATTATTTCTGGTAACAATGAAGTACCTTACTGCGATTTGTTTTAAATTAAAATGGTAAAAAACAATAGCTTCTTAGCAAACACCAATTTCTCAAGCAATAATTTTGCTAGGACTGTCTGACAGTGGTTTGAGTGGGGAGGGGAAAATGGAAAACTAGCTGTTATTGGCAGAGTGGTTTGGAACTCTTTCTTATTGGTGTATTTACTAGTTTTACTGCCTGGTGATGTACCCAGGCAGACCAAAACAGGCTTAAAATTCAATCTGTCTTAATTCCCTTTTAGTGTAAGCTGTATCATAAAAAAAATAACATTTTTAAATCCACAGTATTATTCCAACTTCAGTGTGGAAATATATAAAACAAGGAAATCATGTTTGGCTGCACTTGGTCTTTAATCTGCCTTTTTGGTCAGCATGCTAGGCTAGCTATAGTCCGATTAATCAGGCTGTAATACAGAATGAATTGGTGTGTATGTACAGCCTGAGACATTTATTCCTTACAACCCATAATGTTGAATACAAATACATGTAGACTTACTCAACTGGTTGTCTGTGAAGTTTGTCCTTCTGCTGCTTGAAATTTGAGACAAAATATCCAGAGGGAAATATTTTCTACCCAACTTTTTATTAAGCCGGTAGGTATATGGTTCGGTTCGGGACCAAGGTAAAGTTGGTTGATATTGGACATTTGAATTTCAATCTTTAAAAGCTGTCATAAAGGCAAAGGGTGGATATTTGAAGAATCTCAAATATAAAATATATTTTGATTTGTTTAATACTTTTTTGGTTACTAAATGATTCCATACGTGTTATTTCATATTTTTGATGTCACTATTATTATACAATACAGAAAATAGTACAAATAATGAAAAACCCTTGAATGAGTAGGTGTGTTCAAACTTTTGACTGGTACTGTATAACAAGCTGGTCCAGGTGTCGTGGCATTTAGGTGCTTCCCTATTTGGCCACTAGATGGAGCCAACGCACAGTCACATATTGGTCTTCCAGCACTGTTGCCATAGCCTTTAGTGTGTACTGCTGAAATATAAATATAAATATTGGCCCCGTCGAAAAACTTGCTGCTTTGTCCAATACCTTCTCTCTCCAGTGCTGCCAGGTGCATTGTGGAGCCATGTCCGTGACATGCACACAGAAGTCAGCTTGTCAATATTGTATGCCTTGAGGGGAGAAAGAAGTTCAGGAGTAATATTACAGGTACAATCCGTAGCCTCAATTACTTGTCAACAGTTTGGCCAAATAACACTCGTTTGTTTGGGGGGACTGAGGGGGAGGGTCATTCCAAGTGAAAAATCAAAGAAGAGAGATATTGGAGGTTTTTCCTTTGATTCAGCCATGATTGTGTATGTGCTTGTACTGTATTTTTGTCTCGAAACAAGGAAAAGCTACTGAGTGAGTGCAGCCCTAAGGCTACGCGCTATATAGCTGCTCTTATACTACTGCTGCTGCTTCTGCTGATGATGGTAATCTTTACTGACCTTCAGGAGGAAATATGTTCCACAGCTACACAACAAGCATAACTCCCCCACCCCCCATTACTGATTGTAAAGACATATAGGTCAACAACGAAATCAAGGACAT
The DNA here is from genome assembly GCF_002021735.2 of Oncorhynchus kisutch. Classification (NCBI taxonomy): domain Eukaryota; kingdom Metazoa; phylum Chordata; class Actinopteri; order Salmoniformes; family Salmonidae; genus Oncorhynchus; species Oncorhynchus kisutch. The sequence goes on from NC_034203.2 coordinate 7,454,990, forward strand.
CTTCATACCACCATTTAACTCAACACGCAGAATATTTTCTATCATTGGTGGCCAATTTCTTTTTGACAATTTGAACAAGATATACCACGGGAAAAAAAACTGACTCTCTCAAATTACTTTTGAAAGATATTTTCACAGGTGCAATGTACTGTAGACATATTGGTGCTAACCTTTTGGATCAATGTACTGTAGACATATTGGTGCAAACCTTTTGGATCAATGTACTGTAGACATATTGGTGCAAACCTTTTGGATCAATGTACTGTAGACATATTGGTGCAAACCTTTTGGATCAATGTACTGTAGACATATTGGTGCAAACCATTTGGATCAATGTACTGTAGACATATTGGTGCAAACCATTTGGATCAATGTACTGTAGACATATTGGTGCAAACCTTTTGGATCAATGTACTGTAGACATATTGGTGCAAACCTTTTGGATCAAAAGACAAAGATGAGATCTGTGTTATGTCTGCACATCAAGCCTTCAGTCATGGTGAGTCAAAACATCACCTTCGTAAACAAATCCTGAGCAGAGAAAAACATCATGCATCAAAGTTGGGATCAAATGACTAAATCAAAGCATCTAGATACAGTCAGGTACAGTATGTTACAACAAGTGATGTATATAAACCCTGGTTTGCTGATGCTATGTATTGGCCATAGCCATTGTGGGCAGTAGTGTTCTGGTCTGCATCATCCCCCTGGAGTTTCTGTTATGGTAGTGATAAAGGATGTATGTTTACCAATGGCTAATTTGGGAAGAAGCGTGGACATATCAATAACTTTGCTCACTACTCGTGTGTTTGTTTGTTTGTTTGTTTCCGGGCATACAGTGCATATCATAAGTATTCACCACCTTGGGTTTTTTCACATTGTTGCATTACAAAGTGGGATTGAAATGTCAAATTTCTTGGTTACATAAGTATTTCGCCCCTTTGTTATAGCAAGCCTAAATAAGTTCAGGAGTCAACTTGTGCTTAAAAGATGATATAATAAGTTGCATGGACTCAATCTGTGTGCAATGATAGGGGTTAACAGCATTTTTTTTTATACCCCAGACATACAATTATCATTGTCGAGAAGGAACATACAAGTAAGCATTTCGTTGGACGATGTATACCATGTGTATCCTGTAAATAGGACTAATAAAACTTTACATTTGTAACCTTGAAACTATCTGAGGTCCCTCAATCAGGTAGTGTATTTGAAGCACAAATTCAACCGCAAAGGCCAGGGGGCTTTTCCAATGCATGGTAAAGTTATTGATTAGGCTTTTGATGGTGTATCAATACACCCAGTTACTATAAAGGGGCCAGCTGAGTATAAGACAGTATAATCTGTATATAAATGGATGAGAGAGCTTCCTACTGCCTGAGCTATGTTGTTGATGAAAATTGAGAAGAGCGTGGGGCCTAAGATTGAGCCTTGGGGTACTCCCTTGGTGACAGGCAGTGGCTGAGACAGTAGATTTTCTAACTTTATACACTGCACTCTTTGAGAGAGGTAGTTAGCAAACCAGGCCAAAGACCCCTCAGAGACACCAATATTCCTTAGCCGGCCCACAAGAATGGAATGGTCTACCGTATCAAAAGCTTTGGCCAAGTCAATAAAAATAGCAGCACAACATTGCTTATAATTAAGGGCAATGGTGACATCATTGAGGACCTTTAATGTTGCATTAACGCATCCATAACCTGAGCAGAAACCAGATTGCATACCAGAGAGAATACTATAGACATCAAGAAAGCCAGTCAGTTGATTTTTCCAACATGTTTGATAAACAGGGCAAAATAGAAATAGGCCAATAACAGTTAGGATCAGCTTGATCTCCCCATTTAAATAAAGGACGAACCGCAGCTGCCTTCCAAGCAATGGGAACCTCCCCAGAAAGGAGAGATGGGTTAAAGAGGTCGGAGATAGGCTTGGCGATGATAGGGCAGCAACCTTAAAGAAGAAAGGGTCTAAACCATCTGACCCACATGGTTTTATGGGGTCAAGTTTCAAGAGCTCCTCTAGCACATCAGACTCAGTGACTGCCTGCAGGGAGAAACTTTGTAACGGGGCAGGGGAAAAAGAGGGAGAAGCATCTGGGATAGTCGCATTAAAAGGGGTGGGAGATGAGGAAATGTTGGACGGGCAAGTAGGCATGGCTGAGTCAAATAGGAATCCTGACTTAATGATAGGGTGATTAGTGAGCTCAGCCATGTGCTTCTTGTCAGTAACAACCACATCCTCAACTTTAAGGGACATGGGCAGCTGTGAGGAGGGTTTATTGTCCAGGTCTTTAACTGTTTTCCAGAACTTCTTCGGGTTATACCCACAGAGAGAGAACTGCTCCTTAAAGTAACTAACTTTGGCCTTCCGGATAGCCTGAGTGCACTTATTTCTCATTTGCCTGAATGAGAGCCAGTCAGCCTGAGTATGCGTGTGCCGAGCCTTTCGCCAAATGCAATTCTTGCGGTGGAGTAACTCTGCAAGATCACGGTCAAACCTGTTTTTAATTATCTTTTTCTTTATGGGGGCGTGTTTAACAATAACACAGAAAATATCAAAAAAGAAAGTCCAAGCGGATCAAGTTGACTCTGTACCATTTTACAGAGACCAGTTCATGAAGGAAGGCTTGCTCATGAAAGTTTCTTAGCAAGCGTCTATGTCAAAGACATAGCTGCAGTTGTCACTGACTAGTTAGATATTCATTCCCCGGTGCACAAATCATTTTTGTACTTACAGCATTCATATAAATACATTTTTATCAGGTTTTTGCTTTTGGCAGAACTTATTTTTTTATTGTAATTTTTCCACAAAACTCAAGAATGCAACCGTTTATATGTCAAATTGTTTTGTGTTCTGGTAAAAGACTTCATTGGAAGGCTAAATATAAGGGTTGGACATGCAGATAAATGAAAGTCAGATAAATTAAAAGCCGATTTTTGCTGGGATCTCTGGACTGATAGAACAAGTCAACTCTGTGTCCCTTCTGGGGTGTACTGATTTAGAGGGTATGGAATGATAGAAAAAGACGGGGGTGTCTTGTAACATGTAATAGGTACGTCGTCATTTAAGCTAAATCTGGGCATATTCTCCGACATAAACAAACCTACTCATGTTTTGAGTCATTTTCACCCAATAACACGGACATTCCTAGCCTTGACAAGCAGGTATTTATTTAGCTTACCATCATGGTATTTTACCCCCTTTTCCTCCTCAATTTCGATCTTGTCTCATTGCTACAACTCCCCAATGAGCTCAGGAGGTGAAGGTCGAGTCATGCGTCCTCCAAAACAAGACCCGCCAAACCACGCTTCTTAAACTTCTTATGGCTGGGGGCAGTATTGAGTAGCTTGGATGAATAAGGTGCCCAGAGTAAACTGCCTGCTACTCAGGCCCAGTTGCTAATATATGCATATTATTAGTAGATTTGGATAGAAAACAATCTGAAGTTTCTAAAACTGTTTGAATGATGTCTGTGAGTATAACAGACCTCATATCCCATTTTACCTACATGACAGTTGGAAGGTGAACGTTGGCCCCAGTCTGAGGTCCTGAGCTCTCTGGAGTAGGTTTTCATCAAGGATCTCTCTGTACTTTGCTCTGTTAATCTTTCCCTCAATCCTGACAAGTCTCCCAGTCCATGCCACTGAAGAATCTGCACAGGATGATGCTGCCACCACCATGCTTCACCGTAGGGATGGTGCCAGGTTTCCTAGACGTGACAATTGGCATTCAGACCAAAGAGTTCAATATTGGTTCCATCAGACCTGAGAACCCTTTAGGTGCCTTTTGTCAAACTCAAAGCGGGCTATCATGTGCCTTTTACTGAGGAGTGGCTTCCGTCTGGCCACTCTACCATAAAGGCCTGATTGGTGGAGTGCTGCAGAGATGGTTGTCCTTCTGGAACATTCTCCCATCTCCACAGAGGAACTCTAGTGCTCTGTCAGAGTGACCATTGGGTTCTTGTTCACCTCCCTGACCAAGGCCCTTTTCCCCCAATTGTTCAGTTTGTCCGGATGGCCAGCTCTATGGAGAGTCTTGGTGGTTCCAAACTTCTTCCATTTAAGCATAATGGAGGCCACAGTGTTATTGGGGACCTTCAATGCTGCAGAAATCTTTGGGTACTCTTCCCCAGATCTGTGCCTCGACACAATCCTGTCTCGTAGCTCTTCGGGCAATTTCGTCCACGTCATGGTTTGATTTTGCTCTGCCATGCACGGTCAATTGTGGAACCTTATATAGACCGGTGTGTGCCTTTCCAAATCATGTCCAATCAATTGAATTGACCACAAGTGGACTCCAATGAAGTTGTAGAAACAGCTCAAGGATGATCAATGGAAACAGGATGCACCTGAGGTCAATTTCAAGTCTCATAGCAAAGGGTCTGAATACTTATGTAAATAAGGTATTTCTGAATAGTTTTTTTTTTTATACATTTGCAAAAAATTCTATAAAACGTTTTTTGTTTCGTCATTATGGGGTATTGAGTGTAATTGATGAGTGAAATGTTTTTATGTCATCCATTTTAGAATAAGGCTGTAACGTAACAAAATGTGGAAAAAGTCAAGGGGTCTGAATGCACTGTACCTATTATTGACACTCCATTTGAACCATCTCAAATGAATTCAAGGCATACAGAAATGGGTGCTTCAGCCAGCAAGTAATTTCCAAGGAAAATACTACTACTCTCCCCACTGAATCCATTATTATATATTTTTGTTATTGTACTTTCCCCCCCAAGTCCGTGATATCCAATTGGTAGTTACAGTCTTGTCCCATTGCCACAACTCCCCTATGGATTTGGGAGAGGCGAAGGTCCATGCGTCCTCCGAAACACGCTTCTTGACACTGCTCGCTTTACCCGGAAGCCAGCTGCGCCAATATGTTGGAGGAACACTGTCCAGCTGGCGACCGCTGTCAGCTTGCAGGCGCACGGCCCGCCACAAGGAGTCGCTAGAGCGTGATGGGACAAGGAAATGCCGGCCGGCCAAACCCTCCCCTACCCTAACGATACTGTGCCAATTGTGTGCCGCCTCATGGGTCTCTTGGTCACTGCCGGCTTTGACACAGCCTGGGATTGAACCCGGGTCTGTAGTGACGCCTCAAGACCGCTGCGTCACTCGAGAGCCCCACTGAATCCATTTAATACATTACAAAGCCAATTACCAGCACATTGTTGAGCCTTAAATAGCTGACTGAATTAAGGGACAGAGATAGGAATTAAGGAATGAATGACAAACCAAACCCAGTAATAAAGTTACTTATTAACTTTCTCTTTCTTAAGGCTATGTATGGAGCAGTCAGTGACACGTCCTTTAACCTTTAGCACAAGTCACAGTAGGCTATTTAAAGGCTAAACAAGGGGACAAAACACCTGTAAATCTTGAAGCTTCTGTAATCCACTTGGATATCAACAAATATTGTTTGTCAGGTATGTAATATAAATGATGTGTTAATATTAGTATGGAGAGGGAGTTAGCTATACTTTTGAGTCATGTCAGTTATAGGCATGCAGTGGTCATATGACCACGGTATATTGTTGACCTAGAAAGGACTTGATGTACCCTGTCTGTATCACGAGACTCAACATTTAATCTGGAGATTCCCTCTTTTATTTTCAGAATTTGTTTTGGAAAATGTTTATGAGCAATATTAAGATAATCAAAACAATACTTGTGGTGACAACCTTGATATAATGTAATTGTTACTGTCAACCTTGGTTGATTGTGGGTTGTTATTGAAAATGTGTCACCCCAGTGGTTGTTTTGTCACTGTGTTGAATATCATATTATTACTCTCATCTTGTTTTTATCAACAGGTGTAGTTGGTGCATTAGAATGAGTGTTAATTATGGATTGGACAGTATTGTGTAAATCCCATACTTTTCCTTAATTTTGTTAACTCTCATTCTTATGCATTAACTGTTTACGCTATTGAGTCCAAGAGACAACCCTTCAGTCTATCAATGTGTCCAATCCAAGAGCTAGAGTGGAACAGGGCAGATGAGTTTAGTATCTCTGTGTAACATGTAATATGACCATTTTTGTCCCACCTGACCAAATTCACTAAGAAATGTGTGTTATAGATCTGCCATATTCTTTGAAAGCAAGTCTAAGAAGCGGTAGATATTTTCTATGTGCGCAATTTCTATGCTTCCTGTTCTTAAGTTTTGATTTAGCAAATTTTACTTTCGGTAAAATACCAGATTCTAATAGCGTGCAACTGCAGCCTAAAATTTGAGATGTTACTGCATGTGGCCATCCCCACGCCCCCCACCCCCACTGAGCACCCCATTGATCCTGCATGAGCACGACATCTTCATGCTTGTGTGACAGTTTTGAATTTGGGTAAAAAGGGAAATAAAAGTATTATCTGGGGACGAAGGACACTAGTTAGCTAGCTAGCACACAGTGTCGCCCCTGCCCGACAGACGGGTAGACAGTGTCCTTCGGGCGCAGTTTTCTCCGGTACACAGCAGAGTGGAGACTAGGGCAACACCATGTGCTAGTTAGCGACACTGTATGCTAGCTTGCAAGTTAGCTAGCTAGCATGGTTTCACCACCGCCTGCTGTGTACTAGTCTACCAGTCGTCCCCGCTTCCCGCTAGCACAGCAGACTGGAGGCTAGGGTGACATCGTGTACTAGCTAACTGTGTACCGGCGTCCTCCTTAAGACTAGCTGGATAAGCTAGCACACAGTGTCCTTCACTCCCACCTGCCGAACACCTGCCCTCACAGTCATCAACAGAACTGTAGGAAAACAGTGCCTGACAGTCGAGGGCAATGGACACTGTCTACCACTTGTGTATGGCTAGCTAGTTACCGTTGTCGCCCCTTCTTCTGAGGGGTTTATCACGGCTGGCATCCAACGTTATTGTGCATTAACGCCCCCCCCCCACCTGTCCTAACTTAAAAATGTACCAATAGAAGTATAGAGAGGGGTTCCTGCATGAGCAGGAATGCCCACATGCAGGACGCCCTGAATTGTGGGCCACAATTCCACCCTTCTCCCAGCTTCCAATGGCAGAAATTACTATATTTTTGGTTATAGAAAATATATTTCACAGCGGTTTAGATGGTACAATGATTCTCTAAAGTACACTTGCTCAACATGTCACTCAAATCTTCTTGTTTCTGTAGGATCATCATGGAACATCTGGGCTGCAGTGCGATCCTGGCCTTTTGTTTCTGGATGGCACTTATTACAGGTGCACATCCTCCTCGATCAGTCCTGGGAGAAAGTCAAGCATTTCAAAGCAACTTCCCGATGGAAGGTGATGAGAACCTTGCCTCAACAAACAGTAAATAATTCACTGTCAACAGACAAATACATGCATTTCATTCGTGTCATTTTCACAGCAAATTCACCTGTATCTTTAATTCGAAGAGTGTTAAATTCAGGGCCGGCGCCAGAACGAATCAGTTGGACGGGCCTGTGATGTCCGTAGGCGGGTACGTTTTTTCACAAGACCCCGTAGGTGTTCACGCGCTTGGGCGTTCATCTTTTTTTAAATTACCGTTTTAGTAAAGACCATAGGCGAAGTTTACAATTTATCCTATTATTTCTATCGATCTGCGTGAAAATTATGATTATTTTGTATGCGCATTTTCGTGGAACAGTTTCATTTCAATAATAATGTTTTCGTTTCTCAAAAGCATTGACACATGGTAAATAATAACAATTTGAAGTAAAATGATAAAAATCTCAAAGTTAAAATTCAAATAAGGGGAGATCACCAGTCTCTGCCATATGGACACATTAGCTAGGTTTCCATCCAATTGGCGCTATATTTTCATGAGAATATTCTAAAATCTGCATAAAAACAATTTGTGAATTTTCCCACCAGAGATGTTTCCATCAAATGTACTTGTTGCAGATAAAAGGCTGTGCGTGATGGCGTAGGGATCAATATACAGTTTGCCGTAAATTCCCATGTACCAAATAAAAAATACAAATTAAATGGGTTTCATTCGCATTTTCAACTCTACTGATGGTTTTCTTTTTAAAAAATGGGGGAAAAAACAGTATAAAATATCCTGATGAAAATTATCGCTATTTCAATCACATTCTACTCCGTCTGTCTGCCTCCCTTTCTATCCGTTTGACTTTAGCTATTCCTCCGCCCTGTCTCTAGCGAAGTTGCAACATTGTATCAACTAGCCTATTCTGGGCCATCAGTTTCCCACGCCAGTGACGTTTCCACTGGATATATGGGATCATGATGTTTTGCTCTTTCACACCGAGGCTTGGTGTTTATCAAGGCCGTGAGTGTTGGACATATTTATCAAATACCGAGGAACTATAATTTGCAATGTATGTTAGAACAAATACTTAATTTACAATATGTGAGGTGAATAAAAATGACTGAGAAGCTCCGTTTATTAGTGGTGGATGTGGTGAGTTAAGACAATCAGAAATCAGACATTGCCAAATCGGCACCAGATAGGCCTACTTTTATGCATACACGCAGGCCCGTACTTCCTCGGTGTTATCAGGATGGTGAAACCAGACACATGCTCATTGCTCACGAAGCACTCTAAACAAAAGACAATGACAAGATTGACAAAACGCGTAATGGTTATGAAATCAACCAAAACGTTTTACTCACAAGTGTAGCATGTTGGGAACTCTGCAAACAATGTTTCCCCTCCGAGAATGAGAATGGTAAATTACTGTAATTAATGCTTTAACAGAAATGTATGTAACCAAATGAAGTGGGATTAATAGTACATTTACTAGGCCACTGGTGACATATGTGATGTAGAATTGATCAACAATAAACCACCAAAGGGCAAATAATTCACACAAGGAAACAATGAATGGGCAATAATTGGCGGGAGACAGCTGAGCGCATTCTGGAGACGCCATATCTTCGTCACACACCCCTCCCACTTGTTGCAGCATTTGAAGTTATACTCAAGGCACATTATCTTCACACATATTTTAGATGCTTTTCACTGACAGCCGCAACTTAATTGGCTAGACATTTTGCCATGTGCGCTGCTCAAATGGCTAGATTCCCAAATAGGCCTACATACAAATGATTTGAAACAATCCACAGCTATATTAAAATAAGCTAATGGTCCTCTGGTTAAGTTATGCTCTCTGGTGTATTTTGGATGTTTTTAGTTAGACAGGAGTAATTACATAATTCTGGCAAAACATTTATTTACTTTAGGGGAAGCCAGCATCTTAACAGTGCCCTGTGCACATGCCAACTTTCCTTTCCAATTAGCGAGAGGCTGAAACCGGAGATCTGTATATAATGACGAGATGCTCATGTCTCAACCCTAACAATGGGAGCTGTTGTCCCAAAGGCGGGAAGGCTAGTGACGATCTTAGGTCTGCATATTATGTCCATAGCAACCCATTGTGCTTATTCTGGACGTATTCGTGTGAGAGTGAGTCCTCTCGCTTCTCCTCTTCTTCTCTGCTGAAACTCTCACCAGAGAATGCATCCTAGTGAGCGAAACAGCGCCACTGTTTTACTACATGTAGTCTATGTATCTGATGCTGTCTGGACAGATAAATGATTAATATTTCAGTATTTTATTTCGATGTGCGAGGTAGGTACGGAACACTAGTCACTTTAATAATGTTTACATATCTGGCATTACTCATCTGATATGTATATATTGTATTCTATACTATTCTACAGTATCTTAGTCACTTAATAATGTTTACATATCTTGCATTTTCTCATCTCATATGTATATACTGTTTTATATACTATTCTATGGTATCTCATTCACTTAATAATGTTTACATATCTTGCATTACTCATCTCATAAGTGTATACGGTGTTCTATACTATTCTACTGTATCTTAGTCCGTTCCGCTCTGGCATCGCTCGTCAATATGTATATAGTCTTAATTCATTCCTACTTAGATTTGTGTGTATTGGGTTTATGTTGTGTAATATGTTAGATATTACTGCACTGTCGGAGCTAGAAGCACAAGCATTTTGCTACACTCGCAATAACATCTGCTAATCATGTGTATGTGACCAATACAATTTGAGTTGGTAGGGCAGGCCAGGCCCCCTATGTCCCGCCCATAACGCCAGCCCAGGTAACATTAAACACCTTCCCAGACTACATATAAAGCTCACTAATCCAGTGCTAAATTATAACACTGTTATCTTTGGTTTGGTATAGGCTAAATACAGTATTAGTTTGGACAAAGTGAACAAATAACCATGTTCAGTAACTCTTTAATAATCATTCAATTACTATAAATATGCTTATGTTCCAATTTTCACACTAGCATACCACCTAGGGTGCTTGCTCAATACATTGCTTCAATCTATGTAGTATGCTAGTGTGGTGGGTATTTGGTAAATTCTCAGGATATTCTCAGAATTTACCCCATTCTCCTGTCCCCTGCATCCCACAGCTGTCAACTTCACCAAGGCTGTTCCCCCTGGTGAGGACGTTAGCTCCCAGACCTGGCCCTACATGGCTGCAGCGCTGGCCTCCGCCCTGACCGTCTCCCTGTTCATTGTGGTGGCCATCAAGTGCCGCCTTTTCCACCGCTACCTAGCCAGCTACCACCACTCCTTGCTCCCCGAGGGGGACACAGCCAGCCAGCAGAGCCCAGACGAGGTGACCTTCCCTGGGCACGGCATGGTGGGCCGAGGACGTGGAGGTAATGGGACCCATCGAGGGTTGGATACTGATGACGACGATGGCTTCATAGAGGATAATTACATCCAGGCCAGCGAGAGGGCGAGGGCAGAGAGTCACGAGGACGAAGGAATGGAAGGAGAGGTGGTGGAGGATAGTGATGATGATCTTCAGTTCACCATTGGGTGATTTCAGGACTGGTTGAAAATTATTATTTACTGTTGATTGGGTGACAGAGGTGGGTTCACTTCACAGAGCAGATGCTGCCCAGGATTCAAATAAAAGTTGTTTTCTTTCAGATGCTTCAGCTGTGCTTAATTGAGCTTGTGTGGCACCCTAAAGTGGAAAAATCCGCCCTCCAGGTGAAACAGGCACTTCAGGCAGTCTCAATCAAACACTCAACGTATTTGAAAGAAAACTATTTGTATTTGAATCCAGGTCTGGTCAGAATACGTTGATAGATGAAAGATACTGAGAAATTATCATGGTCCCATTTTAAACAAACAACAACCTATTAAGGCTTTATAGAACATTCATCAAGTCTTCATAAATACTACATTGAACAAAAATATAAACGCAACATGCAAAAATGTCAAAGCTTTTACTGAGTTACAGTTCATATAAGGAAATCAGTCAATTGAAATAAATTCATTAGGCCCTAATCTGTAGATTTCACATTAATGGGAATAGCTCATACAGCGGGACATTTCCTTCGGAGAGAGTTGATCAGGCTGTTGATTTTGGCCTGTGGAATGTTGTCCCACTCCGCTTCAATGGCTGTACAAAGTTGCTGGATATTGGCGGGAATTGGAACATGCTGTCGTACACATCGATCCAGAGCATCCCAAACATGCTTAATGGGCAACGTGTCTGGCGAGTTTGCAGGCCATGGAAGAACTGGGACATTTTCAGCTTCCAGGAATTGTGTACAGATCCTTGCAACATGGGGCCGTAAATTATCATGGTGAAATATGAGGTGATGGCGGTGGATGAATGGCATGACAATGGGCCCCATGATCTTGTCACATTATCTCAAATTGTCATTGATAAAATGTAATTGTGTTCATTTTCCGTAGCTTATGCTTGCCCATACCATAACCCCACCACCAGCTTGCAGCACTCTGTTCACAATGTTGACATCGGCAAACCGCTCACTCACACGACACAATTACACGCCATCTGCCCAGTACAGTTGAAACCGGGATTCATCCCTGAAGAGCACACTTTGTGCACTGAGTGTACCAAACATTAGGAACACCTTCCTAATATTGAGTTGCAACCACTTTTGCCCTCATAACAGCCTAAACAGCCTTGGCATGACATGGACTCTACAAGATGTGTCAAGTTGGCTGGATGTCCTTTGATAGTTGAACATGAAAAACCCAGCAGCATTGCAGTTCTGGACACACTCAAACCAGTGCCCTTGGCACCTACTACCATACAACATCTGAATGGCACACATACAATGTGTATGTCTCAATTGTTTTAAGGTGTAAAAATCCTAATTTAACCTCTCCTCTCCTTCATCTACACTACTCGAAAGTGTATTTAAGTGAAATCACTAAGGGATCAAATCTTTCAGCTGGGTTCACCTGGTTAGTCTGTCATGGAAATAACAGGTGTTCCTAATGTTTTGTTCCACTGAAATAATTTGTAAGCAAACACATACATAAATTATGATATAAATGGTAATTACATCTAATTATGCCTAATAACAGTTTAGAAAAGCACAGGACCCAGAATAGAACCTTGGGGGACACCAACTATACATTGTTGGATTTAACACAATCCAAACTTATATGGCATGATGTTTGCTTATGAATGATTTAAATGTCATCCTTATAAAGGTTTTCTGACGGCTTCATTAAGACTTAAGAGTTATGTTTAGTTTAAAGTTGGACTTTTCTCAGGTGTGGGACTAAATGAGCCACCCTTTATTAAGGGTGGCTCATCGAATGAGAAGTTCTTTTAAATGTAGTTTATTATTAGGATGATAAGGATATTGCATATTGAAGATGAGTAATGATGATGCAAATTGTTATAGTTGCAATGATTTTCATTTTCTGAAGACGCTCTGCAATGCTGATGATCTGTTTGTAAAAACAACATATACTTTTTTAAAGAATGTACAGTGCCTTCAGAAAGTATTCACAACCCTTGACTTTTTCCACATTTTGTTGTGTTACAGCCTCAATTTAAAATGGTTCAAATTTATATTTATTTGTCTCAGGCCTACACACAATACTCCATAATGTCAAAGTGGAATTATGTTTTTCAAAATGTTTACAAATGATTAAAAAAATTAAAAGCTGAAATGTCCTGAGTCAATAAGTATTCAACCCGTTTATTATGGCATGCCTAAATACGTTCAGGAGTAAAAATGTGCTTAGCAAGTACCATAATACAAAGCAGACATTGAATATCCCTTTGAGCATGGTGAAGTTATTAATTACAGTTTGGATGGTGTATCAATACACATCAATACACATCAATACACAAAGGACATCCAGCCAACTACAATACAGGGGGTCTTCCTAACTCAGTTTCCGGAGAGGAAGGAAACCACTCAGGGATTTTGAATTTAAAACAGTTATTGAGTTTAATGGCTATAATAGGAGAAAATTGAGGATGGATCAACAACATTGTAGTTAATACACAATGCTAACCTAATTGATTGAGTGAAAATAAAGAAGCCTGAACAGAATAAAAATATTTCAAAACATGCTTCCTGTTTGCAACAAGGCACTAAAGTAATATAGCAAAAAATGTGGCAAAGCAATTAACTTTTATTCCTGTATACACAAAGAGTTATGTTTGGGGAAAATCCAATACAACACATTACTGAGTACCACTCTCCATATTTTCAAGCATAGTGGTGGCTGCATCATGTTACGGGTATGCTTGTAATCGTTACGAACTGGGGAGTTTTTCAGGACAAAAAAGAAAAGGTATGGAGCTACAGTTGAAGTCGGAAGTTTACATACACTTAGGTTGGAGTCATTAAAACTTGTTTAACAACCACTCCACAAATTTCTCGTTAACAAACTATAGTTTTGGCTAGTCGGTTAGGACATCTACTTTGTGCATGACACAAGTAATTTTTCCAACAATTGTTTATGGACCGATTATTTCACTATTATTTACTGTATCACAATTCAAGTGGGTCAGAAGTTTACATATACAAAGTTGACTGTGCCTTTAAACAGCTTGGAAAATTCCAGAAAATTATGTCATGGCATTAGAAACTTCTGATAGGCTGATTGACATAATTTGAGGCAATCGGAGGGGAACCTGTGGATGTATTTTGAGGCTTACCTTCAAACTCAGTGCCTCTTTGCTTGACATCATGGGAAAATCAAAAGAAATCAGCCAAGACCTCAGAAAAAAAATTGTAGACCTCCACAAGTCTGGTTCATCCTTGGGAGCAATTTCCAAACGCATGAAGGTACCACGTTCATCTGTACAAACAATAGTACACAAGTATAAACACCATGGGACCATGCAGCCGTCATACCGCTCAGGAAGGAGATGAGTTCTGTCTCCTGGTGATCAACGTACTTTGGTGCGAAAAGTGCAAATCAATCCCAGAACAACATCAAAGGACCTTGTGAAGATGCTGGAGGAAACAGGTACAAAGGTATCTATATCCACAGTAAAACGAGTCCTATATAGACATAACCTGAAAGGCCGGTCAGCAAGGACGAAGCCACTCCTCCAATACCGCCATGAAAAAGCCAGACTACGGTTTGCAACTGCACATGGGGACAAAGATCGTACTTTTTGGAGAAATGTTCTCTGGTCTAATGAAACAAAAATAGAAGTGTTTGGCAATAATGACTATCGTTATGTTTGGAGGAAAAAGAGAGGTGCTTGCAAGCCGAAGAATCCCATCACAACCGTGAAGCACATGGGTGGCAGCATCATGTTGTGGGTGTGCTTTGCTGCAGGAGGGACTGGTGCACTTCACAAAATAGATGGCTTCATGAGAAAGGAAAATTGCGTGGATATATTGAAGCAACATCTCAAGACATCAGTCAGGAAGCAAAAGCTTGGTCGCAAATGGGTATTCCAAATGGACAATGACCCCAAGCATACTTCCAAAGTTGTGGCAAAATGACTTAAGTACAACAAAGTCAAGGTATTGGAGTGGTCATCACAAAGCCCTAACCTCAATTCCATAGAACATTTGTGGGCAGAACTGAAAAAGCGTGTGCGAGCAAGGAGGCCTACAAACCTGACTCAGTTACACCAGCTCTGTCAGGAGGAATGGGCCAAAATTCACCCATCTTACTGAGGGAAGATTGTGGAAGTCTACCCAAAACATTTGTCCCAAGTTAAACAATTTAAAGGCAATGCTACCAAATAATAATTGAGTGTATGTAAACTTCTGACCCACTGGGAATGTGATGAAAGAAATACAAGCTGAAATAAATCATTCTCTCTACTATTATTCTGACATTTCACATTCTTAAAATAAAGTGGTGATCCTAACTGACCTAAGACAGGGAATTTTTACTAGGATTAAATGTCAGGAATTGTGAAAAACTGAGTTTAAATGTATTTGGCTAAGGCGTATGTAAACTTCCGACTCCAACTGTAAACACAGGCAAAATCCTAGAGGAATCCCTGGTTCAGTCTGCTTTGAGCCATTCACTGGGAGATGGAGTCACCTTTCAGCAGGACAATAACATAAAACACAAGGCTAAATCTGCACTGGAGTTGCTTACCAAGAAGACAGTGAATGTTCCTGAGTGGCCAAGTTCCAGTTTTGACTTGAAAATGGCAAGACTTGAAAATGGTTGTCTAGTAATGATCAGCAACCAATTTGTCAGAACTTGAAAAGAATAATGGGCAAATATTGTACAATCCAGGTATGAAAAACTCTTCGAAACTTACCCAGAAAGACTCACAGCTGTAATCACTTCCAAATGTCATTCTAACATGTATTGACTCAGGGGTGTGAATACTTATGTAAATTGGATATTTCTGTATTTTATTTTCAATAAATGTGCAAACTTTTCTAAACGCATGTTTTCACTTTGTTATTATGGGGTATTGTGTCTAGATCGGTGAGACAATTTATCAATGTAATCCATTTTGAATTCAGGCTGTAATTAATCAAAATGTGAAATAAGTCCAGGGGTATAAATACTTTCTGAAGGCAGTTTGTGTAGTCTTTTGACACTTTTTATATGATGTAAAAATTGTATTATGTTCAAGATGCGAGATCCATCAAACACTATGCTGAAGTGATGTTGTTTTGTCAATCCTTAAAAATGAACAACACTTCCATGTAACCATTGATATTGATACATTTATTATAATCTACTTGGTAATAAATTATTGAAATGCGGCTCTTGTACAAAAAAAAACATATTTTCAGTCATTTTCTTTGCCACTTTATCATAATTGATGAAGAATTAAGACAATAAGTCTCATGGAGAAAAGATTAACCTTAGTTTGTTCTCATCAATTGTTTACAGTTCTCAGGTTTATATACACTGTCACTTTTTTTCTCAGCATTTAGGTAAACAGTAGAATATACAATCTATACAGACAGATTGACCTGTAGCTGTTGAGTCCATATCATCATATTAGTAAAAAAGTTGATATTCATCTGATACAGTACATACAAAATAAGTGTGCGGTGTCCATATTAGGACAGCTTAGAACAAGTGCTGCTGAGACTGTCCTAATATGGACCTTGCAACCATCCCTGCGTTTGTTTTTTAGTTTTTGTTTTACACATAACTGTTAATTAGAAAGACTACCCGTGCTTAATTTAAACAGGATCCGGCACCTCTAATTTTTGGACTGTTCCTTTCCGGGAAACCTATTTGGTAGGATCCGGTACCTCTTGTGGCACGATAAATAACTTTCACTGTTTGCAATGTAAAAATGTGAATAAAAGCGATCAAAGTTAATTTGAGTTGCCTTGCCATTCATTTTCCTGCCCCCTAAAAAAAGTTGATTGAGGTTTGCGCAACACTGTAGCCTATATTTGAGACCAACGAATGGCCGTTGCTGTGGTGCGAGAGAAAAGCACGCTTGTCTCTTACAGAACTAGAATGAGAGTCACTTTCTATGCTCTCTCGCCCTCTCTCTGCTCTGAAAGACAATGATCCTGCAACTCTCATTTCTCCAGCATTGCACTTCATCACATTTGTTTGTTCAGTTATTTAATATGCCAGCACCCCTGATACATTGAAATACATTTGCCAAAGTTATAGAATTACTGCTGTCTCTACAAAAATAAAGGAAATAATTCAGAATACTACTCCATTTAAAAGAGAAGACTAATCTGTCTGTAGGCTACCAACATATTTGATCAACTTCCAAATAGGTCTATTGAGCGAACAGCATTGTTTGACAATGTTTTACAAAGTATAACAAGAAAGTGATAGGCTTTTGCCACAAGTGCGCTGCACATCATTGGGTGAGTCAGTGAAACTGGAAAGCTATTTTAGGAGTGTAGTTTCTTCCTCATACTGTACAATATGTGTCTCCACACATCTAGGCCTAGGCTATTGATGGATTCAAGACTAGGTTGTTTTTTAATGAATTCAGATTCCCAGTTAGTCAGTGTCAAACCAGCCTGTCATTTCAATCATCTGTATGGTATTAAAAAAGATTCTTCCAAAGTCTGCAGTCGTAAAAGTACGTAGAGTTGCATGCGTTTATAAAAGGGCACATTTTCCCCACATCCTAGGCTACTAAGGGTTCTACTTAAGTCGTTTTTTTAGGTATCTGTACTTTACTTTACTATTTACATTTTGGACAACTTTTACTTCACTACATTCCCAAAGAAAATAATGTACTTTTTACTCCGTACGTTTTTCCCTGACACCCAAATGTTCTAGTTCCATTTTGAATGCTTAGCAGGTCCAATTCACACACTTATCAAGAGAACATCCCTTGTCATCCCTACTGCCTCTGATCTGGCAGACTCATTAAACACAAATGCTTAGTTTGTAAATAATGTCTGAGTGTGGGAGTGTGCCCCTGGCTATCCGTTAATTAAAATGTTTAAAATAACATAGTGCCGTCTGATTTGCTTAATAAACAAGAATTTTAAATGATTTGTACTTTGATACTTAAGTATATTTTAGCAATTAAATGTGCTTTTGATACTTAACTATATTGAAAACCAAATACTTTTACTCAAGTAGTATTTTACTGGGTGACTTTCACTTTTACTTGAGTTATCTTCCATTAAGGTATCTTTACTTTTACTCAAGTATGACAATTGAGTACTTTTTCCACCACTGCCCATGTTTGCAACTTCTGTAAGCGCCTCTACTCTATGCCACTAGCTGAATGCGACGATATGCACGTTATGCTTTATTATAAAGGTGCATCTATTTTGTCATGTTTTCCAGTACCTCTGAGCCCCCCAGGTCACCCGATGACATGCAAAAAAAAGTGTTCCTGCACCTTCCGATCTACAAATTAAGCACTGATAAGACTACCAAATTTGGGTCAATATAATAACATCAAATAGGACAAGTGAGTCAAAACAACACAGAGGAACTAGAACAATGTGACTTGGTCGGGTCTCCCCCAATGCGAGTGGCTTGTTTGTGACGACGGCAGTGTAGCGCTCATTCTGCCACTGATAGAAACAATGGCCAGTGTGACTGAGGGTCCTGGGGGTCCGTGGGGCTGGTGTCACCCTGCACAGCCTGGTTCCCACAACACAGCAGTGGTGAATGGCATAGTTGGCATAGTGGGCACGGTCTGCAATGGGCATTAGTCAACAGGATGACGCAGTCACAGTGCCAGCAAAAAACACAGGACTCTGTTACAGACCCGGGAGAGTGAGTGGTGATACCCCTTTCCTATCTTTCCCTCCCCTCAAGTCCCTTCATCTATTAAGTCCCCTAGTCTCGTCTCGTCTCTCCTCTCCTAACTTGCCTCCCTCACCCCTCCTCTTTTCACCTCCTGCTCTCCTCTCCTCACTTGTTTTCCTCTCCTCTTCAACAGACCTGGGATGTATACAGTGTCTATGGCTCTGGTCCCATTGCGCCAGGCAAGCTCAATCAAGCACAGCTCAAGTCTTTTAAAGAAATACAAATACTATTTCAACCAAGGGTAGTGTTCATTAGGGCAACGCCGTTTGTTGCCTAATGAACAAGACCCGGGTCTGCACTCTCAGATGAGGCTAGTTCTACTAGAGGAGACCGTAAACACCCTGACTGCCCTGCCCCGTAACCCTCTCCCTCCCCTCCTCCGCCTCTGCAACATCCTCCTCTCTCTCCTCTGCTGGAGGTGCACTACCAGCAAGTACCCAGCCACCGCCAACCCGGTGGTGCCCCCTACCCACAGTAGCACCACCCCGGACAGGAACATATCCCTGTGGCGCTGCCCGGGCCCATGGTGCCCGCTGGCCAGCGACATGTAGAGTAGGACCCCTCCGCAGAGTGCCAAAGCCATCCCGATGAAAATGATGACCACCGGGTCCGCCCGCCCACCGCTCTTCATTAACTCTATCCGCCTCCGGCTGTGAACGCAATTCATATCCTGGACGGCGGAGCTTAGGAGCTGTTTGAGGAGGACAGCCAGAGCTAGGAGGCAGAGCATGGTGCCCACTCCTAGGCGCCACTCCCCGGACAGGCTGGTGGTGGTGGAGAGGAGGCCTACGCCGCCCAGCCCCAAGCCCAGGACGAGGCACACTGAGATGCAGTAGCAGAGCAGGGAGCGCCGCGGCTCGCGGAACCACCACAGTTCCACCTGGTCCTCCAACACGCGCCGCTGGAGCAGGGCCGGGTCCAGGCGCAGCACACGGGGGGTGCGGCGTGGGGTGCGCCGCGAGGACATGGGGGAGAACTCCTCCATCTCAGCCATGGCTACTAGGGGAGCCCCCCTCGAGGTTGATCCAGCCAGCTCACAATAGGTACCTGAGGGGGTTAAGAGCAGTTTGGGTTAAATGTCATATTCAAATTCTATGCTTGTGTAACTAGCATTGAGCTATGTTGTGAACTCTATCAATGGTTAAAGATGTCATGCAAATCTCATCACATTCTACTTGTTCTCTTTTGTGCAACATAATATAAACAACATCCATTGTTTATATTAGCAATGCACAACTCAAAGTTCTCGAGGGATGCAGTCTATACTACAGTAGTTCTCCAGAGATTGTTATTGGAGTTGTACTGAAATGTGCACGTGATGGTGCTGGCGCCATAGTAACAAAGTCACATATAGATTACTTACCAGCGCAGACTAACGAGCCTGTTCCTCCAGCCTCTCTTTAGTCATCCCACCTGTCAGTCCTCCAATCAGATCGTCATAACAAAAACACATCATGATAGACATACACACTCCACAAAACTTCCTGGAGGCTGGTTGAGACAGTTGTGGTTCATAATTCCAAATCTGTGCATCTTGGTGGGTCTCAGAGTGGAGTCATCCTGGTTGTGTCATGGTCCATGTGCCCCAGCGTTGACTGTATGCTTGTTTGCAGTGGTGTCAGGTTATCTGAGGTAGTTTCCAGTCCTGAAGGAGATCCTCATGGCTGACTTGAGAGATATATGTCAACAGGTCCTCCCTCCTTAGTGTAATCTCTCTCTGGTCTGATAGTCTATCGCTCTCTCTCTCTCTCTCTGGTCTGCTCTCCTATCGCTCTCTCTCGCTCTGGTCTGTTCTCCTATCTCTCTCTCTCACACACACACATACACTTTCACTGTGAGTTGTGATAATTGTCAGGGTAGAGAATCAAGGATGATGACACACAGAAGGAGGGAGTCTAGGACAATCCATCATGAGTGGGGATGCTAGTGATGATAATGGTAGTGAGGGTTGGTAGGCAGAAGATTTGTATACGCTTCGCTCTCCCACAAGATGGTAAGCCTGATGACAGTGACACACTGCCCACTTATTTGACTTGGTTCTGTCAAAGCTGGCATCACGGGCTCGCTGGCACTGTGGGCACCAGCACCGGCACACACACACACACACACACACACACACACACACACACACACACACACACACACACACACACACACACACACACACACACACACACACACACACACACACACACACACACACACACACTCACGCACACACGCACACACAGCACCACCCACTCCACATGGGCAATGAGAGAGGACAACCGCACAATCACAATTCACAATAGATATGGTGGAAATAGGGGGGAGGGTGGGATTGTTATGGTGTGGCATTGGTGACATCGACCAGTGCTTCGCAGTGAGACGGCACGCGGACAGACAGACAATGGGGCAGCCGATGGACACAACGACTGAGAAGGAGACGGCTGGTGTGTTTGTGGAGGTGGCTCTGATGTCAGTGTCCCCAGATAATGCCCCCTCTGTCACTCCGAGCATGGCGTCATTGATTCACATGATCTAAGATTGCCTCTTGTGTTAGCCACAATGAAGGCTCTAACTGGCCCTTCCCTTACTGTTCAAACTCCAATGTCAGCTCCTAATGTGTAGGCATAATACTGCATATAGTTTATGCCAGAGCCAAACATGAAGATAAAGATAGGCTATGTGATTTATGCTATTGAAGAAAAATGGGAACACTTCATATGAATAGCCTCTTGGGTGGAGGTGTCCTTATTAGAGTAACTATGAACGGTGTATGCTCTCCCGTCAGTCCGTTTGAATTGTTTGTGTGCTCTGATTGGTTGATGGTGTGACTGGGCCTCCACTATTTTTTTTTTTGCACCCCCACCATAGACTTAGATGGACAATTCCACCCAGGTCATCAGGAGAGATCATCCATTGAATTATACTTGTGAGAAAACATTCCATAACTGCAGGTGGCAGTATATCACCAGTATATACAGTATATATCACCAGTATATATACATGTCCTAACAAAACACTCCTGGTGGCAGTATGCACCCTTTCAGTTTATTTACCAACTCATAAAAGTAGTAGAATAACAAATTGACTACTTTAAAATGGAGATGGTGCTGCCCATGCTGTCACAGACACAAAGTTGAGAAGTGTAACTAAGTCTATGATATCCAACTCGCGCCCACTCCTCCATCCTCTACTGCTTTTGAAAAAGTTGAAAGGTAATCGAAGACAGGAGGGGAGGAAACCTGGAAACAAATGTAGTTGTATGAAATGAGACTCACCTTCTCTGCTAGCATGTCACATGGGTGGAATCCTAAAATAAGTGTAAAGTAGTAAAAATAAATGTATTTTCGTGTGAGACATTGAATAGATAAGTAGCGTATTGTTTTTTAAATGTATGCATGCATGCTTTTCTCCTTCGAGTAACTGCTGACTCAAAGGGTGTGTGGCGGCTTTTAAAACACTTCTGCGCTAGCCATCGGAAGGATACACTTGTACTTCCTCTGCAGGAGGAGGCTATCAAGGAGAGGACACTTTCGTTCGCATATTAACAAATTGACACTCCTACATGTGGCAACTGCTTTTTGGTTTATGGAGGAGTCGAGGAGAGGACGTACTTTTTCCCAGTTGAGACAGTTGTTGCTTAATCCATGTCCCACACCAGAGGGCTATATTACAAAGCATAATCAATGAATTTGCCATTTGCCATCAATGAATTTGTTAACTTGCCTAAATATTGAAATGGGCATGGTCGAATTGACTCAAAAAAAAAAAAAACATATTGAAATGTAGCTTTATTAATGAACCTGAAAATCTGTAGATATTTTAGGTTGTTTATTATCAAAGTTAACTGGCTAACTCATTGACCCTGCTTTGAAGTACACCCTTCAGACCTACTGAACACTGCATATCAATGTTTATATAAAAAAATCCCCTCAATCAAATGTTGGCTAGGCTACTTTGAAGCAAGGTAAGCCTTGTCTATCTTGAATATGTAAAGTAGCCTAGGCATTCAGGTTTCAGGGGAGGTATCCTATTGACGATATTCAAGAATGTATCTGTTTGTAAGATATTTCTTTATTCAGATTATTTTGTATAATGTGTTGTATTTACCATGGATGGTATGATAACATTGTAAAACGTTCAAGTTAAATTTGGGCCTTAGAACAATGCATCATCTTAATTTAAAACCTGCCTTTCTATTGTACTTGTAAGTTTGAAAGCAGGTTTACTATTATTAGACAGTACTTGTTTTCAGTGAAAAACAAAACTGTTGAGGTAGTAAGAGGAAGGGGATACCTAGTCAGTTGCACAACTGAATGCATTCAACCTGAAATGTGTCTGCATTTAACCCATCCCCTCTGAAGTAGGTAAGGCAGGTGAGGGCCTCCCGAGTGGCACAGTTGTCTAAGGCTGTATTGCGGTGCTAGCTGTGCCACTAGAGATTCTGGAGTCCAGGCTCTATCGCAGATGGCCACGACCGGAAAACCTATGGGGCGGCACACAATTGGCCCAGCGTCGTCTGGGTTAGTGGAGGGTTTGCCCAGCAGGGATGTCCTTGTCCCATTGCGCACTAGCGACTCCTGTGGCGGGACGGGTGCAGTGCACGCTGACACGGTCGCCAGGTATACAGTGTTTCCTCCGACACATTGGTGTGGCTGGCTTCTGGGTTAAGCTTGTGTCAAGAAGCAGTGCGGCTTGGTTGGGTTGTGTTTCGAAGGACACACGGCTCTCGACCTTTGCCTCTCCCGAGTCCGTACGGGAGTTGCAGCGATGAGACAAGACTGTAACTACCAATTGGATACTACGGAATTGAGGAGAAAAAGGGGTAAAAAAAATAAAAGGCAGGTGAGGCTTCCTCTAAGGGAGGATGGGGAACACTACACCCATGAAACTGTTGACGTTGGAAAATACTTTCTTATCAGCAATGACCTGGTAGGTCCGAAAGACTGTGTCATCGATATCTCTGAGGTCAGGTGAGATCTAGTAAAGAACAGGAAGGCCTGCACACTCTGTTTATGCTCCCAATTAACCACTTTACTGACAACGTTTCAATCCCCCCAAAAATTTCAGCCTCAGTTATTAACAATATGTTATGAGATTTTTATGAATAATGACTAAATTATCTATACATTTAACTTAGAACTATAACTAAACAGTGCTTGAGCGTCACTTCAGACCCGGGTTCAATACCAGGCTGTCACAACCGGTCATGACATGGAGTTCCATAGGGTGGCGCACAATTGGCCCAGTGTCGTCCGGGTTAAAGGTGGGTTTGGCCAGGGGGGGCTTTACTTGGAAACACTGGTCACTTTAGTAATGTTTACATACTGTTTTACTCATTTCATATGTTTCTAGTCAATGCCACGCTGACATTGCTTGTCCTAATATTTATATATTTCTTAATTCCATTCTTTTACTTTGAGATTTTTGTGTATTGTTTTCAATTGCTAGATACTACTGCACTGCTAGAGCTAGGAACACAAGCATTTCGATACACCCACAATAACATCTGCTAAATATGTTTATGTGACCAATAAAATTTGATTTGGATCTCCCTGTCCCGGTCCTCCTTCATCTGCTTCTTTATCTCCTTGATGTTCTCCCAGGGCTCGATCTGTTTATTCAGTTCTTTGATCTTGTATTCCAGGACAAACTTGAACTTCTCTAGCTCCTGGTTCTTCTTCTTTAGGTCACAGATTATCTGCTTCTTATAACCCTTTTATATATAAAAAAGAAAACATGATGTTGTACTAATAGCTACTGTGTTAGTTGTTGACTTGAATGGCAGTGTCCATTCTACTAATTCCTACTCTATGCGGTAGCATGATGAACTACAGTGTATATAATACATTGTAAAACATATATGTGTACCGTATATCCTTCTGCACTGCCCTCCCAAGCAAAAAGGCAGTAACTGCTCATTTGGTCAACAATGAGTTAATGTCATTTTTGCTACATTAAATACATGCTTAATCATGTGGACAAGTATCCTGCCTCTATTGTATTGTGTTTTGGAGAGAATGGGGGTCATATTAGCAGTAACTGCAAAAAGTTACTGTGAAACCAAGGTAAATGGCATTAACCTACTGCCTTTTAGCTTGGTTTCAACCTGCCCTTGGCTGCAGTTACTTCGTTTTACCTTGGTATCATGTCATTTTATTCTGAAAGTGATGCAATCGAACCTGTATGACACTGACTGACAGCTACACACACATACATTGCTAATCTAGGGATACAACACCATGGTACAGCATTCCCAGGAGAAAATTATTGTTGAACTTGCTCTGAAACACCAACATCCAGACACTGGTAAGAACTAGCTAGCTAAGTAGATCTGAGATCAACATTTATTATCTAGCTAGAAAGCTAAGCTTTCTAACTATCTAGCGAGCATAGACTAACAATGCTACCTGCTCTCATAAGAGGAGATCTGCAATTGATACTAACTTTAATCTATTAGCCATATACAGCCACCTAGCTAAAACTAACGCGCCCCTACCAAAACATCAAAACGTACCTAGCTAGCATTAGCATGAAGCAATAGATTTGGGCTACATGCTCCCATAAGAAGCAGTCAGCAGTTTATACTAGCTTCAATCTATTATATGTACAATTAATATAATCCCTGTAGTTGTATTCTGACATTCCATGGGTTATTTGAATCAGTAATGTTACACCACACACACGATCTCTAGCCAGCTGGTGGTCAGTTGGACGTGCACCCCATACTGAATTGTCAAAAGTCACGCACACTCGTTTTCCGGATGAGCACACACACAGCAAAATCCCAAATTGTATCCATCACCTTTGTTGGTGGCATATGTAATTAGTACAACAAGCTTTGACATGCCAAATGTGTGCTCAATGTATCTGCTTCGGTGCCATCATTACATGAATGCGGAAAAGACAGTTTCGCCAAAATGACTTAAAAGTTACTTTGTGAAATGTCTTTCCTTCTTAATGCATTTGAGCCAATCAGTTGTGTTGTGACAACTAGGGGTGGTATACAGAAGTTAGCCTTATTTGGTAAAAGACCAAGTCCATATTATGGCAAGAACAGATAAAATAAGCAAAGATAAACAACAGTCCATCCTTACTTTAAGACATGAAGGTCAATGCGGAACATTTCAAGAACTTTGAACGTTTCTTCAAGTGCAGTCGCAAAAACCAGCAGGCGCTATATTCAAACTGGCTCTCATGAGGACCGCCACAGGAATGGAAGACCCAGAGATACCTCTACCTTTGAGATACCTCAGAAATTGCAGCCCCAAAAAATTATTCACCGAGTTCAAGTAACAGACACATCTCAACATCAATTGTTCAGAGGAGCCTGCGTGAATTAGGCCTTCATGGCCTCCAACGTAAGGCCTTTACTTCCGACCAGGTTGATGACTTCCGGACGAATTCTGCTATTGTTTTTATCATTAGCTTACTAGCTATCGTTGATGCATTTCTGACTGAAATAGTTCGCAATGACTACGTTTAAATTACAGCCCCGGCCTCCCGGGTGGCGCAGTGGTTAAGGGCTGTGCCACCAGAGACTCTGGGTTCGCGCCCAGGCTCTGTCGTAACCGGCCACGACCGGGAGGTCCGTGGGGCGATGCACAATTGGCCTAGCGTTGCCTGGGTTAGGGAGGGTTTGGCCGGTAGGGATATCCTTGTCTCATTGTGCACCAGCGACTCCTGTGGCTGGCCGGGCGCAGTGCGCGCTAACCAAGGTTGCCAGGTGCACAGTGTTTCCTCCGACACATTGGTGCGCCTGGCTTCCAGGTTGGATGCGTGCTGTGTTAAGAAGCAGTGCGGCTTGGTTGGGTTGTGTATCGGAGGACGCATGACTTTCAACCTTTGTCTCACCCGAGCCCGTACGGGTGGTCAAGCTTCTCTCTTTTAGTTTATGAAACCTGTAAATCTTTATATATCCTTTCAACTAGGATGTCCTCCTGTGCACAGATGACAAAGTCACACCAGCTACAACCTGTGAGAAGGATTTGACCTAGCACCTGCCAGTAGTAAGCATGAGATCTCTTCAACTTCAGCTCTCCACTCTGTATCTTCAGGTAAGGGCAGTCAACTTAACTTGGTATATTTGGGCACTTGACCTCTAAGAGTCCAAAGTGTGGTCTTACACTGGAATCAAATATGATGCCATCTGGAGAGGATCCTAACCACGGAGCATCTGGGTGCACTACGAAGCCACACGGAAAGAAGTTAACATTCTTCAGTGTGCAGTACTCCTGTACAGCCACTGGCTCCATGGCTAGTCCCCTCTTCATCGCCACGGTCTGCATACCAGATCCCTTGAACATCCGCTCAGCTAGGTGGTCAGTTGAGGTCTCTCCCTCGGACATGGCAAACCATGGCAAACCGTAAACAAGAGGATGTTATTCTCATTTTCCTGAGCTGATGCCATTCCGGGCTGCTGCTCTGCTCCCTTGTAGCAACCTCAACTTTGTGTGACATCTCGTAGGTTGTCTCTAATGCCTTGGGGTGGAACTGCTCCTGAAGGCTAAGGACGTAAGCACACTGGGAAGCCTGAAGCCTGTAGCCATCTAATGGAAGTATTGGTGGAGAAGGGGCATCGGCAAATCTTTACAATTTCACGGGTTTTTGGCTGTGGAAGCTGATAGGACAGAACACTGCCGGCTTGCACTGGCCCAAAGGCGGACTTAACCAGCGGCACGTCAGCTGACATTTCCATTGTTGTCACAAGAGGGGCAGTAAGTGGAGAAAAGTTGTCATAAGTTTCTGAGACGCGGAGAAAGTCCATGTCAGGCATGTATCCATCGAGTGCTTTGTAGAGAGAACTTCTGCAAAACATTTTAAAACCTTAACATCAGGTTGGAGCGAATACTATGACAAAGACTCATGTAATTTTTCCAGAAACAGCAAAAGCCCGAAAGTTCAAATAAAATGAATTAAAATATACAGATTTATAGATGATATATTTCCCCCCAGTCTTTGTCCCAAACATTTGTCATTACATCGTAAAGACGCCACTGTTACATAGGCTGAATACTTTTCAGGTGCATTTTTTTATCGATATTGATATATTCACAAGTGTTCTTGGCTTGTGCCAACGCTGTTCTGTGTCTGTGCAGTTGTGAACTGGTGGTGCAGCAGGAATGTTTAGTTGAGAGTAGTGCGCTGTCTGGTAAAGAAGGGCCACCAGATGATTGCACAGAGCACTTCCTGCAACACAGGAGCAGTGGCTTTGGACCACTATCACTGGTACGGAGTGCTTTAACCTGTTAAGTGGGCAATTCTAAATTGGGATTGGGACCCATCATTAATATCTACTGATAAGATTAAACGTTGACACTGTCTCTAACACATTTTGACCATGATGACAGTGTCTCACAGAAGATGTTTAACAAGGTCCCTAGTAGCTATCTATGGTGATCTCCCCTGTCAATTTATCTTTGCTAGATACTGTGTAGAAGACATGAATAACAATTATTTTTAGCTAGCAAATATAGCTAGCAAGCTAACTTAAACAAGCTAACGAAAATACACACATTCTCAGGTAGATTCTGTCAAAGTTACATAATTTTACGAAGTAACTAGCTATCTACACTTAATAGTTAAATTAGCTAGCTAATGATTGTAGCTAGCTAACATTACATCTGTCACTGACTTGGTACTCACTTTCATAGTTGTCTATGTAGCTTCCTATTTACATCTTGAACCCCTTTTCATTCTTGCTAGCTGATTTAACAATTCGATGTACATCATTAATATTAATTTGAGGCAAGTCCTGAAGACACCTAGTAAAAAACTGCGACATAGTGGTAGTAACGTTATTTCGTTCATAACAACTACACTGACCGGAAATTGCCAAACCGATAGGAAGTGTGTTTAGAACGTTCGATCATGGAATGTGCATAAGGGCTATTGCTGCAAAGAAACCACTAGTAAAGAACACCAATAAGAAAAAGAGACCGCACCAAGTTTATATGTTTATAAGGCTAATAAGAAAATATTTCAAATGACTTGAATAGCCTATGGGAAAGGTGTAAAAATGTATGTTTGCATCAGTAGGTTAAATGACTGAAATGCATTAGAAAAGTATTGGTAAAGAAAGTTCAGGTAAACATCAGGGAAGCTCATCAGGTAATAGGCCTAATTGTGTGTGTAGAGAAGACCTGCATTGTATTCAATTGTGGTTTTGTCACGGTCCCTTCTAACGTCTCCTATGCAGCTGGTGAGCTTTGTAGAGGGACACAGAAAACACGTAGGCCTATCCATGTCTTACCTTCAGGAATGGGATCATGGCTCCTACACAAGTAGGAGGGATGGCAGGTAGCCTAGTGGTTAGAGCATTGGGCCAGTAACCGAAAGGTTGCTAGATCGAATCCCTGAGCTGACAAGGTAAAAATATGCTGTTCTGCCCCTGAACAAGGCAGTTAACCCACTGTTCCTAGGCTGTTCCTACGATGGTAAATAAAAATTTCCCTTAACTGACATGCCTAGTTAAATTTAAAAAAGAGCAAAAGAATCCACTAACATGCTAGCTAAATGTTCCGATCAGTCCTGCTAAATAGATAGATGAGACAACGAGACTAATGATCATGACCCCTCACCTCAACTTTCCCATCCGAATGTTAAACGAATATCCAAACGGAGATTCAGTGAAAACAAGAAGCGGACATTGATTGATTTATCAAGATGAGTCTCAAAACGGTTCTGAAATGATCCTCTAGTTGACCACACATGGCAATGGCTTTTACTGCTCTAAGCGGCGCATTCAGTTGGCTACAATGTTTTTACACAGTCGCAGCGCAAATGATTCGGGATGACCCCAAATCAATGGCCCAGAAATATCATTGTCTCTTGGAAGAGGGTGATCTCCTCCAAATCGCCCCGTAGCCCCATATGACCACCACCAGACCCCCAGTCTCTACCCTCACCCCTCACCTGTCCCAACATGAGCATCTTCTCCTGGAGCTTGGCCTTGTAGAAGAGGTTGAGCTCCGCCAGGGTGCGGCCCTTGCTCTCCTCCATGGCCTGCACTTGATCTGCAGCTCCTGGCAGTTCTCGTACTCTAGCATCAGCTTCTGGTTACTGGTCGACTCTGGGGAATTAACAAGCAGATGATATATATGTTAATCTAACAGATACTTTTACCTTAAACCAAGTACAGAGTACACATATACTCATGAGGCCCACACAGAAATCAAACCCACCAAACTCTGATCTCCTCCCACCACCTCAACCCCTCAGTGTGTGGAGGGTGTCCCTGTATGTGTGCAAATGTTGCAGTAAAAAATGGGGCACAGTATGAAACCATTACAGTATTGTGTTCTCAATAGATGTAGGGTTATTGCATACAAAGTTGACTTGAAATCTGTTGGTTGAGATTTGTTGTAAAGTATTACGAGTTTACATTCAGTTAAGGTCAAACCGTTTCTAAGGGAGTGGGCACTAATGAGGCGTTTTTTTCTCTTACCTAAATCCTGCTGTTCTTTAGTGTTTCTAAGAGCACTCATGATAATAATCATGGATTTTTCCTAAATGATTTTCTTTCGCACTCAAGGTGATTATACAACATTACTAACAGTCCAATCTTTAGACTCATGTGGCGTTTCTGAACGTTGCTTTAAAAATATATATTTATTTTACCTAGCTAAATACTTAAGTTCTTTGAGAGTATTTTTTAGACTCAAGTTTCTCTTAGGAAATGGCACTCAAATGTGGTTACTTAGATTTTCTTCTTTCTCTTATCAAAATCCTGCTGTTCTTTGAAGTGTTTCTCCACAACCTCCCCCATAGCCACCTCATGAGCCAACTCCTGCTTCTCCTTCTTGGTTTTCAGGACCTACAACACAACAGATCAGACCTGGGTTCAAATACTATTTGACATTTTTCAAACACATTGAGCATTTGCTGCCAGGTGGACGGGATTTGTAATTTTGGGACATTTCTATTGGTTCCATTGAAACACAGGGAAGCTCTGCCAAGCCAAATATAGTATTTGACATGCTTTCAAATAGTATTTGAAGCCAGGTCTGCTACATATTATGTATATAAACATACAGTATATATATATGTATATATAGTTGAAGTCGGAAGTTAACAAACACTTAGGTTGGAGTCATTAAAACTCGTTTATTAACCACTCCACAATATTCTTGTTAACAAACTATAGTTTTGGCAAGTTGGTTAGGACATCTACTTTGTGCATGACAAGTAATTTTTCCAACAATTGTTTACAACAGATTATTTCACTTATAATTCACTGTATTACAATTCCAGTGGGTCAGAAGTTTACATACACTAAGTTGACTGTGCCTATAAACAGCTTGGAAAACTCCTGAAAATTATGTCATGGCTTTAGAAGCTTCTGATAATAAGCTAATTGACATCGTTTGAGTCAATTGGAGGTGTACCTGTGGATGTATTTCAAGATCTACCTTCCAACTCAGTGCCTCTAGGCTTGACATCATGGGAAAATCAAAAGAAATCAGCCAAGACCTCAGAAAAAAATTTGTAGACCTACAATTGGTTCATCCTTGGGAGCAATTTCCAAACCCTTGAAGGTACCACGTTCATCTGAACAAACAATGGTACACAAGATAAACACCATGAGACAACGCAGCCATCATACCGCTCAGGAAGGAGACGCGTTCTGTCTCCTAGAGATGAACATACTTTGGTGCAAATCAATCCCAGAACAACAGCAAAGGACCTTGTGAAGATGCTGGAGGAAACAGGTACAAAAGTATCTATATCACAGTAAAAACGAGTCCTATATCGACATAACCTGAAAGGCCGCTCAGCATGGAAGAAGCCAATGCTCCAAAACCTTCATAAAAAAGCCAGACTACGGTTTGCATCTGCACATGGGGACAAAGATCATACTTTTTGGAGAAATGTCCTTTGGTCTGATGAAACAAAAATAGAACTGTTTGTCCATAATGACCGTTGGAGGAAAAAAGGGGAGGCTTGCAAGCCGAAAAACACCATCCCAACCGTGACGCACGGGGGTGGCAGCATCATGTTGTGGGGGTGCTTTGCTGCAGGAGGGACTGGTACACTTCACAAAATAGATAGCTTCATGAGAAAGGAAAATTATGTGGATATATTGAAGCAACATCTCAAGACATCAGAAGTTAAAGCTTGGTCGCAAATTGGTCTTCCAAATGAACAATGACCCCAAGCATACTTCCAAAGTTGTGGCAAAATGGCTTAAGGACAACAAAGTCAAGGTATTGGAGTGGCCATCACAAGGCCCTGACCTCATCCTATAGAAAATGTGTGGGCAGAACTCAAAAAGTGTGTGCCAGCAAGGAGGCCTACAAACCTGACTCAGTTACACCTGCTCTGTCAGGAGGAATGGGCCAAAATTCACCCAGCTTATTGTGGGAAGCTTGTGGAAACGTTTGACCCAAGTTAAACAATTCTAAGGCAATGCTACCAAATACTAATTGAGTGTGTGTAAACTTCTGACCCACTGAGAATGTTATGAAAAAAACAAAAGCTGAAATAAATCACTCTCTCTACTATTATTCTGACATTTCACATTCTTAAAATAAAGTGGTGATACTAACTAACCTAAAATAGGGAATTTTTACTAGGATTAAATGTCAGGAATTGTGAAAAACTGAGTTTAAATGTATTTGACTAAGGTTTATGTAAACTCCCGACTTCAACTGTATATACTATGAATATGCGTGGCTCTTTAAGCACAACAGATGGACCATGACCCCGAGTAAAGGTTATCTAGAAGGATAATGTATTCATTGGATAATGCATATGTACATCCATAAAATGATCTGTGTCAACCAGGTGCTGATTTCAAGTAAATAGTCATGTTTGTTTGTAAGCAGTGGTTTTGTACAATGTTTTGTAAACTCAGTGTTTGTCCGCTCAAAAACACACTTTTATTTACAGTTGCAGACCTGCTAACCTTGATGAATCTGTATGAATAGCAATTTAGCGCAGCGGCGGCGCACTCCCTGCCTCGGACCCCGGGACGACTCACGTGCGACATCCACACACCGCTGGATAGTCTGGTGAAAATGTAAACTGCCTTCTTTTCGTGTAAAGTGCCTTCGTTTGCAGAACAGCTCTCTCTGCCATGTCTGTTTCCATCCATGCAACGACGCACACTAAACTACCACAACACCGCAAGTTTCCTTGCATGTGCTTGCGCCTACTACCATTGCAGAGATCAAAGCAACTTGTTATGGATTAAATCGAACATTCGGTGAAATGGCAGAGCGCGAAATTCAAAAAAATGTATTACAAATATTTAACTTTCATACATTCACAAGTGCAATGCACCAAATTAAGGCTTCACTTCTTGTTAATCTAGCCACCATGTCAGATTTCAAAAAGGCTTTACAGTGAAAGCAAACCATGCGATTATCTGAGAACAGCACCCCATCAAACAAACACATGACAATCATATTTCAACCCGCCAGGCACAACACAAAACTCAGAAATAACGATATAATTCTTGCCTTACCTTTGAAGAGCTTCTTCTGTTTGCACTCCAATATGTCCCATAAACATCACAAATGGTCCTTATGTTTGATTAATTCCGTCGTTATATCCCCAAAATGTCCATTTATTTGCCGCTTTTGATTCAGAAAAACACTGGTTCCAACTTGCCCAATATGACTAAACATTATCTAATAAATTACTTCTAATCTTGGTCCAAACATTTCAAACAACTTTCCTAATACAACTTTAGGTAATTCATACAGTAAATAATTGATCAAATTTAAGACGGAATAAACCGTGTTCAATAGCGGATAAAATGAAAGTGGAGTGAGCGCTAGGTCACGCGCCCCAAACACAACAGTACACTAGACTCGACCCTCATTCTGAACAGCCCTACTTCTTCATTACTCAAAAGAAAAACATCAACCAATTTCTAAAGGCTTCTGGTGGAAGCCATAGCAACTGCAAGCATATTTCTATTAAAACGGGCTTGCCATAGGAACCCATGGAAAACATATTGACCTCAAACAACATTTTCCCTGGATGGATTGTCCTCGGGGTTTCGCCTGCCAAATCAGTTCTGTTATACTCACAGACATTATTCAAACAGTTTTAGAAGTTTTTCCAGTTTTTTCTATCCAGATCTAATAATAATATGCATATCCTAGCTTCTGGGACTGAGTAGCAGGCAGTTTACGTTGGGCACGCTTTTCATCTGGACGTGAAAATACCGCCCCCTATCCCAGAGAGGTTTAATAAATACAAAAATACAAAACAAGTTTAGTAAAACAAAATATGCAATCACAACTGTAAGTCGCTTGGGATAAGAGCGTCTGCTGAATGACTAAAATGTAATGTAAAATGTAAATAGGCTACACAGATGCACTTGTTAAGGTACAGAATCGTCTTGACTCAAATGTGCGTAGTATCAAGCTTGATATCGTACCAGCGTACTTCGATCTCGAAATGTGTGTATGCTAACGCAAAATGCTTACAGATTGGCAGGTTTGCAGTTGTGTTAATTTGATTTGCTTTCACTTGAAAGGCAGAAAAGTCCTAGCCTGGTCGAAGATCTGTTTGTGCTGTACAGTGGCTTGTGAAAGTATTCACCCCCCTTGGTATTTTTCCTATTTTGTTGCCTTACAACCTGGAATTAAAATAGATTGTTTGGGGGTTTGTATCATTTGATTTACACAACATGCCTACCACTTTGAAGATGCAAAATATGTTTTATTGTGAAACAAAAGAGAAATAAGACAAAAAAGAGAGAGACACCTTCTTTTTTTTTTTACAGCAATTACAGCTGCAAGTCTCTTGGGGTATGTCTCTAAAAGTATGGCACACCTAGCCACTGGGATTCTTGCCCATTTTTAAAGGCAAAATTGCTCCAGCTCCTTCAAAATGGATGGGTTCTGCTGGTGTACAGCAATCTTTAATCAATACCACAGATTCTCAATTGGATTGAGGTCTGGGCTTTGACTAGGTCATTCTAAGACATTTAAATGTTTCCCCTTAAACCACTCTGTATGAGCAAGTGTTGCTGTATGCTTAGGGTCATTGTCCTACTGGAAGGTGAACCTCTGTCCCAGTTTCAAATCTCTGGAAGACTGAAACAGGTCTCCCCCAAGAATGTCCCTGTATTTAGCGCCATCCATCATTCCTTCAATTCTGACCCTGTTTCCCAGTCCCTGCCAATGAAAAACATCCCCACAGAATGATGGTGTTCTCGGGGTGATGCGAGGTGTTGGGTTTGCGTCAGACATAGCGTTTTCCTTGATGGACAAAAAACTACATTTTAGTCTCATCTGACCAGAGTACCTTCTTCCATATGTTTGGGGAGTCTCCCACATGCCTTTTGGCGAACACCAAACATGTTTCCTTATTTTTTTCTTTAAGCAATGGCTTTTTTTCTGGCACCCTTCCGTAAAGCCCAGCTCTGTGGAGTGTACGGCTTAAAGTGGTCCTATGGCCAGATACTCCAGTCTCCGCTGTGGAACTTTGCAGCTCCTTCGGGGTTATCTTTGGTCTCTTTGTTGCCTCTCTGATTAATGCCTTTGTTGCCTGGTCCGTGAATTTTTGTGGCTGGCCCGCTCTTGGCAGGTTTGTTGTGGTGCCATATTCGTTCCATTTTTTAGGAATGGCGCTCTGTGGGATGTTCAAAGTTTTCAGATATTTTTTTAGAACTCAACCCTGATCTGCAATTCTCCACAACTTTGTCCCTGACCTGTTTGGAGAGCTCTTTGGTCTTCATGGTGCCGCTTGCTTGGTATTGCCCCTTGCCTAGTGGTGTTGCAGACTCTGGGGCCTTTCAGAACAGGTGTATATATACTGAGATCATGTGACACTTAGATTGCACACAGGTGAACTTTATTTAACTAATTATGTGACTTCTGAAGGTAATTGGCTGCACCAGATCTTATTTAGGGGCTTCATAGACAAGGGATGAATACATACGCACGCACCACTTTTCAGTGTTTAATTTTTTAGAATTTTTTGAAACAAGTAATTTTTTTTCATTTCACTTCAGCAATTTGGACTATTTTGTGTAAGTCCATTACACGAAATCCAAATAAAAATCTATTTGAATTACAGGTTGTCAAATCCTATGGTAGTTTTTGATTGCATGGCAATGAGCAAAGAGCAAAGGAGTTGGCATGACAGCACAAACAGTTCTGGGAAAGTCCAAATCTTGCAGGTACATGTAAAGGGGTAAGGTGACTAGGCATCAGGATATATGATAAACAGAGTAGCAGCAGTGTAAATTATGATTGTGTGTGAGTGTAGTGTATATACATGTGTGCCTGCTGTGTGTTGGAGTGTCAGTGTGCGTGAGTGTGTAGAGTCCTGTGAGTGTACAGAGGGAAATAAATACAAGGGTCAACTTGGATAGTCCGTATATCCATTCTGTTAGCTATTTAGCACTCTTATGGCTTGGGAATAGAAGCAGTTGGTGTCAGAATTGATGTACCGGGACCACTTGCCATGCGGAAGCAGAGAGAACAGTCTATGCTTCATTGGTTGGAGTCTTTAATGACTTTCCGGGCCTTCCTTTCACACTGTTTGATATAGAGGTCCTGGATGGCAGGGAGCTCGGCCCAGTGATGGGAGAGAGAGAGAGAGAGAGAAGGGAGAGAAAGAGAGTGAGAGACACAGCTGCATGTGAGTTCTCACATTTTTCAACATGTCTTTTACAAAGGATAGATTTGGAGTTAGATAAACTTGGAGTTTTCGGCAGGGATATGTGCAGGATGCTACCCTCCACAGCATGCAGTTCGCTCCAGATCAAAACTGCAAACCTGCAACCTCATTATGGACAAAATTACCTGGAGGGATAACTGCTACCAAGGATATCTTTTTCCAAGCTATATGTGGATGGTGCTCTGGCAAACAAACAGCAGAGGCCTGAGGACACCATCCAACCTGGAACTGAGTGAGTAGTGTTTGGTCTGATGCTATTTTGAAAGCAAAGAAGAAGAAAAAAGGTACATTACAATGATATATTTTACTTTATGGTGACTGAATGCTACGTTATGGCTGCCAGGCTTGCTAGGACAGTCCAGATACAACTTCAATTAGCACTGAGGTGTGACGTGAGAGGTGTTCGAGGCCTTTGGGCCCAATAATTGTCAGGAGTCTCTGGCAGCCTGCCCCACCCAAATCCAGAGACCTTTGAAGCCCCCTCCCGCTGTTCAGACAGCATTGAATGAGCAGTATTACGCTATAAGCAAACAAAAAAAATTGAAATTTTGATAAGAGATATTCTTAATATTAAGTACTGAGTGAATGAGGTGCGTGCCTGAATGAATACCCCAACCAATTCTGTTTGAGCTACAACGTTATCTATGGGTTCCGTCCACTACTGCCCATCGTAGTCTGGGACTACCAACATGAGGTGTTATTGAGCATGGGGTGTTTTATATTTATAGGAAGTTACATAGGATGTAACGATAAAGTCTACTTGGTCTGAAAATCATTGATAATAGTACGAGGTTATTGTAGGCATTTAGGAATCGTTGAAGAATCACATGGAGTGGTGTGGATGTGAATACCTAAGCCCCAATGACAATTGTCTGTAAGCATTAATGTTGATTTATGAAGTTATATAGGGATTCTGTATGTGGATATATGAAATGAATGAATGGAACACTAGTGTAAATGAGGAATTTGTGAAGATGAGTATAATGGTTTACTAGGGATTTGATAAAGTAACTATAGGAATTATAATATACAACTTGTACACCCACACGTAGATGTACGTAAGTGGTGCAAAAAAAAAGTGAAGAGAAATGAATAGTAAAAATGGGTTGCTAGATTTGATAAAGTAACAATGTATGATGGGTTACTAGAGTTTGACTTGCTCTATAGAGACTTATTATGGACAGAGCACGCAATGTATAGGGGACTGATAGACAGTGCCAGCCCTGTTATAATGAAAGTTGATCCCAGAAAGAGACTCGTCTCAAGCTACCTTAAAAAAGGAAGCTCCCTCCGCTAGTCTGAATAAGAATCCATACATAATTTAATTAAGAAATACTGAGAGCAGTAAGCACACAGATCTGGCTAAAATGACCATGTCATCTTAAAACTATAAGCTATTCCTTATGTACAAATGGAATATTAGCAATGACACTGCACTACTGTTTTTGCAGTGTAACAATAATAGATTATCTTCTGGTCCAAAAAAGTCACTGTCATGCAAAGACATTGGAAGTGTTGAGTTTGACTGGTCCGACCATATGACATTCAACTGAGTCACAAGAAGCACCTAGAGGCTTTACAACAAGCCGGTATATGAGTAATATTCTTCTTATTTGTACTTTACACAAAAAATGCTTCAAATCACAGGCTTTTACATTAATTAAGGGCATCAACAGTTGTTACGAACAGGTAATAACAACAGCATTAATTTTCTGTTACAAATTAATTCATAAACACTGCAAAAAGAATTCTGTGAATGTAATACAGCTAAACCGATTGAGCAAGAACACATTTGTTCCTTATGAGTGGAGATAAACAAAAACATGAACAAATATGGGATTATATTTGAATTCAGAGCCAGTAAAGTGGAAAAATCTCCCATTCTGCCCTTGAACAAGGCAGTTAACCATCAACAACAACTGCTCCCCGGGTGCTTATGACGTGGACATTGATTAAGGCAGGCTCCCGCACCTCTCTGATTCTGAAGGGTTGGGTTAAATGCAGGAAAACACATTTCAGTTGAATGCATTGTTGTGCAACTGACTAGGTATTTCCTTTCCCTTCCCTTTTAAAAATAGGCATAATATTGCTTCATATTATTTTTATATACACATTTTTTTGTTTGTGAATTACCTTAATGAACCAAATTGACAGTTTTTCTAGAAATTATTAGATTATTATGTATTGTTGTTTGATAGTCCTTGTCACGTTCGTCGTAACGATGAGACCAAGGCGCAGCGTGATTGGAATTACATTCCTCTTTTTTTAACGAAGAACACTTAAACAAACTAACAAAACGAATGTGCTGCTATGCACCACGAGTGCTGACATGCAACTACACATAGACAATAACCCACAAAACCAAACTGGAAAATGGCAACGTAAATAGGATCCCCAATCAGAGACAACAATAAACAGCTGCCTCTGATTGGGAACCAATTCAGGCCACCATAGACATACAATAAACCTAGACATACCAAAACCCCATAGATCTACAAAAACCCTAGACACACATACCCACCCTCGTCACACAGGGCGTGACAGTCCTTTTATCAAATTGTTGTTAAAATGATGTTTTAGTGAACCCTGAATACAGAAAATAAATGGTGAAGTCGTGAAAATAAAGCTCAATCTGACTGGGAATGATAAAAAAAATGATATGAACAGTTGCAGTGATCTGTGAGCTGCACTGACAGCTGGTGCTTAAAGTTAGTGAGGGAGATATGAGTCTCCAGCTTCAGTGATTTTTGCAATTAGTTCCAGTCATTGGCAGCAGAGAACTGGAAGGAAAGGCGGCCAAATGAGGAATTGGCTTTGTGGGAGACCAGTGAAATATACCTGCTGGAGCACGTGCTATGGTTGGGTGCTGCTATGGTGACCAGTGAGCTGAGATAAGGCGGGGCTTTACCTAGCACAGTCTTATAGATGACCTGGAGCCAGTGGGTTTGGCGACAAATATGAAGCGAGGGCCAGCCAACGAGAGCATACAGGTCGCAGTGGTGGGTAGTATATGGGGCTTTGGTGACAAAAAGGATGGCACTGTGATAGACTGGATCCAATTCGCTGAGTAGAGTGTTGGAGGCTATTTTGTAAATGACATCGCCGAAGTCAAGGATCGGTAGGATAGTCAGTTTTACGACGGTATGTTTGGCAGCGTGAGTGAATGATGCTTTGTTGCGAAATAGGGAGCAGATTCTAGATTTAATTTTTGATTGGAGATGCTTAATGTGAGAGTTGCATGGCATTGAAGCTCGTCTGGAGGTTAGTTAACAATGTCCAAAGAAGAGCCAGAAGTATACAGAATGGTATCGACTGCGTAGAAGTGGATCAGAGAATCACCAGCAGCAAGAGCGACATCATTGATGTAAACAGAGAAATTCGGCCCGAGAATTGAACCCTGTGGCACCCCCATAGAGACTGCCAGAGGTCCGGAGAACAGGCCCTCCGATTTGACACACTGAACTCTGTATGAGAAGTAGTTTGTGAAGCGGGCGAGGCAGTCATTTGAGAAACCAAGGCTGTTGAGTCTGCCGATAAGAGTGTGGTGATTGACAGAGTCGAAAGCCTTGGCCAGGTAGATGAATACAGCTGCACAGTGTTGTCTCTTATTGATTGAGGTTATGATATCGTTTAGGACCTTGAGCGTGGCTGAGGTGCATCCATGACCAGCTTGGAAACCAGATTGCATAGCGGAGAAGATACGGTGGGATTCGATCTGTTTGTTAACTTGGGTTTCGAAGACCTTAGAAAGCCAGGGTAGAATAGATATAGGTCTGTAGCAGTTTGGGTCTTGAGTGTCTACCCCTTTTGAAGAGGGGGAGGACCGCAGCAGCTATCCAATCTTTGGGGATTTCAGACGATAGGAAAGAGGTTGAACAGGATAGTAATAGGGGTTGTAACAATTTAGGCTGATAATTTTAGAAAGAGAGGGTCCAGATTGTCTAGCCCTGCTGATTTGTAGGGGTCCAGATTTTGCAACTATTTCAGAAAATCTGGATTTGGGTGAAGGAGAAATGGGGAGGCTTGGGCAAGTTCCTGTGGGGGCAACAGGGCTGTTGACCAGGGTAGGGGTGGCCAGGTGGAAAGCATGGCCAGCCGTAGAAAAATACTTATTGAAAAGTTGCATATCGCGGGGGCCATTCGATGCTAATGCAGTACATTACAGGATGTTTTTGTGCTGGTCAAGGGCAGTCACGTCTGGAGAGAACCAAGGGCTACATCTGTTCCAGGTTCTACATTTTTTGAATGGTGCATGCTTTCAGATTGTGAGGAAAGCACTTTTAAAGAATAACCAGACATTTTCTACTGATGGAATGAGGTCAATATCCTTCCAGGATACTTGGCCAGTTCGATTAGAAAGGCCTGCACACTGAAGTGTTTTAGGGAGCATTTGTCAGTGATGAGGGGTGGTCTTTTGACCTCAGACCCATTACGAACGCAAGTAATGAGGCAGTGATCGCCGAGATCCTGGTTGAAGACAGCAGAGGTGTATTTGGAGGGCAGGTTGGTTAGGATGATATCGATGAGGGTGCCTGTGTTTACGGATTTGAGGTTGTACCTGGTAGGTTCGTTGATAATTTGTGTGAGATTGAGGGCATCAAGCTTAGATTGTATGATGGCCGGGGTGTCCCAGCATGTTCCAGTTTATAGCAAGCGGCAACGGTGAGAGACCTGTTTGTGGAAAGGTCGATTTTTTAAAGTAGAAGCTCAAATTGTTTGGGCACAGACCCGGATAGTAAGACAGAAGTAAGATTGCAACTCCGCCCCCTTTGGCAGTTCTATCTTGTTGGAAAATGTTATAGTTAGGGATGGAAATTTCAGGGGGTTTAGTGGCCTTCCTAAGCCAGGATTCAGACATGGCTAAGACATCCAGGTTAGCAGTGTGCTAAAGCAGTAAATAAAACAAACAAACTTGTGGATACATGTTTTTTTCATATTTCTATCTGTAAAACACTTGCACGTTTAAAAAAAAGTTTGACCTATACTGAACAAAAATAGAAACGCATCATGCAATAGTTTCAACCATTTTACTGAGTTACAGTTCATATCAGGAAATCCGTCAATTTAAGTAAATGTTTTAGAACAGAATCCATGGATTTCACATGACTGGGCAGCCAGGCTGAGGCAATTGCAAAAAGTTTTCTCCCACAAAAGGGCTTTATTACAGACAACAATTACTCCGTTTCCTCAGCTGTCCGGGTGGCTGGTCTCAGACAAACCTGCAGGTGAAGAAGTCGGATGTGGAGGTCCTGGGCTGGCATGGTTACTTACACTTCATCTGCAGTTGTGAGGTCGGTTGGACGTATTACCAAATTCTCTAAAATGAAGTTGGAGGTGGCTTATGGTAGAGAAATTAACATAAAACTATCTGGCAACAGCTCTGGTGGACATTCTTGCAGTCAGCATGCAAATTGCACGCTGTGGCATTGTGTTGTGTGACAAACCTGCACATTTTAGAGTGGCCTCTTATTGTCCCCAGCACAACTGCA
Source organism: Oncorhynchus kisutch (assembly GCF_002021735.2). Lineage (NCBI taxonomy): Eukaryota > Metazoa > Chordata > Actinopteri > Salmoniformes > Salmonidae > Oncorhynchus > Oncorhynchus kisutch. Next base: position 7,496,579 of record NC_034203.2, read on the forward strand.
CCTGTGTAATGATAATGCTGTTTAATCAGCTTCTTGATATCCCACACCTGTCAGGTGGATGGATGATCTTGTCAAAGCAGAAATGCTAACTAACAGGGATGTAACATTTTTGTGCGTTCGAAACATTTCTGGGATCATGAAACATGAGCTAAAGCTAAACTTTATACATTGCATTTATATTTTTGTTCAGTATAGAATAAAAAATGTACAACATATCAACAATTCCCTCTGGGCAAGTCTCAAGAATATATTGAAGGATAACCACACAAAATTGAGATAACGAGATGCAGTATTTCCGGTATTTGGGTTTTTGTCACTGGTTGTATGGACATATCAGGATTGGGCAAAGGCAGTGCTTAAACTGCCTCGCTTCGAGTGCTTTGCGCATGTTCTTCGCTTCGAGTGCTTAGCAGAAATGTGAGCTTTGGCTGAGAGTTTCCTTTTGCAAGGGTGGAGAATTCGCAAACTGCCATAACTCTCAATTTCTACCAAAGTTAATCATGCAACTGACCAAATTACGTGACACTACTTTTTGGTTTACACAGATTAAGTGCATCCAAACTCATAACAACAGTTGCAGTTGTGCTGTGGATATGCTGCTGCTATTAAATCATGCGTTTCATGATATGGTACAGGGGCCCTGTTCCAGTACTCATCAATTAATCATTCCTTCTTTCCTTCATTGAAGTAATCTGATCTGACATACTGGATTGGTGTAAGTAAGCTTTCCATTTCCTAGTGTTCACCTATTATGTCATGTCAGGAAGGAAGGAAGCATTTTCAAAGTATTCAAACAGGACCCATGGTGTTCTCTGGCAGAATGGCACATCATTGATTGGATATGAGGTGACATATGCAGTGTAACTAATTGGCAACTCAGCTGAGAGAGGCATTGGCATTTCCAGCCTCTGCCACAATACTGTTGGTATAGGCTGTGGGAAGAGCTTTGTTATAGCTCCAGCCTACCCAGTTATTATTAATATTATGGCACTAGACAAGGTATAATTTCAAATCGGAATGTTTTTTTCCCCACGTAAGATGCTGTACTCATCTGAAGAGGTTTTTGCATTAGTATTATGTACACTGCCTTATTTTGGTTCCTGTCCAGTGATTTCGTTCAGGTTAATCCATTTGAGTGATTTGCCTTTGTCACCACTGAGAATCACAATGACCACACACTGTGTAGCCACAGACATATCCTTCTAATGTAACCAGACTGTCTTTATCTGTATGCAGCTCTGTCTTGTTAAATTAAACCTTCCCGGCTGCTATATTTAAATGCATTTTGTAAAAACAGTTTGTAACTCTTCCCTCTGGGAATTCTACATTGCTGGAATCGATTGACAAACATCTCTTTCACTCACACTTTCGCGCTCTCTCTTTCGTGCTCTCTCTTTCACTCTCCATATATATATATATACATGTGTATATATATATATATATATATATATATATATATATATATATATATATATATATACAGTGCCTTGCGAAAGTATTTGGCCCCCTTGAACTTTGCGGCCTTTTGCCACATTTCAGGCTTCAAACATAAAGATATAAAACTGTATTTTTTTGTGAAGAATCAACAACAAGTGGGACACAATCATGATGTGGAATGACATTTATTGGATATTTCAAACTTTTTTAACAAATCAAAAACTGAAAAATTGGGCGTGCAAAATTATTCAGCCCCCTTAAGTTAATACATTGTAGCGCCACCTTTTGCTGCGATTACAGCTGTAAGTCGCTTGGGGTATGTCTATATCAGTTTCCCATTCCTCCTTGCAAAACAGCTCGAGCTCAGTGAGGTTGGATGGAGAGCATTTGTGAACAGCAGTTTTCAGTTCTTTCCACAGATTCTCGATTGGATTCAGGTCTGGACTTAGAGCTCCGAGACAGGATTGTGTCGAGGCACAGTTCTGGGGAAGCGCCAGCCAAGACAACGCACGAGTGGCTTCGGGATAAGCCTTTGAGTGGCCCAGCCAGAGCCCGGACATGAACCCGATCAAACGTCTTTGGAGAGACCTGAAAATAGCTGTGCAGCGACACCCCCCATCCAACCTGACAGAGCTTGAGAGGATCTGCAGAGAAGAATGGGAGAAACACCACAAATACCGGTGTGCCAAGCTTGAAGCTTCATACCCAAGAAGACTCGAGGCTGTAATCGCTGCCAAAGGGGATTCAACAAAGTACTTAAAGGGTCTGAATACATGCAAATGTGATATGTTTTTTTCCCTTCATTTTAAAGCGTTTGCAAAAATTCAAAAAAATTGTTTTTGCTTTGTCGTTAGGGTGTATTGTTTGTAAAATGTTGAGGGGGGAAAAAACTATTTAGTCAATTTTATAGTAATGCTGTAACATAAGAAAATGTGGAAAAAGTGAAGGGGTCTGAATAATTTCCGAATGCACTGTATATATACTGTGTGTACAAAACATTAGAAACACCTTCCTAACATTGAGTTGCACCCCCTTTTGACTCTACAACATGTTGAAAGCGTTCCACTGGGATGCTGGTCCATATTGACTCCAACGCTTTGGGTGGTGGATCATTCTTGATACACACAGGAAACTGTTGATCTTGAAAATCCCAGCAGCATTGGAGTTATTGACACATTCATACCGGTGTACCTGGCACCCACCATACCCCGTTCAAAGGCACTTAAATATTTTGTCTTGCCCATTCACCCTCTGAATGGCACGCACACACACACACACACAATCTATGTCTCAATTGTCTTAAGGCTTAAAAATTCTTCTTTAACCTGTCTTCGCTCCTTCATCTACACCAGTGGTCACCAACCTTTTCTGTGTCAAGATAACTTTCTGAGTCAAAATGTAAGCCGAGATCTACCGCTCAGATTGTTTTTAAACATGACTTAAAAAACATAAGCCTGTCCTCCCGAGTGGCGTAGTGGTCTAAGGTACTGCTTTGCAGTGCTTGAGGCGTTACTACAGACACAGGGTAAAATACGTTTTTTAATTTTTTAAATAACGTGCCTATGCAACATTAACCAATTAACAGTTCTGTAGAACATTTGTGCAGTAGGCTATGGGGCCAATACATTATCACTGCATATCGGTTATGCTTGGAATTGCCCTGCCATTGTTGTTCTTCTCAGACCATTTGGAAATTATATTTTAAAAGAAATTGGTATATGATCACACTGGTAATAGATAATTTGTTATATTACTTGTGAGGCACTGCTGAGTGAGCATAATCATTTGTTTTTTTAGAGACCGATGGCCTGCATCTGATGGTCAGTCTGAGAGGAGGGCGGGAGCGACGCTGAGGCTGCCTCTCACCGTCTCTCCACTCTCCCTCCGCTGAGAAAATCGAATCAAGTCAAATCAAATTGTATTTGTTGTATGCACATATTTTGCAGATGTTATTGCGCGTGTAGTGAAATGCTTGTGTTCCTAGCTCCAACAATGCTGTAATATCTAACTATACACAACAATACTCACAAATCTAAAAGTAAAATAATGGAATTAAGAAATATAGAAATATTAGGACGATCAATGTCGTATATGTAAAAATTAGTTCCAGTCAAAATTTTGGACATGGTTTTACTTTACTTTGACTATTTTCTACATTGTAGAATAGTGAAGAAATCAAAACCATGAAATAACATTTTATATTCTTCAAAGTACCACCCTTTGCCTTGATGACAGTTTGATTCACTCTTGGCATTCTCTAAACCAGCTTCACCTGGAATGCTTTTCCAACGGTCTTGAAGGAGTTCCCACATATGCTGAGCACATGTTGGCTGCTTTTCCTTCGCTCTGCGGTCCAACTCATCCCAAACCATCTCAATTGGGTTGAGGTCGGAGGATTGTGGAGGCCAGGTCATCTGGTGCAGCATTCCATCACTCTCCTTGGTCAAATAGCCCTTACACAGCCTGGAGGTGTGTTGGGTCATTGTCAAATCAAATCAAATCAAATTGATTTATATAGCCCTTCTTACATCAGCTGATATCTCAAAGTGCTGTACAGAAACCCAGCCTAAAACCCCAAACGGCAAGCAATGCAGATGTAGAAGCACGGTGGCTAGGAAAAACTCCCTAGAAAGGCCAAAACCTAGGAAGAAACCTAGAGAGGAACCAGGCTATGAGGGGTGGCCAGTCCTCTTCTGGCTGTGCCAGGTGGAGATTATAACAGAAAATGGCAAAGATGTTCAAATGTTCATAAATGACCAGAATGGTCAAATAATAATAATCACAGTAGTTGTAGAGGGTGCAACAGGTCAGCACCTCGGGAGTAAATGTCAGTTGGCTTTTCATAGCCTATCATTGAGAGTGTCTCTACCGCTCCTGCTGTCTCTAGAGAGTTGAAAACAGCAGGTCTGGGACAGGTACCATGTCCGGTGAACAGGTCAGGGTTCCATAGCCGCAGGCAGAACAGTTGAAACTGGAGGAGCAGCATGGCCAGGTGGACTGGGCACAGCAAGGGATCATCATGCCAGGTAGTCCTGAGGCATGGTCCATGGGCTCAGGTCCTCCGAGAGAGAGAAAGAAAGAAAGAGAGAATTAGAGAGAGCATTCTTAAATTCACACAGGACACCGGATAAGACAGGAGAAATACTCCAGATATAACAGACTGACCCTAGCCCCCCCGAAACAAACTACTGCAGCATAAATACTGGAGGCTGAGACAAGAGGGGTCAGAAGACACTGTGGCCTCATCCGATGATACCCCCGGACAGGGCTAGACAGGCAGGTTATAACCTAACCCACTTTGCCAAAGCACAGCCGCCACACCACTAGAGGGATATCTTCAACCACCAACTTACCATCCTGAGACAAGGCAGAGTATAGCCCACAAAGATCTCTGCCACGGCACAACCCAAGGGGGGGGGGGCAACCCAGACAGGAAGACCACATCAGTGACGCACCTCTCCTAGGGAGGGCATGGAAGAGCACCAGTAAGCCAGTGACTCAGCCCCTGTAATAGGGTTAGAGGCAGAGAATCCCAGTGGAGAGAGGGGAACCGGCCAGGCAGCGACAGCAAGGGTGGTTCATTGCTCCAGTGCCTTTCCGTTCACCTTCACACTCCTGGGCCAGACTACACTCTATCATAGGACCTACTGAAGAGATGAGTCTTCAATAAAGACTTAAAGGTTGAGACTGAGTCTGCGTCTCTCACATGGGTGGGCAGACCATTCTATAAAAATTGAGCTCTATCGGAGAAAGCCCTGCCTCCAGCTGTTTGCTTAGAAATTCTAGGGACAATTAGGAGGCCTGCATCTTCTGACCGTAGCGTACATGTAGGTTTGTACGGCAGGACCAAATCAGAAAGATGGGTAGGAACAAGCCCATATAATGCTTTGTAGGTTAGCAGTAAAACCTTGAAATCAGCCCTAGCCTTAACAGGAGGGAGGCAAGCACTGGAGTAATATGATACATTTTTTGAGTTCTAGTCAGGATTCTAGCAGCCGTATTTAGCACAAATGGAAGTTTATTTAGTGCTTTATCCGGGTAGCCGGAAAGTAGAGCATTGCAGTGGTCTAACCTAGAAGTGACAAAAGCATGGATAAATTTTTCTGCATCATTTTCGGCCAGAAAATGTCAGATTTTCGCAATGTTACGTAGAAGTAAATAAGCTGTCCTTGAAACAGTCTTGATATGTTCGTCAAAAGAGAGATCAGGGTCCAGAGTAACGCCGAGGTCCTTCACAGTTTTATTTGAGACGACTGTACAACCATCAAGGTTAATTGTCAGACTCAACAGAAGATCTCTTTGTTTCTTGGAACCTAGAACAAGCATCTCTGTTTTGTCCAAGTTTAAAAGTAGAACATTTGCAGCCATCCACTTCCTTATGTCTGAAACACAGGCATCCAGCGAGGGCAATTTTGGGGCTTCACCATGTTTCATCGAAATGTACAGCTGTGTGTCATCTGCATAGCAGTGAAAGTTAACATTATGTTTTCGAATAACATCCCCAAGAGGTAAAATATATAGTGAAAACAATAGTGGTCCTAAAATGGAACCTTGAGGAACACCAAAATGTACAGTTGATTTATCAGAGGACAAACCATCCACAGAGACAAACTGACATCTTTCTGACAGATAAGATCTAAACCAGGCCAGAACTTGTCCTTGTAGACCAATTTGGGTTTCCAATCTCTCTAAAAGAATGTGGTGATCGATGGTATCGAAAGCAGCACTAAGGTCTAGGAGCACGAGGACAGATGCAGAGCCTCGGTCTGACGCCATTAAAAGGTCATCACAAGTGCAGTCTCAGTGCTATGATGGGGTCTAAAACCAGACTGAAGCATTTCGTATACATTGTTTGTCTTCAGGATGGCAGTGAGTTGCTGTGCAACAGCTTTTTCTAAAATTTGAGCGAAATGGAGTCAAGGTTTGGCTTTTTAAAGAGAGGCTTTATTACTGTCACTTTTAGTGAGTTTGGTACACATCAGGTGGCCGTTTATTATGTTCAACATGGGAGGGCCAAGCACAGGAAGCAGCTCTTTCAGTAGTTTAGTTGGAATAGGGTCCAGTGTGAAGCTTGAAGGTTTAGAGGCCATGACTATTTCATCAATGTGTCAAGAGATATAGTACTAAAACACTTGAGTGTCTCCCTTGATCCTAGGTCCTGGCAGAGTTGTGCAGACTCAAGACAAATGACTGTCATTTCTCTTTGCTTATTTGATCTGTTCTTGCCATAATATGGACTTGGTCTTTTACCAAATAGGGCTATGAGAGAATGCCAAGAGTTTGCAAAGCTGTCATCAACGGAAAGGGTGGCTACTTTGAAAATGTAAAATATAAGTTGATTTGATTAACACTTTTTTGGTTACTGCATGGTTGCATATGTGTTATTTCATAGTGTTGATGTCTTCACTATTATTCTACAATGTAGAAAATAGTACAAATAAAGAAAAGCCCTTGAATGAGTAGGTGTGTCCAATTTTTGACATTATAGCCTTATTCTAAAATGTATTAATTGGCAACAATTTCTAAAAACCTGTTTTTGCTTTGTCATCATGGGGTATTGTGTGTAGATTTAAGAAGGAAAAAAACATTCCTTCATAAATCTACACACAGTACCCCATAATGACAAAGCAAAAACAGGTTTTTAGAAATTGTTGCCAATTTAGTAAAAATAAATAACGGAAATATCACATTTACGTAAGTATTCAGACCCGGCCTCCCGGGTGGCGCAGTGGTTAAGGGCGCTGTACTGCAGCGCCAGCTGTGCCATCAGAGTCCCTGGGTTCGCGCCCAATCTCTGTCGTAACTGGCCGCGACCGGGAGGTCCGTGGGGCGACGCACAATTGGCCTAGCGTAGTCCGGGTTAGGGAGGGCTTGGTCGGTAGGGATGTCCTTGTCTCATCACGCACCAGCGACTCCTGTGGCGGGCCGGGCGCAGTGAGCGCTAACCAAGGTTGCCAGGTGCACGGTGTACCCTCCGACACATTGGTGCGGCTGGCTTCCGGGTTGGATGAGCGCTGTGTTAAGAAGCAGTACGGCTGGTTGGGTTGTGTATCGGAGGACGCATGACTTTCAACCTTCGTCTCTCCCGAGCCCGTACGGGAGTTGTAGCGATGAGACAAGATAGTAGCTACTACAACAATTGGATACCATGAAATTGGGGAGAAAAAAATTAAAATTAAAATAAATAAAAAAGTATTCAGACCCTTTACTCAGTACTTTGGTGACGAACCTTTGGCAGCGATTACAGCCTCAAGTTTTCTTGGGTATGATGCTACAAGCTTGGCACATGTGTATTTGGGGAGTTTCTCCCATTCTTCTCTGCAGATCCTCTCAAGCTCTGTAAGGTTGGATTGGCAGTGACAGCTACTTTCAGGTCTCTCCAGAGGGGTTCAAGTCCGGGCTCTGGTTGGGCCACTGAAGGACATTCAGAGACTTGTCCTGAAGCCACTCCTACGTTGTCTTGGCTGTGTACTTAGGGTCGTTTTCCTATTGGAAGGTGAACCCAGTCTGAGGTCCTGAGCGCTCTGGAGCAGGTTTTCAACAAGGATCGCTCTGTACTTTGCTCCCTTCATCTTTGCCTCGATGCTGACTAGTTTCCCAGTCCCTGCCGCTGAAAAACAACAATTGAATTTTCCTTGTTTTACTATCCTTTTGAGAACTTCTGGTCCCCACAAGGATAATAAAACCAGACACACACACACACACAATATATTATGTAGTGCCTCCTACTTAATTCTTTGTGTGCCAAATGCATTTTCATTCAATCTTGATTCACTCTCGGCGGCAAATTGGTTGAAAACTAAATTCCGTCTGCGTTATCTTCAGTAGATGAGATTCCAATTTGATCTAGTGAATTTCTGACACTTACAAATTCCAAGTGATTTCACAACATTGTGCCATCTTTCATCCTTGGTTGTGCTGTGGCCAGCAGTTCTGTTCTATGAGTGGGGTTACAGGTTTGAGACTATTTATATTTAGGTATACATTTGCATATTTTTGCATCCAAACTTTGCCTGTGGTGTTCCCATGCCTATTACATAACTAAGCATTACACCTTAAACCTAACAGTGATTTTTTTTTTTTTTTTAACACTTAAATTACTCAGACGGTGACAACAAGTGTAACATCATCTTTGTCTGAGAATGATTATAATTCACTTATCCTTATATTGGGCTCTCGAGTGGCGCAGCGGTCTAAGGCACTGCATCTTAGTGCCAGAGGCATCACTAAAGACCTTGGTTAGAATCCAGGTTGTATCACAACTGGCCATGATTGGGAGTCCCATAGGGCAGCACACAATTGGCCCAGCGTCATCCGTGTTAGGGTTTGGCCCGGGTAGGCCGTCATTGTAAATAAGAATTTGTTCTTAACTGACTTAAAAAAAATACAAAAATATTGAAGATCATGTGCATGTACCTTTCAAGAGGTCTAGAGTACAGTCCTCCAGTATTTCTCAGCTGGCAAGGGAAGAGATGCCTCTTGCCCATAGCCCTGTGGAGAATGAGACACCCCTAATCAGTGATATTCAGGCCCCCAATTTCTGCTTCTGCTCACTGGGGCGAGAACAGGTTTCCATGGAGGTCTTGAAGTCAGTTATTGTATTTTTCTTTGCCAAGCACTCTGCTCTGTAATCTACTCATTTTTTTTTTTTTGTAGCACTAGAATATAAGTTCCGCTTCAGTTCATCTCCATTAAAATGACGTATTATGCTGTCAGCAATGGTCGTGCCCTAGATTTGACTGACAGCATCGTTTGTTCTGTAGATACGGATTATTGCACTTTTTTGCCACAGTGCAGCAACCTTATTGTGTTGGGCAAGACCAATAACATTTTCTTGGTGGGTAATGAGGGGAAGTAGTAGTGCTGTTCACTCATATGTGGCCATTACCTAGCTGTATTCGAGGAATATTATTTTGCATAATTGTTTGGTGAATAGTCTACTAAGACTAGGGTTGTTAAAAGGATATGGACGTGTCAAAAGGGAATCGATTCTGTAACTATGCACGCAGGTGGGGACAGCAAAGTCACTTAGGGACTCGCAGACCCTTTTTAAAAGATGCCCAAATTGAGTGTTTTTGGTAAACAGGTCTAGACGTGTTTTGAACACCTGCAGGTGCAGAATCATTTAACCTTTGTAACCTCATTTACGACACCTTCTGTACTCCCTCCACTCCTTCCTTCAGTTTTTCAAGGACAAGACACCAAAATAAACTCACCATTGGCCGATCATTCTCCCTCTCTTGGCCAGATCCTCTATCACGTCAACCTTGACTTCCACTGCTATGCCGATGACGCCCAGATCTACCTCAGCACCAAATCTCTCCTCAACCCACCTCTGACCCACATTGAATCCTGCCTCTCTGCGATAAATACATGGATGCAGCAAAACATCCTCAACCTCAACAGTGATACAATGGAACTCCTACTCCTCGGCATCAAGTCCACCCTCAACAAAGCTAAGACCCTCACCATTGATGACACCACTGTGTCTCCCTCCCCCACACAGGCAACGTTGGCGTCATTCTAGACACCACCCTCTCTTTTGACCACCACAAGACAGATGGTCAAATCCTCATTCATCCACCTCCGCAACATTGCCAAAGTCAGGCCCTCCCTCTCCCGTTCTGCCGCTGAAACCCTCATACATACATTGATCTCCTCCCGCCTTGACTAATGCAACTCACTACTCTCCGGCATCAACTCAAACTGCTCCAAATGGTTCAAAACTCTGCAGCTCACCACACTAAGTCTTGGCAGCACGTCGCCCATGTTCTCCGTGAACACCACTGTCTCTGTCTCTCAACACATTGATTACAATATCCTCCTTCTTACCTACAAAGCCCTTCACCACCTTGCCCCTCCTTACCTCTCAGACCTTCTTCTCCCCTACCAACCCACATCCCCAGGTCAAAGCTCCAAAGCTTCAGCGACAGGGACCTCACCAGGGTTGCTCCTAGGCTCTGGAAGTCCCTCCTTTCAGCCATCTGTGACTCTGAGTCCTTCACCATCTTTCAGGGTCCTAAAGCCCCCCCAATCTCGCCCCTTACCCTAAACCGTGTTTGCATCTAAACCCAAATCCTACCCTCCTCATACACAGATACAGTACGTCACACTCGTTCCCTTTCTTGAGCCGACCCCTCTCTTTGTTTTTTGTTTAGTCTGATGTTATATTTTGACTCCTGTTTTTTATTTTATTTCTACAATTGTAAAGTGATTTTGGGTCCTTAAAGTGCTAAACAAGTCCCATGTATTATTTGTATAACTATTTTCCTCTGCCTAGCACCTTCCTCTACCTCACTTAACTGCCTATCATGCCCCCCCAAAGAATCTGGCTGGGTAGATGTGATTGTGTATATCTCGCTCGCTCTGTGTGTGCGTGTGTGTGCCCCAGGGAAGTGTTTCTCTCGCTTAAATATTTATGTGTTGGCCTACATACAATTATTTTTCAGAACATATTAAATTTGACATTCAATTAATGATTTTTTTTTAAATGGTGTATTATTGTGGTAGGAGGAACCTTAATTTTGGTCTGTGTTTTCCAGGGGACTCCAATTAGTAAAATATATTAATTCAACCTTAGACCTGTTGTTCAGGTGAAAGCTTTGTTCTGAAGGTCCACTGTGAAGTTAATAATTTAAAACTTTGGAAATATATTGCTTTCATCTATTGCAAATAGAATAGGCTATTGTAGCCTGATAACGTTTTTTTCATGAGTTCTTGGTCAATGCATCTTCATCTTTTTCTGCCTACTGGCGCGTGTAAAACAAAGTTCAATATTTTCGGCAATTCCCGCCAATGTTTTGACTCGGTGAAGAACATTGTAAAAAATTATTATACTCGACAGTAGGACTGAGCATAATTGAAAAGACTGCTTTATGGTTATTTTTACGAGCACAATTCCCGCCCATACACGCCATCGTCACTGATTCAAATTGCCAGAGAGGTTTTAGTTCGGTGAAGTACCACTGTCGCATCGCTAGAGGAACGGATACTAGGTCAGGCTTTGTTTGTGGATGAGCTCCATCACCTCCTCCCAGAAATGTGGACGGATATAAGGAAACTACTGCTCTTTCATTTGTTAGCCCTGAAACTTCATTCCTCAAAAGGTTTGTCCTATTTGCTTCGATCCTTAAAATGAAGGTAATCGGTTGAAAGTATGCCGGTAATGAGCTAAACGGAGAGGGATCCAGCCTAACGCGGTCTCCTCCGGATGATAGCGAATGATTTCATGCGCTAGCCTACTGTTGCAACGATGTGGGAGAACCACTCATTGTTAGTGGAAAACTGAATGAAAATATCACAATACAAATTGTGGTAATTTAAACTGTATGTTTTATGAAAATTTATGGGAAAATGTATGGGAAATGTGTGCGTCAGCGTTTACTTGGCAATGTTGACATGTGTTCCTTGGATGTGAGAGCATCCATATAATTACAACATAGGTGGTAGTAGCCTAGGCTACATTAATCTTTGTTTCATTGTAACGATACGATGGTTAGGCCTAACGTGCGCCCACTCCCTTTTAAAATGCTATAATTATAAATGACAGAATCGGTCCTTACAATCGGTCCTAACAATGGGCAAAGACATCAGGTCAACTTCTAGTTTCGATTTACATTTGGTTGAGTTGTCAATGTCAACTAACGTGAAATCAATGTGAAATAAACAAACAAAAAATTTACCATGTCATTGCATTTAGGTTAAAAGTTGTGTGAAAAAAAAACGAAATTCCCTTACATTGATTACTTTTTTCAAACCCAATCAGTTTTCCACGTTGATTCAACGTCATCACATTTCTTTTTGTTTGTTGAAATTACGTGGAAACAACGTTGATTCAACCAGTTTGCCAAGTGGGTTATGTGTCTATTGTAGCAAAACAACAGCCCAAAGTGACGCTCATAACGGAATCCTATTTCAATACTGACTGACTGGCTGAATATGCGGCATATCATAGGCATTCATTAGCAAATTACAGTTTGAGCCCATGTGTTAGGTGGATGGCGGGATGTGTGCGTATTATTTATGTTTTTTTCCAACATTGCAGGAGCAGAGGCAGAAGAGTGTGAGGATGGTCAGTTTCAGTGCAATAACAAAAGGTGTATACCGACCATATGGAGGTGCGACGATGATGACGACTGCTCAGACAACAGCGACGAGGAAAACTGTGGTAAGTAAAACAATTCATAATAATGTCTGACATTGCCTTAAAATTGCCTACACGTGACACTTAGGCAACTTTTCAATAAAAAAAAAACACACATGGACACTTGAGAAACAGACCATGACTAGGCTACTCAGAATAATAGTGACTTTTTGGCACATTTGGTGGCGGTGGCGAACTGTGACTATAGGACCATCAGAGGGATCAAAAATCTTCCAATACCTTGTATCAAACTCAAAAATCAAGAAGAAAACATAGCATCATTTAATGTGCCCAACATATCTTCTGTAGATGGAACATTCTAGTTATAGTGAAGGAGGAACAATGCTTTTTGACATTATGAATGAATCAAACAGGCCTGGCCGCGCTTTGGGGCTGCCGCACAAACAGAGATAGAACAGGCATGGACACAACATGTGACACACAGCATAAAATAATTGGACCAGCAAAACAAACAAACACACTTTTTACACAACCTATGGTAGGCCAACACCACTATCACCAAAAGTGACAGCAAAAGTGTCACATCTAAGGTGACAGGCTTGTGGTGCTGAAAGGACAGGGACCGTAATACCTGTGCACTCCATAGCGCTGAAGGAGAGACAGTTTTGGTCAAACAAGACAACAGGGAATCCTGCCAAAAACTAGCTCCGACTGGGATGATTATTTTTTTGAACTGTCATCAAACTCAGATTTCCAACTCAGGAACTCGGGCCTCTTTCTAGAGCTCCGACCTCAAGATCACTGATGTCATGATTTTGACCTCGTTTTTATTTTTTGAGTTCCCTGTTGTCTTGAAAGCACCAATAGACATTTCATTTCCATTAGAATATTTTTTAACAGACCCACCAATTACAAGTGATTGGTTCATTGCACTGTCACTCCAAAATTCTGCTCTAATAGAGTTTAATGGCAGAGGCCTTCTGTCTAGCTTCTGAAGGCCTAGCCAATGGCTAGCTGAGCTAGATTCTTCTAACCATAGACCACCAATGAAAATAAATCCTGATTGGATATAAATCAGTATTAACCCTTGTCTTTCCAACACAAACTGAAGCGATGAAATCAGAAGATCATACAATTGATTGTAAAGATGAAATAGAAATTAAAACAACATTTTATTTGACATTTATTTATAAATCCTTTGGCCTTCTCTGAAGGCTTTGAAGGGGCTCCTTATTCCACGCTATTTTTTAGACTATGGTGGTTTGGTCTCTTTCTATCACCAAAGAAATGTATGCCTATGTCAGATGATGTTAAAAACAAGTAACGTTAATTCTACTCTCCACAGTAGCTATGTTGAATCGGGTGGCTAGTGCCTTGCATGTAAACCATTCCCCTTATTGTTTGAAAGAACAGGTGGATAGGGAGGGACCCATGGCATACAGTTGGGGGAATAACACACAGAGGGGACCGGTGCGACATCACACCTGAGTTGGGACTCTCGAGGGGCCTGTCATGCCAAACAGTGTCCACCTCCCAGAAAAGTGTCCTCCCTGCATCACAATGGGAATCGATATTCTATTAGCGTCCGTATTAGCGTCCGTTGCTATATCAGCGGTGTGTGATGACCTAATGCGTAGAATTTTGGAGATCATTACAGCCACAAACATTTTTTTAAATCCCCGCTCTGTAAACAAATCAGATTTCTGTGACAATTTAGCTGCTTAAACAATTTTTGTTGAGCTAATAAGATGAAAACTACTTTTGGGTACCTTGTTAACATGTCATCAACCTGAAATCTATGTCTTAAAAGTGGCTATGTTTCGGAAATAGCGAAGGAAACGTCTATTCGCTTGACACGTTAATATTGCTTACCTTACAGATCACAAAGTCAGCTAATTTCCACTCCATTCATATGCACATCGATTTGATTCATACTCTGGCTTGTCTGGCTGGCATGTTTTTATTTTGAGCTTGTCTTGTCTACACTGAAACTCTATTATGATAAAAAAAAAAAATCTATATATCTCGCATGGCTCATTAGTACACCCTTGTGGTTGAATATATATGTACCTACTGTCTGTCCTAGGCCAAAAATGAATAATGTTAAACTAACAAATTACCATCAAGGGCTATGTTACAATTTACAACTGTGAACAACTTGTGAAACAGTGAACAGCTTGTGAAACAGTGAACAGCCTTGTGAAACAGGTGCGTCAATCGACTCTAGGGGGTTAAGAGAAGGGGACCGAGATGAAAACAAGCAAACACACAGGTTACAGGTAGATCAGGTATTGATTGATTTAAGTGTTCGATTAGACATGCAATAATGTAAATGGCAGTCAAAAAAGAAAGGATATCTGTCTGTAATTTTTTACACCAGAGGGGTTGATGAGTGCGGTAAGGAATGGGAGGAGGTCTCCAGAGATGGAGAAGGGATGGGATGAGGTCTCCAGAAATGGAGAAGGGATGGGATGAGTGGGCAGATTGTTCTGCAATCAGATGTCACTAGATGCAGAATTTCGTCTGGAGTGAGAGGAGAAAGAGTTGAAGGATGATGGAAGAGACAGAATCAAGAGACAGGAGGTGCTACTGCTTCCTGTCACTTGTAATCGACAGGCAGCCAGTCTCGAAAGAGGGGCTTGAAGCTTGCTCAAGCTGGTCATCGTCTTGTCTCCTCGCCGTCTTGAAACATGGCAGAACCCCTGGAGATCAAAAGCAGAGTAAAGGGAAAATAGGTGGCTGGATGAAAAAGCAAACACAAAGGCTACTTCATTTTCAATATCATGGTCCTGGTTAAGTTGTCAAAGTTGCCTATACCTCACCACGTCAAGGTATAGGCTGTGAGTTTTTTCGTTTTTTAAATGAAGTCCCTTAACCCCCTACTCTATTTTTTCAGTGTTTGATCTGATGGGGCTCAGGTAGGTGTAACAATATGGTGATGACCCCACTCTGCTGTGTAATGGGCTCCGGGACACCTCTGTCATATCATTTACACAAATCTATTGCTTTTAAATTGTTTAACTTGGATCAAACGTTTTGGGTAGCCTTCTACAACCTTCCCACAATAAGTTGGGTGAATTTTGGCCCATTCCTCCTGACAGAGCTGGTGTAACTGAGTCAGGTTTGTAGGCCTGCTTGCTCGCACATGCTTATTCATTTCTGCCCACAAATCATCTATAGGATTGAGGTTAGGGCTTTGTGATGGCCACTCCAATACCTTGACTTTGTTGTTGTTAAGCCATTTTCCCACAACGTTTGAAGTATGCTTGGGGTCATTGTCCATTTGGAAGACCCATTTGTGACCAAGCTTTAACTTTAACTTGACTGATGTCTTGAGATGTTGCTTCAATATATCCACATAATTTTCCTTTCTCATGAAGCCATCTATTTTGTGAAGTGCACCAATCCCTCCTGCAGCAAAGCACCCCTACAACATGATGCTGCCACCCCCATGCTTCATGGTTGGGATGGTGTTCTTCGGCTTGCAAGCCTCCCCCTTTTTTCTCCAAACATAATGATGGTCATTATGGCCAAACAGTTATATTTTTGTTTCATCAGACCAGAGGACATTTCTCCAAAAAAGTCTGATCTTTGTCCCAATCATCAGTTGCAAACCGTAGTCTGGCTTTTTTATGGCGGTTTTGGAGAAGCGGCTTATTGCTTGCTGAGCGGCCTTTCAGGTTATGTCTATATAGGACTCGTTTTACTGTGGATAAAGATACTTTTGTACTGGTTTCCTCCAGGATCTTCACAAGGGCCTTTACTGTTGTTCTGGGATTGATTTGCACTTTTCGCACCAAAGTACGTGCATCTCTAGGAGACAGAATGTGTCTCCTTCCTGAGCGGTATGACGGCTGCGTGGTCCCATGGTGTTTATACTTGCGTACTATTGTTTGTACAGATGAACGTGGTACCTTCAGGCATTTGGAAATTGCTCCCAAGGATGAACCAGACTTGTGGTCCACAATTTTTTTCTGAGGTCTTGGCTGATTTCTTCTGATTTTCCCATGATGTCAAGCAAAGAGGCAATGAGTTTGAAGGTAGCCCTTGAAATACATCCACAGGTACACCTACAGTTGACTCAAATGATGTCAATTAGCCTATCAGAAGCTTCTAAAGCCATGACGTAATTTTCAGGAATTTTCCAAGCTGTTTAAAGGCACAGTCAACTTGGAGTAAACAATTGTTGGAAAAATTACTTGTGTCATGCACAAAGTACATGTCCTAACCGACTTGCCAAAACTATAGTTTGTTAACAAGAAGTTTGTGGAGTGGTTGAAAAACAAGTTTTAATGACTCCAACCTAAGTGAATGGTAACGTCCGACTTCAATTGTACATGTGCCTAACAAGTTGGAAGACATTGGTTGTTGAAATACTAAAGTTTACGTACATCTCCACCCTGTCTTTCTCTCTGTTTTTCTGTTTTTCTCTGTTTCTCTCTCTCTCTTTCTCTCTGTCTCTCACTTGTATCCTCTTTCTCACTTACTTTTGTTCTCTGTCAGTCTGTTTCTCTCTCTCTCTCTGTCTCTGTCTCTGTTTCTCTCTCTGTTTCTCTCTGTCTCTCTCTGTCTCTGTGTGTGTGTGTGTGTGTGACAACTAGTTAAGGGCAGTTGGTGTGACCATAATTGCTTACTATTGCTTAATCCATTTGTTTGATCTGGGTTAACGTATAGCTAGATACCTCAATATGACATAGACATATACTGTAACTAAATGTATAGCTAGCAACATGTAGATGGCTAAGTATTGAAAAATGGCTGTACACTAAATCCTTCCAGTGATCTAATAATAGTTAACTACTTAACGTTTCCCTGAATTGTGAATTTCTCTGCCCCCATACGAATGTTGCGCCTCTTGTCGAGATCACTGGTACCTTCATAGTACTTTTGGCTGGTTAGAAAATAAAAGGAAAACTCCTCGAGGGATGCCATTAAAGTGCAAGCTACATACAAACAGAAAGGAACAATAACAGTTAGCTAGCTAGCTAACGTTAGCTAAATATAACTTTCTGGCTAGCTAGCTGACTAGGCAGGCTGAGTAGCTAGCAATGTCAATATTTATTCTTATTTAACGATATTTTCTTATATAATGACAGAGTACCAGTCAAAAATTTGGACACACCTACTTATTTAAGGGTTTTTCTTTATTTCTACTATTTTCTATATTGTAGAATAACAGTGAAGACATCAAAACTATGAAATGACACATGGAATTATGTAGTAACCAAAAAAGTGTTAAACAAATCAAAATGTATTTTCTATTTGATATTCTTCAAAGTAGCCACCCTTTGCCTTGATGACAGCTTTGCACAGTGCAAGCTGTCACCAAGGCAAAGGGTGGCTACTTTGAAGAATGTAAAATATATTTAGATTTGTTTAACACTGTTTTGGTTACTACATGATTCCATATGTGGTATTTCATAGTTTTGATGTTTTCACTATTATTCTACAATGTAGAACATAGTAAAAATAAAGAAAAACCCTTGAATGAGTTGGTGTGTCCAAACTTTTGACTGGTACTAGCGACATGTGGTAAAGAAAGTTTTGTCTATCCAGTCTTTTCAGTCTTCTGAAGCAGTAGGTAGCAAGCAGGTAGTCACCCTCAAAACACTGTCTTTGGAGAGCGATTTTAAGTTAGTAAATTTGCGCTGACCGAGCGAGCGCTTATGAGGTGAAATAAAACTAGAACTGTCCTCCGCGTCCTCCGTCCTCCACGACCGCTACAGAGGCAAGCAACGGGCGCTTTGGTTCATTACGTAGGCCGGTCAGAATTTTGCCTGTTCTAGAAACTGCCCTAGCAACAGAAGCTAGAGCTCATCGAATCCCCTTGTTACGCGGGGGGTGGGGACACTTTTTTTTGTCAGGTGGACACTATTTGGCATGATGGTCCCGATTTGTGTGCAGGTGATTTAACTCCTTCTGTCGAGAGTTCCTGGCTATTTTTCATTTAGGGCAGTGGTGCTATGTTTGGTTCTCAGGCCTCAGGGGCAATTTGTGGTGGAGGCATGAACGATGATTGGACAGCACATCTTCCCATCTCTTCCCACCCACATAGAGAAACCAGCTGACAGATAGTATATAGCAGCCTATGAGAGCCTACAGAGCTTTGATAGTTATCCAGAATCCTGTCAGACTCCCTCAGAAAAAAATAATAGAATTTCAATCCCCTTGCTCTTTGTGTACCCAGCCCGTGTCCTATATTTTCAGGAGGAGCACAAACAAAAACATTGGTTGTACTCTTGGCATGCGTTTCTCTTTTGTCTCTCTGGGTTAATTGTGGCTCAAGAGAAATTCCTACTGGTACCCACTCTGTGCACAACTCTCTCTGTCTCCCTCTCTTACGAACACGTACGCGCACACACACACACACATTTTCACTATCTTTCGCTCTTCTCTCTCCTTTGTGTCTGTCTTAAGGCTTCTGCATGCTTTCGGTTTGGCGTGCTTGCGTGCTGCCTTAAAAGACCTTTGCTTGAAAAATGAGAAAAAGCAGCAAGAGTACTGTTTGTCCAGGATACACTTCCTCCAAATCGTCCCAATGAATCTAAAATAATTCAATAAATCTTTCATTAATTTGGACGTTTTTGCCGAGATCTTAGTTGTGCAGTTTTACATCTATTTCTCAAGTTTAAAAAAATGTGCATGAAAACGAGTCATCAATCGTTGAATGACAACAAACACTTAATTGGAAAATCCCTACTGTTGACCAATGGCCAAGGGGAGACGAAGGGGTGTAGAGTTAATCTAGAAGCCTCCACTTGTAGTGTGCATGAACAGCTGAAAAAACCCTTGCCGAAGACCAAAACAAACAAAAAAACGTCACAAACGGTTTCCGAATTGATTCGGACGGGAAGCATGTGGACGCCTTTACTTACACAGATGGACACACGCATACCAGTGGTGGCTGCTGAGGGGAGGATGGCTCATAATAATGGCTGGAATAGAGTATAATGGCTGGAATAGAGTATAATGGCTGGAATAGAGTTTAATGGCTGGAATAGAGTATAATGGCTGGAATGGATTCCATCCGCTCCATTCTGGCCATTATTATGAGCCCTTCTCCCCTCAGCAGCTTCCATTGACCCACACACACACACACTTTGTAGAGCATTTAGATCTATTGTGGCGATAAAGCCAGTCTCCGGAGGCCGCTTGGTATCCTTGCCCCCTCGTCTCTGACAGTGACACCAGCAGGTTGAGTCCTCAGGCCTCAGTGAAAACAGGTCATTTGGAGCTTCTCTCTTCGTCTCCCTAAAAGATTAATGTGTCACTGTTCCACACCCGCGATACTGTGTGGGACATTTTTGTTATCGTTTTTTTTGTTCTTTGTTATTTTCTATTAAAGATTAAGGGCATCGGTCTGGGGGACCCATTTTCTCCTTCTTTACTGTCCAACAGGGCTGGTGGCTTCAATTCCTTTTCAGTTCTGTCAATTCAGGAAGTAAACCACATTTTTCTCATAGAGGAACATTGACATTTCTGTTTACTTCCTGAGTTGACTGGACTGACATGTAATTGACTTGAATCCTGCTGTACAACGGAATGTTACGTTTGGGTGGGTTGCATTTTGGAAATGCCCGCTTTGCAAATACTTCTGGAAGTTGTATTTGTCACTTGCTTCGTAAACAACAGGTGTAGACTAACAGTGAAACACTTACTTATGGGCCCTTCACAACAATGCAGAGAGAGCGAAAAAATAGAAGTGATAGAAAAATAATAACACAGGGATTAAATACACAATGAGTAACGATAACTTGGCTATATACACAGGGTACCAGTACCGAGTTGCTGTGCATGGGTACGAGGTAATTGAGGTAGATGTTTACATATAGGTAGTGATAAAGTGACTGGGCAACGGGATCGATAATAAACAGTAACAGCAGCAAATGTGAGTCAAAATAGTTAGTGCGAAAAGGTTCAATGCAGATAGTCCGTGTAGCTACTCGTTAATTTAAATAATGGCTTGGGTGTAGAAGCTGTTCAGGGTCCTGTTGGTTCCAGACTTGGGGCACCGATAACACTAGAGTTCCAAACCTCTGCCAATAACAGCTAGTTTTCAGTTTTCCCCTCCCAACTCAGACACTACTCCCAGACAGTCCTAGTAAAATTCTTGCTTGAGAAATCGCTCTTAGCAAAATAAGCTATTTTTATTTATTTGGGCAAATTGTAATGGAAAAAATCACAGTAAGGTACTTAATTGTAACACAGAAATGAGTTGATATTGAGATAAATGCATTAGTATGTAGAAAGTGTTTACGTCTAAACATAAGATGCGTTTACTGTATGGTGTAAAGAAAGTAATGACAAAGGGGTAATGTGGGGCAGAGGAATATAAATGTTTCCAATAGGGATGTGCATCTTTCCCTTTCAAGATGATTCGATACGTATCTATACTGAACAAAAATATAAATGCAACATTCAATGCAACATTCAATTATCTGGCAACAGCTCTGGTGGACATTCCTGCAGTCAGCATGCCTATTGCACGCTCCCTCAAAACTTGAGACATCTGTGGCATTGTGTTGTGTGACAAACCTGCACATTTTAGAGTGACCTTGTATTGTCCCCAGCACAAGGTGCATCTGTATAATTATCATGCTGTTTAATCAGCTTCTTGATATGCCACACCTTTTCAAATGGATGGATTATCTTGGCAAAGGAGAAATGCTCACCAACAGGGATGTAAACCAATTTAAACAACATTTGAGAGAAATAAGCTTTTTGTGCATATGGAACATTTCTATGATCTTTTCTTTCAGCTCATGAAACATGGGACCAACACTTGACATGTTGCGTTTATATTTTTGTTCAGTGTAGATACAGTTGAAGTCAGAAGTTTACATACACTTATGTTGGAGTCATTAACATTTGTTTTTCAACCACTCCACAGATTTCTTGTTAGCAAACTATAGTTTTGGCAAATCGGTTAGTGCATGACACAAGTAATTTCTCCAACAATTGTTTGCAGACAGATTATTTCACTTATAATTCACTGTATCACAATTCCAGTGGGTCAGACATTTACATACACTAAGTTGACTGTGCCTTTAAACAGCTTGGAAAATTCCAGAAAATAATGTCATGGCTTTAGAAGCTTCTGATAATAGGCGAATTGACATCTTTTGAGTCAATTGGTGGTGTACCTGTTGATGTATTTTGAAGGCCTACCTTCAAACTCAGTGCTTCTTTGCTTGACATCATGGGACAATCAAAAGAATTAAGCCCCAAAAAATTGTAGACCTCCAAGTCTAGTTCATCTTTGGGAGCAATTTCCAAATGCCTGAAGGTACCACGTTCATCTGTACAAACAATGGTATGCAAGTTTAAACACCATTGGGACCACGCAGTCGTCATACCGCTCAGGTCTCCTCGAGCTCAACATACTTTGGTGCGAAAAGTGCAAATCGATGCTAGTTTCGGTTTTACGAACATTTGTTATCGTGCTGTCCGTCACAACAATTCTTGGTTGTCCAAAAGTCATCTGTTCTTTTGACCAATCGATTGGTCTACATTTTTTAAACGTGTATTTTGCCATATATAGACACACCCTTTGTTTTAATCAAATTATCCATATGCATTGAGCTAGTTTGATTCTTTAAGCACACTGTTTGATTAAATAAGACACAAATGACTCAAGAGCGAGCCAGATATCAAGATAACCAGAATTTAAAAAACTTAACCTGACCCAACCACTCTCCTGAAAGGATCAGTAATAGGCTACACGAGGAGTCGGCAACCTTTTTCATGGGGAATGCCAATTTATCTTACCATTTCTACTGATCTGATCTGATCTGGTTTTCATATGCACATTTTCATTAACAGTTTAATTTAATTTATTACAACTTCGTATCGCAAACTAATTGTCATGTGGTTAATCAAAATTCAATCTAAAAATAAATGAAAATGAATCAAACCTAAAAAGTTGCTTCTATTGCCATTACAATCTATGTAAAAATAGTGTACATAAAGCCAACAAAACAAAAACATTGCCATCTGCAGATAGAAAATATCCTGATTAAAATAAATATCCTATGAATCACATTGGCTACGCATGGCCAGTCTGTAACAAACTGTAAACATTTTATTCTCTTAGGTCCGGCTAAAGCTCGGCCAGCAAACTTGCAACATTGGATAAAATATTCTGGGCCCTCGAGTTTTCTGCACCAGTGAGCTCAGGACAGACACAGCTGTATGCTATTTGTGCAAGGGATAACAGGTCATCAGGTATTTTAGGACGTTTCCACTGGATCAGAGCATTACATTTTTTTCCATTTCACGCTGAGTGGTTATTGAAAGGGAGAGACCTGGAAAGATTTGTTAAATATTTTGAGGAACTATTGTCATCCTCAATGGATGTAAAAACTATGCTTTCTTGCTGTTTGAGGTGAAGAAAACATTACTTTGAGAAGCTCTACAGCTCATTAGCGGTGATGCTTTCAGCCAGTCAGAAATACTTTCAGATCTCCAAATCGGCACGTTTATATTCCTAAATTTGCGTGCAGGCCAGGTAGCCTATGGGCCTACTACTATGTGTAATCAGGTCCGCGTCCTTACTAAACATTGATAGGAGCACTCCAAACAAAAGACAATGACAAAATTGACAAAACTTGTAAATGGAATGAAATAAACAAAAACGTGTTTCTCGTTTCTCACGTGTAGGATTAGTTGTTTACTCTGCAAACAACATGTCCACTCTGACAATGGGTAAGGTAAAAGACTGGAAAAATAATATATTGATTGAACAGAAATTACCGTAACCAAGCAAACATTGTAGATGACAAATTATAGGAATTAATGGTAAAAGTACTACTGTTGATATACAGTATTTAATGGGGAATTGATAGACACAAATGCAAACAATTCCCACGATGAAGTTATGAAATAATGACTGAGCACAAATTGGCGGGAGAGAGTGCATTCTGTGCACATCTCTCTCCAGAGCCACACTCCCCTTCTTCTTGGACTGTTCCATCCCTGCGGCCTCCGCAATGGATTAATCTCGGCCTCCGCAATGGATTAGTTCACTGAGATCAGTGTGAATCAGACGGGTGTCTTGTGTGCCATAAAAAAACAACAACCTATATATATATATATATATATATATATATATATATATATATATATACATATACACACACTCCGGTCAAAAGTTTTAGAACACCTACTCATTCAAGGGCTTTTCTTTATTTGTACTATTTTCTACATTGTAGAATAATAGTGAAGACATTAAAACTATGAAATAACACTTATGGAATCATGTAGTAACCAATAAAGTGTTAAACAAATCAAAATAAATTTGAGATTTGTCAAATAGCCACCCTTTGCCTTGATGACAGCTTTGCATACTCTTGGCGTTCACTCAACCAGCTTCACCTGGAATGCTTTCATGGAATGGGTTTCCATGGCTGAGCAGCCGCACACAAGCCTAAGATCACCATGCGCAATGCCAAGCGTCGGCTGTAGTGGTGTAAAGCTTGCCGCCTTTGGACTCTGGAGCAGTGGAAACACATTTCACCATCTGGCAGTCAGACGGACGAATCTGGGAAAAGGCTAATGGTCCAAATGCAAAGTGCCAACTGTTTGGTGGAGGAAGAATAATGTTTCGGGGCTGTTTCTCATGGTTCGAGCCCTTCCTGGTTAAATAAAGGTTAAATAAAAAAAATAGGCCCCTTAGTTCCAGTGAAGGGATATCTTAGCTCTACAGCATACAATTACATTCTAGACGATTCTGTGCTTCCAACTTTGTAGCAACAGTTTGGGGAAGGCCTTTTCCTGTTTCAGCATGACAATGCCCCCGTGCACAAAGTGAGGTCCATACAGAAATGGTTTGTCGAGATCGGTGTGGAGGAACTTTACTGGCCTGCACATAAGCCCTGACCTCAACTCCATCGAAGTCCTTTGGGATGAATTGGAACGCAGACTGCGATCCAGGCCCAATCGCCCAACATCAGTGCTGGACCTCACTAATGGTCTTGTGGCTGAATGGAAGCAAGTTCCTGCAGCAATGTTCCAACATCTAGTGGAAAGCCTTCCCAGAAGAGTGGAAGCTGTTATAGCAACAACGGGGGGCCAACTTCATATTAATGCCCATGACTTTGGAATGAGACTTTGAACAAGCAGGTTTCAACATACTTTTGGTCATATTGTGAATATAATAGCTTGCTTTAACTCCGGTAAAACACCATTTTCAACAGCGCATTGGATAACAATAACGTAGCAAATTACATTGGTTGACACTAAACTAGTAAAGCCTAATATTGCCTTAAGCCATTTTACAAGCATTTGAATGCTGAACGTGCAGATATGCAAGATCAGGAATATACCTATTTTTGGTCAGCGCTTGCTGCGCAGTTTGTCTCGGCTACTACTGTAGCATGGGGTTGTTCAGCATGCAAAATGACTTGTAGATCAATGACTGTCAACGCAGTTACGTGCTTAGATCGACACTGAAGGAGAGGAAGCATCAGTTATCACAAAATATGTCTTTTCGGAAGGAAGAGAAAAAGTCATATGAAAAAAATAAACACTTTAGTGAACAGGCGATTCGCAATGTTTGAATCGATTTTCTGACATGCATGCTAGATTTGGATTGGTTTGGCGTCTTGTGGACTGATGCACTCTTGTCTTAAACATTTGGACCGTGGACCGATCTTTATAGGTGAATTGTTACATCCCGTAGTTTCCAACCTATTTTGTGCAGAAGGAGAGAATGGGGAGAATTGAGATGTTTCAGAGAGCAAAGCCATTCCAGAAACTACTGCCCTATTATTTGGAGTGATTCTTACTAATGTTCTGGTTAAAGAACTACTGTGCTGCGTCTCACACTATGCCCTAGTCAGGTCAGTACACATTTCACAATACACTGTAGAATCATGTTTGAAAAATGTGTGTGTGTGCGTGTCCAGCATTGTGCATTTATACTGTATAAAGTGCTGTGTGTGTATGTTGGAGATTGAGTCAAATGCTATGAAAACTGTGAAGGAATCTGTTCTGTGTTCCTTTGGCTTGAATAAGGCATTGCATTTCTTAGGAATATGGCCATTCCCTTGGGTAGACAGACAGGTGCGTTCTCAAACCAACCATCTGATGGTGGTACTGATGCTAGTCTGTCACTGTTCCTGGTCTCCATCCCCCACCATCTTCTCCACCACTACACCATCCTCCTCTTGCTACTCCATCCCCCACCAGTCCTCCCCCTAAGCACACCCCACTCTCTCTTAATCCCATGCCCTCCAACTCTCATCCTAGCTCCATAGACCCCACTGACTGGCCCCCCTCACAAACCCTCACACACTGACACACACACTTGCATGCATAATCTCACACACTCAGGCATACGTGCGCATGCCCCAATCACACACACACACTGGCATTAGGGGCACATTTTGCACTCACAGCTTATTTTTCTGCTTATGAAAAATTATGAAAACATTCAAACAATCAATTGAGTTAATATGCAATACCACAACACCATTGTGATATGCTCTGTTGTTACGTAACTTAGTTATTCCATTCTCGGCCAAACAGAATTTTATAATGCAGAGACACTCTTCTCATCTTCTAACAAGTGGACAGCACTGTGGATCGCACAAAGGAATCCTGTATAGCGTTCTTGAAGTCATATTTGTGCCAACCCTGACATGGTGCCTAATATAGCAATATCTCCCAGGATGCGTCCCAAATGATACCCTATTCCTTTTGTAGTGCACTACTTCTGTCCTGGGCCCACTATAAAGGGAATAGGGTTCCATATGGAACGCTGAGTTTGTCTCTCCCATGTATTCTTTTAAAGCGTCCCTTGAAAATCGCGCTGGCCGCACTCTTTTCCCTTTCTTTTATTGGGTTGTCATCCAGATGGCAGATTATACCATATCTAGGCCTATTCCAACAACAATAGGCTACTCATGAATATAACATGTTTTGATATCGACACCAGGAGAGGGAGGCTCTCCATTGTCCGTGTCAGGTTGAAACAGTTCTGTTTGTCTATAAACAGACATTTACATTTTTTGTCATTTAGCAGATGCTCTTATTGTGAGTAACTTACGAACCAGTAAATTCAACTATGGTAGGTAAAAGCAACCACATATCACAATCAGTCTCAAGGCCATCAGACTGTTAAACAGCCACCACTAACATAGAGAGGCTGCTGCCAACATACAGACTCAAATCTCTGGCCACTTTAATAAAGGTATCACTAGTCACTTTAAATAACATCACTTTAATAATGTTTACATATCCTACATTACTCATCTCTTAGGTTTATGCTGTATTCTATACCATCCATTGCATCTTGCCTATGCCACACAGCCTGGTCTATTGACTCTATTTTTATAGCTAAGATAAAACCAGGCTTGGCTTTTGGAGGCAAAGTGGGGTAAAAAAACCTTAAACGCTCTCTCACTCGCTCTCTTCTTACCCCCTGTAGCGTTTATTTCTTCTTTCTTCATACCAGGTGTGCATCCCAGATGGTACCCTATACTCTGTATAGTGCACTACTTTTGACAAGCACTAGACCTATATAGGAAATAGGATGCTATTTTGGATGCACACCAAGTCTCCGATCGGATGTGGTCTCCTCTTATTCTGTGCCAAAACACTTCCTCCAATACCCACCACAATCCGCTTATATCAGGAAGTTATTTTGGGTGGGGGCACCAGTTTGATTGGCGGCAGAGGTTAGTCATGACTTTGGAGCTGCAGTGTTGATGTGTCCCAATGCAGCACTCAATCCCCGTTGTGCTTTGGGGACAAAGAGATGATTTATTTACCCACGTTGACAGTACTGTCTTCTGTTCTGACCGCAAAAATGAACGCTTTTTAGAAACGTATTGCCTTCTGTCATGTGGTTGGTTCCACGTTTGCAGTGTTATTTTCGGACAACTTAAAAACAAAAGCTATTCAGAATGTATTTCCACATCTATTTTTTCCTGAGTCATAATATAGACTGACAACAGTTCAATGGTTCAGGTTTGCATTGTCTTCTGACAGCCAAACAACTAAAAGCCTTTCAGAATGTATTTCTTCCTGTCCTGATAGTGTATTCAGACCCCTTGACTTTTTTCATATTTTGTTACGTTACAGCCTTATTTGGATCATATTATTTATGTGTTTTTTATTTTATTTTGTTTAAACCTTTATTTAACTGGGTCGCTAATGACTGGGACAGGTCCATAGATACAGAACAAAAATACTTAATGACTGGGTCTCATGTCTGGCAACCGAACCGATAGAACGAACGACCAGCCGACTTGGGCAGCAACCTTAGATTTGTGTCGGGACTATATCTCGTGTAAGGATGAAATAATATGTTATTTTATGAAAATATGTCAATCATTGTTTGAATATGTTGGTAACCCGTATAAAAGTGATGCCCTCGAAGCCAGGGTGTGTAGGATATATTGGCATTAAATCAAATCAAATCAAATTTATTGGTCACATACCCATGGTTAGCAGATGTTAATGCGAGTGTAGCGAAATGCTTGTGCTTCTAGTTCCGACAATGCAGTAATAACCAACGAGTAATCTAACTAACAATTCCAAAACTACTACCTTATACACACAAGTGTAAAGGGATAAAGAATATGTACATAAAGATATATGAATGAGTGATGGTACAGAGCGGCATAGGCAAGATGCAGTAGATGGTATCGAGTACAGTATATACATATGAGATGAGTAATGTAGGGTATGTAAACAAAGTGGCATAGTTTAAAGTGGCTAGTGATACATGTATTACATAAAGATGCAGTAGATGATATAGAGTACAGTATATACGTATACATATGAGATTAATAATGTAGGGTATGTAAACATTATATTAAGTAGCATTGTTTAAAGTGGCTAGTGATATATTTTACATCAATTCCCATTATTAAAGTGGCTGGAGTTGAGTCAGTGTGTTGGCAGCAGCCACTCAATGTTAGTGGTGGCTGTTTAACAGTCTGATGGCCTTGAGATAGAAGCTGTTTTTCAGTCTCTCGGTCCCAGCTTTGATGCACCTGTACTGACCTCGCCTTCTGGATGATAGCGGGGTGAACAGGCAGTGGCTCGGGTGGTTGTTGTCCTTGATGATCTTTATGGCCTTCCTGTGACATCGGGTGGTGTAGGTGTCCTGGAGGGCAGGTAGTTTGCTGGAGGGCTCAGAACGCACCCTTGTGGGGCCCCAGTGTTGAGGATCAGCGGGGTGGAGATGTTGTTACCTACCCTCACCACCTGGGGGCGGCCCGTCAGGAAGTCCAGTACCCAGTTGCACAGGGCGGGGTCGAGACCCAGGGTCTCAAGCTTGATGACGAGTTTGGAGGGTCCTATGGTGATAAATGCTGAGCTGTAGTCGATGAACAGCATTCTCACATAGGTATTCCTCTTGTCCAGATGGGTTAGGGCAGTGTGCAGTGTGGTTGAGATTGCATCGTCTGTGGACCTATTTGGGCGGTAAGCAAATTGGAGTGGGTCTAGGGTGTCAGGTAGGGTGGAGGTGATATGGTCCTTGACTAGTCTCTCAAAGCACTTCATGATGACGGAAGTGAGTGCTACGGGGTAGTAGTCGTTTAGCTCAGTTACCTTAGCTTTCTTGGGAACAGGAACAATGGTGGCCCTCTTGAAGCATGTGGGAACAGCAGACTGGGATAAGGATTGATTGAATATGTCCGTAAACACACCAGCCAGCTGGTCTGCGCATGCTCTGAGGGCGCGGCTGGGGATGCTGGCTGGGCCTGCAGCCTTGCGAGGGTTAACACGTTTAAATGTTTTACTCACCTCGGCTGCAGTGAAGGAGAGTCCGCATGTTTTGGTTGCGGGCCATGTCAGTGGCACTGTATTGTCCTCAAAGCGGGCAAAAAAGTTATTTAGTCTGCCTGGGAGCAAGACATCCTGGTCTGTGACTGGGCTGGTTTTCTTTTTGTGATCCGTGATTGACTGTAGACCCTGCCATATACCTCTTGTGTCTGAGCCGTTGAATTGCGATTCTACTTTAGGCCCTAGACGAAATCAAGGGCCAGCAAACCGTGCCAATATATCCTCCAAAAACAGGCTTTCGAGGGCATTATCACTTAAGTGCGCCACAGTTTTTAAAAATGATCCTTTAAACCACTACTACTAGTTTGATGGTTGTAGCCGTCAATTGTTCCATTAACATCACCCATATTAGCAAACGTATTTCATTTAAAACTTCACATTTCTTTAGTATATGCTACTTATCATAATGAATGACGGCCAGTACATCACTGGGGACAAGCTTCCTGCCATCCAGGACCTACATAATAGGTGGTGTCAGAGGAAAGCCCTAAAAATTGTCAGACTCCAGTCACCCAAGTTATAGACTGTTTTCTCTGCTACCCCACGGCAAGCGGTACCGGAGCTCCAAGTTTAGGACAAAAGTCTCCTCAACAGCTTCTACCCCCAAGCCATAAGACTGCTGAACAATTCATCAAATGGCCACCGGACTATTTACATTGACCCCTCCTCCCTTGTGTACACTGCTGCTACTCTCTGTTTATTGTCTATGCATTGTTCATGTGGATAATCTTGTGACAAAGCTTAAATTGAAATTAGGTTTCTATTTTTGTAATAAGGCATGCTTCCCGCTTATGGCTAGAAAGAAGCTTTTTAAGGCCACTTTTCTCTCTGTAATCGATTATGGTGACTTGTTGTATATGCATTTAAATATATATATATATTTCACCTTTATTTAACCAGGTAGGCTAGTTGAGAACAAGTTCTCGTTTACAACTGCGACCTGGCCAAGATAAAGCAAAGCAGTGCGACACAAACAACAACACAGAGTTACACATGGAATAAACAAACATACAGTTAATAATACAATTGATATGCGCAAATGAGGTAAGATATGGGAGGTAGGCAATAAATAGGCCATAGTGGCGAAATAATGACAATTTAGCAATTAGACACGAGTGATAGATGAGCAAAATATGAATGTGCAAGTAGAGATACTGGGGTGCAAAGGAACTAAATAATAAATAACAGTATGGGGATGAGGTTGTTAGATGGGATATTTACAGATGGGCTATGTACATGTGCAATGATCTGTAAGCTGCTCTGACAGCTGGTGCTTAAAGTTAGTGAGGGAGATATGGGTCTCCAGCTTCAGTGATTTTTGCAATTCATTCCAGTCATTGGCAGCAGAGAACTGGAAGGAATGGCGGCCAAAGTAAGATTTGGCTTTGGGGGTGACCAGTGAAATATACCTGCTGGAGTGCGTGCTACGGGTGGGTGCTGCTATGGTGCTATGCTGCTATGCAGTGAGCTGAGATAAGGCAGAGCTTTATGCATGCAACCTCCTCCATCTTACAGAGACTGGACTCTGTTTATCATGCATCCTTGCGCTTTATTACAAATGCCAAGTCACTCACCCACCGTTTCACATTGTACCAAATGGTAGGTTGGACCTCACTTTATATGCGCAGAAAGACACATTTGTATGTGTTCGTCTTCAAAGCCCTTTTTGGGTAAACCCTCTTTAACACTGTAGTCTGGTCTCCTTCACCACCAGCAGTTATCATACCTGGTCTACCTGGTTTGCCACTTAAAGTCCCCAGGACATTCACAGTATTTGGCAAGACTGCAGGCAGTCTTCTTCTTGTGCACCGGACGCATTGTATAATCTACAATCCATGCTTCGTCTAGATATGTTAGTGCCACTGAATGAATTTAAAATATTGATGGGAGACTATGTTACGGGGGAGTGTAAATGCTTTTTTTTAGACTGGATCATGTTGTTGTATTGTATTGTTGTATGTTTTAATTCTGTAATGTATTGATTGTTGCTGTCTTTCTTGACCAGGTCTCCCTTGAAAAAGAGACTCTGGGTCTCAATGGGCATTTCCTGGTTAAATAAATGTTAAATAAAAAAAATAGTCACTTCCCCCCTACCTACATCTACAAATTACCTCAACTAACCTGTACCCCCGCACACTGACTCAGTACCGGTACCACTGTATATAGCCTCGTTATTGTTATTTTTATTGTGTTCCTTTTTATTCTTGTTTTTTACTTTAGTCTATTTGGTAAATATATTCTTAACTCTTCTTGAACTGCACAGTTGGTTAAGGGCTTGTAAGTAAGCATTTCATGGTAAGGTCTACACTTGTTGTATTCGGCGCATGTGACAAAGTTTGATTTGATTTTGATTTGATCTTACAAATCACCAGCAGAGGGCGACCATTTTCAATCCATTTTCACACTCACTCTGGGCGATAATGCTTACAAAATGGATCATAACTCTAAAAGTAGCAGAGATCCCACTCTGGAACTTTGATATGTACAACAATATATAGAAAATGTACCAAATAATTTTTGGGGATTTTTGTTTGTATTTTTCAATATTCAAAAATGTTTGTAATTGTTTTCTATTGAAATCACAATACTACTCAATACTCTTCACACAGATCCAGTGGTAAAGTCTTCTATGACACCAGTGTTTGCTTTGTAGCACCTACAGATGAAACATTGTGGCATCCTAAATGAGGCCTGGGTAAGGCCAAAATCTCATAAATATGCCACCTTTGATAAATAATTTCTCAATTTCGCATTTAGATACAAATGTCAGAATTATGTCAACAATCCTTCCTCCAAAGGACCATTCATTGGGTAAATCTCATGGAAATCCCCAAAATAGTGGTATTTTCTCGCCTTGGATTCGTGAAGAATCAGTCAGTATTGTTTTCTGAAAGCGATTAATGAGAAGCTTTCCAAAATGTTTTTACACTTCTTTCCCCATTTCCCTACAGCGTCATCATGATAGACAGCAGGTATTGATGTGGGTTGGTTCAATGGTTCATGGAACCCTTGTACATCCAATTTTTTGGTGCTATTTAAAAAAGTGTGTGTATATATATATATATATATATATATATATACAGTGGGGCAAAAAAGTATTTAGTCAGCCACCAATTGTGCAAGTTCTCCCACTTAAAAAGATGAGAGAGGCCTATAGTAATTTTCATCATATGTACACTTCAACTATGAAAGACAAAATGAGAAAGAAAATCCAGAAAATCACATTGTAGGATTTTTTATGAATTTATTTGCAAATTAGGATGGAAAATAAGTATTATAAGTTAAAGCTTAGTCGCAAATGGGTCTTCCAAATGGACAATGACCCCAAGCATACTCCCAAGCATACTCCCAAAGTTGTGGCACAATGGCTTAATGACGACAAAGTCAAGGTATTGGAGTAGCCATCACAAAGCCCTGACTTCAATCCTATAGAAAATTTGTGGGCAGAAATGAAAAAGCATGTGTGAGCAAGGAGGCCTACAAACCTGACAGAGTTACAACAGCTCTGTCAGGAGGAATGGGCCAAAATTCACCCACAATTGTGGGAAGCTTGTGGAAGTCTACCCAAAACATTTGACCCAAGTTAAACAATTGAATGGCAATGTTACCAAATACTATTTGAGTGTGTGTAAACTTCTGATCCACTGGGAATGTGATGAAAGAAATCAAAGCTGAAATAAATCATTCTACTATTATTCTGACATATCACATTCTTAAAATAAGGTAGTGATACTAACTTTTACTGGGATTAAATGTCACGAATTGTGATAAACTGAGTTTAAATGTATTTGGCTAAGGTGTATGTAAACTTCTGACTTCAACTGTATATTTACCTGTATGAAAAGGTAATTTCTGAATTTTGTTTAGACACATATCAGACAATGTTTCTATCCCAATGGTATCTTTGTCAGGTGACAAGTTGCAGAGTACATTTTTCAGGTAACCTTGTGGTCTTTAGCATACAGTTTGTGTGTGTGTGTGTGTGTGTGTGTGTGTGTGTGTGTGTGTGTGTGTGTGTGTGTGTGTGTGTGTGTGCACATGAGAAGATGGATATAATCCCATATAGGCCTACCGAAGGTAACAGTAAGCAAGCAGGCTTTAACTAGGATTTGTTTTATGTTTTTACAGTTTCACGTATCTATCACCTACTATTCCCTGCTTGCAATTTTAAAGCCCCCTCACATTTTTAAGAAAAGAGCAGAGAACCCACTATTTTGAAATCCTATTAAACTCTATTAATGATTCTCTATAGGCTAATGATGTCGGGAGAGAACTGCTTCACTGTTCAAATTTAAAGCCTCCCTAGGATTTTCACTGCGAAACAACTTAGAAGAGAATACTGTGGGAGAGAATACTGGTTGAAGGGAATTTCTGTGAGGATAGCGTTTTTGAGGACAATCCAACCCTCTTTTCTCCTTCAATTTGCCTCCTCTCCTCGTTCCCTCCCTCTCGCCCTTCATCCTCTCCCTCCCTCCTTCCTTACATCTTCTCCTCTCCTTCATATTTCACGCTCCAGACCCTAAAGGCATACTACAGTTGAAGCCATCTCTCCAAGTCTCTTTCCTTCCTGCTGTTGCCACTGTGTGTTGTCAGTGCTCAATGGCGCTCCACTAACATTCTGTTCCTCCCCTGCCTGTCGTAAGCCTTGGGGATGCTGTGAGACTGAGACATACCGACAGGGTTCTTTTTATACTTGCGTCATAATGTGAGTCTCTCCTGTGTGCTGTCATCCACCATACAATGCAATGCAATAGAGAGAGCCATAGACATCACAGTCAATACATGAGTGGTCGTATTCAGCTTCATCATTTTTGATATTATTTGGAATGGTGTGTGTCTCTGAATCTGCGTGTCTGATGTCTATGTCCAAATACTTTTTTTTTACTCTCTTCCAAATACTTTCTGCGAATAATCAGTGACAGTGATACATCTTGTTTGAGCTTGCCTGGCTCAATGGGACCATTGGAATAGTCACAACATTGAAAAATCCCACCCCTCGGGCACTCCAGGCAGGTTTAATCAAACACTCAAAGCATTTGAAAGGAAACAGGTTGGATGTGTGTGTCTTACGTCTAGGCACGCGCAGGGATGTGAGACAGAGTACACGACAAAGAGATGGATTTGACGGTAAAGTGGATGTGTAAGTGAGAGAAGTGTGATGTTGGAGAAAGGAGGTGGGGTGACAACTAGGGATTGAGGTGGAGTGATGGAGACTGGGTAAGAGAACAGTCATAGAGAGACATAAGAGTTCGGGAGGTTTGTGTCTCTGACAGCCGCTTTTTTAAAATCATCTCTGTATTTTTTTTTGCAGATGTATGAAAATGATAATCCCTCAATGGAATTAAGTGTTTTCATTGCCCCTCTCATTTCAGCTATTCAGAAACCAGGCTGTCGTAAATAACAATTTGCTCTTCACCAACTCGTCTGGATGAGTAAATGTTGAACGAAATAGCCTATAAAACACAGCTGAGTTCTATACAGTGTTAAACAGAATGCCTGTCTTTTCTTATGCCTGTGGGAATCTTTTTCCACCTAAACAAAGAGGTTGCTCAGTCAGTCCTACCGAAGGAAGGCTTTTAGAGAACACAATAAATTGGACTTCTCCTGCAGTATCTCCAACTACTCTGTTCCCAAGTCAGTCTGGCCAAAAAAAGCCAGCAGTAACTCGGCCCAAGAGATCTGCGTTAGCTCTGTCTTGGGGTCAGTCATCTGTACCTGTTGGTCATTTCCTCGTAAAAGGACCCATGAGCACCAACATGTGAAGTTTATAGGAAGATGTTAAGTCCCCTATATGGTCCTGGACCGGTTCCTAAATGACATTTTGGTGTACAACGCACTCTGTGAACGTCGTATGGTCCCCAAGGGTTACAGTGCCAGAAAGCTCCATCTGTGTGCTCTCCACTGCCACTCTCCCAGCGAAGCTGACTTGAAGGTCATCACCGGGGCCAAGCTTCCTGCCATGCAGGACCTCTATACCAGGCGGTGTCAGAGGAATGCCCTAAAAATTGTCAAAGACTCCAGCCACCCTAGTCATAGACTGTTCTCTCTGCTACCGCATGGCAAGCGGTACCGGTGCACCAAGTCTAGGTCCAAGAGGCTTCTTGAGGCGGAAGAAACGCACACCTATTTAGGCGTGGTGCTGGCTAGCGGAGTGGAAGACTTAAAAGGAAATAAAGGAGAACCCCGCACTCTAGGAGCTCAGATGCAAAAATATTTATGTCCAATGTTTCGACCGACAGGCTGTCTTCATCAGGGTATAATGACAAACACTGCGAGATGACTCATTTATATAGTGTCAAAAGACACACACAGGTGTCTGTAATCATGGCCGGGTGTGGCCTGATATCATTGGTTAATTCTCATATCTTAAAATAGCATACAAAAAAACATAAATGGATAGCGTACGATCATAGATACAATTTGGCTACATAAGCCTACAAACATTTACAATAGCAAAATCACAATCGTCACAAGAATGGCTTCAGATCAAAGTCTACGTTGAGACCGAAGGGAGCAAGGGTCTTTAAATTAAAGATCCAGGCAGCCTCTCGTTTTAAACAATAAAGGTCTCCCCCTCTCTTAGGGAGGGTGACACGTTCGATGCCAAAATAACGTAGAGACGAAATCCAGTGGTTTTCTTCCAAAAAGTGGGCCGCAACAGGGTGAGTCGAGTTTTTGCACCTTATGGTGCTACGATGAGATACGAGATACATACTTTTAATTCACGCTTTGTTGTGGTAAATCAGAGTTTACCAATTGATCTCTGAGGTTTCTGCCCCGCTAGAATACGACACATTATCAATACTATCATCCGATCTTAGAATGTGCCAATGTTTGAACGATTCCCTTAATTTGTTCAGAGCACTTTGAATAGCGCGTAGTTAGAACACAATAATGCTTATTTTTCAGAGGCTTCTTAACAGCTTCTACCCCCAAGCCATAAGACTCCTGAACATCTAATCAATTGGCTACCAAGACTATTTGCATTGCCCCCCCCCCACACTCTTTACACCGCTGCTACTCTCTGTTGTTGTCATCTATGCATAGTCACTTCAATAACTCTACCTACATATACATACTACCTCAACTAACCGGTGAAACCGCACATTGACCCTGTACTGGTAACCCCCTGTATATAGTCTCGCTGTTGTTGTTTTACTGCTGCTCTTTAATTACTTGTTACTTTTATCTCTTATTCTTATCTGTATTTTTTTAAACTGCATTGTTGGTTGGGGGCTTGTAAGTAAGCATTTCACTGTAAGGTCCACACCTGTTGTATTCGGCTCATGTGACAAATACAATTTTATTTGATTTGAATTAGCCACAATAGGAAATCGTAGTAGTCACAAAACACAGTTGCAGTAGAGAACAGTGCAGTAGAGTAAAGAAAAGTAGATTATAGTTCAGGGTTTCTGTGTTGCACCGGACATTTGATCAGAAGCATTTTAATTGATCAAATTATTTGAGAAATTTACTGGACCCATTTGCATTGGGAGGGTAACCTGGGTTATCCACTAGGGTTGGTCAGTATCCAGATTTTCATACCGTTTCTGTACCATTCCGGGTTATACGGTGTGTATGTGTGTATGTATGTGTATATATATATATATACACTACGTGACCAAAAGTATGTGTGCACCTGCTCATCCAACATCTCATTCCAAAGTCATGGGCATGAATATGGAGTTTGTCTCCCTATTGCTGCTATAGAAGTTGGAAGCACAGAATCATCTAGAATGTCATTGTATGCTGTGGTGTTAAGATTTCCCTTCACTGGAACTAGCCCGAACCATGAACAACCTCCCCAGACCATTCCTCCACCAAACTTTACAGTTTGCACTATGCATTCGGGCAGGTAGTGACTCCAGGTATACTCCAAAACCTACATTCATCCATCTGACTGCTAGACGGTGAAGCGTGATTCATCACTCCAGAGAACGTGTTTCTACTGCTCCAGTGTCCAATGGCAGCAAACTTTACAACACTCTAGCTGACACTTGGCATTGCACATGGTGATTTTAGGCTTGTGTCTGGCTGCTCAGCCATGGAAACCCATTTTATGAAGCTCCCGACGAACAGTTATTGTGCTGACGTTGCTTCCAGTGGCAATTGGAACTCGGTAGTGAGTGTTGCAACCGAGGACAGACGATTTGTACGTGCTACATGCTTCAGCACTCGGCGGTCCCATTCTTTGAGCTTGTGTGGCCTACCACTTTGCGGCAGAGCCATTGTTGCTCCTAGACGTTTCAACTTCACAATAACAGCACTTACAGTTGGCCGGGACAGCTCTAGCAGGGCACAAATTGTACGAACTCCCTTGTTGGAGAGGTGGCATCCTATGACGGTACCACATTGAAAGTCACTGAGCTCCTCAGTGAGGCCATTCTACTGACAATGTTTCGCTATGGAGATTGCAAGGCTGTCAGCAACGGGTGTGGCTGAAATAGCAGAATACGCTAATTTGAAGGGCTGTCCCTATAAATATAAATCATTTTGGGGAGGGACTCGCAAAACAATTTAGCCAACAGGGATCTTGATCCAGGAGGGGATTGAATGTCTCTGCTAGGGGCCCACCCCCCCCCCCAAAAAACAAAAAAATGGTGACCATTTGCCCACTGTCAGTAACATCGCCATACTGCTGTCAGGTCAAGACCGTGGTGATGACGACGAGCACACAGATGAGCTTCCCTGAGACTGTTTCTAACAGTTTGTGCAGAAATGATTTGGTTGTGCAAACCCACAGTTTCATCAGCTGTCCAGGTGGTTGGTCTCAGACAATCCCGCAGGTGAAGAAGTTGGATGTGGAGGTCCTTGGCTGGCGTGGTTACTCGTGGTCTGCAGTTGTGAGGCCGGTTGGACATAATGCCAAATTCTCTAAAACGACGTTGGAGGCGGCTTATGTTACAGAGGTGAACATTCAATTCCCTGGCAAGAGCTCTGGTGGACATTCCTTTAGTCAGCTTGCCAATTGCACGCTCCCTCAAAACTTGAGACATCTGTGGCATTTGTGTTGTGTGACAAAACTGAACATTTTAGAGTGGCCTTTTACTGTCCCCAGCACCTGTGTAATGATCATGCTGTTTAATCAGCTTCTTGATATGCCACACCTGTCGGGTGGATGGATTTTCTTGGCAAAGGGGAAATGCTCTCTAACAGGTATGTAAACCAATTTGTGAACAACAAAGAGAAATAAGCTTTTTGTGCGTGTGGAACATTTCTGGGATCTTTTATTTCAGCTCTTGAAACATGGGACCAACACTTTACATGTTGTGTTTATATTTTTGTTCAGTGTAGATTATGGTTATTCATCTTAACATGACATGCAACTCGAGGATGCAACAACATGCGTTATTTTTATCGAATTCCAATGCGCACTTTGAAGATGTTAGAATAACTGTCCACATTTACTTTCCCTCAGCCAACAAGACGAGTTACAAACAGCAAAATCACTAGCCGTTGTCAATCTACTATCCCCCATTTGTAGAAACGTTTACCATTTCTATTGGTCAGCTTGTCTTTCTGTACCAGAAAGAAATAGCCTATTCCAAACAGACTCTGGGACAGTCGTGGGACGATAGATCCCAAATTCATACAACCAGTAGGCCCAGGCTACATAAACCAAAACTTTAAAAAAGCAATGCAACAGTTTAGCTTAAAATGTTCTTCAAATATGAGCAGGGCAGCACAAGCCAGTAGGCTACGCGCGAATGTTCGTTCCATAATACAGGAATACAGTTGCCAAAAGCACACCACACATGCGAGCAGTTTCATGTTACAGAGATGAAAATATCCATTTGAAATTTAGAAAGAGGATAGATCTAAAGATGCAACAACTAGCATGGGTTGTTAATATGACTAGGATTGTGTCTTTGGCTACTGGACAATAAAATAACATTGATTTGAAAACCAATAGAACATGAGAGAAATAGGCTACTGGTTTCAATGGCAAATGGAAGTCTTAAAAAGAAAATATATTTTTAATCGTGGCCATTAAAACTGTTTTTAACACGGGATTGCATTTTGAATTGTTTGCGCAACGATTGGGCTTATAAAAGCATGTTTCACTCCAGCAGCAACGAACGAGCTGTGTGAGTAGCTGTAGCAAGGGGCTCCCGAGTGGCGCAGCATATGCATCTCAGTGCTAGAGGCATCACTACAGACCCTGGTTCGATTTCAGGCTGTATCACAACAGGCTGTGATTAGGAGTCCAAGGGGTAGGCCGTTATTGTCAATAAGAATTAGTTCCTAACTGACTTGCTTAGTTAATTTAAAATAAAAGCAGCAGCTCTTGTGCTGTCTGACAGATTTTCAGCTCAAATATAGGCTTTTTATCTGTTTGCTTTTTCATAACGACTAATGAAAATAAACACGCGCCAATTTAGTTCCACGAAATTATGCAAATTAACCTATAGGCCGATAAGCATGACCGATCAAATGTATTTACATCGACTGTTTTTCTATTAATTAATGGGATTTTTTTTCTTCTCTCGAAACATTTAGCCGGCGCCAATTTATTTAGAGGCTTTTCATATTTTTGTATTGGCCAAAAGCCGGGTTATTACCGGCTAACGGAAACCCTGATATAGTTCAGTGGAGTACTGTAGAGGGGAAACTCAAGGTATCATGTCATAGCTGACACCCCATTCTTTCTGCAGACATTTTTGAATCTTAATTCGGACTAGATATTTAGGAGCTTTCGAAAAACGTGGTCACCTAAAAAAACCTAAGGGGGATTTTACTGTCATTCTGTAACCAAACTTTGCATCGGCGCTGTTCCCCAAGTAAATATTTTTTAGGACATTTTCAGTGGCAATTGTTAAAAGTAGACTGCTCCATGTAGGTGTATGATTTGTTAAACTTTGCAATCAATGGTTTTTGCTTGGCATACATTTTAAAGTGAAAAAGTAAGTATCAACGTCACTCTGTTACCGTGGGATTTCTCTGTGTGAAAGAGAAGCTCTCAGAGGTATGTGTCAGTCAGTATCCTTGTGAGTCTTGCTATGTGTATCTATGTGAGTGTGTCTATCATGTGAGTGAGTCTGTGGGTAAGTCTGTGTGTACATGTTCATGCATGTGTGTGTGTGTGTGCGCACGATTGTGTTTGTGTGTGTTTGTCTGTACTTGTGTCTGTATGTCGTGTTCAACCCTGGACTATTGGCACTGTGTCCGAGTTAGTCAGTCCTCTAATGTAATCGTTAAGGAATCCGCGGCTTAAGTCCAGCTATTA
The DNA here is from genome assembly GCF_002021735.2 of Oncorhynchus kisutch. Taxonomy (NCBI): domain Eukaryota; kingdom Metazoa; phylum Chordata; class Actinopteri; order Salmoniformes; family Salmonidae; genus Oncorhynchus; species Oncorhynchus kisutch. The sequence goes on from NC_034203.2 coordinate 7,537,144, forward strand.
TCTCAGATTAGGGCGTGATGCTGCAGGGAGATTAGTGTGTCCTCACAGAGAGAGGAAAGGGTATTAATAGGGGTGGCAGGGGCAGGCATCACAAACAACAACTTTCTCACTCACTCACTCACTCACACACACAAACACACAGACACAGACAGACACGCACTAGGGTTTAATAGCGGAAACTGGGGAAACCGGGTTACTGCCCAAACCCACAGTCGTTTCCCGGGATAAATAACTGCGGAAAACCGGTAAAATAGAATACATTGTTTCTATGAACAGCATGACGTGAAATAGAACTGTTAAATTAGGTCTATATGCGATGTCAAAATCTGGCTTCTCTGCGGTCTTCTTTGCTCTGCTATCAGCATGATCGATCAGGGTGGGGACAGACAGCGCATCTCAGTATGGAGCGCAGTTCACAATGCACGTATCATCTCATTAGCTGGAAACGTTTTTTCTTGTGACAGGTATGCTACATTTTCTGCAGCATAGCCTATGCTACAGTAATATTAGGACTAATACTGTATATCTAAATGCATGTGTAATTTATACATCTCCATCTTTCTTTCAGGGATCATTGCAGCTACAGAGTTTTAAAACAGCCTATCACTCGAATAGGTGTTTCTTTAAATCAAATTGCATCCAAAAAATATTAATATAGACATACAGGATATACAGTGTATTCAGAAAGTACCCTGTTAGAAAAAAAGGTGCTATCTAGAACCAAAATGAATGGAAAGTAAAACACTAATATACTCTTGAGTATAAAAAACATTAAGAACACCTGCTCTTTCCGTGACATAGACTGACAAGGTGAATCAAATCAAATTACATCCAATTGTATTTGTCACATGAGCCGAATACAACAGTGAAATGCTTAATTACAAGCCCTCTTAACCAACAATGCAGTTTTAAGATTTTTTTAGTTTTTAAACTAGAAATAAAAGTAACAAATAATTAAAGAGCAGCAGTAAAATAACAATAGTGAGGCTATGTACAGGGGGTACCGGTACAGAGTCAATGTGCGTGGGCACCAGTTAGTCGAGGTAATTGAGGTAATATGTACATGTAGGTAGAGTTATTAAAGTGACTATGCATAGATAATAACAGATAGTGGCAGCAGCGTAGAAGAGGGGGGGGGGGGGCAATGCAACTAGTCTGGGTAGCCATTTGATTAGATGTTCAGGAGTCTTATGGTTTGGGGGTAGAAGCTGTTTAGAAGCCTCTTGGACCTAGACTTGGCGCTCCAGGACCGCTTGTTGTGCGGTAGCAGAGAGAACAGTCTATGACTAGGGTGGCTGGATTCTTTGACAATTTTTAGGGCCTTCCTCTGACAACACCTGGTATAGAGTTACTGGATAGCAGGAAGCTTGGCCCCAGTGATGTACTGGGCCGTTCGCACTACCCTCTGTAGTGCCTTGCGGTTGGAGGCCGAGCAGTTGCCATACCAGGCAGTGATGCAACCCGTCAGGAGGCTCTCGATGGTGCAGCTGTACAACCTTTTGAGGATCTGAGGACCCATGCCAAATCTTTTCAGTCTCCTGAGGGGGAATAGGTTTTGTCGTGCCCTCTTCATGACTGTCTTGGTGTGCTTGGACCATGTTAGTTTGTTGGTGATGTGGACGCCAAGGAACTCCACGACAGCACTGCCGATGAGAATGCTTGGTCCTCCTTTTCCTGTAGTCCAAAATCATCTCCTTTGTCTGGAACATATTCCAGTCTGATCACGTTGAGGGAGAAGTTGTTTCCTTGCACCACACTAAGGTCTCTGACCTCCTCCCTATAGGCTGTCTCGTCATTGTCAGTGATCAGGCCTACCACTGTCGTGTCATCGGAAAACTTAATGATGGTGTCGGAGCCGGTGTGCTGAGGATCAGTGTGGCGGATTTTTAGTTACCTACCCTTACTACCTGGGGGAGGCCCGTCTGGAAGTCCAGGATCCAGTTGCAGAGGGAGGTGTTTAGTCCCAGGGTCCTTAGCTTATTGATGAGCTTTGAAGGCACTGTGGTATAGAACGCTGAGCTGTAGACAATGAATAGCATTCTCACATAGGTGTTCCTTTTGTCCAGGTGTGAAAGGGCAGTGTGGAGTGCATTAGAGATTGCATCATCTGTGGATCTGTTGGGGTGGCATGCAAATTGGAGTGGGTCAAGGGTTTCTGGGATAATGGTGTTGATGTGAGCCATGACCAGCCTCTCAAAGCACTTCATGGCTACTGACGTGAGTGCTAGAGGTCGGTAGACATTTAGGCAGGTTACCTTAGTGTTCTTGGGCACAGGGACTATGGTGGTCTGCTTGGAACATGTTGGTATTACAGACAAGGAGAAGTTGAAAATGTCAGTGAAAACACTTGCCAGTTGGTCAGCACATGCTTGGACTACACAACCTGGTAATCCATCTGGACCTGCGGCCTTGTGAATGTTGACCTGTTTAAAGGTCTTACTCACATCGTCTACGGAGAGCATGATCACACAGTCATCCGGAACATCTGATGCTCTCATGCATGTTTCAGTGTTAATTGCCTTGAAGTGAGCATAGTCATTTAGCAAGTCTGTTAGGCTCGTGTCACTGGGCAGCTCTCGGCTGTGCTTCCCTTTGTAGTCTGTAATAGTTTGCAAGCCCTGCCACATCTGATGAGCGTCAGAGCCGGTGTAGCACGATTCGATCTTAGTCCTATATTGACACTTTGCCTGTTTGATGGTTCTTCAGAGGGTATAACAGGATTTCTTATAAGCTTCCGGGTTAGAGTCCCGCTCCTTGAAAGCGGCAGCTCTACCCTTTAGCTCAGTACGGATGTTGCCTGTAATCCATGGCTTCTGGTTGGGGTATGTATGTACAGTCATTGTGGGGACGACGTCAACGATGCACTTGTTGATGAAGATAGTGACTGATGTGGTGTACTCCTCATTACCATCGTGAGAATCCCAGAACATATTCCAGTCTGTGCTAGCAAAACAGTCCTGTAGCTTAGCATCTGCTTCATCTGACCACTTTTTTATTGATCTAGTCACTGTTGCTTTTCTGCTTACATTTTTGCTTGTAAGCAGGAATGAGGAGGATAGAATTATGGTCAGATTTGCCAAATGGAGGGTGATAGAGAGCTTTGTACGCGTCTCTGTGTGTGGAGTAAAAGTGGTCTAGAGTTTTTTTCCCTCTGGTTGTACATTTAACATGCTGGTGGAAATAGATTTAAGTTTCCCTGCATTAATGTCCCCGGCCACTAGGAGAGATGCCTATGGATGAGCGTTGTCTTGTTTTCTTATGGCCGTATACAGCTCATTGAGTGAAGTCTTAGTTCCAGCAGTGGTTTGTGGTGGTAAATAGACAGCTACGAAGAATATAGATGAAAACTCTAGGTAGATAGTGTGGTCTACAGCTTCTCGTGAGATACTCTACCTCAGGCGAACAAAACCTCAAGACTTCTTCAGATAGCGTGCACCAGCTGTTGTTTACAAATATACATAGACCGCCACCCCTTGTCTTACCAGAGGCTGCTGTTCTATCCTGCCGATACAGTGTATAACCCCCCAGCTGTATGTTATTCATGTCTTCGTTCAGCCACAACTTGGTGAAACATTCGATATTACAGTTTTTAATGTCCTGTTGGTAGGATATACGTGCTTGTAGTTCGTCCACTTCATTATCGAGTGATTGTACGTTGGCCAATAGTACCGATGGCAAAGGAAGATTAGCTCTCTTCGCTGGATCCTCACAAGTTACCACTATCTCCTTCCCGGGAAACCTCTGTCTCTTTTTCCTGCGAATGACAGGGATGAGGGACTGTTTTGGTGTCTGGAGTAAATCCCTCTTGTCCGACTCAGTAAAGAAAAATTATTTGTCCAGTTCAAGGTGAATAATCGCTGTTCTGATGTCCAGAAGCTGTTTTTGGTCATAAGAGACTGTAGCAGCAACATTATGTACAAAATAAGTTACAAAACGAAATAGCACAGTTGGTTAAGAGCCCATAAAACGGCAGCCATCCCCTCCGGCACCATCTTGCTCCAGGTGAAAGCTATGATCCCTTATTGATGTCACTTGTTAAATTCACTTCAATCAGTATACACGAAGGGGAGGAGACAGGTTAAAGTAGGATTTTTAAGCCTTGAGACAATTGAGACATGGATTGTGTGTGTGTGTGTCATTCAGATGGTGAATGGGCAAGACACAAAATGTAAGTGCCTTAGAAAGGGGTATGATAGTAGGTGCCAGGCACACCGTTTTGTGTCAAGAACTTGCAATGCTGCTAGGTTCAACAGCTCAACAGTTTCCCATGTGTATCCAGAATGGTCCACCACCCATAAGGACATACAGCCAACTTGACACAACTGTGGGAAGAATTGGATGCAACAGGGGCCAGCATCCCTGTGGAACACTTTCAACACCTTGTCGAGTCGACAAATTTAGGCTGTTCTGAGTGCAAAAGGGGGTACAACTCAGTGTTAGGATGTTGTTCCTAATGTTTGGTAAACTCAGTGCATGTATCAATGTCCTAGCCTACCTCTTCAGGCAATAAATTCAATGCAGTATTAGCCTTATTTTTATCTAAGGAATGATGGGTTAGCATGCATAAGGTTCTAACTTTTAGCCTCTGCACTGTTCTTTTGCTCAATATGCACCTGCTCTCTGCTGCCCTCTCTCATTCTTTTAGGTCTTGTGGAGTCCAGGAAAAGTTGGACTAGAATAGCTTGTTGGATTTTTGTTGTTGTTGCCGTTCTTATACGAATAGAGCATTGGAAGAAAGATGCAAGCTTACTCTACAGCAGAATAACTGATGATTTTGAAAGAAGAGTGAGAACGCGTGAGGTCCTGTAGCAGTTATTTATGCAGACCCATAACCATTCAATCTTTGTGAAGAGACGTGAACGCCGTTTGCATCTTATTCTAGTCCCATATTACTCAAGCATGTCAAATCCAAATCAAATCAAACTTTATTTGCCACATGCCCCCGAATACAACAAGTGTAGACTTTACCGTGAAATACTTACTTACAAGCCCTTAACCAACAGTGTAGTTCAAGAAGAAGAAAATATTTACCAAGTAGACTAAAATAAAAAGTAAAATAAAAAGTAACAATGTCATTGTGTCACCGAAACATATTTCATTTAACTGTTGAGCGCGAGGAAGGAAGGAAGGAATGAATGAATGAAGCAACAATAGGCGACTAGAGAGAGAAAGAGGACGTAATAAGCAGGCCAGAACCTTAGGGGAAATATTATCAAAGGTTAATGCGTTGGCCTACTAAATATAACAATTTAAAATAGATAAATAACATCATCCATATAATGTACAGTAATACAGTCCACACTTGCTTCAGTTAGTTACCCAAGAGGGTCAATGGGCTTTTATGTTTTTCTGTCGTGCGTAATGTGCGATGACCTTTTCCTGGAATGCCACAGGATTTTGTTCCAACTAGTAGGCACCGCTCCTGGCTAACTGAGCTACACGTTTTTTTTGCTACAGAGGAATATGAATATGCATTATGAGTAGTGATCAGTTGATTAAAACAAAACAAAAAAATGAATCTGTCCCAAATAGCTAATCCTAATTGATCAGTTAAGTGATTGCTTCGATTCAAGAAACCTGGTCTCTGATTCAGAGGGGTTGGGTTAAATGTGGAAGACACATTTCAGTTGAATGCATTCAGTTGTACAACTGACTAGGTATCCTCCTTTCCCCTTCCAGATCGGTTAAATCAAAAACATGAAGTATCTGCTGCACTCCAGGACTAGGCTTGCCTACCCCTGGCCTTTCATATGTAGCTTGTTGGATAACAGCACAATCTTTTGGTCTTTTTTGGGCTTGGGCTCATTAAAATGAGCACACAAACGGACCGTCGCGCACACACATGAACAGAAATGTGTGCGTGCGCACACACACGCTGGCACAGCTTAGCTCCCTCTATGCCCTTTTCACTGTTCACCCCCTTTTGTTGGTGGGAATGGGAGTTTAATTGCTTCATTAGCCTTTTTTTAGCCTTGAATGTCAGTGCCCTCAGACGTCTCTGGCATTCTTTAAAGGACACAATTTAAAAATGTATTTGGGGGTGGGGGTTATTATGGAGTCACATGGAGGAGCTACACGTTCCCTTGAAAAACATTGCATTTCGGTTCTGCTTTGCTTCAGTATTGAAACAGCACTGTAAATTGTTAATAATACACAAAAGCTAAAGTGTAGATTGGTTGTGATTGCCTATCCTAATAGCCGTCGCCTGGAACTCGGCGGTGACAAGGCCCGTCAAAGGTTTCGTAGCTGACAGGGGCCCGTTTATTGGTTTGTGTCAGACCACAACTAACTTTCTATGAATTGCCTCAAAAGCCTTGTGTTAATGTGTTCCTATTGCATCGCAAAACCATTAGTCAAACCCCAACACAAATGTTTCATGTATTGGCAGCTTGGTGTTGATAGAAGGTTGTGGAAATGACATTAGTACCAGATGTGCTATCATTTCCATAAGTGCTACTCGGATGTATCTCCCTTGGAGGCACAGCGGGACTGCTAGAAAGTAGGAACACTTTGCCAAATGATAAGTAGACAGAGAACAGAAGCTGGGGACAAGGCCCAATAGACACGTCATGTCAACTCCATTACACGACCTGACTGTCACAGCTCATTTTTTATTTAGGTTTGTGTAGCATACCTGCTGTGTGCCTCTAGGCTGTATCGTATAGTGCTAGACTGCTACTATAATGTTTAAGAAATCATTAACAAGTTAGATTTCCCTATAGCGATAGATACAGTAAATGTATTTATATTGTTTTTCCAATGTCGAAGCAGTCTACTGGGTGAGCAGCAAGGTTAAGGTCAGAGAATGAGATCGATAAGACACATGTTGGATCTGGGTTAGTCGCTGTAGAGCGAGTCTGCCTGTTGGGGAGACTCCCGAGTCTGAACCACAGGGATACAGGCAGACAGCTTCTGTCAGCCCGATTGGGCCTAACACAAGAGGGATGTTTGCACACATACCAAATACTCAGCTTTTTGCTCCTCACTCAGAACTCACTGCTAGTTGATGTTCCGCTGCGGGGAAAACTTGTTTCTTTTGCCTCAGCTGGCATTCTCGTTAATCCACAGCAGAACAACCGCGAGGATGGATGATCCGATTGGCTGTGTGTTGTTTTGATGGGCTTATTTGGTTTGCGATTGGTTGATTTCATTTTTTGACTTAATTCTAGGAATAGAACTGCATTCGGAATCAGAAGCACTCCCTCGGAGTAAATGGTACAAAAGCTGCCCCGCTTTGGTGTAAGACTTCATTCATTGGCCCATTTGTGATGGTTAAGTAAAGGGTCATCAATCAAAGCCAAACCAGGATTTTTTCACACTGGCAGTCAGGAGTCATGACCGCAGTCAAATTCCATGTGACCGTTGAGCTCCTTTTATGCACTCAGGACATGCGTTTGTAGTACCCTAATGACTATTGGGTCGCTAATGGCCTGGTACTCAGGGCTCTATTGTCCCTCTAAACACTCTGACATCAATGCAAATGCTGTCGAACTTCACATCAAACACTTCTCAAAACATTATCATGCTTTTAAAACTCACCTCACTGTGATGATCAATTTGAAGAAGTTCAACAGCAGGTTGAAACTGAGTGGAAAACATGGTCGTTGTGGATGTTGTTTTGATGCCAAACACAACGAAATGGACAGCGTTTTCTAAATTGAGGATTAATTCAAAACTATCCATAGGCATAAATTCCAAGCCCGAAAAAAAAACCCAGAATAAAAACGATGATTGCGCTGTTATACAATACATAGCATATTGCATATTACACATGGCCCGAAAAACATAAAACAAAACTGATTTTAAGATGTATTTGGTACATAATTGGTCTAGCCTATACTCCAAAATGAAACACATTTGAGTAATCGCCTTTGAGTGTGGAATGTATTACTTTGCATACTGGATGGACTGGTTACCTTATACTACACTCCCAAATGTCTATCCATGAGTTTGGGAGAGAAAGTATAGCCTTAGGCGATGCTGTTGGTTCATTGATTGTTCAGGGCGGCTTACAGTTAGCTTACAATTTATAGTGCATTTGTATGTGATTTTTAATAGCCTAGTAATAAGGAATTGTTGTATATTTTCATAATTAATAGGCTGACACAGTTCCTTTTAATATATCTCACCACCATGCATTCCCATCGCCTCTCTCTTTTTCCCCCTTTCTCAAGCACATAGAGGCGCTTAGTGAAATACGTTTCGCGAAATACGTTTCGCGAAATCACAGTTTAGTGAAATACGTTTAGTTGCGAAATCATTACGCTATCGATGTTCCTGAACAGATTTCATTTGGTTCCCCAAATGAAGCACTAGGTAGTTACAGGAACAGGGTTGGAGAGCCCCGTGGCATAAAGAGTTTGGGCAGAATATCACCTGTCGGTCAGCGAGAGCATGCTCCTCAAACAGTGTTTGATGTGTGGAGTGAAATAAGTCTTCTTAAATGTATTTCTCAGCTGCTCATATTAAGCACAGCTCCTCTATAAAACCGAAGTTGTCTATCTGGCATCACTGAAAAACAGACCTGTGGGTAAGTACAGGTGTGAAAGCCTGCTGCCGCCATTAGTTGTTCGAGTGCAAACGGATGACATGCCTTTTTCCCCCTGCCCCTGTTTCTGCCCATTTGACGTTTCTTCCCATTCTGAAATTGAAACTAGTTTGACATCTTAGTAAAGACGAGATTAAATCGAGAAGTCTGATGGGTGAAAATAGGATCACTTGATGAGAGAACAGCTGTGCAGCCTGAGGCAAGGAGCAGAGCACATGCTTTTCTTCCGGCTTTCTCAAGTCATCAGTAGACTATAGTTGCATCATGCAGCCCATATATGTTTTGATTTCTAAGACATTCTTAGGTTTGCATCATTCAGAACAAAAATTGACAAGTAACTCTCAATCTAGTTTATAGGATCTGTTTCAAATGATCACTTTTATGCTCAACATAGGCACTTCATATGCACAGATTCTCTGGAATGTGAAAAAATATCCTTTCTATATTATTCAGCGAAGTTCAATTATAATCTCCTTACTATAAAATCATATAATATAAAATAATGGTACAGGACTTATAAGCATATCTTGTC